>NC_090921.1:1236284725-1236909725 GCF_040938575.1 Ambystoma mexicanum
CCTCTGTGGCGTTGGACAGGTCTCCAGCACCAATAGACCCTCAGGAAGCATCCTCTGAAACTCATCCAGAAGCTTATGGGCAGCTCTGCCGATCTCAATGAGAGGTCAGGTCAGTCCAAATGTTGAGTTATGATGCCAGTGGGACCCAAACTGAGACTATCAGGAGGGGCTTTAATGTTCAATCTGCTACATGTACAAACTCAAGTGTTAGTAAACCAATTGGTTGTGCTCCAAAATGGTGGACTGTACCATTGTTATGGGATGGAAAATACCAGTTTGTGTTGTCTGCACCACTAGGGCATATAAACCTTTAGGAACAAGGGTTTTTCAAGGAGGAGGGGGTTAGTGTAAATCAGCATTTCATGTGGCTTTATATGTAAATGTAGCAGGGTTCCATGTTTTTGCTTTATACAGGCCTTTCTCGCTTTCCGTAGCGATAATCAGAGGGTAAGCTCTCAGGGCACTTGGTATTCTCTGCCAACAGGGGGAGCGTGTATGAGGCTGACGCGTTTTAAGAATTATTTCTGTCAGGAGGCCCCTGCACTGTAGCAACTGATGGGCCAGGCATAATTGTATAAAATGTATCCCAGTGTGACGCGAAAGGGAGAAGCTCTGGGGGGATCCAGAGAGAGCAAACCGGCTCTCGGTTGCTGGAAGAGACATCCCCTGAGGCTGTCCGTGTTCCAGGCTGCCTGAGTTACTCTCACCATCCCTGGGTCGAGGGTTTTGGGCCCAGCTGCAGACGTAAGGAGTCAGGTCGGAAGGAGTGCTCCTCCACTGCTGGCACTGCTCTGCTAGAGCCGAGCCCGGGCACCGGCACGCATTACTGCGTGCTTTGCGGTCTCTGAGGTAGGAGGTAGAAAGTGACAGAGCGGATTGGAAAATATCGAACTGTGTAGAAGTATACTTACTCGCCGGCAATGCACAGGTGGGCTGGCTCGAGCGTACCGTCTTCCGTAGAGGAAGGGAGAGGAGATTGTAAACTATACAGAACAGATCAAATAAAGTGAGGGTAGCAGGCACATGCCCCTAGTTCTCCACAGGGGTTGCTGTAGAGGCCTGAAAGCATCTATACGTGTTGTGGTTTATTCACTAAGGTTTAATGTTCTTAGTTCCCCCTCAAGGGGGAGTTTATTGTTCTTACTCTTCACAGAGGAAGGGTTGAAAATCAGTTTAAGCGAAACGTGCATGAAGTGTTAATATTGGATTATTTATTTACTAGAGGTGAATTGAATCACTCCCAGATGACCCAATTTATGATATTCAACCATTTATGTGACAAATGTGAACTTAATGGCTTACCATTGATGCAAGTGTTAAAATTCTATTATTTATTTACCAGATGTGAATTCAATCACCCCCAGGTGACCCAATGTATGATAATCAACCGCTTATGTAACAGTTGTGAACTGACGGATTTAGCCTTGATGTTATGCACTGCTTCATGTAACAATATTTATTTGAACCGTGTCTGGCATATATAAAACTGTGAAGCTGGTCAGCTGAAGATAAGGTCTAACATATCCCATAGAAGAAGGCCTTCACTGCCCAGAACCTACTATTCTCTGAGGGCAGACTATGGTCTTCATGAGAGAGCTCACTCATTGCCCCCTGGGATATCATTTTGCACATGTGTGCAGTAAGGTGTGAGTGTCCCTTTCTCAGAACTCCTACAGGTTGCAGCACACGCCACTTTTCAAACACCTTAGGGACAAACACCTTACACGTGGTTGGGGAGCAGGTGATTGTGCATCATACGGAGATCAATGTCTGAGAGGCAGGATGCAAGTTCTGGGTGAGGTGGGGGCGGGAGTTGGGAATCCTGAGGATGATCTGGCTGTTGTCCACATAGTTGTAACAGTTTAAACTGTGGGAGGGGCACCTAGGTATGATTCTGCCCAGGGAAGTCATTTAGGGGTCACCAGAGGTCGCAACTGCGACCTCTGAGGTCTTCCTTGCGACCTCTAAAAAAAAAAATATATATATATTCTTTCTTTCAATGCAAGCTCCTGGGCTGTGGTCAGCACCTTGTGGCTCTTTACTTCTGGAGTGGCTGGCTTTATTGTTCAGGCCCCTTTTAAAAAAAAAAAAATTCAAAAAAATAAGAACAGTAGTGCCACAAGTCTAACACTTTCAGCACTCACCCTAAATAAGATAGAATAGGAATACCAAATGATGTGTCTTTCTGGAATTCTATACAATAATTGCTAGACTCATTACAGGTTTATTTCAGGCACACTTCGGGGGTGAGTCACTGATTTAGCCTGTTCTTAAACGCCTCAACTCAGCCTTTCATCCTTCTGAGGTCGATAAATGAGTACCAACTAAGGTTGGGTGATATTGGGTGCATATTTTTTATGTATAAAGCGCTTAAGCGTAAGTGCTATATAATAACACATCATTATCATTTGGTCATGGACGTCTGCTTGTATTCACAGTAAATTGGTAATATGGGCCTATACACACTGATCTTAACGATACATATGGCGATCCATTCTTGTATGAAATGTACATCACATTATAGTGGTATAGTAACCATATTTTTCGTAGTGTTCAATGCTATGTGATGCCACTTCCTGTTTTGTCAATGGGTGAAAGGTTGTGTTCCATCGCTTCCTGCGATATCACTTTGGGGTGGGGTCAAATGACATCACTTCCTGTGATGTCATCAGGGGGGGCAAGGGTCGTGTGATGTCACTTCTGCTACCCTGGCATTTTGGTGAAATGACGCCACAGATATCGCCCCAAGGATGTTCAAACAGGATTTTACCACCAGGTTTAACCCACTGTTCTGCCTACTGCATTTGTGCTACCAAGTATAATCCTACGGGAGTTGTCATACCATTGTGATGATGGCACTGGTTTTGCTCTGTTCTGCCTAATACACTGCTGCGGCACACTGCATTTGCGCTCACCAATGTCATTTTGCTCTAAGGTGGTTTAGGTAAGTGTCCACAGGCAACTGGTGCTCCTACATGGCTCAGTTGCTCCTATCAGCCCCATCAAACGGAACCGCTCATTCCCACACAAGTCTGCAACTTTCGGGGAGGGTCTGAGCTGCAGAGATTTGAGATGCAGCAATCTGAAATCTGAGCGAGATTGACAGATCGCCCGGCTTCGGAGAGGTTCTAACTTTGTGGAAAATGCAGTTTTTTTTTTACTTTGCCTCCACCTCGCCCCAAGACATGCCTTTCTGGTTAACATTGATGCTTACATTTCTTTTCTTGTCCGTATTTGTGGTATGAGTTGTGGACGGGCACTTACTGCCTGCAATTTCTCTTAGTATACAATTTGCACACTGAGTGACAAAGTATATTTGCTGAGCAGCGTTCTATATTATGCCATGGAGCCCAGTCATGCCCCTGTTACCTTCTGGGTCAGGGTTTCTTACTGGGCTACCAGGCTGGTCTTAGAACTATCCTGGCAGCTCTCGCCGGCTTCCATAAAACTCACTTAAGCTTTACAGGCGCACAAGTTAAAAGAACCCTTGACAAAAGGTGTAGATTCTGCTGAAAGGAAGCAAATATGCCACAAACACTTCCAGGAAATCTGCCTTATGACATGCATCCCTCACTAATTACTCGCCTCTAAAACCTACCAACTTTTACAACTCATTCACTGCCTGGTCAACAGTCCACAACGTGTAGCACTCTGTGCACAGATTTATACCCAATACTCATTCTATTAACCTCACCCCATTCCAATGCATCCATGACTATTCCCTGACCTCAGACTGTCCTTATAGAAAACCCCAACCTCAGAGCATTTATCAGGCTTACCCAGCAGAATGCCATACACTGAGCACAGGTAACTGGCACTTCTGATCTGCACTCGTCAAAAAGACAGCATTTCCGCTCCTCTCCTTTAGCACTATCCTACTAACATGAACCCCACAAAATCTTTTTTTACCCACTTGCAGGCAAGCCAGCATTATTGGCAGAAGCATTGGTCGGACTGATTTTCTATACTTATGTATCAATGGCCACCCTATATTGTGACCGGGACAACTCTGGGAGCTGTAGCCAAACCAGTTCAAGGTAGCAGTGATGAGAGGTCTAGACCAAGTCTCAAGAGGTGGTTAGCTTGTAAAGGGTCCACAATGAGTACACACAATGGGAGTCACAAATTACACATAGACAGTATGGACAAAAATACAGTAATTTATTTATGGTAACCAACACTATGAACAATGACTACTAGCAGGTAGAAGTATCGCACAACACTAATAGAATACATATATATAATACATCTATACAGTCACTAGAGTAGGGCATAATATAACTCAATCCTCTGTAAAAGAAAACACAGATTCGTTTATGCACTACAGGTAGATGGAGAATTAGCCCTAGCTTCAAAAGTCCTTCCCTAAGTGGTCTGTGGCCTTATGCCCAAAAGTTCAGGAAAAGCTTCTGACATAGTTTGTAACACTTGAAAGAATGTAGGTACGGTCTCTGGGGTCCAGTGAACGATTCCAAGGGTTAGAGGACAAGTTATTCGAACTAACAAAAGTGTCCCCAACCTTCGGAAGGCTTGCGTGAGCTAACAATGGCAAAGCCAAAGTATTGTAAAAGTTTTAGAAAAGTTAGCAAAACTTTTAAAGAAAGTTTAGGGGCAGGTAAGAACCACTGTAACTCATCCCCCTCCACACTCTGATTCTTCACAGGACTTGGCAGGTCAATGAAAGAAGGTCCAAGGTCACTTTTCCCGCCGTCCGCCTCATTCCTTGATTCACAGTGGTTGCAGGTTCGAGCAGATCTCTGGTCGGTGTCTTTGGCTGGTGCAAGGACTCTCAGTGGCAGAATGCAGCAAAACACGATGCAGGACTCTCTCAGGACTCGACTCAGGTAAGCTAACTCAGGTAAGCTATTTCGGACGGTGGTCACTGCAGCACAGCGACACAAAGGGACTCGCTTGTCGAGGTTGGACTTTCCCTCCTATCTCGGGTGCCCTTGAAGCTAGGACTCCGATATTTCGCTGAGGTAAGTCTTGTAGGACAGGGTGAGGATCCCCCAAGTCCTCAATGCAGAAACAGCGATGTCATGGCAGCATGGTAGCTCAAACTCAGAGCTGGTCAGCCACAGGGAAGTCCTGGGCACTTCCAAAGACTCTTCTTCGCAGGTTACCGAGCAGACATCAGCAATGGATGTTCCCTCCACTCCACAGGTTGCAGCTCCCTTGCAGGACTGCTGAAGATCGACAGCATGACGGGGCTCTTCCAGGACAGCAGCAGAAGTTGGTCGACAGGCCTCCTTCAAACGGGTCTCCTCACAGGTCTCACGGTTGGTCAGGAGTCTTTTCTCCTTCAGGTTTCTCCAGGATCTCTGCAGAGTGGGTGCAGGGGTCCTCTTCTTATCCCAAAAGCAAGGTAAGAGCACAAACTACCAATAGCAGAACTAGCCCCAAACACATCCCAGCAGTTGTCCAATCAGGACCACTGGCAGGAACACTCATGCATAACACTCAGACGCAAAAAAAACAGTTTGTGGATTGGGACTTGGGACCATACAGTCCCAGCTCACATCCTGCCAGCAAACGCACATGGCCCTCCAATAGCCCGCCAAATGCCTCTGCTTTCCCGGGCACTGGAAGTCCATATAAGGCCATGAAGAAGGCTAAAAAACAAGATGCCCCAAGGACAAGCGAAGAACCTTGTGGCATGGGCATTTTTGCACACTAGCCACAGTTAGTAGCAAAACGCAGCAAGGCTAAAACGAAAAGCACCAAAAAATTGTAAAAAGTCACCGTTGCCACCGTCTTGTCAATTGATTAAAATGGGAGGAAAGGTGCAGAAAAGAGAAATCTTTCCTAAAAAGTGCGTGCTCCACAAGACCACTTTACCATAGCTTATTATGCTCCATCAATTCACCCTTTTCTTCTGTAAACTTGCTTTGCCCTCTGCTTCATTGTACCATGCTAGTTCGTTTTGCCGTTTTAGGACACTGTCACATTATTCCTTCTACCAGCATAGGAAAGACAGTCCTGAACCGTCTGTCATGACCCGGCAAAATTGCCCCTTCTGGATCTCATGGTCATTGTCAAGAAGGGCTTGTACTCCTTGTTCCTCCCAACATGGCCGTACCAAGCTCCGTGCTACGCACTAGCTTTCACGTCGTGGCACGTACTATAAATTGGTCACGCCCCTGTGGGTCCGCGCGTCTCAACGCTATCTTCGGTAGTGACCCGACGTGTGTTTACTCTCTACATTGGTTTCCTTTGATCCTCTTACTTCCTTCCTTGCCTTTTATCCTGTTCCTGGATTTCCCCCCCTACTTACTCGTTCATCGCTATCCTGGATACCCTGGAACCACGAACTTCCCGGAACTCTGAACGCGTCCTGCAACCTGACGAGGCTCGGGCGAGCCTATTCAAGACCCGAACCATCCACAGGAACAGTCCTGCGGCCGAACAAGGGAGATCCCGATCACAGGTGAGACGGGGGGAGATTTACGACAGTTTGAGACGCCAAATGATCAATACGGATTCTACCATGGAGAATGCTATTCAGGACCTGATGCGCGGAATACAAGAACTTTCCACAGAGAAGCAGAATTTAAAAGCCGAGAATGCGGCGCTAAGACAGCTTGTCTTGTCACGTGACTCTGCGAACAAGGACAGCGTATTATTGGGAGGAGTGGTTGATAAATACGACGGTTCAACAAAGACCTTACGTGGATTCCTGGATTCTTGTTTGGTACATTTTACTTTCAAGCCCTACTATTTCTCAACTCCTAGGGCTAAGGTGGGCTTCATAATATCGCATCTTTCTGGTAATGCCCTTACATGGGCCACTCCTTTACTCAATTCAGGGGATGCTCTCCTGGATGATTATGAAGGGTTCATCGCGGAACTCAAGACCATGTTCGAACGACCAGAGCTGGTCCACGGTGCTCAAGAGAAGTTACTTGACTTCCAACAAGGATCCCAAGACATGTTGACCTATGTTACCAGATTCAAACAGCTAGCCAAAGAGGCGGACTGGCCCCTGGAAGCCAGTTTTACCTTGTTTCGCAAAGGTCTAAATGAAGAGATTAAGGACGAGTTAGCCAGGGTGGCACGTCCTAGTTCATTCCAGGCCCTCCTGGACTTGTCTATGCAAATAGACTTCAGAATCCAAGAAAGAAAGGCCGAAAAGAAAAAGAATAAAGTCTCAATTCAAAGAAACTCCCCTGAGAATACTACAAGGACAGAATCTGCCAAGAATCCGAGCACTGATTCTGAACCCATGCAACTTGGAGCCTTTCGTGGACCAATTTCCCCGCAGGAAAGGTTAAGAAGGATACACACAGGCTTATGCATGTATTGTGCCTCAGATAAACATCTAGTTAAAGAGTGTCCTCTGGCTCCTCCCCGATGCTCGGGAAACGCCAGCTCCCGATCCTAAATGGAGCAAGGTTCCGGGAGAGCAATGTTTGCTCCACATCAATTCCATACTTGAACTCTCCTGGACAAAACAAATTGGTGATATTACAGGCCTTTTTATCGCCATCCAAGGACAAGGTCTACCCCCATACTGGCCTTGGTGGATTGCAGAGCAATGGGAGTCTTCATTGATCAAGATTGGGTCAGAAGTCATAACATTCCATATGAAGCAAGAAGTTTTTCACAGCCAGTGGAAGCAATTGACGGAAGACCTCTTTCCTCAGGACCCATAAATCTGCAAACAAGGGAGATCCATCTTTCCATAAATCATCATCAAGAAAGAATTGTGTTCGACATTATAAAATCAGCCCATTACCCCTTGGTTCTGGGCATGCCCTGGTTACAAAGGCACAATCCATATATTAATTGGACGGCCGGATCCTTATTCCTGGGCTCGGAGTTCTGTATGAACCATTGTTTAAACCTGGATACCTCAGTCACAGCTCCTATAAGTCTACCAAGGTGTCCAGAGACACCACTCATGGTTTCCAATATTGTACAAGTTCCAGAGATCTATCAAGGGTATGCTGATGTATTCTCTACTGCCATTGTTCAAGCCTTACCTCCACATAGACCCGAAGACTGTGCCATAGATACTGAACCCTCAGCAGTGATTCCCTTTAGCAGGATGTTTATCCTTTCAGAACCCGAAAAGAGAGCCCTCCGGGAATACCTAGACACTAATGTTGAGAACGGCACCATAAGACCTTCAAAATCACCAGCTGGTGCTTCATTGTTCTTCGTTCCAAAAAAGGGTACCAAAGAGCTTAGACCTTGCCTGGACTATCGGGGCCTACATCAATACACCCTGAAAGACAGATACCCACTACCCCTGATCTCGGATATCCTTGAAGCTGCGAGTGGTGCAGTGATATTCACGAAACTGGATCTCCGAGGTGCTTACCATTTGATCCGTATCCGGGAAGGAGACGAATGGAAAACAGCCTTTAGAACATCCTTTGGTCACTTTGAATACCTAGACATGCCCTTTGGTCTGACTAATGCTCCCGCAGTCTTCCAGCGTTTTATGGATAGGGTGTTCTCTGATATGTTATTTCTCATTGTTATCGTCTACTTGGATGACATATTGATCTTCTCCAAGGACTCCTTGAAACATGAAGAACATGTAAAAGCAGTACTTCAACGTCTCCGTGAAAATCAACTCTTAGCCAAACCAGAAAAATGTTTGTTTCATGTTACATCAGTTCACTATCTGGGATTTGTCCTTAGTTCAGAAGGAATTAGTATGGACCCTTCAAAGGTGAAGGCCATACTGGCTTGCCCGCCCCAACATCTGTTAAGCAAATACAATCCTTCCTGGGGCTTGCCAACTTCTACCGGAAATTCATTCCCACCTTTTCCGAGATTGTTCAACCCATTGTTAATCTCCTGAAGAAAGACGTTCCATTTAACTGGTCTATACCACAAGACAAGGCATTCCAACGCTTGAAAGAAGAATTCACTCAGGCCCCCATCCTGGCCCAACCTGACATAAAAAGTCCTTTTCTAGTGGAAACTGATGCCTCCAATTACGCCATAGGAGCAGTTTTAAAACAAGAATCCGATGATAAGTTGGAACATCCCATTGTTTATCTCTCATGGACCCTGACCACCAGCGAGACTCACTACTCAGTTCTGGAGAAGGAGTTATTGGCTATTCGTCATGCCTTCACTGAATGGAGACATCTACTCCTGGGTGCTAAATATCCAGTTCAAGTCCGTACTGATCATCGAAATCTTCAGGTCCTACAATCCATGGAGTGCAGGAACAGTAGACAAGCTCGATGGGCCTACTTCTTTGCTCAATATCAATTTCAAATTTCACATGTTCCTGGATCGCAAAACTTGATTGCCGATGCCCTTTCTCAGCGTCCCGACTACATTCCCTTGGAGGATAAGATCTATCCTAAAATGTTTCCACCCACAATCTTTGTAGCTCAAGCGATCAATCTCCTGGAAGAAATCAGAGTACAGACTCAATTATCTGAACTTTGGAAGGACATATCGAAGAAAAATCCCTGGCGTCTAACAATCAAGGAAGGATATTTATTCAAGAACAATTCAGTGGTCATTCCGACAAAAGAACTTCAACAGAAGGTAATGAATCTATGCCATGATACTCTTCACTCCGGCCATCGAGGAGTAACCAACACCTTCCGTCTTATGCAAAGACAGTTCTGGTGGCCAGGGATGAAGTCCAGTGTAGTTCAATACATCAAGACCTGTGCTATTTGTAGTCAGAACAAATACGATAATCAGAGGCCGGCGGGTCTGCTTCTACAACCTACGTTGCCAACCAGACCCTGGGAAGTTATTGCCACTGACTTCATTGTTGAATTACCACCTTCCCGACGATATACAACCATCATGGTAATCATTGACTTGTTCACTCATCTAGCTCATTTTACACCATTGTATAAACTACCATCTTCCTCAGAACTTGCTGGAATTTTCCTGGAACATATTTTTCGTCTTCATGGCCTTCCTTCCAAGATTATTTCGGATCGGGGACCTCAGTATATTTCACAATTCTGGAAACATCTCTGTCATGTTCTAGGAATCCAACGTGCCCTTTCTTCAGGCTATCATCCACAAACCAATGGGGCAACGGAACGAGTAAATCAAACCCTGGAACAATATCTTCGTTGTTTTGCCACCAAGGTTCAAGACGATTGGTCTCTCCTTATACCTTTAGCCGAATTCTCCTACAATAACTCAGATCATTCAGCTCTCAAGATCAGCCCTTTCTATTGCAGTCAAGGTTATCACCCGTCTGTTTTACCATCAGTTCTTCCAGAATCTACTCCGGTACCTACCCTTGACTCTTGGATTCAGACGCTGATCGACTTACAAAGAGAGGCCAAGGATCAGTTAGAACAGGCCCAGACTCGAACCAAAAGGTATGCGGACTCTAAGAGAAGACCATCACCTTCCTATTCAGTTGGCGATCAAGTCTGGTTAGCCTTGAAAATGTTACCTCGACATCTACGACCAAACAAATTAGCTCCTCGCTATTATGGTCCATTTTCTATAAAGGAGATCATCAATCCTGTCTCCTTCTGACTTAAGCTCCCGGATTCCTGGAAGAAGATACATCCAGTCTTCCATACTTCCCCGTTGAAACCCTACGTTAGTTCTACTCGAAAACCCTTCAAACCCACACCTGTTGTTGTGGACGACCAGTTGGAATATGAGGTGTCCAGGATATGTGATTCCAGGTATAGGAGGGGTCGACTACAATATCTGGTCGAGTGGAAAGGCTACCCCCCTAGTGAGAGAACATGGGAACCAGTTTCTAATTTAAAGACCCCTCGTTTGCTCAGAAGATTCCATCTTATTCACCCAGGCAAGCCTGGAGGAACCAGTCTTCGGAGGGGGCATGCTGTCATGACCCGGCGAAATTGCCCCTTCTGGACCTCAGGGTCATTGTCACGAAGGGCTTGTACTCCTTGTTCCTCCCAACATGGCCGTACCAAGCTCCGTGCTACGCACTAGCTTTCACGTCGTGGCACGTACTATAAATTGGTCACGCCCCTGCGGGTCCGCGCGTCTCAACGCTATCTTTGGTAGTGACCCGACGTGTGTTTACTCTCTACATTGGTTTCCTTTGATCCTCTTACTTCCTTCCTTGCCTTTTATCCTGTTCCTGGATTTCCCCCCCTACTTACTCGTTCATCGCTATCCTGGATACCCTGGAACCACAAACGTCCCGGGACTCTGAACCCGTCCTGCAACCTGACGAGGCTCGGGCGAGCCTATTCAAGACCCGAACCATCCACAGGAAGAGCCCTGCGGCTGAACAAGGGAGATCCCGATCACAGGTGAGACGGGGGGAGATTTACGACACCGTCATTAATAGACTTACCAATACAATGTATAGCCTGGAATTCACCATGCACAGATTTAGAGAATCCTACCTCCCCTCATAGCTTATACTATGTTTTTTCTTGTTTTTCCTTTTACACTGTTCGCTCATTACTTCTACTCTCGGCAACCAGACTGGGCAGTTTCTAAATTATTTTGGGTTTTTCGGACCCAATTGCAAAACAAACAAATTATCCTCTACTTTTGAAGACTATGCTTTAGCATTTCTCAAGCCCATCACACACTACTTCTAGTTCATCACGCAAGCTGCCTTCCGGACAAAACCCCCCTCACTTGCACAGCCACAGTATGTCATTCTCCCCGATCCACCCATTCGATCAACATGCATCCAAAAATCAACAAGCATCACCTTTGACTTCAGCCGTGCATTACTTTATCTCAAACTGTTTGTCTAACCCTGTACTGATTTTACCCTCGTCCTTATACTCGTTCTAATTTTCCTGCAGACACTAGTCTGGATACGCCTGCCAGGGGCACAATACACCAACATCCGGGCAGGGCTCTATGCTATGAAACCAGTATGGGGAAGAATGTGCACTGTAATCAAGTTTTGTAACAGAACACGCCTCTTAGAACCTTTTGTACTTTAGGAAATAGATTTCCAGGCCAGCCCACTCCCCTAGTTTACTATCCCCTGGTGCTTGTTGCACTCTCTGTACAATGTATCTATTGGAGAGCGGGTTTGACAGTGGCAAAGTGAGTGAAAAATTGACCTGTCTGCAGAGGCCTGTGGTTAGGAGTATTCCTTGCGAACTCTGGTTTACATATTGCTGTCAAGGTTGTTTTGTTCATGTTGCTCAGTTACTGTATTACACAGTGTGAATAAGGGGAAAGGGCATTTACGATCCCACACGGAGAGTATCACACAGAGCCACTAGTATTTGGCTCCTGGAACAGGCGTGGCTTTCTACTTCATCGGATGTGAATGTGGGAAACTTTGATGTATTATGCCTCCAAGAGACATGGTTACAAGATGAACCGTGCCTTGATGGGTACGATATTGCCTATGTACCAGCTAAGAAAGGCAAGAAAGGAAGGGCCTCTTGATAGCCATCCGCTTGGGCAGAGGCCTCCAGCGGAGTTAGTCTATATTATGCTCAGAGTGGATCCAAGCCATTCTAATGTCACAAGAGAGGGCAGACGGCTCAAATAAAAAAATCTCAACAGGAACTAATCCTCCTGTTCAATAAATATTGGAATCCCACCACCATAACAACTTTAGTCTATCTCAAAAGGATGGAGACCCTCTTAGTAGAAGCACAAGAGGCACATAGCATCGATCATGTAATTATCACAGGCGATCTCAACGCCCTTTGCCTGGAAGAAAAATCGTCCCTTGTCCAAAGTAGATCAATGTCAGGTGCATGAGCTAGAGGCTTCAAATGGAATCTACTAATGGAATCTAACGACTTGCACAATCTACACCGTTTAAGAGACTCCACTAAACTCCTATGCCCGACATGGGAAAGAAACGGGCTTGGTCTAACATTGGACCATACCTTTGTTTCCTGTGAATTTCGTCCTCAAATACAAAGTGTTACAATCATCAAAACAAGGAACAGTGACCATAACATCCAGCTTGTCACCTAAAAATCACCCAAATTAATAGTAGACTTCATGCCTCCTGACCTTGACGCTTGCAATAATAACACCAGGGTGAGACTTAATGAGAAAGCAATCAAGGCTCTTACAGAGAAATATCAAGCAGCCTTTCATTTAGAGGCACAGGGGAAGTGTGAAGACATAGGGTCTCATTAGGAGTTTGGAGGTAGCCATGTCGTTTTTAGCAGCATAGCTACCCCCAAACCGGGTGCCGGGTCCAGGTCCCAAAAATAGGGATTACCAGGCCATGCCGACTTTAGCGGGCCCGGTAATTCCCATTCTCGGGACCTGGTACATCCCCATTCCCTTTGAGCCCACGTAGGGCTCAATGGGAATGGGGAGGATGCTAACAACGGGCCCGTTACTGACGGGCCAGTTGTTAGCATCCTGGTCTGCTAGCGGGTCCCGCTAAGGACACCTGGTCTGACCAGACGTCCTCCGCGGCACCTGCCAGCAGACCTCGTAATGAGGTAGCTCTACCGGCACCATTATCACTCTACCACCTGGGTCGTAATGAGGCCCATAGACTACATCCCTCTACTAATGATGAACAAGCCAGTAAATCCACGGCATACAGCTGCGCCCAAGCACAACCTCCACGCATATAATAAGACCTTAGTGGACAGAAGAAAAGAAGTAGGAAAGTCTAAAAGGCAGGCAAAGAAGTCACTTGACCCAATTTTGATAAGAGGCGAAGGAGCAGGAGATACTATACAAAAATTGGCTTAGTCTCCAACGAGACAGTATATATCAAGCGGATGCTGAGGAGATGCTGCGAACCCTGAGTGGGAAGAGGTCAAGGACTTCTGGGGTTTGATCAGAACTTGTACCAACAAAGCCAGCTCAAACTTGGAGAACAACGTAGCAGAGCATGCTTGGGCTGATCACTTTACAGATTTATACAAAAAACCACCAGGCACTCATCCCATGATCTGTAACAAAAGGGAAAGCAATGGGAGATTCCAACAGATACTGCAACCATCGCCCATAAAATCAAGAATCTAAATAATTCTAGGGCGGCCGGCCCAGATGGTATTCCGAATCTGGAACTCAAAAAAGACCCGGAAGCTTGGGCATCTTTTGCAAGCAGAGTATTCAAGAAATGCATAGAAACAAGTGAGGTCCCAACATCTTGGACAAAAGCATATGTGGTTCCCATCTACAAGAAAGGAGCTAGAGATGTTTCAGGACATTATCGGCCTAATTCACTTTTGGATACGCTGGGAAAAATCTTTGGCTCCTTCGCCTTGGAAAACGGACCAAGGAATCAAACTGCTTGGACCCCCTACAGGCTGGTTTTGTGAAAGGAATGGGCATGACAGCCAATATTCTCTTGCTGAGTGCCCTGAAGTCCAAGGTCTTGGAGTGAAAACCAGCGGTACACTTGGTATTTGTAGACCTGGTCCAGGCCCTTGACCGGGTTAATAGAGAAAAGCTCTGGGACAAACTGAACCATCATAGTTGCCCCGAATCAATCCTCGGACCAATCAAATCACTCTATACTTTAACATCTATGAGAGTGAGATTGAACAAAGCAGGCCTCCTGTCCAAAGAGATACCAACGGCCCGAGGAGTCAAACAGGGATGTCCGCTAGCCCCGGCCTTGTATAATGCTTATACATCGGATTACATGGACTCACAGAATGGGCTCCGAACATTTCCCCCCACAATAAGCAGTTCAGCAATATCGAGAATTCTCTACACGGATGACTTTATTGATCAGACCGTGGTGGGTCTCCAAAAACAACTTTCCAACCTCATTTTGTACCTAAAAAACAATAACCTGGAATAAACAAAGATAAAACAAAAATCATGACACTTAGCGAATGTGCATCTGCCCAAAAGCCCTAAAACCTTTCGCTGAGGGATGTAAGCTAGAGACGGTTAAAATTCTCAAGTATTTGGGAATTATGCTAAATAACAGCAAGAGGCAATATCCAATGCAGGAATTTCTGGAGGGAAAAATCCCTTCTTTGGTTGCACAATCCAAAGTCATCAACCGGAAGTTTGCCCGCTTTTCTCTAAAACCGATAATTGATTTCTTCAAAGTTAAAATAGTTCCCACCATAATGTATGCCACTTCTGCCCGATACAATTTGGAAGAAATCAGAAGGTCGCTATTGGAGGTGTGTCTTGAACCTGCCCCAATCGTCGCCAATGGCATTAATCCGTAGAGAACTGGGCACATCATCCATTAAAGTAATTGTAGAAGGGAATGGACTTATGCTTTATAGGAAAACCTTAGAAGAACCACGTACATTTCTGTTCAACATCATTAAAAAACTCAATGAAATACCATCTTATCTATTGAAATGCCCAAATCAAAGTCTTTGGCAAAATTTCTTGAGGATCAGATTGAATTTGATGAACACCAACGAGATTCGAGCTATAAGAAGGCTCACAAAGTCAAATCTTTGCCGTTTCTGCGAGACCACTACCCTGGTGGAAACCATTTAACATCTCTTGTTATCGTGCCCAGGCCTAAAAAGAGAACGACACCTTTGGTTAAGCCACCTTATGGAAGACGCCTACACTTACGAGGAACAAGAATGGTGGTCTCGCCTGATTGGAGGCGAAAAAACGAACTGGGTGATAGCCGTTGTTGGCTTCTTCGGACAGATAGGCCTGATAGATAACAAAATACAGGAACTTTTGCCCTTGGCGAAGCTCTGTTGAGAACTGAAGAAAACACACTTTTTCACATAAGAATTGTGGAACTTTGTAAAAATTGTCTTTCTGTTTAGACAATTAAATCAAATTTAAAAAAAAGTTACTGTATTACACCCCGCACCCTCTTCTACTCTGCTCCCCCATTATTATCTATTACTTGATTACAATCTGGTCTGTTATGTGCTGTACCCTATATGCATCATAAATGATATCACAACACCACCTAACACTACCCTACCTGACCAACTACACCAAACATGGCCGCAACCACGACTAAGCTGCAACTTGACCTAGTATAAACTGACTTTGTCACCACACCCACCCAATCCTGAACCAAACCGCCTACAAGCCATGCCACGCACTCTTAACACTCAAATTTGCCATACCTGATAAATAGATATTCAACATGCATGCCAACTTCAGGGTATACTCTGGCCTCCTCCCAAGGGGTTACATGCCAAAACCACAACAGAAGCGTACCCACACACACAGCCAGCTCCCTTCTGATTTGGTTTCATACATGTAAGTATTTGGTTTTATTGCTGATTTGCAAACTAACCCTCCACTTCGGAAACATGCTTCTTATAATGAAATGTGTATGTGAAGTTAGTGTTTTTGTATATAATAATACAATTGTGTTGATAGGCCTTGAGGGACGTACAATTGATTTGGTGAATTAAACGTGCTAACAACTCTTTTCAGATAGTCTGACATAATGTCCTTCTTTGTGCTTTTTTGTATGGCAAGACACGAACGAGTGCCATGCTTCACTTTATACACCAAAGCGTAATTAAATCAAACGACATTTACCAGCAACACCTGATGTTCCGAGTAGTTTTCGTTAGATTGGACACATTGTTGCTTATTGATGTCAATTGCATGATTTTTGGCCTTCTAGGACCTCACTTCATGTTTGACTCTTCTTTTTTTGCTGATCTTTCTGCAAACTGGTGGTTTATTTCTCGCATCTGTACCTCATAGGTTATATATAGCTCACTGTGACATTATCAATTATCTTGCATGTTTTATTCATATGCAAGAGGACATTATTGCTGTGGGCTAGATCCTTCCCTGCACAGTGCCCCTTTGAGGGCAGGAGCCACGCTACAACGGGTCAGTTTCTGATCTGGGTTTTCCATCTCCATTGAGGTCTTGGACCCCATCGGAGCACTGTAGCAGACTTCTCGGAGCACCTAGTACTCATCCTGTGGATCTCTGCCAGGGGTGATTGGTGTGTCATCAGGGGGCATGGGTTCTCACCTCTGCAACTCTAAACTAGGCACATATAGGACAGCCTGAGTGATCACTAAACGAGTACCTGCACCTTGTGGGAGAAAACCGAGAGTGTAACATGGTTTAAGGAACTCAGCGGATACTTTATTTGCCTTATACTAATGACTAAGCCTATGCTAACTGCCAGGTTTAAAGGTACCCAATAGCCATTGTAGTGCAAGCCCTATGTTCTACTGCACATGTCTTAACCATGGAGGGTTTACCGCCGACTGCCTAGAAATGCTAGTTTTCACCTCCATTTCCTGTTTGGCATTTATAAGCATGTTTTAGTCAGACGGCTTTCTAGTCAAGGCCACTTTTGCAGACGGAAGTAGTCAATTAGTAAGCAGGCCTGAATGCCTAAGCCGTGTGGGAATCGGAGGTAGCTTGGCAATGCATCATAAACGGTCTTCGCTAATATAAAGATTGTGCCTTCCCAAGCATGAGAACGTAGCCTCTGCCGCAGACTTGTATGCCGAGACTGTGCGCATTTACCTTAAACATTGTTACTTGAAGATCTCATGCAGTGTCTGAACCTCCCATTCAATTGAAATGCATGTGTGTTGTGCTGTAGAAAGCTGTTCGTTTGGGGCGTGGGGGTTGCTGCGCTGAGTCTAATTCTGTTGGGTGGTTGTTGTTCTAGGTTTGCTGGCTTGGCCAACTGCTATTAAAGACGTTCACCAATCCACCTGCAGTCTGTGGTTGATTTTCCACAACAGCCTCATAGCAGGATGTTTCACGCAGTGCTTTCGGCGCAGGCCACTCTGCAGGGCGCAGGACCCCGACACCTAGTTGCATTGCATGTTTCCATGAATAGACTGCATAGCTCTAAACGTTTTCTGTTGCGAAGGTGGGTGAAAACACAAGATTTTTTATTTTCAATTCATAAAATAAGCTGTGTCGCATAGCAAACCTACAGAATTGCATAGCAAATTGATCATTAAATTTAAACTTGTGTAGCAGAGCTAGCTATTTAAGTTACCCTATTCAATGAAAGCACAGCTCACCCCCAAACCCTCTATTGCCCCAGGGTTCTCTCCACCCTCTTTTCACTGCACGTTCAAAAGGGCTAATGGAGAGAGAGCAGGAGTAACCCTCTCCTTCACTCTTTTTTCCATGAAAGTTTTTTTAACATTTTGAAAGAACAAAAAAAAACACATAAGCACAACAAGAGAATTACAGCATTCAAACACGAGGTCATAAACAAAAATAATATATTAGGCAATTGTACACCACAAAGTCCAGATTGCGGCATCAAAGAAGAACAGTTCAAGAAATCAAATGAGTGAGTGAAAACCATCATCACAGCAAATGGCTTGTGCTAAACCAGACCAGCACCCAATAAAAACAGGGGGAAACATACCAATACCACTGGGTTATCTCAGTTTGACCACATATAGAAGATATACTTCCCCTCCTGTGAGCGTGATGTTCTCAAGGAGGGTAGGTGGGGTGGCCGCCGCAGAGCCCTTACGAAGCATTGAATACTTAAATAGGCCACTGCCTAGATCTGACCATTGTGAAAGTTGCCATATTTTGGGGTCTGTGGTGTATCTTCGGGAAATCATTACATTGCACAAAGTCTATAAAAGGACGCTAAATTTCCAGTACCCAGGTAATTCCTCTTTATTAGTAGCATCAATTTTGTCCATCGCTAGCAAGAACCAAATCCTACCCCATCACTTTCAAAACATCAGGGGATGCGTTCCCCTGACCAATCCGGTGGGAAAGCTGGGTTCAGTAGAACTGTGGTGGGGGGGTGGGGCGTGAATACAAATTATATCTCGTTCTGGCCCTATCCCCCATCAGTGAAGCCTTGGTGGCGGTAGTAATGAGCTGGGATAGTGACTGCTTTTGCGAGAGCTCCAACACCATTCGAGTAAAGGTGCCCCTAATATCTCCTTCACTCCTAACTGCCAAAGGCATATGTGGGAGTGCTAGGCAAGATTTATTTTTTCTTTTTCAAATAATTGCAAACAGGAAGTAATCAGTATGATACTATTATTAAGCTAACTATGTCCTGTCTGGCGAAGGCCAGTACGTGTTAAGACAGTCCTTTAATTCTGTTACTAAAAATTGAAGTTGTTACATAATTACAGTATTGCTACTGTAAAACACTGCATTGTCTCCATGCTTTACAGTAAAGTTTAGCTTAGTAAATCTAAGTCTCATAGTGTCAACTATATTTCATTTTGTTGGTGGAAAATTCATCATATTGGCGAGTGAACACTTTTGAAAATGTACATGATCACACACACACACACGGCCAACTTCTTTTGATGGCAGACCTAGTTCTGTAACTTGCTCATTGCATACATCTGTGCCACTGGTGCTTAACCCATGTGCTGATCTCAAACTCCTTGATATTCTAACTTATCACCCTGTTGCTTTATACCAGCTACCTTGAAAGTGAGATGGCCACAAACTACAATCATCTTTGAGGAAGCTGCTCCACTCGAGGACAGCTCCTAAAATCGGTTTCTAAAACTATTTTGTTTAAAGTATTTTGTTTAGAGTATTGCGCTATTGATTTCATTGTTGTTCTCTTGTTATAACAACTGTGCAGTAGTGTGTTTTAACATGCCTGGATGAATGAAGCTATTGAACGATTGAAGGGTCCGAGTGACTGCTTATTTTTCGGGTGGTGCTGAGGGGAATCCCCTGGGCTCAGACGACTCACCAGTCCTCTTTCTTTGCCCTGGGCTCAGCCTCCGCCTCCCGCCTCGTTTCCATCCCGCTCCAGGCACTTATGTGCTGGATCGGCCGCCCGCGCACATTGAGGAAGCTGCTCCACTCGAGGACAGCTCCTAAAATCGGTTTTTAAAACTATTTTGTTTAAAGTATTTTGTTTACAGTATTGCGCTATTGATTTCATTGTTGTTCTCTTGTTATAACAACTGTGCAGTAGTGTGTTTTAACATGCCTGGATGAATGAAGCTATTGAACGATTGAAGGCTCCGAGTGACTGCTTATTCTTCCGGTGGTGCTGAGGGGAATCCCCTGGGCTCAGACGACTCACCAGTCCTCTTTCTTTGCCCTGGGCTCAGCCTCCGCCTCCCGCCTCGTTTCCATCCCGCTCCAGGCACTTATGTGCTGGATCGGCCGCCCGCGCACATTGAGGAAGCTGCTCCACTCGAGGACAGCTCCTAAAATCGGTTTTTAAAACTATTTTGTTTAAAGTATTTTGTTTACAGTATTGCGCTATTGATTTCATTGTTGTTCTCTTGTTATAACAACTGTGCAGTAGTGTGTTTTAACATGCCTGGATGAATGAAGCTATTGAACGATTGAAGGCTCCGAGTGACTGCTTATTCTTCCGGTGGTGCTGAGGGGAATCCCCTGGGCTCAGACGACTCACCAGTCCTCTTTCTTTGCCCTGGGCTCAGCCTCCGCCTCCCGCCTCGTTTCCATCCCGCTCCAGGCACTTATGTGCTGGATCGGCCGCCCGCGCACATTGAGGAAGCTGCTCCACTCGAGGACAGCTCCTAAAATCGGTTTTTAAAACTATTTTGTTTAAAGTATTTTGTTTAGAGTATTGCGCTATTGATTTCATTGTTGTTCTCTTGTTATAACAACTGTGCAGTAGTGTGTTTTAACATGCCTGGATGAATGAAGCTATTGAACGATTGAAGGCTCCGAGTGACTGCTTATTCTTCCGGTGGTGCTGAGGGGAATCCCCTGGGCTCAGACGACTCACCAGTCCTCTTTCTTTGCCCTGGGCTCAGCCTCCGCCTCCCGCCTCGTTTCCATCCCGCTCCAGGCACTTATGTGCTGGATCGGCCGCCCGCGCACATTGAGGAAGCTGCTCCACTCGAGGACAGCTCCTAAAATCGGTTTTTAAAACTATTTTGTTTAAAGTATTTTGTTTAGAGTATTGCGCTATTGATTTCATTGTTGTTCTCTTGTTATAACAACTGTGCAGTAGTGTGTTTTAACATGCCTGGATGAATGAAGCTATTGAACGATTGAAGGCTCCGAGTGACTGCTTATTCTTCCGGTGGTGCTGAGGGGAATCCCCTGGGCTCAGACGACTCACCAGTCCTCTTTCTTTGCCCTGGGCTCAGCCTCCGCCTCCCGCCTCGTTTCCATCCCGCTCCAGGCACTTATGTGCTGGATCGGCCACCCGCGCACATTGAGGAAGCTGCTCCACTCGAGGACAGCTCCTAAAATCGGTTTTTAAAACTATTTTGTTTAAAGTATTTTGTTTAGAGTATTGCGCTATTGATTTCATTGTTGTTCTCTTGTTATAACAACTGTGCAGTAGTGTGTTTTAACATGCCTGGATGAATGAAGCTATTGAACGATTGAAGGCTCCGAGTGACTGCTTATTCTTCCGGTGGTGCTGAGGGGAATCCCCTGGGCTCAGACGACTCACCAGTCCTCTTTCTTTGCCCTGGGCTCAGCCTCCGCCTCCCGCCTCGTTTCCATCCCGCTCCAGGCACTTATGTGCTGGATCGGCCGCCCGCACAGCGGGCGGGCGCAGCGGGCGCGCCGCCAGCGCGCCAAAGGCGCGCTTAAGGCAAGCTCGTCTGTGCCCGTCCGTGCGGGGACGTGCTGGAAGGGCTACTTAGATAGAAATTTTCTAATTTCCTTGGCTCACCCCAACACCAGGTGGCCAGTTGGCTGGAACCTCAACACAGCCTCACCCACCCCCTCCCCCACCGGAAGTACTCATAGCATTGAGCCCACGCTGGATACCCCCACTCTGTGCCTGCTTAACACAAGGTCCCTTCCCGCTCATTCGGGTGAAATCTGGGACCTGTTAACAAATAGGCAACCAGCCTTCTTATGCCTAACCGAAACTTGGCTGACACCGAGCTCGGCACCTACGGTAGTGCAAGCCCTCCCCCCCAATTACCGTATCATCCACTATGACCGCCCGCCCCCCAAGCGCGGTGGAGGCATTGCAGTTATTTTTAGAGACAAGTACACGGTTAGCCAGATACCTTGCTCACATACACTTAATATGGAAGCCCTCCTTTGTCTATGTGTGTTATCGACATCATGTGTCACCCACCTTCTGCTTATCTACCGCCCCCCAGGCCCTATGGGAACTTTTGGGAAGGACTTAGCTGACCTTATTGCCGCCCTAAACCTGCAGCATACCAATCTCGTGGTATTAGGTGATTTTAATCTGCATTTTAACCCCCCAAGATCAGATGTACTAAACTTGCTTTTGGATAGCCTCTCTGATCTTCATTTCTGTTCTTTGATCCAAGCACCCACCCACCTGCATGGAAATACTCTAGACATGGTATTTGCCAACGATGCTCTACTCGGCCCTGGCCTTATTGAGCCAGTGACTTGGTCTGATCACCATCTGATTTCATGCCCGTTTATTCTAGTCACTCCTGTCTGTAAAGCTCTCCCTCCCAAGACGTTACTCCGCTCCTGGCGGTCAGTTGATCCCAAGGCACTTGGGGCCTGTATCGTCTCTAAGTGCACCTCCTTGGGACCTGTATCTCTATCCACGCTCTCAACATTGCTGCTATCTGCCGCCAATGTTCTCGCTCCACCTAAACTTACCCAGAGTCGGAGATTACTCTCTCAGCCCTGGTTTACTGATCAGCTAAAAAACGCCCGCCTGCTACTTAGACAAGCCGAACGCAAATGGCGAGCTAGTTACGACCCTTTGCTTAAAGACTTGTACAAGCTCAGCCTTTCTACTTACCTAGCCAATGTCAAGCTGGCTAAAGCCACTTTTTTCGCCCAACAAATTGAAAGTGCTCTATGTAAACCTAAAACACTATTTTCTATTCTTCAATCACTCTCCTCCTCTGAACCCCTTACCTCGATGGTTAAACCATCGCAAAAGCTATGCAATGACCTAGCATCGTTTTTTATTACGAAAATCGATGTGATACGATCTAACATCGCCAAATCTCTCGCTATGCAATCTTCCGGCACTACTAACCTTGTGCCACTCACCCTCACTGACCCCCCTGCCAGCTGGTCCACCTTTCCTCTATTCACTGAGGCAGAGGTTCTAGCAGCGATTCTTAAAATTAAATCCTCTTCTCCAGAGGATGCTATTCCGGCAAGTATGATGAAGACTATTGCCCCAGACATTCTGTTTGACGTCACAGCGGCTATAAACAATTCATGCCAGTCTGGTCTGGTTCCGCCGGAACTTAAATCTGCTAGGGTTATTCCCCTGCTTAAGAAGCCGTCTCTTGATCCTACTATCCCCTCTAATTTTCGCCCCATATCCCTGCTCCCGTTCTTGTCTAAACTCTTGGAATCTCTGGTCACGCCCCTTCTCTCCTCCTTTCTGGAATCTTCTAAGATCTTTAATCCTGCCCAGGCAGGTTTTAGGCCAGGAAGAGGAACAGAGAGTGTGCTTGTCTCAGTGCAAGATGACATGTCCAGACTCGCGGACGCAGGTGGTGTTGGAGCTTTGATTCTGCTGGATCTGTCCGCCGCATTTGATACGGTGGACCATCCTATTCTTCTCTCACGTCTAGCACAAATCGGGATCTCTGGATCAGTCCTGGCTTGGTTCACCTCTTTTCTTGCAGACCGCACTCAGACCCTTGCTATGCCCCCTTTCCTCTCTTTCTCCTATCCTATTCAATATCTACATATGGGCGCTGGTCTGCCTTATCCGCTCGTATGGACTTAATTGTTATTCCTACGCGGATGATACCCAAATCCTGATCCGTTTGGATCAGGATCATATCAAGGTCTCAGCTTCTCTTGCTTGACATCAGTCGGTGTCTGGATGGACCAAAATTGGCTCAAGCTTAATGGCGACAAGACTGAGGTGATGTTGGTGGGTTGCCCTCCCTGCCCGTCATTATGGACCCCTGCTTTTTGGCCTACCTCACTGGGCCCCTTGCCCTGTCCAGTGGACAAAGTAAAAAACTTAGGAGTCATTCTTTCCACCTCCCTGTCCATGACAAATCAGGTCTCTACGGTCTGCCAATCCGCCCACCACCAGATTAGGGTACTTAAGAGGGTCCTTCCTATGATCCCAGAGGCTATGCGCCCTCCTGTGGTAGCTGCATTAGTCCTCTCACGGTTGGACTATTGTAATTCCTTATACCTCGCTCAGCCGACGGGCCTTCTCCAACGTCTCCAATGTATACAGAACCTGGCAGCTAGACTAGCCACAGGTTCCCCCTATGGAGCTCATATCTCGCCAGTGCTTCGTCAACTCCACTGGCTCCCAGTGGCCCAGCGAGTTAAGTTCAAGTCACTGTGTATTGTCCACCGAGCAATCCAGGGCCTAGGTGCTGAGTTTCTTCAAACCAAATTTGTCCGTTATATCCCGGAACGCAACCTTCGTTCCCTGAACACCAATCTCTTGGTGCTTCCTAAGTATAACCGGGAAAGACTCGGTGGCAGAGCCTTTTCCATTGCTGCGGCAAGGCTGTGGAACACCCTCCCACTGCCACTCAAGTCTATCTCCAACCATCTGGCTTTCAGGAAAGCCCTGAAAACTACTTTATTTTAGCTCTCTGACTATTACTGTGCTTCCTGTTTGATAGCTTCCTCACCAGCGCCATGATGCCCTAGGGCGACCGTGCGCTTTACAAGTTCAGGTAACATAACATAACATAACAGTTTTCCCGGTTCTCTGCCTGCTATGCTATCCACTGTGCTTAATCTTATTTTCTTTCCTCTTACATAATGAATCACAAAGTTAACTAGATGTTTAGGCAAAGTAGTGATCAATAGTTCCATTCAGTCTGTACATATACCTATCTACTGCACTACCATACACTGTAGTTCGCCTCGAGAGATCGCTTTGATATAGGATTATGATTGCATTATATATTAGCACCTGTTGGAGAGAGCTGGACAAACTGTTTTCAGAGCCTTTTTAGAATATCTGTGTATCCATTCATGCAGCTAACCTTTTACGTTTTACAGGCACTAATCCAGGGCTTGCAAAGTCTTTTCACCCACACGCATACTATAGTAGATTTTATGAAGGGCTAGTACCGTTTGCAGGGGATGTTGGAAACCTATTTAACATTTACTTTCTGTTCAATGTCAAACGTTTCACTTGCATTGCTGGTTTCTGGGTGGCAGCAGTGTGCCAAACATAAAGTGGGGTTGTGGTGACATACACCATTTTACAGACAGCGCATTTAAATTTGTCATACATTTCCAGGTGTCAAGTGCGTTTCTCTTAGGTCAAGTAGGTAAACCAAGTTCTAATGCTTGTGAATCTGCTTAGAATCACATGCTGTGCATATAGTCCGACATCTACTGGTAATCGTGGAGTATTGCATCTTTTTTTTCGAAGATCGAAAAGGGATGTCAACATGGCTGTGACTGTAACACTACCCCTAAGTGACATGTAGTGTACCCAAAATCCTTCACACGTCGAGGTCCAACAGATGATTTTTTTTCATCTAACTAGTCAGTCGCGCATAATGCAGAGCTCGTAAGAGTTTTATATTGCTGGTTCTTCGGTCCTGCCTTTACAGTAGGTAGAGTGGGGCCCTATTCGTACTGACTTCTCTTGAGAATGCCTTTTCTTTACCCCTTCTCTCCCTTTTTTTCGGTCTGGCTGCCATTTCCCTCTGCTATGGAGAGGACCCTTTTAAATTACCTTGGAAAGATACCCATCACCAATGCAATCTGTGTCTCCCTCATGATAATGAGTGTCACTGTAAAACCTGCAAACTCTTTTGGCCTAAGACACTGAAAAACAGGCGTATGAAATGGTGGGGGGCATATGTAATGCAGGCCGAGAGTCACTCACCCGTGGTTACTGTTGACTCAGACAAGTCTGTCAGCAGCTGCATCCCTGATTCAGAGGCAGTTGGCATACCTGTGGAGCCCTTGAGCTCCCACGTGTTCTTCCCCGACAAGCATGTCACCGGTTGAAATCCCCTTCCAGACCTCACGGTTCGGCACCTTCTGCGCACCTGAATATGCATGGCATTACATCTTCCTCTTTAGCAGGCTCCCCCACTAAACCTACAGCCTCTGACGCATTAGCGTCAAAAGGTGCACCGAAACGGGAACACTTGTCGAAAAACACTCCTAAAGCTTCAGGAGAAGCTTTCTACAGCTAGTTCAGACCCCAAGAATGCCTCTAATTTGCCTAAGGACTATTCTACAGCCTCTTCTCCTCTTTCCAAGGCCCTGCATCAGGACCCATCTCCTTCTCCACAGTCCTCTCCCCTCCCGATCCCTCAGGCTCCTCTGGATGCACCAGGGACAAGTTTGAAGCTTGTATGGACAAGATGGCCGAGTTCATTGATTTCACAGTCTAGTTTGAGAACATTTTAAAAAGACACAGGGCTGTTGATCCCTATCCTGTCTTGTCCCTCCTAAGTCGCTCAGGCTCCACTACCCAGGTGCTCAATTCTCATCCCTGGAGAAAGTCCATCAGTACGCCCAGGTACGTGTCTTTCTGGATGACCCAGATGACCCTAATCAGGACGTTTCTATATGTCCAGGACTCTAGCCAGGGTGGCCAGGATCCTACCTATCGGGACATGGACTGGGACTCTGCAGTAGTTGGCCAGGGCACGTGGCATACCACCTCCGCCTCCACATGACCCTGGGAAACATTTCTGGATGCTCCTCTTGGCACCCATTCCAGGGAATCATCGCCTATCGACAACCAGATGCTGTTCAATAACCTTCTAAAGAAGGCTGCTGATCACTTCAAGATTACCATGCAGGAAGCCATCCCTGACTCAGACTTTGTGCAAAAGTATCCTGAAGGAAAAGACCCCAGTCAGCCAAGCTATCCCTTTGCTGAACTCCATAAAGAAGCGCCTGGCCCCCTCTTTGCTCACACCTTCGCTCACACGTGAAGAGAAAATGTTCTGCCCGGCTCCTTCAGTCCAGCTGTACATCAGGGGCCATGCCATCCCGAACTCCCTGGTTGTCACTACACGGACAAGGGTGGGGGGGTACCACTGTCCTTGTCGTAGTCTCCTCCCGAAAAGGACTGCAAGAAATTGTTCATCCTTGGCAAGCGTGTCCCCACCTCTCCTGCCTTTTCTGCCCAGTTTGCCAACAATACCACTCTCCTAGCAAGCTACAGTGATGTTCAGTGGGGCCTCCAAGATGTCTTGAAACCCGCTCACTCCCTCCTTTTAGACGTGGTTGCAGAGGGGCGGCAAGTCACCCAGAATATTCTTAAAAATACCCTGGACTCTGTCAGAACTGCGGAATGTGTCCTTGCCCAGGGAACCCTTCGCAAACGCCATGCCTGGCTGAAGTATTCAGGTTTTAAGCCGGAGACCAAGGCTTCCCTCATTAATAAGCCAGTGGAGGATGCCAACCTTTTAGGGAAAGCAGTCAATGAGGCCTTGGAAACTTCCATGAAGGAGCACAAGACCTTATAATTCGACCAGTGAGGAGGTTTCTACAATCGGCCCTTTTGCGGGCAGTGTTTCTCCTGCTCTCCACAAAGACAGTATGGCTCGCCTTCCAACTGGGCTTCTGGACAGGGCTCCTACGGTGGGTTTCTAATCTCAACAACAAAGAGGGATTCGAGGAGGGAAAGGCAGAAGTAGAAACTCTGCTTCCTGAGGCCCCCCAGCCTCCACCTCCAAATGACTCAGCGGTACGGGGACCCTCCCACACTTCTCTAGTCGGGGGACATTTAAGATTTTTTACCCATGCGTGGGAGGGGATCACATCAGATCAGTGGGTACTGTGGGATGTTTTTACCCATGCATCCAAACCCTACCACAAAACTGTGCATTACTGGCATTGAAAACATCATGATGGCCAGAACTCCCCATAAAGTGCACAGGGAAAACATGAAAAATAGGTTGCCATCCATTTTTGCCTCAGTTAATGTTAATACAAGAGACCATGGCCAGGCCATATCCTTGGCTACACACAGAGCAAAAACCAGTGCAAAGAAATATGGTGCTGTTCAAAATCTGAAATGTATTAATTCAAGACAGCTCCCAAAAATGGGTGCAGTACCATTGCAAGCCACTGACCGGCGCTGGCGCTCTATAAATCCTGACAGGAGAGCTGTCTAGCAGAACTGTGCAGTGCAAAGAAGGTGGTCTTATTTAAATTAAAACCCTCAAAGGGGTTGCTTTTCCTAAGAACCCTTAACACCTCAAAGACCCACACAACAGCCAAGGATATCACATGGCCCTGTTGATTGAGAGGGAGGAGTTTTCCCCTGTAACCTGGAGGAGAGATACAATAGACCCTTTCAATTGAATGTGGTATGCTGATTTTGGGTGTGGACTGTAAACAGTCTTCTGGAGGAAGGAGAGGCCTGTGATCTCTGACTCACTAAGTTTCTGGGGGCGGACCAGACTAGATTGTGGATTCATCTTGCAGCAAATATATGTTTAAGTTAAATGCTTCTGAAATATTGTATTAAGCTTACAAAAATGTACAATTTGGAGATCCTTAATCTGAGAAATGTACCCACAATTTGAGACTAGACTCAACTCTGTACCATGTTCTGAGGCAAAAACCCATGAATTATGGAGATTGTAGACACAGGTTTATGCTAGAAAAATGAAAATTTACTGGAATATGTGTAGAGAGACGGTGTACATCTGTGTAATTTTTGGTAAAAATCCAATATTGGTAAACCAACCAAAAAACGAAAAATGTTGGCATTTTTTAACACTAGCTCTTAGGAAGATCAGGGTTAGGAAAGAATATACCTTAAGCAATCCGTCATGCAATTTAGGTAATATTAACAAGTGGGGTATATTGCAAATGTGGGTTTTATGAAAAAGAAGATATGTTGCACGGACACAAAGGGGCGTTTCTTCAATAGATTGTAAAATGATGACTCACTCTGACACACTATCCCTTCTCAAATCAGGTCACAGAGAATCCTTGACCTATCAAATCATGAGAGGGTTGGGCATGCAGAATGAGCCGACCCACCCACTTTCAAAAGACATAAAAAGAGCAACTGAAAGCCAGACAGGGACATTCACTTCCCACTTCAAGCTGATTTCTTGTGGAGCACTTTGCCAGAAGACACCAGATCCAGCACTTAGACTTCAAATCCAGACAGAGACCAGAAACTAGAACTCAGACTCCAGAACTTAAAGAAAATGACTAACCCACAAGCTGAGTTCTCTTCAGCAGGCCTCAAAATCCTTTGCAAACTATTCACCCGCTGGGCTGCGCGGTTTACTGCTTGCTAAGAATCCTGTGTATCCAGAACGGTCAGATCCAATTCAAGAGACCCAGACCAGACCGCTGTGCAGTGCCGAGACCAGAACCAGAGATCCAGAGATCCAGATCCGCAGACCAGACCCAGACCAGATCGCTGTGAGCAGAACCGGTGCCTGACCGTCCCGTGGCGAGGCAAGTCCAGTCCAAACCTGACCAGATCTTGACGGCCTATTTCAAATTTATAGTGTGAGTACCCAGCTAGAACTGTGCAGAACCAATCTCTTAGTCTAAAATAATCTCATACCATCCATTTCCACCTATTTAGAACTGCATAGAAATCGGGTGTTCATTCTGTGATCTCAAACCTGAAAAAGTGTCATTTGTCATTTGAATCTTACTTTCTTTCCAACAATCTACCTCCACTAAATTGTCTGTATCTTTTGAACCGCGTGTCCTAGGAACGAGATTTAACTTTCATTTTAAAGCTATGTTCCCCAGCTTTCCAACAGGCTCTGAACCGACTTGCTACTCCCTATATTTACTCCGTAATCACAATCGACGCACTCGAAAAAAGTGCCTCGAATTGACATTTTGCTTCATTTCAACCACGTGTAAAAATATCTGTCTTTTGCTTCCGTTATTGAATTCCGTTTTCAACCTGATAACCATCCCTGAATCATTAATGCTGACCTGAACTAATTCAAAGTAGCTATCACCTGCCCTGAACCTCCCATTTAAAAGGATTTGCTTGCTTTAAAATCATACCTGTTTTCCTCTAAGCTTGCTGGGGGGAACTGGAACTTTGTATTGCATTTTGTTTGTATTCCTGAAAATTGTGTGCTCCCCTTCCATCTCCTTCTATTGCATAGGAGGGGAGTGAATTGTCAAAAGAAAAAGTGATCACATTATCTCTTGTGGAAACCATATCAATTTATTTCTGTGCTGCATTCTTTTCCATCATTGCATTTCCTTGAAACCATAAAAGCATTCTCAGCTACTTTATCCTCTCTAAATCAACTCCTAAGTAATTAAAAAGTGTGTTAGTGTAATATTATCCATCGTTGATCACTATCATCTTCACAAGTGTGCTATCAATTATCAATTTGTTGATAAAGGTATGATATATAGATATTGTTTAATTTTTCAAATAAACCTTTTAAATTGCAAAACAGACCTACTTCTTGGCTCAGTGGGGTCAGGGGGATTCTAAGAGAGGGGTGTTATATAAGGGTTGTCATCCAGAGTAAACGAACTGGACATAAAAATATATCAATAAGGGTTTCCATCAGCATCCCAGACTGGGCATTGACTTAGCTGTAGTGTTGAATTGAAGTCGCTAACAGAGGGGGGGGCTTGAGCCGGAGATTCTGGATCAGATCTACCATTTGTGCAGCTTAATAGAGTGTGCTAACTGACGGGATACATAAATCCGGTCGGATCACCACGCTGTGGTATGCTGTAAAGCACTCCTCAAAGGGACGCTCTAAGGAGACGGTCTGTTTTGCAAAATAAAATACTAATGTCTGTAAGTCAGGAAGGAAATCAATTTCCAGAATGACGACCTTGGTAGATATGAAGATAGCTAGAGGGCACCTCTTACATAAACTGCTTGTGAGAGGTGAATGGTCTGAACAGGACCAAAATGTATGGTTGCAGGCGATCACACAACAGGTCACTACATCTGGGTCAGATATCTGGAGAGATCAGGGTCCCTTACATTTGGCCCTGAGTGAACTATATATGGCTCCTAAAGCTAAAGATGAACACGACAAGATTGTCAGGAAAGCGGCATATTTATATCTATATATGGGAGCTATGCAGGACAAATGTGCTGAAGGCCAAGATCTGGCAAGTAGACAACTGTTGGCATTAGAGAAGGCCCAATCTGATCTGGACTCCTCTGAGCAGAGGCTGCACAGAAGCCAGGAGTCAGAAAATGAGGGTAGACAGTACATCATTAAAATAAAGGAGGATATGGATATCCTGCAACAGGAAAAGGCTGACCAGGATACCAGATTTCTGGCCTTGCAGAAGGAGTACCAAGAAGGTTTGGACTCCCTACTGCAGAGCCAGAAAAAGCTGGAGCATCAACTGGACTTCAACAGGGCATGCACAGAGCAGGTAGCCACCCTGCAAATCCGACTAGACAGAGAGAAAGAGGAAAGCAATAAATTGATTTTGAAAGACCTGGATACCCAGGCAGAGTTTGATGAAGAGCGCCAGAAAGCTGGTGCCCTTCAACGGCAGAGGGACGACCTGGCGGCACAGATGCAGGCTCTTACTCAGGAAAGGGATACCTTAGGCCAGGAAGTCTGCCACTTAAAAAAGAAAATGGAAGAAAATCACCTGGCCCTCCAGGGACTGGGTGACCTCCAAAAAGAGCATCAGAACTTGTTGGAGCACCCCAGGAGGGTGGAAGATGCTCTGGCAAGAAAGGAGCAGGCCAGTAGGGATGGGACTCAGGAGGTAACCCTCCTGCAGCAAAGACTTACCCAGTGCTGCAGGACCAATCAGGAAACGCAGAGAGAGAATGAGGCTCTCTGCCAGCACAATGATAGGCTCCAGCAACAGATAGCCATGCAGGAGAGACTGATAGAGTCTAGTAAGGCCTTGATTGAGGAACTGAAAGCGCAGGCTCTTGCAGGGCAACAGGGAGCATGGACCGAGAGAGATGAGGTTCGCTGGGAAAGGGAGACACCTGGGCATAGCCTCAGGAACCCTAGTACCAGAGGCCCTCATCCCTCCCAGGCCCTGGACTCTGCCACCCCCATGTCCCCTGGCGCACATGAGCCCAGGGCCAGGGGGATGGCAGATTACTATCCAGTGAGAAATGTGGGGCTCATAGGCCAGTACCTCCCAGAAATGGATGGGCGGGCATCTGGGTATGGGCACCCAAGTGCAGTGCAATTTAGTGGGGAACCCCGGGAGAGTAGGTCCACTAATGGCATCCTGAAAACCCCTGCCCAGTTAGGACAATGTGGGGGGGTACCCATCAAATCCTGGGAGCAAGGAGGAATCAGAAGACTCCTCTGAGCGTCCCGGGACACAGGAGACTAGGTCCCCACATTCTGACAGCCAGTCCCAGGCTCGCAGAATCCGGGAAAACCTGGAAGATCAGACAGGCACCTCTGGGAGCAGTGCCTCTGAGTCAGAGGATGAGTGGACCAGGGTTACCCGAACCAAAAAGGCCAATAAGGCAAAAAGGGGCTTGCTTAAGGATTCCTTAAAGCAGATCAAGGCAATAAGGAGCGTCATCACTCCTTATCATAAGAACTCCAAGTATTCTGTTTGGGAACACTTGGAGCTCTTTGAGCAAATGATGGAGACTTTCCATTTGAAAGACAGCAGTAGCTGTATTCAGTATGTCAAATGGACATTCTCCCCAGAATACTCCAGTTTCTTTGCGGGGCTGGAGGACCAAAACCATTCAAGATGGTCCACATATCGGGCGGCCATCTTGAAACACTTTTCTGTGCATAGAAATCCCCAAGAGGCTTGTAAGGCAGCCTACAATTTGCAATGTGGGGAGGATCAGGCCCCACAAGAATTTGTGCAGGAATTGAAGCGTGCCTTTGCGCAGACTACCAAGAGGGTGTGCACTGATAGCAAAGAATTTGTTAACACTTTTTGCCATGCCTTTGCCAAATACATCATGACCCAGCTAGTGAGAGATTTTCATGAGAAAAGGTCACTAGACTGGGTCATTGAACAGGCCACCCAGATCTATGAGGTGCAGAAGCCCGCAGAAAACAAAAATAATGCTCAGAAGAGCCCCAAACCAACCAGCACCCCTGCTGCTGCCAGGGTGGCAGAGGTAATTAGATTTGGAGATGTGGGGCCCAAGAACATGCCTGCACAAACTAATTCCAAGCCCAGAAGGCCCTCGGGCCAGTCACAGACAGGGAGCCAAGGAGGTAGTCCCACAAGAGGGATCCCCCACTCCCCTGATTACGTAAGTCCCCGCTATAAGGGAAACAGTCCAATCCTGGGTTATGTGTGGACTCCTCCAGCCCAAGGGGGGGGGATCCAACCAAGCGCCCAACCCAGGGAACTTCCCTCTGCACTTTCCCCAGAAGGGCAGAAATTCACCAAATCCTGGGAAGAACTTTTTCCCCAGGTATCCACAAAATTTCCAACCCCAAAATCATCCATCCTTCTTTCCCCACTTTCCTGAGCCCAGACAACCTAATCCAGGAGAGGGGAGGCCAAAGGTGGAGGGGTACCCAAATCTTCCCAACCCAGCGTATTACCAGAGAAGGGATAGCTTCCCTTCCCGGGATCAGCCCAGGGGAGAAAACAGGACCCCGTATCAGCCTGAGCGGGTTTCCCAGTTAGAGCGCCAGGTTCAGAACATGGCACAGGATTTGGGCCGCATGCTGAGGGCTCAACAGAACCCTCAGGTGGGCATGCCGGCACAGAATGTCCCAAACTCTGGACTTAGTGCTCCAGAACAATGACGGGGGTAGCACCCCGACAACTCACCGGTTCCCAGGGGGGAGGCACAAGGGTAAGGGGGGTGTAAGGCCGTGGAGGAAGCTTCCTTCCCCACTTGTAAACAGCCCCTGGAAGCCCAGGAACCGGAAACAAAATCTCCTGCCCCTGAAAGTCTGCCTCCCAAGGAGCAGAGGGGGATAGGAGAAACAAAGTACCCAAACAGACCCACTTTGAGGAGGAGGTACAGATCTTCCAATTTGAGGGAGAGGGATCCCAAGAGTATCCTGGGGAAAGGATCTTCTCCTTCAGAGATGGGGGAACTCCTCCCAAGGAAAAATGGGTCCAAAGGGATTCCAATCCAGACTGGGTAGATGTGGGGATTGAGCTGTCGCCGCCCATCATCCTATCCCAGAACCAACAATACCGAAAACCCCTGGTCCAAACCCATCCTGGTGACTGCCTCCAAAAAGGGGGGGTGGACCAGAACCGGAACCAGGGTAACCCAAATCCATATCCTGTTGCCAACCTTTTCTTTCAGATTCACGAGACTCTCCACAGAATTTTGCCCAAAACTCTTCTCTCTCAATGTCCAAAACCAGAAAATTAGCCCCCCAGTTGTCCAAAAATGTGCATTATCTGTGCCCCCTTACAGAGAAGGAGGGAAGATACTATGTCCCGGTTCAAGTACAGGGGCAGGATACAATTTTGGCACTGGTGGACACGAGATCCCAAGCTACCCTTCTGTCCAAAAGGGGCTTTGATGAGCTAAATTTAGGAAGGGGGGAGAATTACCAAATTCCTCTCACCTCGCTTCCTGGACAACTTCAGAACTTTGACGGGAAGGAAATTCCCGTCGAGGGGACTGCGGATTTGGACATCAAAATTGGGCGGCACAAGGTGAAACACCCGGTCATAGTAGTGACTCCAGAGGACACCCCTTGTTTACTAGGGAATGACCTCCTGAGAAGGTTGTCACCCCTAATAGATTGCGTAAACAAGGTCCTCTGGACCCAGACTAGCCGACCAATAAAATTAAAACAGAGCGTCAACCATGTTAGTTTAAACGGCACCTGCCACATGGTTGAACAAAAGTCTGACCAAGTAGAATATCACTTGCAGAGCAACCAAATTCCAGATGTGACAGTAATAGCAGTAGGACAACAGACTGGTGATGGGGGGGGGTCCTCTCTATTTCTGAAAATCAACCTTCCCTCCAGTTTAAGGTGGTATTCCAAACTGGAAGGAAATACTCTTAAATTCTTTACTAATCCACAATCAGAAACTCCCACTCCTATAGGCCAGAAAGATGTGAAATCAGCTCAGAGCCTGGCTGATGTTCAGCAAATTGGAGTCCGGTTGTTCATCCCTGTTCAGTTAAATGATGGGAAGGACTCTGTTCTCGCCCGAGTGTGTGTGAACAATGGTAAGAGCTTCATCAGCGAAGCCATGTTCCGCCAACTCCCAAAAGATCCAGCCATTCCCACATTCAAACTGATAGACAAATGGGAAATGGATCTGGAAACACCCAATTCGAAACATCTCCTGCCAAGCAGGTGTATGCTCAAAATCTCCATTGGCAACAAGAGCATAGTCCATAATTGTTGGGTCGTGCGAGATGTCACTGCCGCCTTTTACTTAGGCAGTGACATTCTCAATCGCTTTGCCATTAGTTTGGACCTAATAAACTTCAAAGCTTGGTCCCGATTAGCGGATAATCCCATTGGCTTTTATGATCCAGAAAAAGCATTTAAGTCAGCTCAATTGCTACCTTATGCAGTTGAAATTCAGGTTAAAGAGGAAGTCACCATCCCAGAAAAGACCCGACAATTCTCCCTGGAAGTGAAAGTTAAAAGAGGACACAAATTGAAAAACCCTGATGCTTATATTCATGTAAATGCTTTTCTCCAACAGCAAGGGTTAGGGGTAAACCCAACACCATTAGTCAACATAGAACATGACACCATTCCAATAGAGGTGGATAACAGCGACTTAAAGAGTATTACTCTAGCCGCAGGCACCATTATTGGAATGGTGGTTGATGACCGACATTTGTCCATTGATTTAGGAAATGAACTGTTAGGACCAATCCCCAAGGACTGTTTTTACAGTGACAGTGATGACAATACAACACCAGACAGGATCTTTACCCGGCATGGGGGGAACTTCCTGGTGTACACTTCCTGCCCTTATGGTAAGGAAGATGTGATTTGTGACTTCAGGAGGGATGAGGTGATTTTCCAGGTCCATGAGGGCTGCCTTTCCCACGTGAAGCCTCCAGTCCAAATCAGCACTCTGACCAGGGACTTCTCCACCCAACTGGAGGAGGCAGCTGAGATAGCCAAACCAGAAGTCTTTCGAGGCTTCAGGCAGATGGTGGAAGAGAGAGTCAACCTAGCTGATGCCTGCGTGACTCTGGAACAGAAGCAAAAGTTGAAACAAGTTTTCTTGGATTTCCAAGATCTCTTTGCGGTAGACTCATATGACTGTGGTCGCACTGACATCCACACAACAACAATTCCCACGGACCCTGGCATGACTCCAGTGTTTGTGAAGCAATATCGCTTGCCTCTCGCATCAATGGAGTCCCTTACTGAAATAATTAAGAACCTTGAGTCCCGGGGAATAATCCGTCCAGTACACAGCACCTTCAATAATCCGGTGCTGGGAATATTGAAGCCAAACGGCCAGTGGAGACTCTGCGCCGACTTTAGGGAGCTCAACAAACAGGTCCATACTTCCCGATGGCCTCTTCCCTACATTGACCAAGGGCTGGCCCAGATCCAGGGGTCACAGGTATTCACTGCAATAGACCTGACCAATGGATACTGGACCGTGCCTGCCAATAGGGAGGACCAATACAAGCTGGCTTTTACCTTTGGGGGCCAGCAGTACACATGGACCCGGACTCCCTTTGGATACCTTAACTCCGGTAATGAGTTCAATATTTTCCTACATAAGGCCATGCCCGACCTAGGTGCGAGGGGTAACCTGGCTTATGTAGATGATGTCCTCATCAAAAGTTCATCTGTGGAGGAACACATAGCGGAGGTCCGTTATGTTCTGACGCAGTTGAGGGCCGCCGGAGCAAAACTTTCCTTTCAGAAAGCACAGTGGTGTAGAACCCGTGTTAATTTCTTGGGGCATGAGATTACTCCTCAGGGCCTCTGTCCCCAGGAAAAGAAAGTGGAAGCACTTCAGAAACTGAAAGACCCCACAACTCTGCGGGAACTAAGGAGCCTCCTTGGACTGACTAATTACAGCAGAAAGTTCATTGAGGGCTACGCAGAGATCACCAGACCCCTGATTCATCTCCTGAAGGGGGGGGTCAAGTGGGAATGGGGTCCAGAACAAGCCGAGGCAGTAAGACAACTCAAAAGAAGCCTCTCACAAGCGCCCTGCCTAGCTTACCCTGTCAGAAACAAGGAGTTCTTCCTGGAGACGGGGTCCTCTAATACGTGCTTGCCGGCAGTATTATACCAAAAGCATGACAAGGTCAATAAAGTAATCTCCTATGCGAGCAAAACTTTATCCTCTGTGGAGGAAAAATTCAACGATTGTGAGAAGGCACTCCTGGCAACGGTGTGGGCATTGAAGAATTACCGCCCGTTTATCCAGGGAGAACACATCATAGTGGAGACTCCACACCAGCCTCTGCAATATCTCCAAAGTGATAGAATCCGGGCCGGAAATGTGAGTAATTCCTGAATTACTTCCTGGATTCTGTCAATACAAGGCTTTCCTGTGGAGGTCAGATATGGCCAAAACAAGAAGAGTCCCCTCGCGCAAGGTCTGGCTGACTTGCATGATTGTGCCAGAGAAAACTGTCTCGAGGACGAAAGTCTAAAAATCAAGGACGACACGGAGGCATACCTTAATTCCCCACACAAAGTCTTTGAAGAAGACAAGTGTGAGGGAATGCCCACTGTCTATGTGGATGGATGCTCGTACCATGTTGACAACAACGGGGAGAAAGAACTGGTGGCCGGCGTAGGGAATGCATGGGTGAATGAGTCCCTAGAACCCTCCGCTGGATACAAAATTGGTCCCCGAAGTAGTCAGGTGGCAGAATTGATGGCTGTGCATCAGGCCATCCTCACTGCTGTCCAGCATCAACTCCGCGAACTGGTCATAATCACAGATTCGGATTATGTACGTAACGGGTTCGTGGAGCACCTGGTTAATTGGAAAACCAGAGGCATGTTATGTGCTAACAACAAACCCTTGAAACATGGGAAGTTGATCCAAAACATTGATGATCTGGTCACATCGAATGAGATGACCATCTATTGGAAAAAGATCAAGGGTCATTCCAAAGTAGAGGGACCAGACAAAACTGGAAATGACTTAGCTGATCAGCTGGCCAAAACCGGGGCCATCAAAGGGGATCTAATTGAGATTGAGTCCCTGTTGGGGGAACTCCAGGTCACTGCTCTCACTAGGTCCCAGACAAAAGCTCACAATGATCTTTCAACTGCACAATGGAGTAAGGAGACCCCAGATGCTGATTTAATTATAGCTCAGAAAGGGGATCCAATAATTGGTAAGTTTTACCAATACATTGAGGACCCTGAGAACTTTCCCCTGACGGATACCGATTACATTGGAAAGAAGACCTCAGAGTGTTGATGAAATGTCCAAAAATGTTCTGAATCCAAGACGGGTTGTTGGTAAGGAAATCCCAAGATGGCCATGACCAGTGGGTGGTTCCTACCTCATTCCGATGTCTGATGTTAAGTCACGCCCATGATGCGGCCACAGCCGGTCATAGGGGGTTTCATACAACACTTGAGATCTTAAGAGAGGTTGCTTACTGGCCACACATGGTGCAGGACCTCGACCAATACTTGAAGGGGTGTCTTGTGTGTGCACAATTTCAGCCAACATCCCTCACACACCGCGCGCCTCTCCAAAGGAGGGGGATGACACTGCCATGGTCAGATTTGCAAATCGACTTTATAGGCCCTGTGATTCGCTCCTCTAGGGGAAACAAGTACATGTTGACGGTCACATGCTTGTTTACCAAGTGGGTGGAATGTCTCCCGGCCCCAAACTGCAGGGCAGAAACAGCAGCTGCCCTGATGATCAATCACATCTTTTCACGTTTTGGACTACCCTAGAGGATTGAGTCTGACAGAGGTAGCCATTTCACCAGCGAGGTAATGACAAAGATGTGGGAGATACTTGGGGTCAAAAGGAAGCTACACATTGCTTACCGGCCAGCCTCTTCTGGCGCAGTTGAACGTTACAGCAAAACCATTGTGAGCATCTTAAAGAGGTTTGTGGCAGATTCTGGGCCAAGTTGGGATATCCGATTACCTCTGGTCCTAATGGCCATCAGATCTACCCCTTCATCTGCAACCAAAATGCCACAGTTTCAGTTGATGACTGGACGCAGGATGGTGCTTCCTCAGCATTTGCTCTACAGGACCCAAGAGCAGACGTTAATAAATGCCTCCACTACTCACGAGTATGTGGAGAATTGACGAAAGCACCTTCAACACGCTTTTGCCTATGCTCAGCGGAATCTAGAAATATGAGCTGATAGCATGAAGACCCATTACGATTTGAAAACTACCAGGAAAGAATACAATGTAGGAGACCAGGTCTATCTATACAATTTCCAAAGAAACCAGGCCAAACAGCGGAAATTTCTGCCTACATGGAGGGGACCTTGTGAAATTGTAGACAAGTTCTCCCTGGTCGCCTACAAGATCTGCCTCCCCAAAGGTAGTTTGGCAGAGGGGGAAGACAAGTGGGTCCATATTAATCAGCTAAAGTGTTGCCAACCCAGGCACACTCTGCAACAACTGGAGGAATCCTCTGGAATCCCAGAGGGGGCCGCTCCAGATTAATACATTTCCAACTCTAAAATATTCCACATATAGTCGATAAAATTCTATGGGCCTCATTACGACCCAGGCGGTAAGTTACCGCCTGGGTCGTACCTTTACCACCATAGCGTAAACTACGTTTACGCCATGGTGGTTGGCGGGCTTACCGCCCCATTCCGAGGTTGGCGGGGCGGTAAGTGCCCAATCCCCATTTACCCTTCCCCATTCCCATTTTCACCCCATAGGGCATAATGGGAGTGGGGAAGGCGTTAATTACCCCACCGTAAATTACGGTGGCGTAATTAACATCAAGGTCCCTTAGCGCCATGGATTTTAACACCAGCTAAAAGCAGGTGTTAAAACCTCCATGGCGCTAAGGGACCTCGGAATCAGGCGGTAAGGGTCGGCGCTGTTTACGCCGCCGTAAACCCCTTACCGCCTGAGTCGTAATGAGGCCCTATGATTCTTAAATGCAAATGTATCCTGAGGTATAAAATGTATATGTTCGCCACACCATTAATAGTGGTGGAAAAATGTCTATGAATGTGTATTGCCGCTTTGCTTTGTCATCCTAGGAGAAAGAAAACCTGGAGACTGACCACGGAAGACGACATGTGGACCAGGAGCAAGGATCCGAGGGGCCTGGGGTACCGCCCAATACTCCCATCAGGACCAGCAAGGAGAACCGATCGACCCACCCTGATGGAGGAAAAGATGCTTAACTTTGTCATCTGCGGAATCGGAAGAAGATGAGGCGAACATCCCAGATCTTGCAAATTCCATCAGTAAAAGATCAGAATGGCCATCGCAAGAGGGGGGGCTTGTGAGATGTTTTTACTCATGCATCCAAGCCCTACCACAAAACTGTGCATTACTGGCATTGAAAACATCATGATGGCCAGAACTCCCCAGAAAGTACACAGGGAAAACATGAAAAATAGGTTACCATCCATTTTTGCCTGTGTTAATGTTAATACAAGAGACCATGGCCGGGCCCTATCCTTGGCTACACACAGAGCAAAAACCAGTGCAAAGAAATATGGTGCTGTTCAAAATCTGAAATGTATTAATTCAAGACAGCTCCCAAAAATGGGTGCAGTACCATTGCAAGCCACTGACCGGCGCTGGCGCTCTATAAATCCTGTCAGGAGAGCTGTCTTGCAGAACTGTGCAGTGCAAAGAAGGTAGTCTTATTTCAATTAAAAACCCTCAAAGGAGTTGCTTTTCCTGAGAACCCTTAACACCCCAAAGACCCAGGATATCACATGGCCCTGTTGATTGAGAGGGAGGAGTTTTCCCCTACAGCCTGGAGGAGAGAGACAATAGACCCTTTCAATTGAATGGGGTATGCTAATTTTGGGTGTGGACTGTAAACAGTCTTCTGGAGGAAGCAGAGGCCTGTAATCTCTGACTCACCAAGTTTCTGGGGGCAGGCCAGACTAGATTGTGGATTCATATTGCAGCAAATATATTTTTAAGTTAAATGCTTCTGAAATATTGTATTAAGCTTACAAAAATGTACAATTTGGAGATCCTTAATATGAGAAATGTACCCACAATTTGAGACTAGACTCAACTCTGTACCATGTTCTGAGGCAAAACCCCATGAATTATGGAGATTGCAGATACGGGGTTTATGCTAGAAAAATGAAAATTTACTGGAATATGTGTAGAGAGACGGTGTACATCTGTGTAATTTTTAGTAAAAATCCAATATTGGTAAACCAACCAAAAAATGAAAAATGTTGGCATTTTTGAACCCTAGCTCTTAGGAAGATCAGGGTTAGGCAAGAATATACCTTAAGCAATCCACCATGCAATTTAGGTAATATTAACAAGTGGGGTATATTGCAAATGTGGGTTTTATGAAAAAGAAGATATGTTGCACGGACACAAAGGGGCGTTTCTTCAATAGATTGTAAAATGATGACTCACTCTGACTCACTCTGACACACTATCCCTTCTCAAATCAGGTCACAGAGAATCCTTGACCTATCAAATCATGAGAGGGTTGGGCATGCAGAATGAGCCGACCCACCCACTTTCAAAAGACATAAAAAGAGCAACTGAAAGCCAGACAGGGACATTCACTCCCCACTTCAAGCTGATTTCTTGAGGAGCACTTTGCCAGAAGACACCAGATCCAGCACTTAGACTTCAAATCCAGACAGAGACCAGACCTTAGAACTCAGACTCCAGAACATAAAGCAAAGGACTAACCCACAAGCTGGGTTCTCTTCAGCAGGCCTCAAAATCCTTTGCAAACTATTCAACCGCCGGGCTGCGCGGTTTGCTGCTTGCTAAGAATCCTGTGTATCCAGAACCGTCAGATCCAATTCAAGAGACCCAGACCAGACCGCTGTGCAGTGCCGAGAACAGAACCAGAGATCCAGATCCGCAGACCAGACCCAGACCAGATCGCTGTGAGCAGAACCGGTGCCTGACCGTCCCATGGCGAGGGAAGTCCAGTCCAAACCTGACCAGATCTTGACAGCCTATTTAAAATTTATAGTGTGAGTACCCAGCTAGAACTGTGCAGAACCAATCTCTTAGTCTAAAATAATCTCATACCATCCATTTCCACCTATTTAGAACTGCATAGAAATTGGGTGTTCATTCTGTGATCTCAAACCTGCAAAAGTGTCATTTGTCATTTGAATCTTACTTCCTTTCCAAAAATCTACCTCCACTAAATTGTCTGTATCTTTTGAACCGTGTGTCCTAGGAACGAGATTTAACTTTCAGTTTAAAGCTAAGTTCCCCGGCTTTCCAACAAGCTCTTAACTGGCTTGCTACTCCTTATAGTTTCTCCGTAATCGCGATTGACGCACTCAAAAAAGTGCAGCGAATTGACATTTTGCTTCATTTCAACCACGTGTAAAAAAACGTCTTTTGCTTCCGTTATTGAATTCCGTTTTCAACCTGATAACCATCCCTGAATCATTGATAGTGCTGACCTGAACTAATTCAAAGTAGCTATCACCTACCCTGAACCTCCTATAGGGAATTAAAAGCATTTTTACTTAATTGCCACCACATTTAAAATGATTTGCCTGCTTTAAAATCATACCTGTTTTCCTCTAAGCTCGCTGGGGGAACTGGAGCTTTGTATTGCATTTTGTTTGTATTCCTGAAAATTGTGTGCTCCCCTTCCATCTCCTTCTATTGCATAGGAGGGGAGTGAATTGTCAAAAGAAAAAGTGATCACATTATCTCTTGTGGAAACCATATCAATTTATTTCTGTGCTGCATTCTTTTCCATCATTGCATTTCCTTGAAACCATAAAAGCATTCTCATCTACTTTATCCTCTCTATATCAACTCCTAAGTAATTAAAAAGTGTGTTAGTGTAATATTATCAATTGTTGATCACTATCATCTTCACAAGTGTGCTATCAATTATCAATTCGTTCATAGAAGTGTGATATATAGATATTGTTTAATTTTTCATATAAACCTTTTAAATTGCAAAAAAAACCTACTTCTTGGCTCAGTGGGGTCAGGGGAATTCTAAGAGAGGGGTGTTATATAAGGGTTGTCATCCAGAGTAAACAAACTGGACATAAAAATATATCAATAAGGATTTCCATCAGCATCCCAGACTAGGCATTGACTTAGCTGTAGTGTTGAATTGAAGTTGCTAACAGTATTCCAGACTGTCGCCCACATGTACTGCATCAAGTTTCTCCGGCTACCCCGCTACCACCCACTCAGAAGCAGACGACTGTCATCAGACCATCTGCGTATTCTGTTGGACAATGTCCAGGTCCTGCTGGAAAAAGGCACCATTGAAGTTGTCCTTCATCTCCAGGTAAAGGAGGATATTTATTCAATATACTTCCTTGTAAGCAAAAAGGATCTAACCATGCGCCCTGTTTTAGATCTACGTCCTGCAAACAAATATGTCAAACCACAAAAGGTCAGGATGACAACTCTTCAGGAAGTAATCCCACTGCTGCAGCAGGGAAATTACATGGTCACATTGGACATGAAAGATGCTTATTTTCATATTTCAATGTTGCCAGCACACAGAAAGTACCACCGGTTTGAGATAGAGGACACACACCCTATCAGTACAAGGTTCTCCCTTTGGCATTTCTTGAGCCCCGAGGGTATTTAGAAAGGTACTAGCCGTAGCAGCGGCTCACCTGCACAGGCAACCCATCCCTGTGTATCCTTACATCGACGACTGGTTAATAACCGGAGACTCGAACGAAACATGTCTGGGCAATACCCAGAAGACAGTAAATCTCCTATTCAATCTAGGATTCTCGATCAACGAGAAGAAGTCCAGTCTGGTCCCCAGCCAAGTAAAATACTTTCTGAAGGGCCCTATTTTGGACAGAAGGTTGGCTCATCTTCCCCTCCAACGAGAGGGTTTAAAACATGCTGTTCCAGATCCCTCATGTAGCCAGTCACCAGGTAACTGTACGCAAGGCCATGGGGCTGTTGGGGGTGACACCGTCTTACGTCTTCCTAGTTCCACATGCTCGCCTGCACCTGATGCAGGAGTGGCTCTCGAGCCAATGGTGTTAGGCCAGCAGGACAATCTAGTGATTGTCTCGACAGCCCTTGTTCACTCTCTGCAGTGGTGGTCAAAGGAAAACCTTCTGCTTAGGAATACTTTTACCACCCCTGCAGTAGAAGCCACTCTCACCATGGATGCATCTGTCAGTGTGGGGCACTCACCTTTGACAGACAGCGCACGGCATGGGGTCCCCATCAATAGCATCCAATCAAATCAATCCGTTGGAACTGCTTACAATGTTCAAAGTCCTAAAAGCCTTCCAAGCACATCTAAATGGGAAGACGGTTCTTTTCCTTAGAGGCAGTACCACAGCCACTCACTCTCTAAGGCTATCCAAACTGTCTGAGAACATATAGGCGTGGGCACTCGAACACGACATGTTCCTCCTCTCACATGATCCAGGGGAACACAATCTTCTGGTGGACGTACTTAACATAGACTTCGACCTAACCGTTACAACAGGAGTGGTGCTTGCAAGAGCACATTCTTCTCAATGTATTTGCAGAGTGAGGTTTTCCAGACATCGACTTGTTCGCAACTCTGGAGAACTCCCAATTCCCAGATTACGCCTCCAGGTACCCACAGAAGTGTGCCAAAGGAATTGGTCTTTGGATAACATGGTCTGGGAGATTTGCCTACATTTTCCCCCACGATTCTCCTTCTCAATGGGATAGTGCACAAAATGCACCAGGAACCAGTCACGATGATTCTGGTGGCTGCAATGTGGGCTTGACAGCCATGGTTCTCGCATCTCATGGTAATATCAATCTCCCCTGCCAGGAAACTGCTATGCACGTACAACATGCTGTCGCAAGATCAGGGGGAAACACTGCATCCATGCCCCCAACCACTCAATTTAGCAGCTTGCTGCCTGAAGTCAGAGTTTGAACATCTGGACAAACACGAGGAAGCACAAAAACCCAACACCAGACATTGTTATTCCAATAAGTGGAATCACTTTGTTATCTGGTTCAATGCTAAGAATGTTAACCCCACTGACTGCTCTCCTAAAGATATCATCCTTTATCTAACACACCTATTGGATTCAGGACTTGTTTTCAATTCCCTAAAGGTCCACCTGGCCGCTCTCTCTGTGTAAACCACATCCCAGAGCAAGGTTTCATGGTGGAAGATTTCTGTCATTAAGGCTTTCATGGAAGGGGTAAAGAGGCTTCACCCCCCTATTTCTAACCCAATGCCCAGATGGGACTTGAATGTTGTTCTCACAAGATTAATGGGACCTCCTTTCGAACCGATGCACAAGGCTAGCCTTAAGGCCCTAACCTATAAGACTGCCTTTTTAGTGGCCATCACCTCGATAAGGAGAGTTTGTGACTATTCACAAAGACAATGTGGTTTTGTGCACACGCCAATGTTTTGAACCTAAATTCATCTCAAAGTTCCATGTGAATGAATCAATTGAACTTCCCACTTTCTTTCAAAACCCTGCTAACTTGGCCGAAAGAAGCCTCCATACACTAGATTTAAGGAGAGCAGTAATATACTGCTTTGAAAAGACGAAGCCACTGAGAAAAGACAAACCAATTCTTTGTCTCTGTGGCAGCTGGTAGAGAAGGGGGGCCCTTTCTCAAAATCAGCTATTTCCAAATGGATTTTAAATTGCATCACACTGTGTTGCTCTCTGTCCAAGTGAGATCTACCCTTTACGCCTAGAGCTCACTTTACTCTGGGCACAGGGGCTACCATAGCATTAATTGCAAATGTTCCTCTAGATTCCATTTGCAAAGCAGCAACCTGGAGTTCTGTTCATACTTTCAGCCAACACTACTGTTAATTGTGGGGAGGGCAAGGTATCAAAAGCAGACCCTGACACAATGGGTGCAAGTTTCAACTCAAAGGGTTTGGAAACTGCCTATCTTGCCCTATCTCTAGAATGGGAGTAATCTCGACCATTAAAACAAACAAAACAGTCCACATTAGTCTTGGCAAAATAAAAAGGCCTATACTAAACAATCTAACATTGCCCACCTTCTCAAAATAACAAAATGTGTTAAGGGAATTCAAAAGAAAAATAATGTCTCCAAAAAGAAATGTCAGAATGGCTTCAACATTAACTCCCTTCCCCAGGTTCAATCCCACGGGCCTAGAAAAGTCTCTTAAAAAACAAAGGATAGTTGGATGGCACAATTCTATCAATCTCACACACTTTGGCTTACTGGTACAACTCAACAGTTCAATTTTAGGCTTCCGTCTTCGGTAGTTCAATCACTTCCTTAAGGCTTCGCCTGCCTTGCCATCAATATTCAGATTGCATTTTACTTTCTCAATTTCTCACCATTCTGAACAGGCTTCCCCCTGCTGGGCTGGTGCTTGTCTCTTCTTTGTGGGGGTTCCCTTCCGCACAATTCATCTAAAGTATCTCTTTTACTGTTGAAGACTTTCAAAACTGAAAGGAATTCACATGAACCTCTGTATGACCACTTAGACCTTTCTTACAATAATCCTTCAATTCACAATCTTCTCATGCAGCACCAATGCTTCTTGGTACTTGTGGTTCTCACTCCTTTTAAATCACCCTCTTGGCCTTTTAAAAGTTCATATGCAACACCAATACTTATTGGTATTTCTTTTCCACCAATGCCTCTTGGTATTTGTAGTTCTTATTCTCTTTCATTTTCCTACTTTGCCTTTTTCCAAAATTCTTCAATTTTGCCCTCTTGGCAGATACACAAAGTTCATATATTTCACTTTCCTTTTATTCAACTTTCTTTATCATGGTTACTTTCTTTCCATTGATCTCTGCTGCAATAGCTTTCAAAACTCATGACATTTCACAGATACTTTTGAATGTGCGACTTTGCCTCGCAGGACCACTCTGTTACTTTGTATCTTTTCCTTTAATTAATTGTTCTCTTAATTCGTGTTTTATCGACACACCACAACCTTCAACTTTTAGATTACAATCAATTTCCCTTTAACATTAACCAGACTTGTGTTCCCTTTGAGAACTCACCGGTTGTGTTGATATGATTTCTTTAATCTTTTACCTGCAGCTCAAGGCCGTTACCAATGCCTCCTCTGCTCCTCCCCAACTCTGCCGTTCACCCGGGAGGGTCACGGGCCGCTCTCTGGCAACTTGAAGGTTTCTTTCCTCTGATATCGCTCAGCTTTACTCTTCGAACGCTCACGGCTTCCCGAAAGCTTGCAAATCTTGCCTAGCTTTCTCTTGATCTTCTCAACTGCCGAGCATCCTGTTGGCCTTCCAACTTCCACAGCATGGTTCCCATCAGCCTCGAAAGAGCTGTTCCTTCTCGTACCCAGCCTCGCTCAAAGTGTGCTTGTGTGCACCACCTTTTATCTTCACCAGGAGTTTTAATAAGTGTGGGATTTACATTGTTAATTACGTGCCTGGCCTCATTACAGGGACAAAGCCAATGCAAGTCAGGGGAGGTAATCTTTCTGACCTCATTCCTCATCTTCCTTGGTGCAGTACGGTTGTTAAGATAAGGTGGGGAGGAATTATGAGACGTGTAGTTTCCCATAAAAGAAGCAAGGATATGGGTTAGATTGGTGGTGAGAAAAGGGGAATACCATGTCTCACCATTTGGTGCTTCTCCCCTACTTCCAGAGAACCCCCTACCCAGGTGATCCTCCCTTGCTTTTCCTCCCCCAGCTTTGGGATTTCGACATCGCTTTGCTATTGTTCCGTCACACATCCCACCACCATCTCCTGGTACTGCTCGCTAGTCTATGCACAGCATGTGATTCTAAGCAGATTCACAAGTCTCAGAAGAAATACATTACTCACTGTAATCATAGTTCTGATGATTGTATCTGCTTAGATTCACATGCGCCCACCCTTCCTCCCCTCTTGGAGTAGAAGAAACATAGATATCTTATACCTTCTTTCTTCTGTACTCTCACGTGTTCTGTAAGGCTCCCTCACGGCAGAAGAAAAAACAGTGGCACCTTGCCGTGTGAAGGTTTTTGGTTACACTGCACGTCACGTTAGGGATGGTGTTAGTCACGCCCATGTCAACGTCCCTTTTCGATCTTCAAAATAAGATGCAATACTCTGCGATGTTGGACGATATGCACAGCATGTGAATCTAAGCAGATAAAATCATCAGAAATACGGTTACTGTGAGTAATGTATGTCTTACTCAGCCTGCAGGACTGGGAGAATTTGAAAGAAAATTGCAAGGGCTGACTCACCTTACTAATTACTTCAGCGGTACACAAAACCGCTGTTTTGTTGCTCATTTTATGTTTTGGGTACAAAGGGTCTGGTGACATTCATTCAAAATATTAGCACAACATTGCTAATCAAATGTGTTTGTTTGCTAATCGAGAATTTTAATGGGCAAACTCTGCCAATCCGTTTTTGAAAACAAATGTATGCCTTGATTTTGGCTGGTGAGAGCAAATTGAAATGAATGGGCGTATAGGGGCTTGGCTGTTGAGTCGACTGATTGCAAGGGGTTAACACCCGCCAAACGCATGAGTTGAGAGCTATGAAACTGCCACCCTAAACACTAATAAATGCAGTGTTTTGAGTAACAGTATAATCAAGGAATGCACATCCTAATCAGTGGGTGAAGCTGCACTGTAAGTGAATGCTCCATTCACAAATAGGTTGCTGTGTCGTGCTATGCCAGATATACCCAGAAGCTGTGGTCGGGAGCTTGCTGGTAATAGTAGGTATGAGGCATGCACTTAGACAGTGCAGAGCGAAAGACATTGGGAGGGGACTTGGCTGTTAATGGTGATGGAAGGCGAGTAAGAAGGGCCTCTTCTATTTGTTTGGTGAAGGGCAGTATGGGGAGAGTTGGGTTGTGTGATTATGGTTGTGTTTGCGTGTACTTGTGACTGTTAAGTAAATGTAGAAGGATGTATCTGTGTTCATGTGACTATGGATCTATGTGACTATATTCAGTTTGGATGTGTCAAGTTGGTCACAAGTGTTCTGGACAAGACAGAAAAGGTTACTCTGAGTTGGGTGAGGACCGTGAAATCAACTGCATTTGGCAAATACACCTATTTTGACTGTCTGCAATGATATCATATGCCCAGGCACTCGCACCATTTTCCAGCTGTTCCCATCTTATGCCCAGGTGATACCCTTCTAGCAGGGCCTGTCATGGGATTGGCATGTGCCTACTCAAGAGCCCAAACTGTTGGCTTTGCCAAAGCTTGTTGATTTCAGTTGGTCTCCCTAGGTCACAGTGTATGTGCCCAGATTGTGGTCCCTTGCTTGCTATACCTCTAGGACATCAAACTGCACTTAACTGAGTTGGTCCAACCATTACCTCAGCCAGAACCTGAGCAACAAGTAGAAATAGCACCAGTAAATCTTTCTCATGAAGCGACCCAAACTCTTTGCCTGTTGATACCAGAGTTGGAACTCATTCCAGACAAGGAAAAGGTGAAAGAAATGGGGGAGGAAGAGGTTACAGTAACTTATGTTTTTCTTCAGATTGAGGGAAGATGAAATTGCAGAATGTGTATACTTTTGTCCCTTTTGTAGTATATTTCCCTAAAATAAACTATTTTATTGTAAATGGCCTTCTGTTAGTAAATAGTTATCTTTTGGTAACTTTCCCTCCATAGTTCAATGGACCAACGTGTTTGCTTTTGTTTCTGAACCTGTCCTGACTTTTTACAGGGAAGTGTGAAGCCTTCAACTTCACTCCCCTGGCCTTTTGCTCATTTTGTTATGGGGAAACTAGTTGGTTGTTCAGACTGTCAGTACTGGGAAACGTTTTCCCTTTTGACTTTCGCTTTTGTAACTTTTTAACGTAGCTCACAGCATCTTACAATGCAGTGCCCTGGCTTTTTACACTTGGGATGTTTGTTTACTTTTATGTGCCTAAAGACAAGCTGGTGGCAGCAATTATATTTTTACAATTATATTTTCTTCTTGTGTGCACATTCGTGTTTACTGTACATGTCTACTCAATGTGGCTAGTGCCCTAACATGACTAATAACCATGTAACTAAGTAACTAAGCTTTGTACTGTAACAAGTGCCACGATGTCCTCGGGCTGTATAAATATGAATAAAACAAAACAAATAAAAACAAACAAACCACGCCACAAGATTTTTGCTTGTTCTTTGGCCATATTGTTTGGCCTTCTTTCTGCCTTGCCAGGTCAGGCATTCCCATATAAGGTCATGCACTTGCCCGGGAAATCTTTCACAGGCTTATGTGTGGCTCAGGAAGTGGGTTCAACTGCCTGGTGCCAGTCAATCTAGGTGTGGTGCATGAGTGATACCAATAGTGGTCCTTGATAGGTCCAGGTAACCCCCCTTTGATGCCGCCATCTACAAAGGAACACACCTTGCGGTAAGTGCCCGTGCCATCTGGGCCTGGAATGCATTTAAAATTCATTTACACATTGGTTTCCTGCTCTGTGCCTGTCCCCCACCTGCTCCCCATCCAGCTCAAGGACTGTCGAATGGTGCTCTGATAGGCTGGAGAAAAGCACCATGTGATGGTGAATGTTCTACAAGAACGCCTCTCACAGGTCCGTCATGGGCTAAGGGCCAGAGACAAAGGGCAGCTCCCTACTGAGCAGCTCCACTCCGTGTTTGCCCGTGTTCACCTTGAGACGCCTGACGCAGACAACCTACATCGACAGAAAGGGTAAGTATGGTGTGGGTGGAGCACAGCAATTACTGTACTCCAGTAAAACCCCACCACTCTTATTACCTACTATCATATACTTAACTGCATTTAGCCTAAATGTGTAAACTGGCTGTTTTCTGCATCTGTCCCAAATATTGTACATTGCACACCTGAATGTAGTAGAAGCAGTTAATGCATTTCAACTAATATTTCAAACTATATGATAATCTGTCTTAAGGTGCGGAGGAGAAATGGTCAACCCTGACACATGGGTTGAAAACTTGAACAGAGAAAAGAGAAGTTCCCTAGTCGGGAACTCGCTTCCCCCGCACACTATCGCAGCCTTTAAAAATAAAGCCAAACGTTTACTAATGACTAAAAATGAGCCTTAGACTTTCCACTTAAGTGTAGTTTTGTAATGATCAAAATTTTACATAAGAATTTTAGAACCACATATATACTGAGGCAATATAGATTATAAATAATGTATATTTATTTATGTGGCCCAATGCGTTTAAAAAAAAAAAAAACTCTCTCTTCATCAGGAGCTAAATTGCAACAAATTCTACAAAAAATATGAAACAGATTTTTGGGGGGGAATATGTTTTAAAGAACATTATCATCACTAGTCACAAATAACTCCATAAGCATATAAGTTATCACATGTTAGGATGTCTATATACAAGGGACAGATGCCCTTTAATAGTCAACTTCGTCACATTATAGATGTCATTGTGTATACATAAACAGATGAGTTCCTTCTTACTGCACTGTTAGTGGGCAGTAAGCTTCAATTGGTAGAGAGTGAAAAGACCAACTTTCCATTGACTGAACATGTTAGAATCCACTTCTTCTCTGTAATAAGGGAAACCTAAGTCTCAGTCATATTGGGAATAACTACTGCCCATATGGATAAAATGTGTAATGTGGAAAAACTGTCCTCAATAATGGAAAACCACTCACCTCATATAAAGGTAGTGGAGTAGTCTCATGGATGAGAATGTGGGAGAGTAGTAGTTCTTCACATTCAAATGGCCGGCTAGATCATAAATTTGCAAGTGAGCATATAGATTGGTGTGATTAGTTCTCTCTATCTGAAGTGCTATATTGTCACTAGCGGTTCACTAAGGTGCCATAAATTATAACACTGCTTTAAAATGCTGAATTCTAGCGTGGCTGTTGTCCGAGGTACCCGTGTCTTGCAAACTTCACAACATCCAACATGAAACCAAACCACATACAACCATACCTCAACACCACATGACGGCTACTAACTGAAAACGCACCTATGCTCAGTGACTGGTTTCTCTGAACTGAAGCTGCCAACAGCACATCAAAGCTCTCTTGCTCTTCTCCCTCTCAATCCGATTAACAAACCCCCATCCCGCTTCCATTGCATATCTGCCACAGTGCCAAGAGACTATGCAAGTGGCAACAGTGGGCGGTGCAAGATCCTTTAACATGAACAAGGCCCAAATTGAAAATATCAATGCCAAAATGGTGAGGTGACTATGGACCACTTTTAGCTCCTATTCTTACCAGTGGGATTCCAATCTAAATGTCTTTGTCTGTGTGGAAGCCTGTGTGCAAACAGAATATATCATATATGTTGTGGGCCTTGTTTGGGTGGAAGCTGTTACTAATGGGTGTTAGAGCAGTGCCTAAACATTTTAATTGTTTACTGTGGGATCCCACCAGTGACCAGGGTGGAGGGTGGGAAGATTATTCATGGCCACCTACCCCCAATAAACATTTGCCTCTCAGAAGATTAATTATGAACTCCTGAAAAATAACCCAAGAAAAGATAGTTTTCTATAATGTTGCTGGCAAAGTATAAAAGGTGAGCACCCTTTAAACTTAAAAGCTGTATTTATTTTGTTCTTGCAGAGGGGCAGTTTGTTGTTACTTTGTGGTAGATCTAGCTCAAAGAGTTTTCAATAGGGTATGTTTTGACAGTCAGGGGCAGGAAGATGGTGGGAATGCCATAGGGATTAACATGGTCCAGGGTGGGTAAATGACCAAATACACCAATAGGATAAATATCCTGATGAGGCCGCTAAAGGTAAGTCAAGTATGTGCTTTATTTGCAGCCCGCACAGTGCAGCACCTCAGCGCCGGGCCAATACATAAATTAATTATTTAAACATGTACATTTGAGAACATATTGCGTATCAGAGAATGCAGTGAGACAAGTAACACAGACACACCATATCTTGCCCATAGACCATGCCTCGCCTATTTCCATAATCATACCACCATTCCTCACTGCTGTAATATTCTTGGGGCCCAGGAACTTGCTTTCAATACATTTTAAATCCTACTCTGAGATTCTTCACCCAGACACAATCACCAAAGTATGATCCTTCACCCCATGGCAGTCATCAAAAACCCTCTTGTAGTGTCTACCCAAAACTGAGCCCGCTGAGCCCAACCACCCCCCTTGTTGAGGGATGGGGTGTTACTGGGGGCCGGGGAAGGAGGTGCAGCAGGGCGGTGGATGCGGGAATACTTACTGTGAGAGATAATCGGGAGGTCCAGGGCGCAAGATTTTTTTGATGGCAGCTCTTAATCTCATGTCATGGAATGTCAGGGGTCTTAACAGCCCACCTAAGTGTCGGAAGGTCTTGCAGTATCTAAGGCGACATCAGATAGGAGTGTTGTTTCTCCAGGAGACCCATCTGACGGCTGAGAGTGAGTCTAGATTCGGTAGAGGCTGGGGGTGCCACAGATATTTTTCCTCCTACTCCTCCTATTCCAGGGAGGTGGCCATTATGATGCACAGTTCGGTGGGATTTCGACTGACCAGGGTCCGGAAGGATCAGGAGGGCCGGACGCTGATAGTGCAGGGGATCATGCAGGGGAAACCATATACACTCATTTGTTATTATGGGCCCAATACGGACACCTTGGACTCGTTGCAGTGCGTGGAGAGGCAGTTGGGGGATATTTCAGAAGGAGAAATCCTGTGGGCCGGCGACTTTAACTCGGTCCTGGATGTAACCCAGGATTGCACAGGCAGTGGCCGACATTCGGGCAGTAAGTGCTCAGGGAAAATACGAGGTATGCTGGAGGTGTGGGGGCTGGGGGACCCATGGCGGGTGAGGCACCCGAGGATCCGCGGCTATACGCATTATTCTGCTCCACATGGTCCCGCAGCACGGTTGGACTTTATTTTAGTATCTCAGGCGCTTTTGGGACAAGTCAGAGGGGCTGAACTTTTAGCTTGCACCCTGTCTGATCATGCTCCGGTTTTGGTGTCCATTCTTATACAGGGGCGGACGGGGGCACGGCCACCCTGGCGGTTTCGAAGCGAGGAGCTCACAGATGTTGTTTTCAGGGAGGAATTGTCGGCTGCTATAGACACATACTTTGCCGACAATGAGGGGTCAGTAGACTCGGTGGCCACCCTGTGGGAAGGATTTAAATGCGTGATGCGAGGGGTGTGTATAGCTAAGGAATCTGGGATTATAAGGCGGATACGGAGGGAATTGGCGGATAAAGAGGAGGAGGTGCGCCTACTCCAGGAGGCAGCCCCCGCTCATACGAGGCACCAGCAGGGGGAAATAATGCAGAAGCTTCAGGAATTTCAGGATCTGGCTCAGAGGAAGGTTAAGTATCTATGGGACAGAGTAGCTCCTCGACGATATGGAGAAGGGCAGGCACCGGGGCGGTCGCTCGCCAGGGCTATCCAGGCACGCGAGAGGGTGAATAGAGTGGTAGCAATCACTGATGAAGAGGGCAGGGATGGTTTTGAGGACGAGAAAATAGCCCTTGCATTTCATAAATTCTATGGCGGTTTGTACTCCTCTCATTCGCAGGCCACTCAGGCAGAGATAGAAGCTTACTTGGACGACGTGGGCTTATATTGGTGCTCCGATGAGCAAATGGAATGGTTGAATAGGCCACTGACCATGGAAGAGGTAACTGGGGCCATTAAATCGCTGAAAAGGGGGAAATCTCTGGGCCAGGACGGCTTTACAGCCGAATTTTATAAATGCTTTGCTGATAAACTGGCACCGCACCTATTGAGGGTCTACCAGCAGGTGGTATCTGAGGGGCATCTCCCTGAGTCCCTACGGGAGGCGGTGGTGGTTCTGTTGTTAAAACCTGGGAAACCCGCCGACGATTGTTCTTCATATCGCCCAATTTCATTGCTCAATCTTGATAATAAGATACTAGCCACAGTGCTGGCTGATAGATTGGCGCCGTTGATGTCTGTGATGGTTAGGGCCGATCAAGCAGGATTTATCCCGGGACGTTCCACGTCGTTCGGGTTGCAAAGAATGTTCGGTCTGATGGCAGCGCTACCCGCGGAGGAGCCGGTGATAGCGGCTCTTTTGGATGCTAATAAAGCGTTCGATTCTGTAGAGTGGCCGTATCTCTTTTCGGTTCTAAGGAGGTTAGGGTTGGGGAACATGTTTATTTCCTTTATATCCTTGCTATATAAAGATTCAGTTGCTAGGCTTAGGGTGAACGGGCTGACTACTGAACCTATCTCACAGGCGCGTGGGACACGCCAGGGGTGCCCGCTGTCCCCATTGTTGTTTGCCCTGGCGATCGAGCCTTGGGCGGAGCGGGTGAGAGACCAACATATACACCGAGGTGTTCAGCTGTATACTCACCGGGTGGTAATTTCATTGTACGCGGACGATATGGTTATGTTCATTCTTCAACCGGAGACCAACTTGGACCCGATTATGAGGGATGTTTTGCTGTTCGGGGAGGTATCAGGGCTTACTGTTAACACTAGTAAATCGGTTATTTTCCCGTTGACGGCGGCAGCGACCCAATTTTCTGATAATTGGGGGTTTCAGTGGGAGCTGGTTAGTACCCAATATCTGGGGATTGTAATAGCAAGGGAGGAAGGGGTGGTTTACCGTAGGAATTATCTGGAGGCGCTGGAGTCGGCTAAGACGGCACTGCTCAGGTGAGGTTCGCTTCTGCTTAACCCATACGGTAGGATTTCGGTGATTAAGATGGCCATCCTCCCTAGGTTTCTCTATGTATTCCTGAATGCTCCGATTCCGGTGCCTAAGAAATTCTTCCGGGATGTTCGGACGGCGGTACTAAATTTTATATGGGCGGGTAAACAGGCCAGGGTCTCCTGGAGACAGTTGGTGGCGGCGGTCCATGAAGGTGGACTTGCTCTGCCGGAATTTTGAATTATATTATAAGGTGGCACAGGCTTGTTATCTGTGCTATTGGTTCGGAATGGCGGCGGAGCGACAACATGTGGAAGTGGAGAAGGCGCTTGCGTCCCCCACCTTATTGCGGGCCGTTATCCTTTTGGCACCAAGCCGGCCGGGCACACCCCGGGACATGATTGCTCTGACGTGCAGGTCCTGGTCCTGCCTGGAGCGGAAAACAAAGGGAGAGGTAATATACTCTCCGGAGCTACCGGTCATATTTATCCTGGGTATCCCCCTGACTAGTGAGACTAGGTATGTTACTTTGATGAAGAGGCTGGGAGTACACAAATTTGGGGACCTGTTTCCGGGCGGCCGGTTTATAACTCTTGATCACCTGAAAGAGAGGGGGGTGCTCTCTGCACTGGACATCTTTCTATATTTTAGGTTACGGGTGGTATTGAAGAAACCATTTCCGTTGTTCCCTGCACAACCTTGCATAACTGATATGTTGTATAAGTTGATACGAGGGGAGGTGGGACGCCAGGTGATATCTGAATTGTATGCGGCGGCCGTCCAGAGTGAGCTGAGGGCTGTGACCACATTACAGGAGCGGTGGGAGCGGGAGCTGGGTAGGGAGATACCGGGGGCCGTATGGAGCTACTGCTGTGAAATGTCTAGAAAGGGGCGGTCTGCACTAGGTTTAAACTGATTCACTTTAAGTTTTTGCATCAGTACTTTTACTCTCCTGTTCAAATGAAAAAATATTTTCCCCAGCGGTCTGATGCCTGTGTCAGGTGTGGGTCGTCCACTGCGGGATTTTTACATGTGGCATGGGAATGCAAAAGGCTACAGCGGTACTGGACTCATATCTTTGGCGTGCACAGGGGCATAGTGGGGAGACAGGTTGACCTGGATCCTGTGATGGCCCTACTGGGGTATACCAAGCTGCTACCTGCTGGGACCAGGAAGCTGGTGGACCTTCTCCTGATACTGGCGAAGCGTAGAGTGGCTGTGGAATGGGGCGGGGAGAACAGTCCTGTGGTGGTCCAGTGGGAAAAAGACATTTTGTACTGTTATGATATGGACTCTAGGTGGGGTGCGATGCAACCTCAGCAGGGATGGGACCGCAAGATGTGGGACACTTATACTTCGTATCTTCTTCGACAATCGACGGTGGTAACTGCGAGACTTTGCTCACCATAGACCGCTGGCATAGCGCCCTTCATGGGGGTGGTGGTCCTGACTGCGCCGGGGGGAGAGCGGGAGAACTTGAGAGAGTGGGAAGACACACCAAGTCGGATGTTCTGCTGAGATGCGGGTGGTCGGGGTGTTCTCCGTGCACTTGGGGACCTGCAATTCAAACTGTATTGCTGCCATGTTCTTTAATCTGCTGCTTGTCAACCTCTTTCCATTGCTGTACCTTCAGGCAGTTACGGGGGGGGGTAAGTGGAGGGGGCTGGAGCATTGGATTGTTATTTGAAATGTTAATAAAGAAAGTGTTAAAAAAAAAATTAAAAAAAACTTTGGAAAATCCCTCTCGAAAAAAAACATTTTCCAGGAATCTAATCAGTTCAGTTGTTGCTTCCCTTGCAGCTTCCCACTCCACCCATTTCAAGTGGTAGTCCACCAAAACAAACAGGTACTTGAACTCCTCACCCAACCCTTGGATCAGTTCCATCACATCCACTGCAAGCTTCTGCCAGGGTTGATCTGGAATCTTAACGGGGATCAAACGCGTCTCGTGAACCACCTTGTTTTTGTCACTCATCAGACATTCCACACATTCTCCTATTTGCTTCTCCACTGCACTTTTCATGGTAGGACACCAATAGTTCTGGCATAGCCTTCTTTCTGTGCCCCAAATGCCTCTGACGAGCCAGCTCTATCAACTTCTGCCTAAAGCTCTCTGGAGGTACGCATTTCCCCCTTCTAACTCTCACCCCCACAAAGGACAATCTTTGATCTTGAAAAAAGGCTCAAACTTCCTGTTCAACACTTCTCTAGTAGGCCAACCAATTTCCGTCCATTCAACAACTGAACTCAAAACCTCGTCTTCTGCAGCTGCACGTTCCCATTCCTCCACATTGATAGCTCCTTTCACAATACTCACCACTACTAGCTACTCTGCTTTGTTACACTCCTCCAAATCAGGCAGCCCTACTGGCAACCTTGATGTGCAGTCCACTACTGAATTATTCTTACCAGGCAGGTAACTCACACAAAAGTCATACCCTTGTAGACCCAGCAACCATTTTGACATCCTGGGAGAACCATTGCTCCACCCCATGCTAGACATCATCTGCACCATGGATTTGTGATCAGACCTCACGATAAAGTGTTGGCTGCACAAAAAGATTTTAAAATGCAAAATTGCCCCAATATACGGACAAAGCCTCTCTCTCAATCACAGAATAGTTACTTTCTGCACCCCTCAAGGGTCTGGAGGCAAACGCCACCACCCGCTCCTCTCCCTTGTCATCACTCTGAGTCAAAGAGGCTCCTAATCCTAAATTACTGTTGTCAATGGTAAGAACAGTTCTGCTCCTGTGACACAGGGTTCCCAAAAATGGTGCATTGGCAATATTGTTTTTAATTTCCTCAATGCCCCCTTACACTCGTTCGACCACACATACCTCACCCATTTTTTGAGCAACGATCGGAGAGTTGTTGACAGGACTGCAAAATTCTTCACAAATGTATGATCGTACTTGGCTAACCCCAGGAAAGAGCATAGCTGTTCCTTATCTTTGGGTTCAGGGATGAGATTGATTGCCTTGGCTAAACTAAGTTTCAGAACAATGCCTTTAGAGATGCAATGGGCCAAATATTCCACACTCGACACACCAATTTTGCATTTGTTCCTTTGAAATGTGAGTCCTGCCCTTCTAAACCTACATAGAAACTCTCTTGAAATCACATTATGTTCTTCCACTGAGCTAGCATGAATTAACACATCATCATGAAAATTGAGACACTTCCAGGTACTTTTTCCATAATTTGCTGGCACATTGCAGCTGCCAATGCCAGCCCGACACTTGAAAGTTCCCTCTGGAGTGATGAAGGATGTCGGATCCTGGCATTCTTGAGCTAAGGGCACTTTGTGGTAGGCTGCAGAGAGATCAATGACTGAACAGTTTGGCGTCTTCTCAACAGGGCTAAGACTTCTGAGACCACTGACAAGGGATGGTGATCTATTAAAATGATTCTGTTGAGGTCCCTGAGATGCACACACAGTCTAAGACTTCCATTTGGCTTTGCAGCCAAGACCACTGGAAACAGCCACTCTGTACCCTCAGCTCTCTCCATAACAACTTTTTGTAGGAGTGTATTGAGTTCTTCTATCAGTTGTTCCTGTAGATGATGGGCTATTTATTTATTTATTCATATTTGTTCAGCACGCAACAGCCCGAGGGCATTGTGGCGCTTGTTACACTGGGAGTACAAAAACTTAGTTACGCATGGAAACACATATCAGCATGATTAGTTGCAAATGACAGTTTGTCATATGAATAGTATTGGTAGATCTCGTTAAAGAGTGAAGTTTTGAAGTTTTTTCTATAGGCAGGGAGAGAGCTTTTTGCTCTTAGGGCAGTGGGAAGTTCGTTCCATAGTTTTGGAGCTAGGTATTGGAAGCCTAACCCTCCTGCTTTAGCCCTATTAATGCGTGGTACAGTGAGTTGGTTGGTGTAGCATAATCTGGTAGGTCTGGTGGAAATGGGTCTATGGAGTGTGTCTGAAAGATAAGGTGGAGCTGTGTGGTGGATACATTTGTTTGCTGTAATAAGGATTTTGAATGTGATACGTTCTCCTACATGGAGCCAGTGGGCGGACTGTCTTGCTTGTGAGATGTGGTCTCTTTTAGAGATGCTTAGGGCTGCTCTCAGTGAGTTATTTTGGGTGATTTGAAGTCTGTTTATGTTTTTTAAGGAGGTGCCGGCTAAGAGAGAGTTGCAGTAGTCAAGCTTGGCACCAATGGTGGCTCTAGCTATTGACAGACAGTTTTCCTTGGTTAAGAAAGTTTTGATGGCATTGATGAATTTGGTGCTTAAGGCAGAGGCAGAGGCAGAGACAATGGCGCTGACCTGCTTATTCATGGACAGTGTCGCATTAATGTGGATACCTAGAGTTTTGACAGAAGATGAGACTGGGATGGTACAATTATCAGTGTTGAAGTGGCGTAGAGACTGTCTAACCTGGCTATTGTAGACTTTTGGCCAAGAATAAGGATCTCTGTTTTATCCCCGTTAAGGCAAAGGCCATTAATGGCCATCCATGCTTGAATTGTGGCGTAGATTTGTTTTTAGTACTAGGGCGTCTTGGTGATACGAGCCTGTTAGAGGAAGGAGCACCTGGGTACCGTCTGCATAGTTAGTATATGCGATCCCAAGTACGTAGAGTTTATCAAAAAGAGGCTTTGTGAAGAGATTGTACAGCGTGGGAGCAGTGCACGATCCCTGTGGTACACCGCAGTGTATTATGGTGGGTGCTGCATTCGATGTGTTTGAGAAAACTTTCCTAGCTCTTCCTTCTAAGAATGATGTGATCCAGGAAGTAGCTTGGTCGGAAAAATGTGCTGCACGGGTGAGGTGAGCAGTGAGGGTTTTGTGGTCCACTAGGTCGAACGCCGCTGAGAGGTCTAGGAGGAGAAGGAGGGCAGGCTTACCTTTATCCAAGATTTTGGTAATTTGATTTTTTAGATCCAACAGAGCTGTTTCTGTTCCGTGACCTTTACGGAATCCTGACTGTCTGTTTCCTAGGATGGAGTTCGTTTCGAGGTATAGATGGATTTGGCTGTGAGCTACTTTGTCTAATATTTTGAGAAGGAAAGGGACTGTTGTTATAGGCCTTTAGTTGTTCGGCTGAGCGGCGTCTAAAGTAGGCTTTTTCAGGAGGGGGCGCACCCACGCCTCTTTAAGGGTGTCCGGGACAGTGCACGTCTTAAAGGAGGCATTAAAGAATGCGTTGATAAGTGGAGCAAGTGGCTCAGCACAGTCCTTGATGAGCTTGGGAGGGCATACATCGCCTTTGCATAGCGATGGCTTCAAGTGTTTCAGGATGTCTATGCCTTCTGATTCAGATACGCCATGAAAGGCGAATTTAGGGAAGTTGATAGTTTTGCTAGAGGGTAACGTTTGTGTAGGCTGATTTAGTTTTGGTAGGCTGTTGTAATGGTCAAGGATTTTATTTTGTAGGAGGTCTATTTTTTTGAGCATGGCGGCTTGTATGCTGGTGCACCAGGCTTCATCTTTGACGATCTCATCTGTGGAGATAGCGGAACGGTGAGTTCCTTAAAGATGGTAAAGAGTTCTTTAGATTGAGAGTTGGCGTCAGATATTCGACGATTGTAGGCTTGGGATTTGGCATTGAAAACAGCATCTTTGTATTTTTTAGCAATAGCTTTAAACAATTCTTTAGTGGCATCGCAGGGGTTAGCCTGCCAGTTTTTTGCGCCCAGCGTTTGTTATTGTGTTGGGTTTGGAGGTCTTCTGTGAACCATGAATTTGAGTGGAAAGACTTTTTTTCTTTTTTTTCTTTTGGTGGTGCAATAGTGTTGATTGCATTAGTAAGAGTGTCCTTAAAAATATATTCTAGGATGTTTTGGGTCTTGCGAGAAGGGCGGTGCTAAGCATGGGATGTCAAGAAGGGACTGTATGTTATTTGCGGTTAACTTTTTGGAGCTTCTTGCGAGGGTGGCAGGTTTATGTATAGTGGTTTTAGTGATAGGTGCAGTGGGAATGGTAAATTGAATGCAGCTGTGGTCTGTCCAAGGGTAGAAGGTGTTGAAGGTGATGGTGGAGTCACAATTGTGGTCAACCAACCAGTCCAGAATTCGGCCTTTGGAGTGAGTGGGGGGGTCATAATTTTTTGTGAGAAATCCAGGTCATTGAGGTCCTTTAGGAATGAGATTGCAGCTTTATCATTAGGTTCATTGAATCCTAAATTGAGGTCACCTAAGAGTATGGTTTTTGTAGTTTTTGTGATGTTTTCGCTGAGTAGGTGGGTGATTTGCCCTTGGAAATCTGCCGGAAGTCCTGGGGGCAGGTAGATAACATAAATGTTGATCGTGTTTACATGGGAGAGAGACAACTTAGCTGATAGGATGTCTGTATTACCTTCCCAAGGGTGGGGTATAGGCCTAAAATGACAGGTATTTTTAAAGATCTTTAAAGATTAGGGCTGCCCCCCTCCTACTTTAGTGGATCTATCCTGTCTAAGGATAGAGTAACCTGTGGGTAAGGCTAAGGTTACGGTTGGGCCAGATGCCTCATGTAGCCAGGTCTCTGTGATGGCTAGTATATCTAGGTCCTGATTAGAGATGAGGTCATTGATTTCCAGAGCATGGGCGGTGAGAGAGCGGACATTAAGTAGGGCTCATTTGAGTTGTCGTGCCAAATAGTTTCTGGTTAGACGAGGCTGATTGGCTATTCTAGGTCTGGCATTAAGTGGTTTGGAAGAGATAAAAGTGGGCAATAAGTTGGAACTAGGGTGGAGGATGTGCGATCCGTGATGAGGAGTGTTGTGTTTACCGTACGTGCAGGTTCCTAGTCTGACATTTCTGTGTGTAGTAAGAGTGGAGCGAGAGGTGATGATCATAGGTAGAGTACGTGTTCTAAGTCTGTGGAGTCTAGAGCTGCAATTGGGTACATAGGTGAGTGCATGCGTGCTGTGAAGAGTAGGATGGTAGGGTGTGGTGATGTTGGTCATGTTGTGAATCATGCGGCTAGAGGCGTCTAGGCAGTAGAGCGGTGTCATCATAGCATAAAACTTTATATAGATAACAATGAATATAATGCCTTGCTTGCTCCTAGGATGGTGGAGTGTGGGGAACATGCTAACAGGTAGGCTACTTCAGAGTGAATCTATACCTGAGATCATAATGCTGTCTGATATACATGTTTTCAAGAGCTAATTATAATATTTGAGCAAGCATTTTCCTAATTACAGATGAACTCTTGCAATATAAACAAATGGCTCTGAGAATTAGGCTATTTGGAGATACAGGTGACCTGTGAGAAAAGGCTCTCTGGATGACAGCTAACAATGAGGGGTTAGCGTTCGTGCATAAACAATAGGCATTGGTAAAATGGCAGAATCCTGCCTTATTGTAGTGCGTCAATTAAGCATTAGGCATTATTAGTTGTATCAACACAGTGGGTTAGTCTGTTGGCTCGTGCAAACAGTGTGTCAACGGCAGGTTGGTAGTAGGTTAATACAGTAAGCAGCTGAAGATAAACAATTTGACAAAATAGGCTTCTCTTAAACTAGTGCAGAAGGCGACTAGTGGCAGCAGTTAAACAAGGCTGTCTTAGGCAGGTGCTGCAAATGGCATCAGTTTGCTAACAGTTGTGAATTAAAGGCAAGCAGTTTATCAACCATAGTCAAAATTGAAAATAGTGCGAAGGTGATTGATAATAACAATTTATCAACAACTGATTAGAGGCTAGTAGGTTGGGTAGCTGTGGCCACTGGATCAGCAACGGGCTAATCATCAGCAGCTGGCCAAGTTCAACGATGGTATGGAGCTAATAATGGCATGCAGCTACAAATGGCATTTTATCAACGATGGGTTTAAGTGGCTTAATGCAGGAAAAAGTATAAATGCGGTATAGTGGATGACTAGTGACCAAAATCTGAACAGCACGCTAGGCAATCTAGGTCAAGAGCGCGTAGGACAGATTCTAATGGTGCCAACTTTCTAAATAAATGTTCATATGATCAATGAATGGCTGTCGTGGACTTCAGGGGGTGTTCGAGTACTTATCTTAATTCAGGGACTCACTGAAGTTAACGGGGTGCGTTGATATGCGGCTGCAATGGTCCAGGCCTGGTTGGGCCAAGCTGTCTGTGAGTTCGTTTAGGGGAGAGTGTTGGAGTACAATGGGCAGTGTGCCGTCCCCTTTGCACCAGCAGCGCACGGTCAGCACATTCAGCTGAGTGCCTTATTCTGTGCCTTAACCTGGGCCGGCGCTCGCCTGCCAGCGCGAGGTGATTGGGTGAAAATATAATGAAGCAGCCAATCGGAGCGTGGAATCAAGCAGCTGATCAGGGAGGGAGGGGTAGGTTGCATCGGACACGGCAGCCATCTTTGCATGGAGATTACCATGTTGCAGGCAATGGAGAATCTGGATGCTCGATGAGGCAGTGCTGAGAGCAATAATGTTATACTTTCAGGGCTCTAAATCCGAACGGTGGGTGGATTCCGGCAAGAAAACGGAACAGGGCTTAGGTAGAGGGCCTCATGCCCAGTGCTTACCTAGCCATGCCTCTTAAGTTAGATAAGGTGTTCAAAGCCCCTTCATTTTTCTAGACTATCAGAAAAGACTTCCGGGAAATCGGTGGCTCATTTGTCTTGTACTTCTGTCAGTCTAGAAATCTAATTTGAGACCGCAAACGCATTTTGGTGGACGTGGGCCAACCGTCTCATGCACGATACGACAGAATATAGGTTTTCGAGTTTTCCAATGAACGGCCATTTTGATGTAACAAGAATCGCCATTTTGTTTTCTAACCATTGCTCATTGCGTTCTGTTCCTATTCCTTTGCAGTATATTTACCGCTTAGACTGTTCGACTGTGGAACATTGTTATCTGTATATGAAAAGGACAAGGCCACAGGGCTGAGAGGATAACAAGAGTTTCACTGAAACACAAACGTAGGCAGCGCCAGGAAGAATGCCCGGTTCCCTCCTTAATGTAGCCTTGAAGCAGAGCCACAGGGCATTTAATCATTTCACAGCTGCCAGCCAGTATTGTTATATGGTAGAATATGTTAGAATAATACTGCTAAAGGCTTGAATTATGCTTTTCTAACGGCCCCCCTTTGCTGAGCCCTCTAAGAGCATGTCGGCTCCCAGGACACAAATAGCACCTGATAGATAGCAAGGTCTGGAATGGGACTCCCTCTGTGTGTAGTTCGCTTCCAAGAACAGAAGCGCCATGTTCTATTAAATAACCGAAAGATGCCTACGCACTCACAAATTGCAAATTGTTACTAGAATAGATGTTTGAAGGTGTCATAGTGGTCGGAGATGTCCATCATCACACCAAGTTCAAAGAAACCCAATGAAGAGGGGTGTTATACATGTCATAGCTGATTGTTTGATATGCATTTTGTATATATGTAACTGATGTACGTAATTCACTCTCTTGCATCCCTCGAGGTCTAGAGATACACGTCGCGGGGCGTGAGACCGAGTTGGCCAACTGAGACTTTTGCTTTGCAATAAAACCCTAGCTTTGGGGATACAACCTTGTGTCTGGCGTCTCTATCATGTGTGGTGACCCGCCTTGTTTCCATAGATGTCAGGGTCCCCTAGGGGCCCCTTTCAAGATGGCGCCCGAATAGGGACCCTCCCCCACTTGTTCCTTCACGTAACGTTGTAATTGAGAAAGGCAGAGAACGGCGAGGATGGGACGGTCAGCCGCGATCAAGAGGTGTTCGGGGCGCCCTGTAAAAGTGATGAGAGACTCCTTTGCAGATCTGCACACATCTGATCCCTGATCGACGTGCCTGGCTAGAGAAAAAGGAGGCGAGGGTCCCGAAACGAGGCGGAAGCCAAGAAACGCAGACACGACGTCCTTTGGTGCGTCAGTATACAGACGACTTGATTTATCAGGTGAGTCATTCCCCGATTCAAAGCATCCTGATATTGGTTGAGAGTTGACTTTGCAAAATCAAACTCCCTAGGTAAGGTTGATCAACCAAGGGGAAGGTTGTAACATGCCTGGGGTATTGTCCACCTTAGCAGGGTTTTTCCGCTGTGGTAGACAATCTTTGGAAAATTGCCAAATTGTACCACCTGGGGGAACGCTGGCGTATGAGATGTATGTGAAAGATGGAGTGGGTGCGATAATATTCTGTGAGACTTGGCATAGGCAAACCAGAAAGCAACAAGACCATCAGTGGCCGATTAATGGTAGTTTTCAGATGGCGAGGATAGATAACTTGGAAAGGGTGTTGATAAGAAAGAAAGCGCGTCCTGCAGCATTTGAAACTATTAAAGACTGGAGAAAGGAAGCAATGCTCCAATTTAAGAGCAGAGCAAAGCATGCGCGCAGGCATAAATCAAAAGGTGAGGTAGCGGAAGAAAAAGAAGAGGAGGAGTGGACTGAGAGTATAAGAAGGGCAGGCAGGCGTGACCAGTTAAATATAGAAAAGATATATCCACAACGAGAATTACACATTACAGATGAATTGATAGAAAATATATTGACCCATACAAAACAAGGCCCAAGATCAGAAGTAAGACCAGATACATCAGTAGCTATTGCCCAGACCCCGCCCGTAGCTCAAGCTCCCCCTCCGGTAGCTCAAGCCCTCCCACAGCCACAGACCGTGCGCGTAACACTTCCTTCTAGCCAACCAGGCCCACAACAGACACTCGCTGTTCCCATTGTCCCATCCGCACCTCCCGCCTTAGACACAGACTCAGTACCATCCGTTCCTCCCGGGGTTGAAGTTGAAACCATGGGGGCAAGAGGCGGGACTGACCAACGGCAGTGCACGAGGGTAACACGCAGCGCGATCAGCAAGGAAAGGAAGGTGGAATTGCAGCAACAGGCAGAGATGTATATAGACGGGAATGATGGGACGGCAACATTGGCTTCGATATATGACTTTCGTAGAAGCAACGAAAGACAGGTAGTATTGGAATGTATGGGTGAATATTTGGTGGAGAGATGGAAACAGCTAAGTGGGAAATTACCACCGCAGCGATTGTTAGATTTGAATGCATTAGCACGCTGTAGGGAGAGGGATGAAGAAGTGAGAGAACATGTGTATAGACTTTTTGAGTTTAGAGATGAATTAGATAATGATTATGTCGAAATGTTTACTGCACCTGCCAAAATGTTTACTACACCTACGTACAGGAATAGGGATATCGGGAGACCTGGAGAGGGGGAAAAGGGGTCGCATAATGAACAACGGCAGTTACCATCGCCGGGCAGAAGGAGATGGTGAACGAATTATCGTTGCTAAAACAGGTGGGGGCAGACTTGAAGGAATGTCTAATTAGATAATTAGAACACGGGTATTAATGCAGCAAGTAGTAGGAAATAATAGAGGGCGAGGGAACGCACAAGTAAGGAGTAGTTCGAATATGCATGGGGGAACAGTGGGGCCGAATCAGTGTGCATATTGTAAAGAGGAAGGACATTGGCGAGCGCAATGCCCGCATCTACAGAATAGAAATGGGTCTGGTCAGAGGAGACAGCATAGAGAACACCTAGGAGCGAATGGACCAAATAGGAATAGTATGCAGCAGCATCATAATAATGGAGGTAATCAAAACCAAGGCCAAAACCAAAATGCCCCAAACCAGAGTCAGGGACAGCAAAATCAACAATATGGAAATCAGAGTGGGGGAAATGGAGGGAAGAGTGGAAATGTTTTCGATGCACAGCCAAACACGTATTACAGTAATAGTAATGATTACACATCGGACGATGTGTTATTTCCCCAATAGGACAGCCCAGGTCAGGGGTCGGAACCAGTGTCTATTCCCGTCAATCAGAGAGGTCCCTACGTAGAAATGAGAGTCGGGAATGAGGAACACTGCTTTCTTGTAGATACAGGAGCACAGAAGTGTTCAATAGACCATCACTTGGTTCCGAATATACCACTGCCAGGGCAAAAGAATATTTCCGTAGGGTTCGCAAGTACACCAGTCATAAATCCAGTGTCCAAACCAGTCCCAGTTACCATAGGACCATTAACCGAACATTGTCCTCTCCTTCTAACAGAAAATTGTGGAGAAAATTTGTTGGGATTAAATTTGTTGAAAAAACTAGGTTCTGTTATACATTGCACGGCAGACGGAGTGTTTCTAACGATATGGCCACACGATGCCCCTGTGTCAGAATTCATGTCCGAAGCGTTACCAGGGGAACTAAGTAAAGTACCAACCTGTTTATGGGCAATGCATGACAACGATGTGGGATGTTTAAAGATAGAGCCAGTAAAGATTATTTTAAAAGAAGGTGTTACCCTACCGCAAATACCCCAATACAAAATTTCGGTTGAAGGTGAGAAAGGATTGAAGAGTATTGTTACTGATTTGGTAAAACTAGGGGTAATAGAGGAAATCACAGGCAGTACATGCAACAGCCCGATCCTTCCGGTTTATAAAAAAGGAGGTAATGAGGTACCATACCGTTTCATAATTGATCTACGCGCATTGAATAAAGTAGTACATCCGCAATTTCCTCTAGTGCCAGACGTCACTACAATATTGACAATGATACATGTTTCATCAGAATATTTTAGTGTAATAGATTTGAAGAACGCATTCTTTAGTATTCCAGTGGACAAGGACAGTAGATATTTGTTCGCGTTCACATTAGGAGGACGATCATTTACATTTACGTGGATTCCGCAAGGTTATACGGAAAGTCCAAGTATTTACAGTAGAGCATTAAAAGAACAACTAGACATGCTGGAATTACCCGTGGGCTGTGTACTTTTGCAATACATAGACGATTTATTGCTAGCTGCAGACACAGAGGAGATTTGTAAAGAAAGCACTGTATTACTACTGTCACACCTAGCGGCACAAGGCCATAAAGCTAGTTTGAAGAAATTTCAGTATAATCGAAAGGAGGTAGTTTACTTGGGCTACCTACTTTTGATAGGAGGGAGAAGACTAACGCCAGAACGCAGAGAAAGTATTTCTTGTATGCCTATTCCAAAGACACAAAAAGGAGTCAGAGCCATAATAGGCATGGCTTCATATTGCCGACAATGGATTGGAAATTTTGCGTTGATTGTGAAACCATTAGTGAATTTGACTAGAAAAGATGCGGTTATGCCTTTGCAGTGGGATGAGGAATGTCAGAGAGCATTTGATGGATTGAAAACTGCATTATGCTCGGCTCCAGTTTTGGGTACGCCGAACTATAAGAACATTTTCAGACTATTTGTGTGTGAAAGTGAAGGATGTGCATTGGCGGTTTTGACACAGGAACAAGGTGGAAGAAATAGGTCGTGCGGCTATTTTTCTTCTGCGCTGGACCCTGTACCGCGCGCACTACCACGATGTTTGCGATCTGTCGCGGCGGCTGCTGCGTCAGTGAAACAAACGGAAGGGATGGTATTGGGGCACACTTTAATTCTGATGGTGCCACATGCCATAGACATTCTATTAAATATGACACAAACGCAACACCTCACCTCTGCTAGATTGACAAGATATGAGATTATCTTGTTTGCGCCCATATCCAAATGATGAGGTGTAGCGCTTTGAATCTTGCAGAATTAATGCCATTAACCATAAAAGAAATTGGGAAGAATGAATCACCCCCCCACGATTGCTTAATGGTCACTGAGGAAGAAACCAAGGGGAGAGTTGATTTAAGTGATATTCCACAGAAAGAGCCGGATAGAGAGTTATTTTGTGACAGCTCATGTTTTAAATTACCAGATGGCACGACAACTGCCGCATATGCTATCACTACCCTAGAGAGTGTTGTAGAAAGTAAAAGAATCCCCTATAATTCAGCACAAGCCACGGAAATAATAGCAGTAACCAGAGCCTGCGAGATTTCTGAAAATTTGAATGTGAATATATATACTGATAGTCAGTACACGTTTGGAGTGGTTCATAACTTTGGACGACTCTGGGCTGAGAGAGGGTTTCTGACATCACATGGTGCCAGAATTCAACATGGCCCTTTGATTGTACGATTGCTGTCTGCACTCACGTTTCCAAAGTGCCTAGCAATAGTGAAATGCGAGGCACATAAAAAGGTAACATGCAAAATAGGAGAGGGAAACGCGTTTGCTGACATGATTGTGAAACAAACTGCCACTGATTTGAATACCAAGATGATGACGGTTCAGACAGAGGAAGTACCCTGTATGATAGAAGATGGAGTTGCGACTATCAAAGAAATGCAGGCCGAGGCTACGGCCGATGAAATATAGGGATGGGCAGAGAGATCTGCTGAGTTGGATTTGGAGGGTTGTTGGGTGGACAAGGGAACTAGAAACTGGATGTTGCCAAATTCATATGTGACTGCAATGGTCACAATGGCCCACAGCCCTACGCACATCTGTGCCAAGAAAATGATACAGCACCTTTCTACAGTATGGCAGAATGCAAACATAAAAAAGAATGCAGAGAGGTTGGTGCAGAACTGTATCACGTGTTTACAACACAATGTAGGAAAGGGAACAGTGACACTAACAGGCAGTTTTGGCCCGCCCTCCATGCCGTTTGAGGTAGTTCATTTTGATTTCATAGAGATGGAAAGGTGCCAAAACTTAAAATACGTCTTGGTGGTAATCTGTGCATTCAGTAAGTGGATGGAGGTATATCCTTTAAAAGACTGCACAGCGATGACTACGGCAAAAGTAATGTTGAAGGAGTATTTTTCCAGAGGGCTTGCCCCGTGTCCTATGGTCCGATAATGGACCACATTTTGTGGGTGCAGTGGTGTTACAGATATGTGCTGGTCTCCAGATTGATAAGAGATTCCATAGTTCAAGGCATCCGAGTTCTGCCGGTCTTGTGGAGAGGCACAACGGGATTCTTAAATCAAAGATTAGCAAGATTTGTGCGGGAAGCAAGTTGAGTTGGGTGGATGCATTACCAATAGCACTATTATGCATGCGTACGTCCGTACAGGCTAAAACTGGGCTCTCCCCATACGAGATCATAATGGGGAGGCCGGCAAATGTATGGTGCGCACCTCAGCCAAAACGACTCAGTGAGATAGAACATCTTGTGCTTAGTATTTATTGTGGCCTTTTAATGCAGAAATTGCGTTTGATTCATCAGCAGGTGCAGGAGGCATTACCCGTGCGGTATACCGGTCCGGGGCACGCGCTGGAGCCAGGAGACTGGGTGCTGCTAAAAAACTTTGAAAGAAAGTCATCAATAGCACCCAGGTGGCGCAGGCCCCATCAAGTACTTTTGGCGACGCAGACGGCAATACGGGTGGATGGAAGGAAGTCATGGATCCATGCCACCCATGCCAAAAAGATTCCAACTGCACTGAAAGTCTTGCCTGACACTGATGACCGGAAAGAGACAGCGGTCGCAGAAACAAAAGAAACTGTTGCCAGTGTGCAGCCACCTGATCTGCCAAAACGTGAAGTGAAACTCGAAACAAAGCCTGAGACGATTGCCAAAGAGGGGAAAGGGCAAAGAGTGCCCCAACGTTGCCCAGCAGAATCGACATCACTGCTGACCGACGTGAAATCTGCTTTGCAGATACCAGCAAAACCAAATTGTGTACCCCTTTGGCGCCCACCAGCACTTGCCAGCACGCCAAAAAACGGATCTGCATCATTGGCGCGGCGCACACCAGCACCTGCAGTAGCGCTACAGGCTGACTTCAAGCCTGAATCTGAAAGTGCACCGGCACTGTTCACGGATCATACTATACCAGGAGCAAGGCGATACAACCTGCGGCCTCGGAAGACAAAATGATTTGCATTCGTTTTCTTTTGGTCTTTATGTCAACCTCTGGTTCAGCTCATGGACGGAGAAGGAACCAGGGGTGTAGAGGAGAGAAGCGTGAGAATTGTGCAAATTGGACAATTCAAGACTCGCCACTCCTCGGTGCGATCATAAAAGTACATGTGTCCGGAACCAGAGCGGACAAGCTGGGCGCACATGGTACTAGGGCAAGTGAGATCATTGATTAACAGTACACGTGTCCGGAACCAGAGCGGACAAGCTGGGCGCACATGATACTGAGGCGATAACTGATCAAAGGTCCTCTGAGCAGTATAAGAAGGGACAAGTGATCTCGCCTAAAAACGAATAATCGAATCCAGGCTAAAAAGGACAGGCAAAACTGAACTGTGAGAATTCCATTGAATTTATAGACATCAGAGCAAGCGCGACAAAGAGAGATATCCACAACGAACTGTGATAAGGAAGAAGAAGGACGACGAGAAACATGCCGGGACCGGTTCCAGCCTCCTCCTGCACCACCACTGCTGAAAATGAGTCAGTTATAAAGACTATTAGTTTAAGAAAAACGCATGGTAAAACAAATTGTATGCTGACACTAACGATAATAATGTGCTTTATGAGCGTGGTAGCACCAATATCGACAGCCCTAATATTATGGTGGGTAGAAACAATACACCCATTAGAAATGTTTATACCAATAATTAATATATCCACTACTGAAAGCCCGGTTCAGGTGATCACTTATACACTACCCCCAATGGAAGAAAAACACAGGGAAGTTTTTACGAATAACACCTTACTACTGATAATGAACATGACACATGCAATCTTGAAGAAAACAAACTGCTGGGTATGTGCCCATTTACCACAGCATGCTGGGAAAGGAATAGGTTGGTATGTGCAGCCATTACCATTAAGTTCTGCATGAAGTGCATCTTTAGGTGCAATGTTCTATGGGAAGTGGAATAAGAGTAATACGGGTCAATTAGACAGAACCAACATGAATGAGTTTGAGGAGATCATAATGAAGCCTGTGGGTTGTTCCATTTTCCATAAAGCACAAGTAATAGCCCCAGAGCCCACGAGGAAAAGCACACGACAAAATAGACGAGATAGATTGTCCCTGCCAGAAAAAACATCTGTAATGACGTTTTGTGTAAGAACAGAAGGGAAAAAAGATGCGATTCCCCCATTTTACACGGTGAATTATAGCCCAAGAACTGTCCCTTTTTGCCTAAAAAAGAATGGATCTTTTTCAAGCGGAACATATACTGGTTGTATGAATACAGTGGTACTAAAATGGGAAATAGAACCAGTATACGTAAGTGATCCAGTTTATTTTATATGTGGAGAGAAAGCATACCCTTGGTTGCCCAGAAACTGGGGAGATCCATGTTATCTCGGGGTATTGTTCCCAGGAGTATTCCTCTTGGAGACAGCAGTCATGGCCAAATTATCCAGAACTAGAGTCAAGAGGACTGACGAAGATGTTTTAATAGCAACTGATGGAGCAAAATCATTCATTCCATTCTTAGGACAGATAGTGAACTCCTATAACATAAGGCAACTGTCCAGAATCCTAAAGAATACAATAAACACAACAACAGATATATTATTTAACATGACGTTGGAAGAAAGAGGAAAAAGGTTAATGACGCTGCAAAATAGAATGGCTCTCGATGTAATCCTGGTTGATTGTGGGGGAATTTGCAAAATAGTGGGATCAGCATGTTGCGTTTATGTCGATGACTATTCCCCCACGATCTTTGAAGCAATAAAGAAAATGCACGTTCTAAGCTCTGAACTCCCCACGGGAGAAGGGAGCTGGGAAATAGGATCTTGGTTTTGGGGAATACTACAATCTTGGGGATGGAAGCTGATCTCAATATTAGTAGTGGTGTTCGGAATATTCCTAACGGGTTGTTGTTGTATGCATTGTTTACCCATAGTTTGTGCAGAGGTAACTGAGGGATGTACGGAAGGATGCATGCATATGATAACAAATTAAAAACAACCTCATGATCGAACTAGCCCAGACCCAAATGAGATGAGAGCAATGAAAGAGTTGATGGCAATAGATATTAATGAAGACAATGATGACCACGATAGCATGCGAGACTCAGACATAAGTACTTCAGATTCATCATCACTAGAGGAGGTTTCAATAAATAGATGAGACGTTTGGCATACGGCCAAAGGAGGGTTTGTCAGTCTAGAAATCTAATTTGAGACCGCAAACGCATTTTGGTGGCCGTCTCATGCACGATACGACAGAATATAGGTTTTCGAGTTTTCCAATGAACGGCCATTTTGATGTAACAAGAATCGCTATTTTATTTTCTAACCATTGCTCATTGCTTTCTGTTCCTATTGCTTCACAGTATATTTTCCGCTTAGACTGTTCGACTGTGGAACATTGTTGTCTGTATATGAAAAGGACAAGGCCACAGGGCCGAGAGGATAACAAGAGTTTCACTGAAACACAAACGTAGGCAGCGCCAAGAAGAATGCCCGGCTCCCTCCTTAATGTAGCCTTGAAGCAGAGCCGCAGGGCATTTAATCATTTCACAGCTGCCAGCCAGTCTCGTTATATGGTAGAATATGTTAGAATAATACCGCTAAAGGCTTGAATTATGCTTTTCTAACGGCCCCCCTTTGCTGATCCCACTAAGAGCATGTCAGCTCCCAGGACACGAATAGCACCTGATAGATAGCAAGGTCTGGAATGCAACTCCCTCTGTATGTAGTTCACTTCCAAGAACAGAAGTGCCATGTTCCATTAAATAACCGAAAGATGCCTACGCACTCACAAATTGCAAATTGTTACTAGAATAGATGTTTGAAGGTGTCATAGTGGTCGGAGATGTCCATCATCACACCAAGTTCAAAGAAACCCAATGAAGAGGGGTGTTATACATGTCATAGCTGATTGTTTGAATGCATTTTATATATATGTAACTGATGTACGTAATTCACTCTCTTGCGTCCCTCGAGGTCTAGAGATACACGTCGCGGGGCGTGAGACCGAGTTGGCCAACTGAGACTTTTGCTTTGCAATAAAACCCTATCTTTGGGAATACAACCTCGTGTCTGGCGTCTCTATCGTGTGTGGTGACCCGCCTTGTTTCCATAGACGTTATGGGCCCCTTTCACTTCTGCAATAGATACCGGTACCTCTAAATTAGCTTGTATGCAAATTGATAAATTAGCTTGTTCCTCCCGCCCTAAAAGGGACAAACCTTTCTTCACCACAAACACTTCGGCCATGCAACACCTGCCCTTACACTCTATGGTAGCGAGAAACTTCCCCAGCATTTCTATTTCTACCTCACGATGACCATGAGGATGGATATCATGTTCCAGAAGGTATTGTACTCTTCCGCCAATGACGTTCGTGAAAGTCTCACCAGAAATGATGATCCAAGGAGAAGCACTGTCCACTTTCATTTTTGGTGTTTTCCCATTGACCGTGAACTCATCCAAGGGGCCCTTCTTACCCCCATTGAGTGCAGACATTAGTACGTGAATCTGGAATACATATCTGATGTTTCCTCCTCTGTTCTCGGTTTGGGATAGCTGTGCCAATTCATGTCTGATATTAATTTCCTTTGACTAACGTTTGGGACAGTTGTGAAACTTCTTATCCATTTTGAGGAAGCCTGTTCCATGGTGTTCACCCCTCCCTCTCTATAAACTCGAGCGGCATAGTCCCTTTCATACAGTTTGCAGGGAGTCTGGGGAGGATAGCTCAGGAGCAATGTGCTCGCCTTGGAAGCAAGACGACACAGAGCAACACAGGTTCGATCCCCGGGTCTGCGCTCAGAAACCTCTGGGTACAAAGCGTGTTATAAATAACCTATCATATCAATATTCCGGCCAGGACACAATATGTTTGACAATAAGTGCCTGGGGCTGCCGCACTTGAAGCATCTTGCTTCCCTCTTGCCCTCATTCATTATGCTGTTCCTAAGATCACACATTTTATTGTTAGGTGGATCAATTTGCATATCCCTCATGTAGAGAGCTGTCTATTGCATGCTCCGGGTTAGTCCTGCGGCCTGTTCTTGCAAGATATCTTTTGCCAGCTGTTTCTCCTAAACTTTAATGTTATTGGTGCACCTTACAAGTTGGTCTCTAATTAAGGAGTTTAAGTGACCAAATTCAGGGGTATGACTTAGGGTGCGAAGTACAGCTACATAATTCTCAACTGGTTCCAGTGGCTCTTGACGTCTTTAAAAAAACATGTGATGATCCAAGGTCCCATTTTATTTTGGTTCAAAATGGTCTTGCAATTTCTCCAGCATTGGATCGTTCATAGATTCGCATTCTGTGAATATTCCCCGTCATCGGGCTCGGAATCCTCAGTAAAATAGAGAATTTTACACTTAAACTAAAAACTTTCAGTCACTTTTGTACTGTAATAGTCATTTTGGGTCATACTGCCCACAGCCAATTGGAACAACTCCCTTAGCTCCCCCCCCCGTCAGCCATTTTCAGATTGTTTATCGCACCTTAGTGAAAGGAGTCCTCAAAAATCTTATCTTCAACATTTCTATGATTAAAACATACATTTTCAGATCTTTTTACGAAAAATATATATATTCTCGACATCCACTCGACGACCAACGTTAGCAGCGACAGTACGAGCTCCATAGACGGTTCCCACCATCGGTAATCTTCAATGAAGTTTGTCTGTGCAGTTGGGCCTACCTAATGGCAGTGTGATCCACGAGGAAGAGCCTGTTCAAGGCCTGTGACTGCTGTGGACTGAAGAACATCTACGTGGAGGATCACGACGTGTGCCTCTACTGCCTTCACCCGCACCATGTTATCAAGGACTGTGAAATCTGGCAGTCGTTTTCAAACAAGACGCTGACAGATCGTCGTCTTGTCGCATGGCTCGGGGACGCCTCCAACTACACTTCAGTACGGAGTCATGCCTCGTTACGACAGGGCAAGACAGCAGAGCAAACCACCTCTTTTAAGAGCTCCAGGTCGCACGACATCCAGACCACCAGCAAAAGGGGAGACGCAAGGAAACCTCAGGCGATGAACCAACATCCTCTCACAAGGACCGTTCTTCAGCAAAGGTCAGTGCCCAAGAGGTGTTGACGGGAAAGGAAGACCAAGGCTTTTTCCATTGCCCAAAGGATGCAAGATCATCTAAGTGCACGTCCAAATCTGGGGGCCACTCTTCACCATCAGCATCCAAACCTGGTCCGTCATTGGGATCAGAGGCAAGTACGTCATTGTCAACGACCAAGCCTTCCTCCAGGTAATCTACCCCAAAGCCATTGATGCCATCCACAAGCATCCCGTCGACAATGCCGCCATCAGCCACGACAAGAACTACTACTTCTCCAGCATGGGGTCTGGCATGTATTCACCTGCTCATGATTCTCCAGCATGGGGTCTGGCATGGATTCACATGCTCATGAATATTCCCCGTCATCAGGCCGGGAATCCGCTGTAAAAGAAAACATTGTTTCACTTTCACTTACAAACTGTAATTCTCCTTTAAACCAATGACTGTCCTCTCCTAAAGACCCTCCTCTGGCAGCCATCTTCAGATTTTTACTGCATGCTTCAGTGTTTGGGAGTCCTCTAGTTTGCTCAGTGAGCTACTTCTACGTTTTTTCATGTTTTCGACATGTGTGCTCTTCTCTCCATCTACTGACAGCAGGGATCCATTGTCGGTGAATATCAACGCCCCTCAAGGGCGAAGATCATCAAAGTTTCCAGAAGGCCATCAGGCCTACTTGGTTCCCTCCGACCATGACGGGGGAGAAGGAAGTAAGGTCCCTCTTCAAGTCCTGCACCAAGTGCAGGCTACGGAATGTGTTTGTTGAAGACGAGCATGTGCAATGCCTCTACTGCCTGCATTCTGATCACAAGGAAGTAGAATGCGATGTGTGTCTCGGTTTCTCCAGAAAGACGACGAAGGATAGGCACAGTAGACTGGTGGCATGGCTGAACGCCAAGGCCTCTGCCCCGTGCTCCGAGGAGGGTCATGCCTCAACCAGGACCTGCCGGTCCGAGCAGCAGTCTTCTAAGTCCTTTGAGGGTGCCTCATCCGCGGGGGCCCAAGACAAGACCAAGAATCGCAAGACCGGTTCCAGCAGGGTCACATTCGAAGATGGTTCCGTGGTGCACAGGGCGAAATTGATCCAATGTTCCCTCAGGCCCCCGTTCATCCGCTAGCAAATCAGAGGAAGTGTCATCCGACGCCCCCATTTCAGCCCACATCCATGTCGTGCCCCCTCCCCCAGCAGACCCAGACACAGGAATGGGGACGCAAACGGCCAAGTCCACGACAACGGACAACGATATCGTCACAGCGAGCGGCATGTCTCTGCAGCCTAGGGCGACCCCACCGGATGAGGTGGGGTCATTCCATTCCATGATCAATGAGAGCCTCCAAACTATTCCAGCTTGTGCCCGAAGAAACCAGGGAGGAGGGTTTATTGTACCAGAGGCGCAAGGCCAAGAGGAAGGCAAGCTTCTGGACGACGTGTGGGAGTAGGGCCTGGCCCTCTTGAAGAACCCTTGCACGGCTCTCGCCAAACGGGATAGACTGGAGAAGAAGTACCGGTTGCCGGGAAATCCTCAGACAAGTGACTGAGGTTGCAAACATTGCCAGTTTCAGCGGCTGCAAGGAAGCGGTCTGCTAACCCGTCCTCATCATCTTCAGTCCCTCCTGACAGCGAGGGGAAGAAGATGGACACCATGGGAAGGAAGGTGATCTACACTGTGGCGTCCACCATCAAGGTGGCCGGCTCACTGGCGATCCTAGCCAGGTATGACAGGGAGCTGTGGTACAACCTGGGGACGATTTTGGAGTTCCTCCCTGACGACAAGAAAATGGAGGCAATCGCTCTCTTCCAGGAAGGGGGCTAGCGTCGGATCACGCCATCACAGTGGCGCTGGACATTGCCAACACAGGGCTCCGGCAGTTGGGGAACGGTGTCTGCCTTCATCTCCAAGGCTGGATGAAGGCCATGAATTTCAACTAGGAGGTCTAAGCGAAGGTACTAGACATGCCTTTCGATGGAGATAAGCTTTTCAGGAAGGTTGTTGGCGAGTCCCTACAGGCCATCAAGGTGGATGTGGAGACGGCCCGTTCCCTGGGAACCCTCCAACAGCACTGCTCTTCTTTTCGCTCCTTCAGAGGAAAATCGAGCAGGTCATCAAAAGGTTTCTCCTCATCGTACTGTCAGCCTTCCATATCCATGACTCGGGAAGCCTACAGAGGCCGTTCCCAGGCATACGGTGGAGGACAGCATCGCCGTGTCACAACGCGACCCTGGACACTGTGGAAAAGATGGAGGCTTACTTAGGCACCTTGCGGTCCTTACCGTTCTAGTCTTTTTGGTCCTTTTCCTTTAAAAGGTAGCCACGCCCACAACGCTGTGCGTTGCAACTCGCATTGTCAGCCTTTCGCTAACTTCACCTGCAGTGCCACTCCTTGAGCTTGGTCCTTTGATACTTTTCTACCTAGTACTCAGCCCGCTTCGGCTTTCTCTGTTTCTCGGCTCTTTCCTTTTGTACGGGGTTCCGTACTGTAAAGCTATCCTTCGCGCCCCTTCGCGATTCCTCTCCGGCTTGCGCTCTCTCTCCCTGGCGCTTGATTCCTTAACTCTTGTTCATCCGATTTCGCTCCCGCTTGCTCTCTCTCTCCCTGGCGCTTGATTCCTTAACTCTTGTTCATCCGCTTTCGCTCCCGCTTGCTCTCTCTCTCTCCCTGGCGCTTGATTCCTTACTCTTGTTCACCCGCTTTTGCTCCCGCTCGCTCTCCCTTACTATTTCTCTCTCTTTCCCTTCCTTGCTCGCTCCCGCTTCGGTTCGCTCTCTCATTCTCCACTCTCTCTCGCTCACCTGTACCAGCTCTCTCTCTCTCCCACTCTCACTCTTACCTGCAGTATAGCCTTACCTTCTCTCCTGACTGCTCATGTGCAGCCTCCGCTTTTGCTTTCCTTGGATTGCAGTGGACTCTCTTCCAATCCTTTTCGACATCAGTCTACCTCGTCCGGTAATACTTGGATTCAAGTACTGTTGCTGTATACCATTCACCGGCCTCTTCCACTTCTGACACACTCCCTGCCAGCAAAGACTCGCCATCTAACAGGGTGTTTTCTGCCGTCACTGGCTTTTTCCCTGGCGTTACGGGACTGGCTCCCCTGGGTCCACCTGACAGCTTGTTCCTACCACTGTCAGGGTGGCCTCAAGCGGAGCTCGTCCCTATCTCTACGAGCGCAAGAAGGACAAAAAGGGAAGGAAGAGCACCAAGACGGACGAAGACCCGCAGGAGATCAAGAAGGAGGGGAGAAGAAGACCAAAGACATCTACCCAGGAGGATTCCTCTAAGGAGTCAGGTGAGGAGCTTTCGGGGGTGGTAGTTTCCGATTCTGACACGCCGTCACCCACAAGGCAGGACACCGGCGCTGAAGTAAGCCTGAACCAGCCAGGACATCTGGCCCCCGCCCGTGCACCCAAGTGGGGTTCATCAGTGAGTGGAAAAAGATCACCACAGACAGGTGACTGCTGGACACTCTCAAGGACATACCCTGGAGTTTCAGCACAGGTGTCCATGGATCCCTATGGTGACCCATCAGGAGCAACACTTCCCTCAGCTCTTGGAGGAGGTAAGGGCCATGCTGCGAAAAAGGGCTGATCAAGCTAGTTGCCCAGCGACTCCGGGGCTCCAAAGTCTATTCCAGATACATTTTGGTCAGAAAGAAGACCAGGGGCAGAAGGCCCATTCTAGACCTGCGACGTCTGAACAAATGCCTCAAGTCCCAAAAATTCAGGATGATCACATTACAGCACATGCTCGGCCAACTGGAAAAAGGAGATTCTTGACGTTGCTGGACCTGGAGGATGCCTACTTCCATGTCCCCATTCACAGGAAACACCGAAAGTTTCTATGCTTCATAGTGCAGGGACAGCACTACTAGTTCAAGGCCCTACCTTTCCGATTGAAGTCGGCCCCCAAAGTGTTCACGAAGTGCCTGGCACCGGTGGCGGCCCATCTGCATCTATGGGTATACACATGTACCTGTACCTCGACGACTGGTTCATCTGGGCCCGCTCGCGAGAGTTGGCCGTCAGACACACAGAGGTGACCGTCCAACTGCTGATGGATCTGGGATTCTCCATCAACTATCCAAAGTCCTGGTTGACACTATGGCAGAGCGCGTTGTTCCTAGGAGTCAATACAGTGTCCTGCCTGGCTTCACTTTCGCTTTAAAACTGTATTTCTCCGTTAAACCAACCAATGTCCTCGGGGTCATACTGACCCCATCCAATGACAGTCCTCTCTGTAAGCTCCACCACTGGTGGCCATCTTCAGATGTTTACTGCACGCTTCAGTGTTGGAAGTCCTCTATTTGCTCTCAAGCTATTTTTCATGTATCATGTGTTTTTTTGACACATTTTGGATTGAGGAATGTGTATATCTAAGATTGACACCATAAATGTCTGTATTGCCTGCATCCCGGACAATGATGAGGAGGGATGCAAGGTTTGGCTGGAATTTTCAAAAAAGACAAAGAAGGGCCGCTACAGCAGGCTGGCGGCCTAGTTGAAATCGAGGTATGGCCTTGGACTCTGCTTTAGGGCTTTTTCTGTGATTCCCTTAGGACTGGCCGGTCCCAGGAACGTACTCCCTCAGAAAAGAGGCTGAGGTCCTTTGAGGACGCCCCGCTCCCAGGTGTCCAAAAGAAGGCCAGACTACATGACTTTGATTCCGCTGGGTTTGCTGCATCTGCGGGTCCCAGCGCGGGATGGAGGAAGTCACTATCACCAGCTACTTCTAAGGCCAGCCTACCGGTGACAGGTGCACCCTCTAAGAGAAAGACCTTGACTCTGTCTAAACTCTGCTTACCATCGGCGACGCCATTATCATCAGCGGTTCAGGCGGCCAGAATGATTTCATCATTGGCACCCACGTTCACATCGACAAAGGCTACAACCACCTCGTCTAAGATCTCGTTGACGGCCATCACTTTTTCATCGAAGGGGGGACTGGGCACGAAGGTGGTGGCCATGGTGAGGATGACCGCTACTCCTAGAGTGTCATTGCCACAAGGCGTGAGGTGGCCGCTTGAGCACCTATGAAGACCCCTGAAAAGGGGTCAGCTTCCCTGACCACTTCACCCCAGAAGTCTCTGGAGAGGGGAAGGGGTAAGGCTCCTGCTGATCCTAAGAAGGGTACGAGCCAGCGGGCTATCCCGAAGAAGCCGGTGCAGATTTATACCAGCTCGGACGAGGGCGAGGATGATCTACCCGAAGATCATTATTCGGACCACAAAGGGGGTCAGGGTCCCATCTCAGTGGGGGCGGTCTCCACGGAGGGAGCCCGATTCACCCCCTCACCAAAGAAGGCGCATCAGTCCTGAACCACCACTAGTTTTTCCTTTCACCCTCAGCCGAGGGACGTGTAAATGGACATACTGACAATGCTGCACACGCTGGTCTCAGAAATTCCAACAGAGACTGCCTCCCACTCTCTGTCCTGCACCGTCTAGGAGCCCTCCAAGACCGCAGCATGGGAAACCCACCCCGGCGCAAGGCATCACACGACACCTCTGCTTCCACCTCAGCATTTAACTCCGACTGGTGATCCGGCAACGCACACATACACATACACAGACACAGACACGGGCACGGGTATGGTGGCTATGGCCAGGGACACAGACAAGGAAGATTACTTTTGTGCCAGCAGACGGGGAGCCATTGGGCGTGGATGAACCCCACAAGGCCTCTCCACCGGATGAGATCAGCTCGTTTCACGCTATGATGTCCAGGGCCTCAGAGAATTTTCATCTGGTACCCAACGAGACTAAAAGGGAAGGATTCCTTTACCAAATACGTGAGTCCAGGTAGAAGGCCAGCATGTCTGTCCCCTTACTGGATGATCTCTGGGAGGAGGGCTTGGCCCTAATGAAGACCCTGAGCACTGCTCCGCCCAAACGGGATAGACCCATGAAGAAGTGCCTGAGGTTCCAGCCTTCACCCGACACTGTGGTTTTAGCCACGGCCAGTAAGCGATCAGCAAATCCATCGTCGTCCATGGTGCCCTCTGATCAGGAGGGGAAGAAGCTGCACGCAACGCAAAAAAAAGATTATCTACTCCGCTGCCAGCACCATTATAGCTGCTAATGCCTTGGCCATTTTGTCCTGCTATGACCGGGAGCTATGGTATAAACTGGGCCCTATTCTGCACTTCTTACCTGATAGTAAGAAAGTGGAAGCTATGGCGCTGTTCCAGGAGGGGGAAGTGGCCTCGGACCATGCCATTACAGTGGCAGTGGACATCGCAGACACAGGTTTCCAGCAGATGGGCAATGGAGTGTCCCTTTGGCAGCAGAGATGGCTCAAAGCCACCAACTTCAGACCAGATGTTCAGTCCAAAGAGTTGGATATGCCATTTGATGATGAGAACCTGTTTGGCAAGACGGTTGATGAGTCTCTGCTAGTGATCAAAACAGACACAGAGATGGCACATTCACTGGGTACCCTACAGCAACATTGGTTGTCCTTTCATTCCTCGAGAGGAAAGTCCGGCAGGTCCTCCAAGGTATATAACACCCCTTTTCATCAACCTTCCCGCTCCACGACGCAAGAGACGTACAAAGGTCGCTCACAGGTATATGGCAGCAGAGGAAAGCATCAGCGCTGCCCGCCGGGCAGGGCCCCAACACAGAGACAGGCCTGAACCGGCCGTGGACTCAGCCCCCCACTTGTACACCCCAGTGGGAACCCAGCTGGCGAGGTTTGTCGGCACGTGGAAGAACATTACCACCGACAGATGGGTGCTGGATTCCCTCGGACAGGGGCACACACTGGAGTTCCAACGCAGGTGTCCTTTTATTGCACCATTGGCTCAACAAGAACAGCACGTTGTGCAGTTTCTGCAGGAGGTCCGTGTCATGTTAAAAAAGGGGGCGATAGAGCCCGTCCCCCAGCGTCTCCAAGGCCCTAGAGTGTACTCCAGATACTTTCTGGTCCAAAAGAAGACAGGAGGGTAGAGGCCGATCCTGGACCCGAGATGCCTCAACAAGTACTTAAAGTACCAGAAATACAGGATGGTCACATTGCAGCACGTGCTTGGCCAGCTGGAACAAGGTGACTTCCTGGCGCCTCTGGATTTGGAGGACGGCTACTTCCCCATCCATCGGAAACACCTAATATTTCGGCTCTTTGTGGTGCAGGGACGGCACTAACAGTTCAAGGTGACTCAAGGCAGTTATGTATCTGGCGTCGCCCTTGGAATAGAGGGTGGTAGCTGTCCTGGGGAAGGTACAGCTCTGCGAGCTGTCAAGTCACTTCTGGGCATGATGTCCTCCTGCATCAACCTCGTCTGCCTTTGCAGGCTGCAGGTGAGACCTTAAATGGAGAATGTGAATATTGTTTCATTCTCGGATGAACACTACAGGAAATTACTTGACATCCCAGCCATGTTTGAGAATGAGATACCGCCAGAAAAGATCCCTGATGGGACAGATGAGTTAAATATAATTACACAAAAAAAGAAGAAACTAGCATACACTCAATTACATGGCAGTTTCATGCTGCAATATTTGAAAGGAGGAATCATTCCCAAGGGTTTGCATGTAAAGATCATTCCGAGACTATTTATCGAAAATCCCAAATTTAAAAAAAACTTTAGTGGAGTGTGTAATAAGTGCTCAAGAGATCTGATAATCCTTGTAGTTGAGACTGCGGAAGAGGAGGCCAAGGCACAAAACGAAGAGCTAGAATGCCTTGAAAAACATTTTGTTGAAAACAAATCTATAAAATAAGCAAAGACAACACTAGAAAATGTAGACGAAGACATTAAAACATTTGAACAGTTCAATTTGGATAAAAAAAATCAACAAATTGAAAAAAGATTTAAATTATTACAAAGAGGAAATAACGTATCCTTATTCACACACAGATTTCTATACAGAGATTGTTCCAGGCCCGAATAATAGAAGGTCTAATCGCTTTGTACATTTTTCTAACTCTTCAGGATCATCAAGCGATTCTGATCAAACAGGAGCAGCACAGTCAGGTACAAATTTAACCAATACCTGGGGACAACAATCTGTTTTTTTTCGGAGAGGAGGCCAGAGAGGTCGACCACGAGCGAGACAACAATTCGTACCAGGAGTTTGCACAAGACAATGGTAACAGAATCAGTGAACCCAGATAAAATCCCTATTTTCAATCTATCAGGGTTGACTGACACTGAACTAAATTTACTATCTAAGGGTCTGTCCTATGTCCCAGTGTCGAGAGTTGATCCATTCAAGTGTGAAATGGAATTACAAAGTTTCTTCCGTAAAATTAGACTGAAACATTATTTTGAGGTATTTCTACCCAGTACACCAAGAGGAAACAAAAATAGCTTTAAAGAACGTGAAGAAGTGAAAAACGTCACAGGTTTAAAACCGAAATCACATTTCACACCACCCATACACGTGTGCCCCCCTCAAATCATGGCCTTTGAAAATATTGTGAAGAAACAAGTGCAGGAGGCCATACAAAAGAATTATTATCAAGATAATTTAAACATGGGCGAACGAGGAGCATTGAAAATGCTATGTGAGGACCCCCTCATAACTATCAAACCAGCTGACAACGGGGCAGCATCGTGTTAATGGACACTCAAAAATATGAAGAAGAATGTTTAAGACTCTTGGGAGATGCAAAATCATATGAAAAACTAGATTGTGACCCCATACAAGCTTTACAAGAGGAAATAGGCAATCTGATGAAACATGCTGCGAATGAGGGATCATTTCCATGCTTTGGTAAAGATCACAATTTTGCTTGCTAACAGCATATTTTTACCAACCCCATACACCAACATGAGGTTGAAGAAGCATATGGGGATTGGATCGGGTATGTATTACACTAGTTGTGTTCACCCTTTCCACCACTTGTCTGTCTCCTCATGTCAAGTTCATTGTGCAAACATGGGAGAGATAGAATCGCTCTATTTGGGAGTTTAATAGGTATTTTGCACATTTTTTCTTGGGTATCGGCAAAGATCACATTTTGTGTGACAACAAATACTTATGTCCCCATAACCTCCCACTTGTAAACACGGAACATTGGGTCTTTGATCCCCTTTTTTTGTAGACAACCATAATTTTGAAAGCATTGTGAAACAATTATACAAAAAAGAAAGCGTTCTTGAAAAATCTTTTTTGATTTGTTAATATAGCTGTGTTTGACTTATTCTGCTGTGGAGCATTTGGTGTTGATGTAAGGGCAGACCTGTATATTGGAACGGAGTGAGACAGTGTCTCCTGTGTGCAAAATGCGAACATAATTCACGTTGGGGTCGTAAATGAGTAACTTCCATCATCTTAGTTGTGACATGTGACCACTACATAACCTAGAAACCTTTGAGGCATAGGGCGAGCAGCCCTTTGGCCACGCCCATGATCACTCATGTGTGTTTGGGCGAGCAGAAGACAGTGAAGCATATTGAGTGTGTGGAAGAAGGAAAAGAAAAAACAATGGTAAGGAGGATGAGTGTTTTCTTTTGCTCTGGTGTGATGAAAAATCACGACGCCTACTCTTGCTGGTGTTCTGAGTGAACAGAGAAGCCAAGAGGGGTAGGCTGTTTTCTTTAACCCCTCGTGTTAAATGACACACACGGATAGCATTTGAGTGTGAATGCATCATGCAAGGGTATTTACCCTCAACATTACTGAATTACTAACATACATGATAATGTTAAGCATCATATAACAGTGTGAATACATCAGGACATTAACTTATTAATGTCATACACAAGACTGCGAAGAAATATATATAATATCCGGTGGAAATTAGGAAGCGGAAGGCTCTATTGTGTATACACGCCAACCACAGAACTTCCTTGATACTTGTGAGAACCACCCACGCCAAACTTGGTAATATCAAGGTTCAGTTGATCGCGTAGTGTAGCCGTAGAAACCTTCCAGACAATGCAACTCCCAATAGTACAAAAGGACTATTTTGGAAGGGGAATTGCCCAGAAGATTATGTGAGTCGGAAGACAGCTACCTAGACAAAGAACACAATATCAGGAATTGGGTTCATGAAATTAGTCATAAACAAGGAAAACGGTTGTAGATCAAACAACGTACTCACGGAGTGATTACCTCTGGGCAATGATAGCAAATCAGGCAGGACAGAGGGCCAGGATATCCAGGACATACGTTTCGGTGCTTGACAGGTGATATCCTAGTCGTTGGACAGAAGATGAAGGAAGTTCGTCCGATGATAACTGTTCCATTGAAAGGGACAATCCAACCTAAACCTATACCCGCCGGCACGCGGACGCCTAGTAAACAATGTCCGTGAGTAATCCGAGTTTCTTGTGATCAGTTCCGATAAACTTGGTAGGTCCAAATAACAAAGTTCCGAGAGTCAGAGTTCCATGAAGAGCAAATATCCGAGACGCCTAATCAAGAAAATGCCAGACAAAAGAAGGGTCGTTCGTTCCGAGGTCGAGTAAACAGGTAGATCCAATACAAGGTTTAGGGGAAGTTCAATAACAATCCGTGAGGCAAAAACAGGGTCCAAGATCCAAGAACAACAGGCCAGACAAGAACGCAGATAGAGCTCCAAAATAGTAAATTCAGAAGCAGCGTTCCGAAAGCCGGGCGGAGATTTAAACTATTCACGTGACCCAGCGGGGAACGTTGCCATGACATAACCGTGCACGAACGTGCTCAGGCAACCAACGTTTCCACGGCAACCCCCAGCGTTGTCGGATACTCTGGAAACGCTTCGGTTCCGTGTGTTTTGGAATTGTAGAACGTGTAGTCTTGACGTAACGTTGGATGGGACGGGGAGCAGACGCTGGTTTCTTGACAGTATCCTCCCCCAAAGATGCCCTCACTCCCCGAGAGGCCAAGATCCGAGCCAAGAGGACCGGAGCATGTACATTGGATTCAGGCTCCCAAGTACGGTCCTCGGGTCCATAACCCTTCCAGTCAATAAGGAAATAACGAACCCCTCGGGAAACCTTAGTGTCTAGAATAGCCTTCACCTCATACTCCTCCTCCCCCTGTATTTTGACCGGAGGCGGCCGAATTGGGAGCCTGGTCCCCTCCGAACAGGGCTTCAGTAGAGATACATGAAAAACCGGATGGATCTTCCAAGTATTCGGTAGTTCAAGTCTCACTGCAGACTGATTGATTACATCCTTGACAGGATAAGGACCAACATATTTGGGTTTCAAACAACTCCTCATAGGAATACGGAGATGTTTAGTGGAAAGCCAGACCAACATACCCGGGTGGTAATCGGGTGCAGGAGACCTATGCCGGTCGGCGTACTCCTTAGAACGATCCTGAGCTTCCTTCAAACGGGAATGTACATGTTGGTGTAGAGAAGTAATATCCCTAAGACTGTCTTGGACCGCAGGATTGTCTGACAAGACTGGAAGATCCAATGGCAGAGAACGAGGATGACAACCATACAAGGCAAAGAAAGGAGAAGTACCTGTGGAAGTATGAACAGAATTGTTGTACGCAAATTCGGCAGTCGTCAATGCCGACAACCAGGATTCCTGATGTTGCATAGTTAGACAGCGTAAATACTGCTCAAGCTTGGCATTCAAGCGTTCCGTTTGACCGTCCGTTTCTGGATGATAGGCAGTGGAATACCTCGCATCAACACCCAGTGACATAGTAAGATGCTTCCAGAAACGCGAGGTGAACTGCGAGCCTCTGTCGGATATTATGATCAGGAAGGCCGAAACGGCGGAAAACATGGCGAAGAAACAGATCCGCCAGAACCGGTGCCGTAGGCAAACCCTGACATGGAACAAACACGGCCAGTTTGGAAAAATAATCGATTACCACCCATATGGTGTCAAAACCCCGAATGGAAGGGAGTTCCGTGATGAAATCCATTGATATCATGGTCCATGCTTTGCTAGGAACCGGAAGAGGACACAATAACCCCACGGGTTTCATGGTTGAAGACTTACACTGGGCACAAATAGCGCAGGTAGAGATGTAATCTGAGACGTCTTTCTGCATTGAAGGCCACCAACACCATCTCTTGAGTTGTTCCAGAGTCTTGCGCACCCCAGAATGGGCTGAAACCAAAGAATCATGACCCCAACTTAAAGCTGTTCGTCTGGAGTCGACATCTGGGAGATACAGACGACCATTAACATAAGGCATAGAGTTAATAATGGTCATATTCAAATCCTCAATCTCCGGAGGATTACCAGAAACCCATTCCCTAATGGATTCCTTCAATGGAGTCTTCAAGGTACAGGAGCATATCACCTGATTTGGTAACAACGGACCACCAAAATCCTTGGGAGAGAAGTCATCCCCATACCTCCTAGAAAGTGCGTCTGCCTTGGAATGTAGGGCCCCAGGACGATATGTGATCTGGAAATTGAATTGTGAAAAGAACTCATGCCACCTGGCATGCCTGGCTGTGGTGCATTTCACTGACTGCATGGCAAGAAGATTGCGATGATCAGTGTAAACCTTTACTGGAACAGCAGTACCCAGAAGATGATGTCGCCACACCTTGAATGCATCACGTACAGACAATAATTCACGCTCAGTGACAGTGTATCTTGTTTCATATTTGGTAAGCTTCCTGGAATGAAACGCCACAGGATGAAGGAAATCTGTGTCCTTGCAATACTGAGACAACACCGCCCCAACCGCTTGATCCGAGGCATCAGCCTCCACATAGAAAGGTTGCCCAGAATCGGGATGCTGGAGGACTGGCGCAGAGGTGAACGCGATCTTGAGATCGTCAAAAGCTCTTTGTGCTTCCGCCGTCCACTTGAACCCATTCTTAGGACTGGTAAGGGCAGTCAAAGGAGCAACAATCTCAGAGAATGAGCGAATGAAACGTCTATAAAAGTTTGCAAACCCTAAAAAAGACTGTAAGGATTTGATAGATGTAGGAGCAGGCCAGTCCAACACAGCCCTTACTTTGGAATCACTCATACCGACTCCTTGGTTTGTGATATCGTATCCCAGGAATTCCACATGTTGGACATGGAAGATACACTTCTCTAGTTTAGCATAGAGATGATTGTCTCGGAGCCTTTGTAGCAGCGTAGAAACGTGTTGAACATGGGTACCATAGTTCGGTGAGTAGATCAGGATATCATCTAGATATACAATGACATAGTGGTCGAGTAAGTCACTGAAAACATCATTGATAAAGTACTGAAATGTAGCCGGGGCATTGCTCAAACCAAAAGGCATAACCAGATACTCATACAGGCCGTACTTGGTTTTAAATGCGGTCTTCCACTCGTCACCCTTCCGTATCCTGACCAAATTATAAGCACCCCGCAGATCCAACTTGGTGAAGATGGAAGAAGAACCCAATTGGTCTAGAAGAACCGAAATGAGTGGAATTGGGTATTGATTACGGATGGTGACAGCGTTCAATGCACGGTAGTCTATGCAAGGGCGCAAATCGCCCTCTTTCTTTGGAACAAAAAAAAGAGGCGATGCCACCGGAGAACGCGATGGCCTGATAAAGCCAGAAGCCAAAGACTTGTCCAGATACTCCTTGAGCACCAAATCCTCCTTGTGGGTTAAGGAGTAGACACGACCAGATGGTATAACAGCATTAGGAACCAAATCAATGGGACAGTCATACTGTGGATGTGGTGGTAGAATCTCAGCACCTCTCTTGTCAAATACGTCCTTGTAGTCTCGGTACTCCCCAGGTAACACCGAGTTCCTGACTGCTCCGATGACCAGAGCGGACTCCAAGAGATGTGTACTGGGTCCCACAGATGAGGATCCTGATGTCCCACAAGAAGTAGCACAGTATTCAGACTGAAAAGAAACCGTCCCTTTAGCCCAATCCACTAACGGATTGTGTTTCCTTAGCCAGGGCAACCCAAGGATTAACTTGAACTGAGGTGCTGTAATGACGTCAAAGGTTATGGTCTCGGTATGCCCAGAGTACGTAGTCATGAAAAGATCCACCGTTTGTTCAGTCACCAGACCAGATAACAAGGTCGTGCCGCCAACGGCGTTGACCAGTTCAGGAGAAGGCTTGGGAATCAGAGGAATACCATGATTCTTAACAAACTGGCTGTCGGCATAATTCCCAGTGGCCCCTGAATCCAATACAGCATCCGCGGTACAAGAAACTAAGGAAGGAGCGCAAACATCGACCGTTATGGAAAACAAAACCTTGAGATCAGAGCCCGTATTCAAGGGACTCGACAAAGGGGCTCTCTCTATTGCCGAGCTTTGGAGTTTCCCTGTTTTCGTGGTTTTCTGGGGCACTGTCTCAGGAAATGTTCCGAGGAGCCACAGTAATAACACAAATTGTTCTTCCTACGGTTCTCTCTTTCTTCAGACGAGAGCGGAGCCCTAAGGGTACCTATCTGCATAGGTTCAGGCGTAGCATGGCTCGGATCAGTAGCTACTGGCGTAGGACAAGGAACCAGACTCCTTTCCCCTTTGCGTTCTGCTCTCCTGGCATCAATTTGAAGTACTAGATCAACTAACTCCGAAAAACCAGTAGGAATAACTGGGACAGTGGACAAGACATCCTTGAGAGAGTCTGAAAGCCCTTTGTAAAACAGAGCCCCTTTCTTTGCCTCGGGCCAATCCGTCTCCGCCACCAGTTGGTTAAACTTGGCTAGGTAGGACAACAAAGACAAGTCCTTCTGTTGTAAAGAGAGTAGTTCCAAATCCGAGGCTTGGGATTTATATCGTGTGTCAAAGACACGTGTCATAGCAGAGATGAGAGCATCACAGTCGTACAATAGGTGGCTCCCTTGTTCCAGTAATGGATTTGCCCAGACCGCTGCCGTACCCCCAAGGTAGGATAACACAAATGACGCCTTGGTAGTGGCATCGGGGAAAGACGTAGGACGGCACAAAAAATGTAGCCTACATTGGTTGATGAAAGTGCGGAACGTCTTAGGATCCCCCATGAAACGTTACGGAGGGGCCAAGGGAAACTGGGCCGTCATGTATACAGGTGCAGTATCTTGACGAGGAACGCCAGCTCCAAGGGCAGAACCAGAAGGAGGGGCGCTAACACCACCACCCGCCTGTAAACCGGCCTGAAGGGCGTCGATCCGACGCTGGGTGGCATCATGAGCCGCAGTCATATCTGCACGTAAACCAGCAACCAACTGAACCAAAGCTGCCAATGGATCATCGGCAGCGTCCATGATAATGGAGATATGGCTTCTGAATATGTGAGAACCACCCACGCCAAACTTGGTAATATCAGGGTTCAGTTGATCGCGTAGTGTAGCCGTAGAAACCTTCCAGACAATGCAACTCCCAATAGTACAAAAGGACTATTTTGGAAGGGGAATTGCCCAGAAGATTATGTGAGTCGGAAGACAGCTACCTAGACAAAGAACACAATATCAGGAATTGGGTTCATGAAATGAGTCATAAACAAGGAAAACGGTTGTAGATCAAACAACGTACTCACGGAGTGATTACCTCTGGGCAATGATAGCAAATCAGGCAGGACAGAGGGCCAGGATATCCAGGACATACGTTTCGGTGCTTGACAAGTGATATCCTAGTCGTTGGACAGAAGATGAAGGAAGTTCGTCCGATGATAACTGTTCCAGTGAAAGGGACAATCCAACCTAAACCTATACCCGCCAGCACGCAGACGCCTAGTAAACAATGTCCGTGAGTAATCCGAGTTTCTTGTGATCAGTTCCGATAAACTTGGTAGGTCCAAATAACAAAGTTCCGAGAGTCAGAGTTCCGTGAAGAGCAAATATCCGAGACGCCTAATCAAGAAAATGCCAGACAAAAGAAGGGTCGTTCGTTCCGAGGTCGAGTAAACAGGTAGATCCAATACAAGGTTTGGGGGAAGTTCAATAACAATCCGTGAGGCAAAAACAGGGTCCAAGATCCAAGAACAACAGGCCAGACAAGAACACAGATAGAGCTCCAAAATAGTAAATTCAGAAGCAGCGTTCCGAAAGCCGGGCGGAGATTTAAACTATTCACGTGACCCAGCGGGGAACGTTGCATGACGTAACCGTGCACGAACGTGCTCAGGCAACCAACGTTTCCACGGCAACCCCCAGCGTTGTCGGATACTCTGGAAACGCTTCGGTTCCGTGTGTTTTGGAATTGTAGAACGTGTAGTCTTGACGTAACGTTGGATGGGACGGGGAGCAGACGCTGGTTTCTTGACAATACTAAGGTAGCATTCTGCGAGCGAAGCAGATAGTGATCCTATTTCTATATGAAAAGAATAGCCATTGGTCTGCACTGAACCAAATGTGAATATCCCAGTAACACCATACTGATGTTACGAGGGAGCAAGATATTAAAAACATAAAAAATATAAACATGGTCTACTGATGGCTTGACAAGAGTGTAAATGCCTTTGGATGGGCACATGCAGTAGTGTGATATTGTCCTATATTTTTGTAGCAATATGGACATGAGTCAGTGAAGAGTGTGTAAAGCATCTGAGGAAACAGAACAATTTATTCCCGGATTTGAATACATGAGGAGAGGTGAGTATATGGGTAGTGACACATCAGAACTTGTGATTGTCTGTAATAGATAGGCTCACATACACATTCTCTGGGTTGCATCCTAGGGACGATTAAGGACGTTCTTTCCTGATTTCTACAAATTTGGAAGGTGTGATTCATGTGCAAGACACCCCCATACCTGAATTATTCATCGGGTAAGAGAGTGTGTCTAAAGAGTGCACATTAAGAAACATAGGGGGTCATTCCGAGTCGGGCGGTAAGGGTTAACGGTCACCGTTAACGAGACCGGTGCCGTTAAACCCTTACCGCCCTACTCCGAGTTCCCTTTGCGGGTTGGTACTTAACGCCTGCTTTTTGCAGGCGTTAAAAAACCAACCCGCAAAGGGACCTATGAGCTAATTACGGCACCGTAAGTTACGGTGCCGTAATTAGCGCCTTCCCATTTCCCATTGAGCCCTACGGGGCAAAAATGGGAATGGGGAATTACCGACCCCGCCAACCTTGGAATGGGGCGGTAATTCCACCATTCACCATGGCGGAGTCGGAAAGATAACGGTGTCAACCAAGGCGCTAATAGCGCCCTGGTTAACGCCAGGGTCGGAATGAGGCCCATAATGTTGATATGCCTTGATTATGTTCATGAGGGAGGCTGATTGAAATGCCTTGTCCCTCTTTTCCGTTGCAGTCCAGGTGCAGAGTAATCTATCACCACTGTAGCATAAATTCCATCGTTGACACGCAACTCCATCATTGTGTGTGGAGGTGATTGCCAATCTGTATATACATTAATGGAGATATACACACAAGTTGTATCTGTGTTTTTATAAATGAGAGATCGGAATTTTGATGAATTGTATATTGTTTATTTGTAGATTGATGTTTGATGACATCCCCCACCTTATTGACATTTCGGAGTGGTTGCAATTGAACCATTCGTCTCCTGAAGAAGGTCGCCTATATCGACTGGCCCAAATCAGGAGCCCGTTCTTTGACGACCCAAACATATGCTGAGTTATATCAAACAAGCAGGATGCTATTTGATTTTGTGTATTAACACTTACTGAAACTGCAAAGAAGTGTTGTGATTTATGTAAATATATGTGTTTCTAGGTGGATAGAGTACCCTAGTTGTGGAAAATGTATATATACAGTTAGAGTGTGAATGAATGATGGAATGAATGGTGGTTTATAAATGTGGATGTTGAGAACAATGAAAAGTTTTGAAGGTTACATATAAATAAATATATATTTTTTTACAAGAGTGGTATTGTCATTTGTAACAAATGTTCTGATCTCATTTCGCCAAGGTCCACTTTTTGTGTTTCCACTATATTTAGCCTTAAGGACCTGTGGTAAATTAAGGCATCCCTTATTTTGAAACTTTGCAGGTGAGACCTCTACAGGTATTTCCGGTTGCTAGGTGGCTGCAGGTCTCAGGATCCTGGATGGACAAGATCACCCTCACCATGGAGTTCTGACGAGCGATACAATGATGAGGCGTGCGCCCTCACCTCTCAGAAGGCGGCTCCGTTCCATGTCCCGCCGTACCAGGAGACAGTCACCACGAATGCTTCCCTGGAAGGTTTGGGAGCCCACACTGGGCAGTTGTATGCCAGAGGCCTCTGGCTCCCCGAAGAAAAGACTCTTCACATCAATGCCCTGGAGCTTTGGGTGGTCTTCTGGGCCCTCAAATTCTTCCTGCCGTTGCTGAAGGGCAAGGTGGTGAGGATTTTCACAGACAGCACCACCACCAATGTTCTACATCTGGAAACTCTCTCCAAGGAGGCCCAGGAGCTGTGGCACTGGGCCCTTCGTCAGGACATGTTTCTCGTTCCTTTCCACCTAGCAGGCACCAAGAACACCATTGCAAACTCGCTCAGCAGGGAGCTACGCTCTTGCCAGGAGTGGGAGCGTCTCCAGGGCCAAGTGGTCTTCTATTCCGCGAATTAGGTCAGCCCCAGATCGACCTCTTCACAACAGTGAGGAACTCCAAGTGTTAGAAGTTCACCAGCAGGTTCCAGCAGCTGAAGAGCAAGGGGGGTCCTTTCTTGTTCCCGTGGAAGGGTCTCTTCCTTTATGCCTTTCCTCAGTTCCCACTCCTGCTACGAGTGTTCAACACACTCATAGTGTCACTGCAGGATAATACTTGTTGCTCCAGCGTGGCCACAGCAGATATGGTGCCGACCATGACCTGCTACATCAGTCCAGTCTGCCATCCATCAGGCTGCCTCTACTTCCCCCATCTTCTCGAGAGAGAAGGAGGAGCGATTTCTACACCACGACCCAGAGTTGCTGACCCTCAGGGCCTAGCTCCTTCAACCCTAGAAGTTGGACATTATTCTATGCCAATGGAATGTAAGGACATCCTGGCCAAAGCCAGAGCCTCTTCCACGTTAAAGTGCTACAGCCATAAACCAAGCATTTCTCCGTATGATGCTGGACACAGAGTATCGCTACCCTGCATGTCACAGCCCCTCAGCTCCTGCCATACCTGCTTTCCTTGGCCAAGGCTGGACTGGCTCACGCCTCTATAGAGGTACACTTGGCCGCCATATCCTGTTGCACTCGGACACTGAGTAGGCCATCCCTGTGGTATCAGACTAGTCAAGGAGATTATCAGGGGCCTCTTCAGGACTTTCCCGCCGGTGAAGGCTATGGCTGCAGCTTGGGAACTCAATGTGGCGTTAAATAAACTCATGGGTGCACCCTTTGAACCAATACAGCAGGTTCCTGTGACGTTACTCTCATGAAAGACGGCTTTCCTCGTGGCAGTCACTTCAGCCAGCCAGGTGGGTCGGGGAGATCCAGACCTTGTCCTGCAAACAGCTGTACTTATATTTCCATGCTACAGGGGTGGGACCGCATACAGACCCCACCTTTATGCCGAAAGTGCAGTTGGAGTTCTACCTCAACAAGCCTTCGGTGTTGCCTGTATTCCAGTGGAGAGGGCATTGTATTTGCTGGATGTTGCTCGTACCTTGACATTTTACGTGGCACGCACTAAATGTTTTCGGAAGACTTCAGTTGTTCTTCAATTTTGGACCTGTGAATCACAGAAAGGCCTTATCGAAGGCTTACATCTCCAGGTTGCCATCCGGCTGCATCATGCACTGTCATCATCTGGCTAACAGGCCTCTACTGGGCCGGCCGAGAGCCCACTTCACAAGAGCCATCGAACAACGACTGCATTTATCTCTGGTGTGCCCCTGCTCAACATCTTCAGGGCTGCTACATGGAGGTCCATGCACACATTCAGGAGATTCTACTGCATCAACAGGGATTCCAGGGAGAAGCCCCGGGTTGGCCAAGCGGTGCTATGCAACCTGTTCACTTGAGGTGAGTCTGTTCCAGGGGTGAGTATTTTATTGCTTCTGTTGAGCCTTGCCACCTCCCGTGGGGCCTCATTACAACTCAGGCGTTAAGGGTTAACGCCGTTGTTAAGCCTTAACGCCTGATTCCGATTTTAACGGCTGCTTTTAGCAGCCGTTAAAATCCATGGCGCTAAACCACCTTGGTGCTAATTACGCCACCGTAATTTAGGGTGGCGTAATTAGCGCCTTCCCCACTCCCATTATGCCCTATGGGGCAAAAATCGGAATGGGGAAGGGTAAAATGGAAAATGGGGATTTACCGCCCCACTCACCTTGGAATGGGGTGGTAAATCCGCCATCCACCATGGTGTAAACGTAGTTTACACCATGGTGGTAAAGTTGGCGTACTTACCGCCTGGGTCGTAATGACCCCCCGTGGAATTGTATATGTACTGCTGTGTAATCGTTATTCATGAGCATGTGAATCCATGCCAGACCCCATGCTGGAGAAGGTTTATGTTACTAACATGGAACTCTTGTTCTCCAGCATGGGTCTGGCATGGATTCCCATGCAAGCCCTCCCTTCTTCCCCTCTGTGGCTCTTCTTGATTCATAGTGCCACTTTACGTGATTACCAAATCTGAAGATGGCCACCAAGGCTGGAGCTTAGAGAGAGGACTGTCATTGGATGGGGGCAGTATGATACAGAGTGATTGGTTTACAAGAGAAATACAGTTTTAAAGCTAAAGTGAAACCGTTTTTTCTTTTACTGTGGATTCCCAGCCTGATGACGGGGAATATTTATGAGCATGTGAATCCATGCTGGAGAACAAGAGTTACTGGTAACTAACTTAACCCATTGCCCTTTGACGGATCTGCCCTTTTTGAAAAAAAGGTGGATGAGGCCCTGGTGCCTCAAGTCCTACACACACCTCCTTGACCTCCCTCAAGCGGCACTGATCAAGCTGCGCCCGCACCACACGCTCCAGTCCAGGAACCAGGGGGTGGTGCTGCACCACGACCCGGCCTCTCTCTCAATCTGATGGCCTGGCTCCTGTGTTCTTAGAATTCGGGAATCTGTCCCTTCCGCAAGATTGCCAGGAGGTCCTAGTCAGAGCAAGAGCTCCATCCACCTTGAAGTGCTACAAAAGCAAGTGGAAACGTTTTCAACTGTGGTCCAGGAACCATCGACTGCAACCTCAAACCATTCAGCCAGAAGACCTGTTGCTTTATCTGTTGTTGCTAGCCCTGTCCGGCTTGAGACATTCTTCCATTAAGGTGCACCTGGCAGAGATCTCCAGGTATAACCGGTCCGCAGTGGTGCCATCCCTGTAGTCCCATCGGCTGGAGTTCCTGCTTGGGCTGTTCCGATCTTTTCCACCTGTCCATCACCTTGCTCCAGCGTGAGAGATAAATGTGCTACTTGCAAGGCTCATGAGGCCACCCATCGAGCCTATGCACCAAGCATACATTAAACACCTTTACTGGAAAACAGCGTTCTTGGTGGCCATCGCATCGGCCAGGTGAGTGGGTGAGATCCAGGCATTTTCATCCAAGCTGCCTTAGTGGACGTTTCACAGGGACAAGGCTATTCTGCGTTCTAACCCAACTTTTATGCCAAAGGTGCCATCCTCTTTCCATCTTAATCAGCAGGTGGGTTTGCCAGTATTATTTTGGCACACCAATGTCTCCAGCGCAGCAAATCCTGCACACGGTGGATGTTGAGCGCACCCTCAAGTACTATGCGGCACGTTCTAAGTCTTTCTGTACAATGGATCAGCTGTTTGTTTCATTTGGACCTTCAGAGCTTGGGAAGGCTCTCTCCAAGTCCCCCATTTCACGATGGATTGCAGTCTGCATCTCTTTCTGCCATCCACAGGCCGCTGCCCGGCAGACCCCAGGCGCACTCCACCAGAGCAGTGGCTGCAACTACTGATATCCGGAATCCCGCTGCCTGACATCTGCCGTACAGCCACCTGTAGACCGGTGCATAGATTCACCAGGTTCTACTGTGTCGACAGAGATTATGCAGAAGAATCTAAGGTCGGCCAGTAGGTCCTGCAGAAGCTTTTTGCATGATGTTAGTAGGTCTCTAATGGTAGGTTATGCTGGGAGTTTGGCTGCGCCCATTTGTATTGTTTTAATACTTCTTTGTAATCTATTCACAGCATGTGAATCCATGAAAGATCCACTTCTGGAGAAGGAATAAGTTACTTACCAGCATTGGTATATTTCATAAATTCACATGCGACCCTCCCGCCTAACCTGCATGGCTCGTCTTTTGGCTCTTACTGCCACTCACATGCGCTTGCCAAAACCTGAAGATGGCCGACAGGGGAGGAGCTAAGGGAGATATTCCTATTGGCAGTGGGCAGTATGACCCAAAATGACTAATAGAGCACAAAAGTGACAGAAAGTATTCAGTTTAAGTGTAAACTGCTCTGTTACCGAGGATTCCCAGCCTGACGACGGAGAATACTCACAGCATGTGAATCTATGAAAGATACCAATGCTCGAGAACCGGAGTTATAGGTAAATAATGTATTCCTTCTTCATTGCTATGGTGAAATCATCCATGCCACCAGAACCGTCATGATCTGGTAAGCCGTCAAACATGCTGCGCCCCTCGGTGCCCAAATTTTGAAGTAAAAGTGCTTGTTTCCTTGCTGGTGCAAACTTGTCTCCACCCATGGCAAGCATGTAAGTCTCAAAGTCTTTCCATCTGTCCCATCTAATTGGGGGTGTGCCCTGTTTGGCCCAAAATGGTGGACAGCAAAATTCCTGCCGCTGCTGTAGCCATGGTGGGGCATGTGGTTACATTGGTTTTGATTTTGCTGGTGGTTGCTGAGCTGTCTTTCCCAATCCTGTGTTCCTTCTTCCCTTTTAAAACATTTTTCTTTTTTCTTTCCCTTTATTTTGGCTTGCTGTACTGGCCCCACTTGGTTTCCACTATTCGGGGGTGGGGGTGCTAAATGATGAGGCTGCTAAAGGTAAGTCAAGGATGTGCTTTATTTGCAGCCCACAGAGCGCAGCACCTCAGCGCCGGGCCAATACATAACTGAATTATTTAAACACATACATTCGAGAACATATTACGTATCAGAAAGAATGCAGTAACGCAATGATCGCAGCGACACAGACACAACATATCCCTCCTCACATCTCATCTCCATCCATTTGTGTTCCAATACAAGAGTTCTGGTGTACACCTCATAGCCAAAACTAAAAGTGGATGGATTGAAGGAAGGCTTTGAATCAATTGTAACCATTGGCAATGTTCTAGTTAGCCTTTTATACCACTGGCTGCAAATCGGGATTGGTAATGCCCAAATTGCTAGACCACAAGGCCTAAAAATACCTGTGGTGCCTTTTCCAGTCCAGAGAGATGTTGGGAAGGAGCTAGTGGTTTTCTTCATTCCCAAGCTTCCCAAGCACTTTAGAATTAGGGAAGACTTCTGTTAACTGTTTTCTAAGCACTACAAGAGGTCCAGGGGGAGGAGGGCCACTAAATGAAGATAGCAAGTATTTAAATATAAGGTGCAAATAACTATTTAGTTGAATGAATTTGTAATAACTGTTAAATTGTAGTTAGTTTTAAGATCTCAATGCACGGTTAATGCAGCCTGTGCTAAATATAGACTACAGGCATTGCGTCACTGAGGCTAAGGCTGGCAGGTAGCACGAGGTAACTCAGCAGCTTTTGACTGTCTGTCAAAAGCCCATGTATTCTAAATGGAGACTAAAAGATCCAATGCACGACCTACAGAGTACTATGGAAACAAGATTTTTGAGGAGAATTACTGGTCCAGATAAAATATGGGAATATTTAGTGAAGTGAGAGTATGGCAGGAAGGTGTGTTTATATATAAATGGTTATAATATAGAAAATGATGCTAAACAAGAGCTACAATGTATTTTTGCATAGGCAAGCATTATGTTAAGTAGCCTGTCCGAAATGGAACCCAGCCATGCCTGAAGGAGGAACTGCAGCATCCCTTGTAAGGCAAGAAGGACAGTTTTAGATGAGCCATGCGGGTATCCAGTGACCAAGTCAAACAGTATATAAGGCCCCTGCTTGGCATTAGTCTGCAGGAGCCAGCCACAGAAGACAGAATGCTGGTCGGGTGGGGGGGGGGGGGGTGATCAGAGTCCTCATCTTTGTACAGATTAACGTTTGTTATCCTTGCAAGATGAAGACGTGTGGCCTTAATTCCCTAGAGGGATGCATTTACTCTGGTGTGAGTGTGATTAGGGGTACCTGTATTTTAGGGGTACCCCTGTAAATGTGTTTACCTTTCAGAGACATGACCTAGCAGTTGAAATTGAACTGCACATTTTATGGCAGAGCAAAGACTCATTTGCTAATGTCTTGTCACCTTTGGTAATGGCACAGACATACTGAAGAATTATGGCAGGGGAGGCTGACCAGAGCAATTATGGTAGTGCAAGGGTGGTTAGTGAAGGAAAAATGATAGGATAGGACCAGAACCAGGAGAAACCGGCGTCTGTGTTGGCTTGCAGATGATAGGTTGCGTGCACTGGCTTGTTGTATCCGCACGGGTAAATTTCAATGTCTTGGATGTTTTCTGTGTGGCTGTTTGTTGTGTCTGTGTTTTATGTGTAGATTGCTGATATTTAGGTTTGTGCGCACTGGTTTGTTGAATCCATACGGGTAAGATCCAATGCCTGGGATGTTTCTATGTAACTGTAATGTTGGGGTGTGTATGTGTGTAGATTGGCAGGTGTTTAAGGCTGTGCGCACTGGCTTGTTGTGCTCGTATGGGTAAGGACAAGTGTCCGGGTTTGTTTGTTGTAAGTATGTGTTGCTTGTGTTGGGTGTGTGTTAGGGTATAGGTTGGCTAGCCCAGTGGGTGTGTATCATGTTTCGGTGGTGGGTTTGAGGAAGTAGAAGCTGGGTAGCTAGAAGAATTTAGCGAGTAGCCAAAGCACATTGTGGCTAATCTACATAGTCCCATCTGTTGTCACAAATGACTAATCTAATCTGTGTGCCTATTTTGTTTCTTAAAGCAGTTCGGGTTTGCGTTTTAGCCAAGGACAATTTCCACTTCTTTGCTTCCCAGATGAGGCCTGGCCAGCAGTGATGAAAAGACAGTGTCTCCATTTCTAGCTGGCAGCTTAGGCGAGCCAAGGAAAGAAGGGCAGAGTCCTCCTGTCAAGCTTCCTTTGTGTCCAGACAGGGTCCGTGAGTAGGGTGAGTTCCCCTCCGAAGTCTCCTAGCAGGCGACAGGGTAGGATCCTACTTCTTTTTAGGTAACCAGGGTTGGCCAGGCAAGTGGAGAGACTAGGTACAGAGATACTGGGCCTCATTACAAGTTAGCGGTGATGGCGGTGGCACCGTTTCCGTCACCACGTGGTGGCAGAAACAAGGTTGAATTACGGTTTAGCGGCTGCGCGCATCATCAACTTGCAGAAGCGGAGCCATCGCCATTACGGCAACACTGGCGGACACGGATGCACTGCCACCATCAGTGGCAGGACATCCACCTCCGTCGCATGCATGCCAGACATAGCGGCATTGGAAACACCGGATCCGGAAATACCGTTATCGCCGAAACCGGAAAGGGAGCGGCGGCCATTACATAAATCGCAATCCACTGCAATCCTCTGGTACCAGAAGGCCCACAGCTGCTGTGACAGTCAAAGATCACTGAGGGAGATGTCATCCAGGATTCAGGTGAGACGGCAGCGCAAACCCCACTTCACCCTGCTTCTCGACCACATAGTCGACAATGCAGGGGAGTAATTCACAGCAGACCAGAGGCGCTCCACGCAGCTGAGGCATAAGGCCCTAAGGGCTGAGGTTGCTCCGAAGGTGTCAGCTGTGGGGGTGACACCCCGTTCGGTCAAGGACTGCCACACAAGAGGTGGGATGACCTGCGCCTCAGGGTGCGCAACATACTGACAGCCCACAGACAGCAGTGCAGTGCTACAGGAGGTGGACCACATTCCCCACTGAAGATGCTACCATGGGAGGAAAAGTGCAGCAGTGTGCTGCATTTCGAAGGCATTGAGGGAGTCAGTGGAGCAGAGGCTGGAGCAGTGACACCAGGCGAGGCTGTTGAGTACAGAAAGTGCGAAGATTTGCATGTGAGTCAAGCTAAACCTGCCCCCTCCAGCAATGCACCAAAAGCCACATATCACAGTCCCCATCAACCCTAGCACACACAGCACCCCAGCAGAACATCCCTGCTGCCACAGCACCCCAGCTGGCACCCCGGCAGAACATCCCTGCTGCCACAGCAAGTACACTGGGAAGTTCAGCACCAACACCAGACCTGTCTGAGCCTGATGGCATGGACAGCGCTTGAGGGGCCTGTGGATGATGCACCTGGATCAGGGAGTGATGAGAGCCCCCCACACTCCAAATCAACTGGGCACATTTAGCCCAACGAGCATCAGGAGTCCGATGCGCTCCCCAACACCATCACTGCAGGAGTTAACCAGCCATGTGCAGCGCATAGAGCAACGTCAAGACACACTGGCCGCAGTGGTGGAACGACACCTGGAGGAATCCAGGCTCGTATGCGAGGAGTCCCAGTTGCAGCAGGAGTGCAACCAGAGCATAGGGCGCAGAGTTGCACGTGCCATTGGGTGTTGTGCCACATGTTGATGTCACGACGGGTATGTGAGGGAAACAGCGTGCAGTGCAATATTCCAGAAACAATGTCTCTGGCCCTGCAGGCCATCATGAGCCGCCTACCCACACAGAACCCCACTATGCCCTCCACCAGCACCACTCCATCCAGCTCGCAGGCTGGCAGCTCCAGGAGGAGGTCCACACGGCTGTCTGGGCCAACCCAGTGCGACATACCTGGGCCCAAGCGTGGGAAGAAATAGAGTGTAGTGCGACATACAAAAGTTTCACATGTTGCCATATTGTCTTTGGCCTGGGCGGTGGGTGGGTGGGTACGTTGGGGAGGTGGTTCATAGTGGGAATAGGTAGTTGGGGCCTGGGCGGTGAGTGGGTACGTTGGAGAGGTGGGGGTGGTCCATAGTGGGAATAGGTAGTTAGGGCCTGGGCGGTGGGTGGGTACTTTGGGGAGGTGTGGGTAGTCCATAGTGGAAATAGGTAGTTAGGGCCTGGACGGTGGGTAGGTACGTTGCGGATGTGGGGGTGGTCCATAGTGGGAATAGGTAGTTGGGGCCTGGACGGTGGGTGGGTGCGTTGGGGAGGTTGGGTTGGTCCATAGTGGGAATAGGTAGTCGGGGCCTGGGCGGTGGGTGGGTACGTTAGGAAGGTGGGTGCGTATGTGTGGGTGTGTATTTTCATTGCACCTGTTCCTAAATTCTTTTCCATAATACACTGGGTTGCAAATCATAACTACGAGGGGACAATCTTCTTCTGTGTGTGTATCTATCATTTAATGCAATTGTTACAAACTAATGTGCTACATGTGCAGTTGATTTTGGTCAAAAAGAATTGGCAATAAGTGCTCCCCATGCATGTAGTCCATCCATGGCACCCCGCCCTGATTGTACACCCATCCCATCATCATTGTTATCTTCTTCATCCTCATCTGCTGGCTCCATGTCTGGGGGCAGTGGAATGTTCCTGCGTATACACATATTGTGTAGAATGGCACATGCCAGCACTATTTTACCTACCTTTACAGGGCTGTTACAGCAATGCCCCGCCGGATCGGCTGGGGCAGAGGAACCTGGTCTTCAGCAGTCCAAAGGTCCTCTCCATCATGCCCCGTGTCCGTATGTGTGCCTGGTTGTAGGCCTCCTCATGCCTGTTCCGGGGTTGTCGGATGGGTGTCATGAGCCATGGCGTGAGTGGGTATCCGGCGTCACCTGCATGGGAGTGACAGAAAGGTGATAGAATGTTTGTGCTAGCATTGTTTTACTCCCAATGATAGCATGTACACAGTCCCTGTATTAGATCAGCACATACCATAGTACAGGCCACAGATTTCCTTGTGCAATATGTTACAATGGCCTTCATCACAGGTGTGGCGGTAACCGTGCAGGTAAAACTGGCAGGTAGATGCAGGACCTGTAGTGAATTCCCGCCGCCTGACTTGCCAGAAACACTGGGGCATTACAGCCCCGGCGGTCCGGTAAGTCAGGCGGCAGTAATTGTTAGGTCCCATTCGAGCCCCATAGGACTGAATGGGAATGGGGACCACTGAAACAGAGTGCCTGTGTTGCAGTGAAAGTCTGCGGCCGGGTGCCGTTTCACCCACCAGGGCAGTCATGCGGGCGGGACGGCACATGGCTGCAGACTTGTATTTTGCCGGTCCGGAAACAACAGTGGCGGTAAGCTTCCCGCTTCCGTTGTTTCGGGACCCGCAAAGTTGTACTTTGTTCAACTGTTCAATATTACACACTTGGGTCACACATTCCTACAGAAACTGTATTGCATAATGTCTCCAATTGTGATGTGCTGCTAGGCAACTACATGTCGCACTAATTTTTATTCCATCAATCGAGTGCTCCTACGCACTAGGTGCCTCATGTATTGTAAGGTGCTGGCAGAATCTGTGTCAGGCAGACGCAGCCCACGCGATTGAATTGAATACTGCGCACAGCATGATGGCTAGCCATCCAGCACATGGCTGCAGTTACTATTTCCTCACCGGTGGAGATACTCCCTTCCACATGTTGCCATTGAATGGTCTGCCAGTCCACGGCTAGGTTTTTTAAAAAAAATTATCCAGTGTATGTATTCCCCTGACATGGCATACTGGCATTTGCCTGTAGCAGTGGTAAACTGGATGTCCTTTGGTGAGTGTCTACCCCCCCACTTCACAGAGATTATGCATTGGTCATTCTACTCACCCAACAGACGGGGACACTGTGGTGAGTGTCTACTCCACCCCCCCACGTCACAGAGGTCATGCATTGGTCGTTCTACTCACCCAACTACCAGGGACACTGTGGTGACTACTTCCCCCCCCACTTCACAGAGGTCATGCATTGGTCGTTCTACTCACCCAACAGCCAGGTGCTTTCTCCCGCATAACGTGCCATGTACCCAGACAACATGGAGTTTCGCAAAACCATTGAGTCATGTGTCCACCGCGGGAAATGTGCACAGCAATGCGTGATTAGTAGTTTTGCATCAGAGATCATCTGCACGTTGAGGGAGTGAAATTGCTTCTGATTTTGATAGACCGCCTCAATTGCATGTCTGACAGTCAACTCCACATGCATGCAGTCTAATGCATCAATGCAATTGGGCATGCCGGCAAGGGCATGGAAGGCCACTTTGGTGGCATTGACATGTGCAGGTGTTTGGGGTAGGGCAATGTGGTCTGACACATGGCGGAGCAGCGCATCCAGTAGCTGGAAGAGTACCCTTGAAAAACAGGGTTGCGACAGCCCATGCATCTCCCCTACGGTGTGCTGATATGTTACAGTTGCAAGGAAGTGCAGTACCGAGACTACCTTCAGCAAGGGCGGAATTGCAGTTCGGATGTTGATTATGCTGCTGATGTCTTCGTTGATGAGTGTGACAAATTATATTATTGTGGCCCTGTCAATCCGGTATAATGTGTGGATTTTACTTGAGGTCAGGTTCCAGGGTGTGGCCCTGATGTGGGGTATTGGTGGGTGCCTGCGGGGTGGTACCTGCTGTACATTGATGTTTGGGATGGCCACCGGGTTTCTCATTTGCCTCCTGTGCCGAAGCCTCCTCCTCTGCCTCAGTGCTGCTTCTAACTCCATTGCTGCTTGCAGGTTCCCCATCCCAATTGCTGCTAGGCCGACTGTCAGGATGGTTGTGTTGGAAGGTGGGCTGGGTGTGGGTGTGGCCCTTTTGTAGGTTCCCAGTGGCCAATGATGTGCAGCTGGCCTAATTTTGCACACCTGGGGCTTCTTGCTGCTCACCTGGCACTGTTTAACGCCTGGTCCACGGTGGCGGTAATACAGGCACGGTGGTCATGGTGCTAATGCCATTTTTATGGTGGTATTTCCGGGACATCCGGCGATTCGACCTGCTGTTTGCGGTCACAGTACTACCGTGTGCGGAAGCACCGTGGTGGTCACTTTGTGGTGATGGTGTTTCTGCCATTGCGGGTCAGAATGTGCCAGTCCGGAAAACGGTGGCGGTACAGTCCTGCCGGCACTGTTGATTCCAGACCAGCAGACTTGTAATGAGGCCCACTGTCCGCAGCTGCTCGGTGAAGCAGACTGGTGCAGCTCAAGGTTTCTTTCTCACAAAAGGAAATCTCTGCAAGGAAGCCATTGGAGTCCTATTTAATTCCTGTGCATCATTATTTCTGACTTGGTTGAGGGCACGCACCATTTCTGGAGATGATGTAGAATTAGTAAATTCATGTTTTAAGTTAACAGAGCAAACACCAATGTTATGGTTTGATTCTAATTTCAGAATCCGTGCATAGTGTTTTCTTCTTGGCCCACACCATTTTTTTGAAAAGCATTCTATCACAATGTTTTCTCATACACACAAAGGGCCTGATACACAAAATGTTTTTCAACGGGAGAATCGCATTGGAAAACGTTTTGTGAATCGGTTGTAAGCCTCCACATTGAAATATTAGGCAAATTATCACTTAGTTGGCCAGCATCTTTGGAACATTTACATATCGCCAGTTTTGCATTCTGATTCCATTTCCACCCTTCTGCTGGCCACTCGGTGGTTCAGTAGATGATCAGGAGCTACGCTCATGTGCCCAATCTACTCTGTGTACTTTCCACCGGGAAGTTACCCTGGCCTTCTTAGGAACTTCATTTTTTCTTGTTGGAGTATATAGATATAATTGTAGATAAGAATTGTCTTTTACACCGGTTTTCCTCTTTTTAAAATCTTCTTTTATAAAGCCTGAAGATCTCCTCCAAGAGCTCTTTTAATTCGTGGACACCAGTCCTGGGTTGTGTACTTTCCTTGAAGATATGTTGTGGCCAATGAGTCTTTACATACTTTTACACTCTCTTGTCGCTTGTTTTATAATCTCTCAATTCACCCTTGATTAGATTACGTTGGACTTGATCCCCTTGTATAACGTCTCTCTCATGATAGCTTTCTCTTCTATTCTCGTACTATATTAGCACAATACCATACTTCTAAAACATGCTTTGGGTTGTGTTTTCTCCATTCTTCCTCTCTTGGCTTTATAGTGTCTCTTCCTCCCAGGGTCTTTCTCTACAGTTTCTCTCTATTCCCCTTTGGGTTTATTTGGTATTCGCTCTACGAGCGCTCCACATTGCTGGTTAAACAACTTTAGTCCTTGTTTCTCTTTTTTGGGACTAGGACGAGTTACACTCTTCATGCACGTTATTCCCCTCACAGGGTTGCTGGTTATTGACTCAGCATACCTTTCGCATTGGTAATTTATTTATTTATTTTATTTATCTATTTTTTACATTTGTAGAGCGCACACAAACCCATGGGCATCAGGGTGCTTTTAACAGTTACATGGGCCCAAGTTGGGCAAAGGGATAGGTGCAGAGAACATTACAGGCATTTCGGTCATGGTAGACAGTTATGAAGCCATAGTGTGAAGGATTAGCATACATACAGAGGATGCCGTTACATGCAAGGTAACACATTTGCAGATCGCTGGGGTAGAATTCATAGATTAAGCCAGGGCAACATATATATATTATAAAGCGCTGGTGGGCTGCGGTAGATGGCCTTTGGGTGGATTTATGTGAATAGCCAAGTTTTGAGAGTTTTATGGAAGACCCTGTATGATTCTTCGGCTCTGATGGCAGGTCGTAGTGAGTTCCAGTATTTGGCATCCAAAACTGGACCCTCCAGCTTTGGTTAGTTTGAACTTAGGTTGGTTCAGCTTGTGGGAGTGTTGGGCTCTTGTAGGTCTGGTGGAGTGTGTTTTGTTAATGTTCTGTACTAGGTAAGGAGGGGCTTCGAGATGCACTTGTGGGTGATTGAGAGGTTCTTGAACAGAATTCGGTCCTTGATGGCTAGCCAGTGGGCAGTTCTTCGGGCAGAGGAAATGTGTTCAGAGCATGGGATATTGAGGGCAGCACGTAAAGGCATTGTTCTGGATGGTTTGGAGCCTTTTTAGGTTGTGGGTGGATGTACCGGCGAAGAGGACATTGCAGTAGTCGAGCCTTGCGCCGATCACTGCCCGGACAATAGTTAGGCAGTCGTCTCTGGATAGAAAGAGCCTGGCTGCATTGAGCAGTTTCGTTGAGTAAGCTGCTGCAGAGGCGATGGCATTCACTTATCGGGTCATCGAAAGAGTGGCATTGAGGTAGACACCTAGTGTTTTTACCGAGGGGGAGATGGGTATCACAGATCCGTCCATATTGAAGGTAGAGTATTCAGAGTCAAGGGTTTTTAGAGCTGCTACCGGACGGACGATGAGGAGCTCAATCTTTTAGTCACTGAGACAGAGGCCATGGGTAGCCATTCAGGCTTGGATCGTGTCATAGGTGGTGCTGAGGAGGAATCTGTGTGGTATGACCCTGTGAGCAGGAGAAGAATCTGCATCCCGCCGGCATAGTTGGTGTAGGCTATGCCGAGCGAGTCTAGGTGGACCCCTCAACTGATTGTGGATGGAGTGGCACAGGCATGGTTGGCAAAAACTTTCATTACTCTTCCTTTGAAGAAGGAAGAGATCAAGGCAGCAGCTTCCTGGGAGCAGGCAGCAGATGTCAGGTGGTGGTATAGGATGTGATCAACTAGATCAAAGGCCGCAGACAGATCAAGGAGAAGCATGGCCAACTTCCCGTTGTCTCTAAGGGCATCAAGTTGAATCTTCAGGTCCAGGAGGGCAGACTCAGTGCTGTGGCCCGGATGGAAGCTAGATTGACGGGTACCTTCGATTTGATTGGTTTCTAAGTGGCACTGAATTTGTATATAGGCTGCTCGATCTAGCATTTTTAGCAAGAAAGGGACAGTGGTGACTGGTCGGTAGTTGTTGGTGATGGTGGGGTCAAGTGTAGGTTTCTTTAGTAGGGGGAGGACCCACGCTTCTTTGATTCAGGAGGGTACTATGCCTGTGTTGAAAGAGGTATTAATGTAGGAGGCTAGTTCCCGGGCAAAGTCTTTGATTAATGGAGCTGGACAAATATCCCCTTTGCATCTAAGGGGCTTTAGGCTTTGAAAGATACTGGTGGTTTGCTGTATCGTGAGCTTGTTGAAGTGAAAGGGTGGGGCATTGGGCATCTGGGCCGAAGGCAAGTGTATGGGTAGTGATTGTTGCCTGTTTGCTTTTTTTTCCTAGATGTTTATTTTTAAAGTGCAAATTTTGGTTAGTAGAGTTTTCTGAATGGTGTTGCATCAGTCCTAATTTGTATTGATTGTTGAGATTTGGGGGATTGGTGTTTCCAGTTCTTTGAGGATAGATGTAACTATTGCGTTCCTCTTGACTTGTCTTTAGACTGGGACAACTTTTCATGTGCTCCTTCCTCGGCTGCCTCCTGCTTTTCCTGTGTTCCCTGGTACCTTCAGGTGAGTATGGGAACTTTTCAGGATTTTCCACTCCCTTGGGTATTCTTCTCGGTGCTCTGTTTCCTTCTGTTCAGCTTTCATCAGTGCCCCGGTGTCATGAACTGCCAAATTCGTCCGTTCTGAACTTCATGGTCCATGATGCATCGCGGCATGAACTCAGCGATCTTTCCAACATGGCCGCCGGGCGTGAAACGCCACGATCTAGCTGCTGCGTGCAATGCGCGACTTCCTAGAAAACTGACACGCCCCCGCTGCTCTGCGCGTCTCAACACAACTACTTGGAGTTGTTAGACATGTACTTTTCGAGTTTGCTTCTGCGTTTATCCCAGTTCCCTTATCTCTCCCTTTTCTTGTTCCCTGGAGCCCTGTTTGTTTCCCTATTACCTTCTTTACCGTGCCTCCTCCTGGATTCGCCTGCACTACGCTCCACGGTATTCTGGACATCCTCCGTGCCTGGAACTCTTATCTCCTTCCTGGATTCACGCTCCTGGAAACTGAATGTTATCCGGCTAAGAGAGCCGACTATCTCACGCTGGAAGCCGAAGACCCACACCCCGGCCTATACAAGTCTCGGACAGTGAGAAAGAGAGCAGTCGCTTCCAAGAAGGTTGCAAGCAAGGAGAAACAGGTGAGAAAAAGAGAAACTTGTGAAAGATTGAGACGCCACCAGCCTGATACGGAAACAGACATGGAAGCCGCAGTTCAAGACCTCATGAGAGGTATGCAAGAATTGACCACTGAGGTTCAAAACCTCAAGGCTGAGAATGTAGCATTAAAGCAGCTAGTCTTGTCCCGAGATTCCGGAGTCAAAGAAAGCGCCCTGCTGGGGGGGGGGGTAGTGGACAAGTATGATGGATCTTCCAAATCCCTACGTGCCTTCCTTGATTTCTGTCTACTACATTTCACTTTCAAACCGTACTATTTTTCCACCCCACGAGCAAAGGTCAGATTCATGATATCTCACCTTACTGGCAATGCCTTAACCTGGGCGACTCCTTTAGTCAATTCGGGAGACCCACTTCTGGATGATTAGGAAGGGTTTGTGAAGGCACTTAAGGATATATTTGATCGACCTGAACTTGTTTATAGTGCACAAGAAAGACTTCTCGAATTCCAACAAGGCACCCAGGATATGCTGACCTATGTTACTCGCTTCAAACAGCTAGTCAAAGAAGCTGATTGGTCTCAAGAAGCCAGCTTCGCCCTCTTTTGACAAGGTTTAAATGACAAGAAAAAGGACGAACTAGCCAGAGTAGCTTGTCCGGGTTCCTTCCAGGCTCTCATGGACCTTTCCCTACAGATTGATTTCCGGATCCAGGAGAGAAAGGCAGAGAAGAAGAAGAATAAGACAACACCTCCAAAGGCAGCCACAGGCTACCCTTCTTCAAAAGAAACAAGTGGTCCACATGTTCAGATCCAGAACCTATGCAATTAGGGACCTTCCGTGGACCCATTTCTCCACAAGAAAGGATCCGTCGGATTAATACTGGACTTTGCATGTATTGTGCCTCTGATAAACATCTTGTACGAGAGTGTCCTATAGGGCCACCCTGGCGTTCGGGAAATGCCAGCTCCCGATCCTAAGCGGAGCACAGGTTCGGGAGAAAGATGCGTGCTCCGCATCCATTCCTTCTTTGAACTCTCCAGGACAGAGCACTTTAGTGATTCTGCAGACATTCCTATCACCTACCAAGAAGGAAACCCACCCCATTCTGGCTCTAGTGGATTGCGGTGCCATGGGTATTTTCATAGACCACGACTGGGCTGTCAGCCACCACATTCCTCGAGAAACCAAAGAGATAATACAACCTGTTGAAGGCCTTGATGGCAGACCATTGTCTTCAGGACCCATTAATCACCAAACCAGGGAATTACTAATGTCAATAAACAACCATCAGGAAATCCTTCGATTTGACATCATAAAATCTGCTCATTACTCCATAGTCCTAGGCATGCCCTGGCTTCAGAAGCATAATCCTTATATCAACTGGGCAGCCGGTTCCTTGTTTCTCTGTTCCGAATTTTGTATGTCCCATTGCTTGTCTCAAGTCAAGCCGCGAGACCCTACAGTAACCTTCCAGGACCACAAGCAATCATCCGTAAGTGTATCCAATATTATCCAAGTACCCAAGATCTATCAAACATACTCAGATGTGTTTTCGACAGCCCTTGTCCAAGCTCTTTCACCTCATAGACCAGAGGATTGTGCCATTGACAGAGATGCTTCAGCGGTAATTCCATTCGGAAGGATGTTCATTTTATCTGAACCCGAAAAGAAGGCTCTACGAGAATACTTGGATACCAATTTGACAAATGGTACTATACGGCCTTCAAAATCCCCAGCCGGTGCTTCCTTATTCTTCGTTCCTAAGAAAGACACTAAAGAACTCCGACCTTGTTTGGATTACCGTGGTCTCAACCAATTCACCCTCAAAGACCGCTATCCGCGACCACTTATTTCTGACATCCTGGAGGCAGTACGAGGTGCTGTTATCTTCACTAACCTCGATCTCAGGGGCGCTTACCATCTCATCCGAATAAGAGAAGGCAATGAATGGAAGACGGCCTTCAGTACTCCCTTTGGCCACTTTGAGTATCTAGTGATGCCCTTTGGTCTTGCCAATGCCCCCGCAGTGTTTCAACACTTTATGGATCGGGTTTTTTCAGATATGCTGTTTCTTTTCGTCATAGTGTACCTGGATGATATACTAATATATTCCAATGACTCCCAGATCCATCAAGAACATGTAAAGGCAGTCTTACAATGTTTACGAGAACACTAACTCCTGGCCAAGCCAGAAAAATGCCTCTTTCATGTCTCCACCGTCCATTATCTTGAATTTGTGCTGAGCTCCAAAGGAATATGAATGGATCCTTCCAAGGTAGACTCCATCCTTTCCTGGCCAGCACCCACCACTGTAAAGCAGATTCAATCCTTCCTGGGACTTGCACATTTTTTACAGAAAATTCATTCCTGGATTTTCTGACATAGTGCATCCCATAGTGACACTCTTAAAGAAGAATACTCCATTTGCATGGTCTAATGCTCAGGACATGGCCTTTCGGCAACTAAAACAAGAATTTACTCAAGCTCCAGTCCTAGCCCAACCTGATATAGACCGGCCTTTTTTTGGGGGAAACAGACGCATCAGACTATGCCATTGGTGCGGTCTTAAAATAAGAATTTGGGGACAAGATGGAACATCCTATTGCTTACCTATACCGCACTTTGACTCCCAGTGAGAGCCATTATTCCGTCCTGGAGAAAGGGTTGCTAGCCATCCGACAAGCATTCACCGACTGGTGTCACCTACTCCTGGGTGCTAAACATCCAGTACAGGTACAAACAGACCATTGAAATTTACAATTTCTGCAATCCATGGAATGTAGAAACAGTCGTCAAGCCCGTTGGCCCTTTTTTTTTTTTTACCCAATACCAGTTCCAGATTCAACATTTTCCTGGAACAAATAACCTTATCGCAGACGCCTTATCTAGACGTCCTGATTATGAGCCTGTCGAATCCCGGACTTTTCCTAAAATGTTTCCTGATTCTGTGTTTGTGGCCCAAGCCATTTCCCTCCTGGAAGACATTCGTGCTAGAACACCTTTTTCCGATCTCTGGAAGGAATATAAAAAGAACAACCAATGGAACCTAGTAACGAAGTATGGATATCTCTTTAAGAAAACTCGGCTGGCAATACCAACACAAAAGCTGAGGCACAAAATTCTGAACCTTTGCCACGATACCTTTCATTCAGGACATCGAGGCGTCACTACCACCCTTCGTCTTGTGCAGAGGCAGTTCTGGTGGCCAAAAATGATAGATGACGTAAGGACCTACATTTGTTCCTGCTCAGTGTGCAACCAGAATAAACATAACAGAAAACCCGCAGGCCTCCTTCATCAACCCACATTACCAACACGACCCTGGGAAATCATAGCCACAAATTTCATCGTGGAATTACCCCCGTCCAGAGGGTACACAACCATAATGGTTACCATCGACTTGTTTACACATATGGCTCACTTTACTCCCTTGTTCAAATTACCATCCTTGTCTGAATTGGCCAGAATTTCCCTAAAGCTCATATTTAGACTTCACGGACTGCCTTCCAAGATCATCTCCGAAAGAGGACCCCAATACATATCTCAGTTCTGGAAACAACTATGCCAAATATTGGGCATCCAGCGTGCGCTGTTTTCAGGATATCATCCACAGACCAATGGGGCTACTGAGCGAGTCAACCAAACCCTAGAACAATACCTCTGCTGTTTCGCTACCAAGGTCCAGGATGACTGGTCACTTTTGATTCCTGTGGCTGAAATTCGCTTATAACAATTCTGATCATTCAGCTATCAAGACGAGTCCCTTCTTTTGCAGTCAAGCATTTCATCCCTCAGTTCTACCATCTGTCCTACCACATCCTACTCCAGTTCCTGCAGTTGATTCCTGGATTGAAACATTGGTCAACGTACACAGAGATGCTAAAGAACACCTGGAAAAAGCCAGAAAAGAAGTCAAACAATATGCAGATACCAAGCGGAACTCTAGCCCTTCCTATTCAGTCGGGGATAAGGTTTGGCTATCATCAAAACTTCTTCCTCGACATCTACGGCCAAATAAACTGGCTCCCAAGTATCATGGACCCTTCCCCATAAAAGAAGTCATTAATCCAGTGGCCTTCCAGCTTCCAGAATCTTGGAAAAAGATTCACCCGGTCTTTCACAGTTCCTTGTTAAAACCATATGTACAATCAACCAGAAACAATCCTAGACCTACTCCTGTAATCGTCAATGACCAACTTGAATTTGAAGTCTCCAGGATATGTGATTCCAGATACAGACGGGGCCAGCTCCAATATCTGGTAGAATGGAAAGGATATCCTCACAGTGAGCACACCTGGGAACCTGTCTCAAACATGAATGCCCCCCGTTTAATACATAGATTTCATCGAGTAAACCCAGGGAAACCCGGGGGTGCAGGGTTTAGGAGGAGGCATACTGTCATGAACCACCAAATTCGTCCGTTCTGGACTTCATGGTCCATGATGCATCGCGCCATGAACTCAGTGATCCTTCCAACATGGCCGCCAGGCGTGAAACGGCGTGCTCTAGCCGCTGCACGCAATGCGTGACTTCCTAGAAAACTGACACGCCCCTGCGGCTCTGCGCGTCTCAACACAACTACATGGATCGTTTGGTGCGGAATGCAGCTTGCCAGTCTTTACGCGCTTCATTCAACTTCTTACAAAACAGTCATGCCCCTGCGGCTCTGCGCGTCTCAACGCTACTGCTCCATGTAGCCTGACGTGTGTCGCCGGAGTTTGCTCGGGGCCTCCTTCCGAGTCCTGTTTTCCGATTCCTCTAACTATTTTCCTTCCTCTTTTCCTTCCTCGAACTTACCTTCAAGTTTCTTCCTCGATCCTCGTCTGCGCTCGGGTCACGGCGTTCCGTGCCTCCGAGCTCGGACATTATTTTCTTCCTGGTTCACGGTCCTGGACATCTGAACGCCTCCTGGTGTAGGACTGCTATCCTCACGCTGGAAACCGAAGACCAGCACACGGGTCTGTACAAATCCCAGACCGTGCGGAAGAAATCATCCAAGAAGGTCGCAAGCAAGGAAAAACAGGTGAGAAGGGAAGAGACTTGTGAAAGATTGAGATGCCTAAAAAACGATACGAACACAGAGATGGAAGCCGCGGTTCAAGACCTCATGCGAGGTATGCAGGAATTAACTACTGAAGTCCAGAACCTTAAGGCAGAGAACGCTGCTTTAAAGCAGCTAGTCTTGTCTCGTAACTCAGCAACCAAAGAAAGTGTCTTGTTGGGAGGAGTTGTGGATAAATATGATGGCTCTTCAAAGAACCTTCGTGCCTTCCTTGATTCATGTTTGGTGCATTTCACCTTCAAGCCCTACTACTTTTCCACCCCAAGAGCAAAGGTGGGGTTTATGATCTCACACCTCACTGGTAACGCCTTGACCTGGGCAAACCCCCTAGTCAATTCGGACAACGCCTCCTTGATGATTATGATGGGTTTGTGGAAGCCCTAAAAGCCATGTTTGATCATCCAGAGCTTGTTTACAGCGCTCAAGAACAACTACTTCAATTTCAACAAGGATCCGAGGATATGCTTACCTATGTGACCCGCTTTAAACAACTGGTAAAAGAGGCTGATTGGTCCCAAGAAGCCAGCTTCACCCTCTTTCGAAGAGGCCTAAATGAAGAAATAAAGGATGAGTTAGCCAGGGTAGCTCGCCCAAGCTCCTTCCAGGCCCTCATGGACCTCTCCCTACAAATCGACTTCCGAATCCAGGAAAGAAAGACAGAGAAAAGAAAGTAAGTCAACATCCCAAAAGGCTGCCACAGACCATCCATACAGACCCGAGCCTGCTGCATCTCCAATCTCGGATCCAGAACCCATGCAACTAGGGGCTTTCCGTGGACCTATTACCCCACAAGAAAGGATGCGCCGGATTCAGATTGGACTGTGCATGTACTGCACCGCCAATAAACATCTTGTGAGAGAGTGCCCTATCGCTCCACCACGGCGTTCGGGAAACACCAGCTCCCGATCCTAGATGGGGCACAGTTTCGGGAGAAAGGTATCTGCTCCTCATCAATTCCTTCCCTGACCTCTCCTGGACAAAACAATCTTGTGATTTTACAGGCATTCCTATCGCCTTCTAAGAAAGAATCCTACCCCATCCTGGCATTAGTGGATTGCGGAGCCATGGGCATATTCATAGTTCATGATTGGGTCACTAGTCACAATATTCCCCACGAGAGACTATGCAACATGTTGAATCTATTGATGGGAGACCCTTGTCTTCAGGACCCATAACCCTTCAAACCAAAGAGATTCTTCTTTCTATAAACCACCACCAAGAGAGGATTACATTTGATATCATAAGATCTGCCCACTATCCTATGGTTCTACGCATGCCCTGGTTTACAGAAGCATAACCCCTACTTCAACTGGGCAGCAGGTGTAACGCTCACCTGGCTCCCACGGAGGCGCTGGTCTGGTCTGGGTTGCTGTGGCCTCTTCAAGCGTGATGCGCAGAATTCGGACCACCGATTGAACAGGACCCCCAAATCTTGCTTATCGGGCCCGTAGGATTATCCTTCTGCAGATGAGAAAGGGGATTAACTGTCTGCCGAATAGTGTGCTTGCTCCCCCCTTCTCCTCTTCGTTCTTCTCTGATTCCTCCAAAACCCCTGGTTTAAGCTCACCTTATGGTTTGGAAGGATGAACTCTCCATCCTGCTTCTGGTGCAGGGGCGCGCGTTCGTCCATTTACTTCACTGGTTTTCAGAATAGCGCTGGCACATCCACTTGACTTTTCTGAGCAATACGCCGTAAGTATGAAGATGCAAAAGTTCAAGTGTGAGCCTCCTTTTATGTTGTCTTTTCTGTCCTTTATTTCAGGTGCAGTACAAAGGCGATGCGTTGAGGTGTTAAATTGCCGGTGGTAAAATCAGGTGAGTTAGTGATGAGGGCGATCCCTCTAAATGTCTTTATAATTCCCCAGTAATGTCTTTTGTCCTTTCCCCATAGCGGCCGGGGTGTGGTACCTGCCAAAGATGCGGCGCCGACCCGAGATGTGGAATGATTCACCAAGAAAAGCCGGTAAGTAATATGGCTGAAAATTCGTCTTTACTCTTGTGTTCCCTTGCTCACCTTTTGTCTCTTCTTCTCTCCCCTAGGTGCAGAGATGGGGCGACCGGTGCTGAGAGCCGCGATGGAGCCGGGCGGCTTCTCGGGAACAGGTGAGTGAAGCACGGCGCTGCAGCGAGCAACGCGGTGCTTTCAAATGGAAGTCTTCCTTGAGGAATGCTGGCGTGAAGATTCCAGATGCAGTTAAGAAGGTTGAATAAGTTCTTGGTTTTCACCTTTCTCTTCTCTTCTTTCCTAACAGGAGTTCCAGGTTCGAGGCGGGCGTGGCTGGAGTCCAGGTGCAGGAGCAGACACGGTGAGCGTTCAGCTGCCGGGATGCAGAACAACGCGAAGCACGTGTGGCTGTCCGGGCGTGGCTTAAATAGCTTTGGAAGAAGTTCCAGGTGAGTATTCTTCCACAGCCCCACCCAAGTAACAAAATAGTTCCATCAGAAATATAATTCCTCCTAAGCCTCATTTGGCTTGGTTCTTCATGCAGCATGGTCTGCATCAGGTGAGTGTGCAGCATGGTCTGCTTCAGGTAAGTGCACCAAACACTTCCCCTTATGAGCCTAGCGCTTATGGCGCCAGGACTGATGTCCAACATGAGCCTGGCGCCAACGGCGCCAGGACAGAGTCCAAAGAGCCCCTATAAAGGGCCGCTGGGCTTTTACCCGGGGGCGTGATGCCTGATCCCGGGGGTGCTGGGCCTGGCCTGGTGCTCCGCGGTAGGCATCATGACAGCCCCCCCCCACCCCCAACACCCCTCCCAAGGTCTTTTCCCCAGGAGGTTTCGGTTTGTACGGGAAATTCCGATGGAACCTTTTTACTAGCCGAGGTGCATGTACGTGGTCGCTGGGTTCCCAAGTTCTTTCCTGAGGCCCGTACCCCTTCCAATCAATTAGATAGAAAAGTTTTGATTTTGAGATCTTAGAGTCCAAAATGGTCTTCACCTCGAATTCAGGCTCCCCATCTATCTGGACTGGTTCTGGTGGCTTTATTAATCTGGTTCCTGGTTACACTGGTTTCAAAAGCGACACATGAAAAACGGGATGAATCCGCATGTTAGCTGGTAGATCTAGCTTGACTGCCACTGGGTTAATTATAGCTTTGATCGAGTAAGGGTCTAAATACCTTGGATTAAAAGTCTGCGGTCCCTTGAGCGATAAGTGTTTGGTAGCCAACCATACTTGATCCCCTATTTGGTATGGGGGCGCCTCCTTTCGATGCAAATCCACATTCTTTTTGTATTTCCCTTTCGCATGTTGTAAGTGTGCATTAGCATCCTTGAAGGCTTGAGTAATCGTAGAATGCAAATGGTCCACTGCGGGCATTTCGAGGCTCAAAGGTGAGTCCAAGTCTGAAGTACGAGGGTGATGTCCATATAGGGTATAAAAGGGGCTCTGACCAGTTCCAGAGTGTATCGAGTTATTGTATGCATATTCAGCCACCCATAAAATATCCTTCCAATTACCCTCCGATTGGTGCAACATACATCGTAGATATTGTTCAAGGGTCTGGTTCGTTCTCTCCGTTTGACCATCGGTCTGTGGGTGGTGGCTGGTTGAGAGGCTTACGTCGATTTGTGCCAGTTGACAACACTTTTCCAAAAATGAGAAATAAACTGGCTTCCCCGATCAGAGATTAGTATGGACGGGAATCCATGCAGACGGATGATATTTTCTAGGAATTCCTTGGCAAGAACAAAAGCTGAAGGTAATCCTTTCAACGGAATAAAATGGGCCATCTTGGAAAATAAATCCACCACAACCAGAATAGTATTGTATCCATTACAAGAGGGCAGGTCCATGATAAAATCTAGTGACAAGGTGTGCCAAGGTGCTGGTGGAATGTCTAAGGGTTGAAGAAGACCGGCGGGTTTTGTTTTTTGACCTTTGTTTTGGGCGCAAACTCCACAGCACATCACGAAAGATTTAATATCCTTTCACCAGGACGGCCACCAGAATTGTCGTTTAATTTTTTCCTCTGTTTTGGCAATGCCAGGATGTCCTTCCATCAGAGTATCGTGATGACGGGAAATAACCAGTTCTTGCAATTCCTTTTCTGGCAAAAATAAACGTCCTTGGAAGTAAGGTAAGCCATCGTTGATTGAAAAGGCAGATCCCCTCTTGATTCAATCCTGCAAGGCTGAAGAGACCAGGAATAGTTTTACCCGTGCTTGAATGTCTTCAAGGGTTTGTAAAGTGGTTATCCCCAAGATTCTTTGTTCGGGAATTATCGGCACAGGTTCTGAGTTTGTGTCCATTTCTCCCATTCCAATTCGAGATAGCGCGTCCGCTTTGCCATTCTTACAGCCAGGACGGTAGGTGATTACAAAATCGAACTCAGCAAAGAATAAAGCCCATCGGAGCTGTCGTGAAGACTGAGCCTTGGCAGTTTTTAAATATTGTAAATTTCGGTGATCAGTGATCAGGGTGATGATATGCCTGGCGCCAAGAAGATAATGCCGCCAAGCCTTAAAGGCGGACTTAATGGCTAATAATTCCTTATCGGTGATTGCATAATTTATCTCCGGCGGCGAGAACTTTCTGAACCAAAATGCTACGGGGTGCAGTTGGTTGGTTTCGGGGTCTCTCTGAGATAGGACAGCTCCCATGGCTAAGATGGATGCGTCGGTCTCGACTATATATGGGAGATCAGGACGCGGGTGTTTCAAAATAGGTGTGGATGTAAATTTAGCTTATTATTCCTGAAAGGCCTGTTCAGCTTCCTCGGTCCATTCAAAACGTTTATTCTTCCGCAAGAGTGACGTGATGGGTTGCACCACCCGTGAAAATTCCGGGATAAACCTTCGATAAAAATTGGCAAAACCAAGCATGCTTTCGAACCTTTCACCGAACTAGGTGATGGCCATTTGAGGTTGGCATCCACTTTCCATGAGTCCATTCGGACCCCTTTAGGTGTCAGGATGAATCCAAGAAACTCAACCTCGGTGGTATGGAAAACGCATTTTTCCAGCTTTGCGAACAGTTTGTGCTGGCGCAATTTCTCAAGGACGGCCCTGACATGTTTTCTGTGATCAGATTCCGAAGAGGAGTACACCAGAATGTCATCGATATACACGACAACACAGACATCGATGAGTTCCCGAAGGACATCATTCATGAACAATTGGAAGGCAGCAGGCGCGTTGCACAACATGAAAGGCATCACCTGGTATTCGAATAGTGCATATTTTGTACGGAAGGCCGTTTTTCATTCGTCGCCTTCTTTTACTCGTACAGATGATAAGCCCCCCGGAGATCTAACTTGGTGTATATGCAAGCGTCCTTCACCTGGTCAAGGAGTTCAGGGATCAAAGGCAGAGGGTAACGATTTTTAACAGTTATCTGGTTCAATGCGCGGTAATCGATACATGTTCTAAGGTCGCCTTCTTTTTTTGGCACGAAGAACAAAGCCGAGGATGCCGGAGACTTTGACGGGCGAATGAAACCATTGGCTAGGTATTGGTCTAAATATTGTCTCAAATGCAGATTCTCCGGCTCAGTAAGGGCATAAATCCTGCTAGAAGGGGGTTGTGCACCGGGCACCAGATCGATTTGGCAATCGTACGATCTGTGAGGAGGTAACGTGTTGGCCTGTTCCTTTTGGAAGACGTCCTGAAAGTCTTGGTATTCCGGAGGTAGTTGCATGGAGACAGAGGTTACTGATGCTAGACTGATCTTCAGATTTTCTGGGTAGCAGGTTCGTGCACACTCCGGAAAGGTTATTCTCTTCGCTCGCCAATCAATTCGAGGATTATGTGTCCCTAACCAAGGGATTCCGAGAATAACCTGAAACTGTGGAGCCTTGATTACATCAAACACAACTGCCTCCCGATGGCCGTCCGGACCTACAAGTGTCACCTCAGCTGTGGAATGTGTTACCGGTCCGGAGGCAATTTCGGTTCCATCAACTGTGGTGATGACATCTTTGCTGGTTTTAAGACGCAGGGGAAGGTTAATCCTGGAGACCAATTCACGATCCACGTAGTTTCCTATTGCCCCACTATCGATGTATGCCTTTATTGCATGCAACCGCTTAGGCTGTTCCAGATCTACGAGGACCATTGGCACAGTGAAATGCGAGGTCTGAGAGTTTGTTTTCAAGCTCGGCAAGCGGACCCCTACGCTTGTCGGGCAGGGTCGTTTCCCGATACAGAGGTTTCATGGATTTTATCAGCGGCGTCTACCACCTTCCTGGGCGGCCTTACCGGGCAATCTCATAGAAAGTGTCCAGAGGATCCACAATAAAGACATAAGTGCATCTGCCGTCTTCTTTCACGTTCCTTTTGCGTTAAAGGTCCTTTAAATCCTCTGATTTGCATTGGCTCAGAGGCTTCAGCCCCCTTGAGGTTAGCGTGGGTCTTGACTAACACCCGGGTCTCAAACTTGGACCGATCAGCTTTTCTGTTTTGCAGTCTGTGATCCAATTGGACCACTAAGTCTATATATTCTGAGCATTCTTGGGGCAGATTTACAACTTGGACCAGGACATCTTTAAGTTCTCCGCGTAGACCTTGATAAAATAACGTGATTCTTTTATCTTCTGGCCACCCAGTTTCCACAATGAGTCTATTAAAGGTTGTAATGTAGGAAAGGAGGTCTTGATTGCCCTGTCGCAGAGATAGATGTTCGTCATCTAGAGCCTGCCCCTGGGAGTGACGAGCAAATAACCTTTCCATGCTTGCTTGAAATCCTTGAAAATCACGAAGAATCGGGTCATCTTGAGTTACCAGTGGAACTGACCAATCTGCAGCACTGCTGCTGAGATATGACAACACAAAGGCTACCTTGGTCTGGTCATTAGGGAAGGCCCCAGGTCTGCAAAGGAAATGCAAACGACACTGATTCATGAATATGGCGAATCGTTTGGGGTCCCCAGCAAACCGTTCGGGTGGGGCCAGCGGCATGTTTCCAGGTAGATTTATCTGCACCGGGTTACTGGAAAGCACAGGAACGGGGTTCCCTCCGGAACCGGGTAAAGGGGTTTGTCCAGCTTGACCTTGCAAAAGCTGTCTAGCCAGGTCATCAGCTCTTTCCTTTGTTACAATCACTTCCCTCCTGAGAGCATTAGTTTCTTGACGAGCGGCGTGTACTTCGGCCCGTAATTCCCCCAGTAGTTGGGCCAACTGGTCAGTCTCGGAAGTTTCCATAGCGCCTGGGTGGGAATTTGTAGGATGGCTTCACGTTCTGTAACGCTCACCTGGCTCCCACGGAGGCGCTGGTCTGGTCTGGGTTGCTGTGACCTCTTCAAGCGTGATGCGCAAAATTCGGACCACCGATTGAACAGGACCCCCAAATCTTGCTTGTCGGGCCCGTAGGATTATCCTTCTGCAGATGAGAAAGGGGATTAACTGTCTGCCGAATAGTGTGCTTGCTCCCCCTTCCCCACTTCGTTCTTCTCTGATTCCTCCAAAACCCCCGGTTTAAGCTCACCTTATGGTTTGGAAGGATGAACTCTCCATCCTGCTTCTGGTGCAGGGGTGCGCGTTCGTCCAGTTACTTCACTGGTTTTCAGAATGGCGCTGGCACATCCACTTGACTTTTCTGAGCAATACGCGGTAAGTATGAAGATGCAAAAGTTCAAGTGTGAGCCTCCTTTTATGTTGTCTTTTCTGTCCTTTATTTCAGGTGCAGAACAAAGGCGATGCGTTGAGGGGTTAAATTGCCGGTGGTAAGATCAGGTGAGTTAGTGATGAGGGCGACCCCTCTAAATGTCTTTATAATTCCCCAGTAATGTCTTTTGTCCTTTCCCCATAGGGACCGGGGTGCGGTAGCTGCCAAAGATGCGGCGCCGACCCGAGATGTGGAATGATTCACCAAGAAAAGCCGGTAAGTAATATGGCTGAAAATTCGGCTTTCCTCTTGTGTTCCCTTGCTCACCTTTTGTCTCTTCTTCTCTCCCCTAGGTGCACAGATGTGGCGACCGGTGCTGAGAGCCGCGATGGAGCCGGGCGGCGTCCCAGCAACAGGTGAGTGAAGCGCGGCGCTGCAACGAGCAACGCAGTGCTTTTAAATGGAAGTCTTCCTTCAGGAATGCTGGCGTGAAGATTCCGGATGCAGGTAAGAAGGTTGAATAAGTTCTTGGTTTTCACCTTTCTCTTCTCTTATTCCCTCAGAGGTGTTCCAGGTTCGAGGCGGGCGTGGCTGGAGTCCAGGTGCAGGAGCAGACACGGTGAGCGTTCAGCTGCTGGGATGCAGAACAACGCGAAGCACATGTGGCTGTCCGGGCGTGGCTTAAATAGCTTTGGAAGAAGTTCCAGGTGAGTATTCTTCCACAGCCCCACCCAAGTAACAAAATAATTCCATCAGAAAAATAATTCCTCCTAAGCCTCATTTGGCTTGGTTCTTCATGCAGCATGGTCTGCATCAGGTGAGTGTGCAGCATGGTCTGCTTCAGGTAAGTGCACCAAACACTTCCCCTTATGAGCCTGGCGCCTATGGCGCCAGGACTGATGTCCAACATGAGCCTGGCGCCAAAGGCGCCAGGACAGAGTCCAAAGAGCCCCTATAAAGGGCCGCTGGGCTTTTACCCGGGGGCGTGATGCCTGCTCCCGGGGGTGCTGGGCCTGGCCTGGTGCTCCGGGGGTAGGCACCATGACAGCAGGTTCCTTATTTCTTGGTTCAGAACATTGTATGTCCCATTGTCTGTCCCCAACCGCTTTACCAAGTTCCTCTGAAGACTCTCAAACTCAGCAAATCCCGGTCACAGTCTCTAACATTACCCAGATTCCCCAGGCCTACCAGGCATACTCATATGTTTTCTCAACAGCAATCGTCAAGCTCTACCACCCCACAGACCTGAGAATTGTGCCAATGACACTGAACCTTCAGCCGTGATTCCCTTCGGAAGAATGTTTATTCTATCCGAACCTGAAAAAAGGGCACTCCGGGAATACCTGGACACGAACTTGGAAAATTGAACTATTCGACCATCCAAGTCCCCAGCAGGCGCTTCCCTTTTCTTCGTCCCTAAGAAGGATTCCAAGGAGCTTAGGCCATGTTTGGATTACCGTGGCCTTAACCAATGCACTCTCAAGGACAGTTGCCTCTCATCTCAGACATCCTGGAAGCAGTGAGAGGTGCAGTCATCTTCACAAAACTAGGTCTCCGGGGTGCCTGCCATCTTATTCGTATAAGAGAAGGTGATGAATGGAAAACAGCCCTAATAACACCCTTTGGTCATTTTGAATACTTGGTCATGCCCTTTGGACTTGTTAATGCCCCTGCAATTTTCCAACGTTTCATGGATCGGTTCTTTTCTGATATGTTGTTCCTCTTCGTCATTGTATACCTAGACGACATACTGATCTACTCCAAGGACCATCTGAAACACGAAGAGCATGTAAGGGTAGTTTTACAAAGTTTACGAAAACATAAACTCCTGGCCAAACCCGAGAAATGTCTTTTCCATGTATCAACTGTTCATTATCTCGGATTCGTTCTTAGCCCAAAGGGGATTGGAATGGATTCTTCCAAGGTTGACTCCATTCTATCTTGGCCTGTTCCAACTACTGTAAAACAAATTCAATCCTTCTTGGGGCTTGCTAACTTCTACCGGAAATTTATACTGCATTCTCTGAGATTGTGCATCCCATTGTCACTTTATTGAAGAAAGACACCCCCTTTCAGTGGACCTCAGCCCAAGATTCGGCATTTCAACGGTTGAAGTCAGAGTTCACACAAACTCCCATCCTAGCTCAACCCGACACTGACCGTCCCTTCCTTGTTGAGACTGATGCCTCCAACTACGCCATCGGGGCAGTCCTGAAACAGGAACTTGGCAACAAGCTTGAACACCCCATCACCTATCTATCCGCACCTTGACTCCCAGTGAAACACGTTATTCCGTCCTGGAAAAGGAATTGTTAGCCATTCATCAAGCCTTCACTGATTAGCGTCATCTCCTTCTGGGAGCCAAACACCTGGTACAAGTCCGTACGGACCATCGGAATCCTCAAGTCCTACAATTCCTGGAGTGTAGAAACAGTCGCCAAGCCCGTTGGGCCTTCTTCTTTGCTCAATATCAATTTCAAATCCATCATTTTCCTGGAACACATAACATTATAGCCGATGCCTTGTCCAGACGTCCTGATTATGAACCCCTTGAGGACCGGACCTTTCCTAAAATGTTTCCCAACACAATATTTGTTGCTCAAGCAATTAATCTCCTGGAGGATATTCGAGTCCAAACTCAGTTCTCTGAACCCTGGAAGGAGTTTAAAAGAAACAATCGGTGGAATTTCAAAACAAAAGACAGATACCTATTCAAGGATAATCGGCTGGTCATCCCTACTCCTGGATTGAGACAAAAGATCACTAGCTTATGCCATGATACTCTCCATTCAGGACACCGTGGCATCAACAACACCCTCCACCTTATACAAAGACAGTTTTGGTGGCTGAGGATGAAGGATGACATCAAGACCCATGTCCAGACTTGTGCAGTCTGTAATCAGAACAAACATGACAATAAAAGACCATCAGGTCTCCTACATCAACCAGCACTACCAACAAGACCCTGGGAAATCATTGCCACGGATTTTATTGTAGAACTACCTTCTTCCAGAGGCTTCACGACTATAATGGTTACCATTGATTTGTTCACACATATGGCTCATTTTACGCCTCTTTACAAACTACCATCCTCATCTGAATTTGCTGGGATTTTTCTAGAACATATATTCTGGCTTCATGGACTACCTTTCAAAATCATTTCCGACAGAGGACCCCAGTACATATCCCAGTTTTGGAAACAGCTATGTTGCATATTGGGAATCCAACGTGCATTGTCTTCAGGTTATCATCCACAGACCAATGGAGCAACCGAACGAGTAAACCAAACCCTGGAACAGTATCTTCGTTGCTTCACCACCAAAGTCCAGGATGATTGGTCACTCTTAATACCTGTGGCCGAATTTGTCTACAAAAATTTGGATAATTCTGCTATCAAGACCAGTCCTTTGTTCTGTAGTCAAGGATTTCATCCTTCAGTCTTACCATCCATTCTCCCACATCCTACCCCAGTTCCTGCAGTTGATTCCTGGATTGAATCACTAATCAATGTTCACAAAGAGGCAAAGGAACACCTAGAAAAGGCCTGAAGAAACGTTAAACAATATGCAGACTCCATAAGAAGGCCTGGGCCTTCCTATTCAATAGGCGATAAAGTCTGGTTATCCTCAAAACTCCTTCCTCGTCACCTACGACCAAATAAATTGGCTCCCAGGTATTACGGACCTTTTTCTATACAAGAAATTGTTAATCCAGTGGCCTTTCGACTCCGACTACCAGAGTCATGGAAAAGGATTCATCCAGTTTTCCACACTTCTCTGTTAAAACCATATGTTCAGCCCTCTCAAACTGCTCCAAGATCTACCCCAGTGATTGTCGATAACCAACTCGAATATGAGGTCTCCAGAATTTGTGACTCTAGGTACCGATGTGGTCAACTACAGTATTTGGTCGAGTGGAAAGGGTATCCTCCCAGTGAGCGCACCTGGGAAACGATTTAAAACATGAATGCCCCCCGGGTGATGCGAAGGTACCACCTCATCCATCCAGGCAAAACCGGAGGAGCCGGGTTTCAGAGGAGGCATACTGTCATGAACCACTGCCTGCGTCCATTCTGGACTTCGTGGTCCCTGACCCATAGAGGACTGAATTCCGTGATCCTTCCAACATGGCCATTTGGTGCGTGATGCAGCTTGCCAGTCTTTAAGCGCTACGTTCAACTTCCTACAAAACAGACACACCCCCGTGGCTCTGCGCGTCTCAATGCTACCGCTCCATGTGGCCTGACGTGTGTCGCCGGAGTTTGCTCGGGGCCTCCTTCCGAGTCCTGTTTCCCGATTCCTTGAACTATTTTCCTTCCTTTTTTCCTTCCCTGAACTTACCTTCAAGTTTCTTCCTGGATCCTCGTCTGCGCTCGGGTCACGGCGTTCCGTGCCTCCGAGCTCAGACATTGTTTTCTTTCTGGTTCCCGGTCTTGGACATCTGAACGCCTCCTGATGTAGGACTGCTATCCTCACACTGGAAACCGAAGACAAGCACACAGGTCTGTACAAATCCCAGACCGTGCAGAAGAAATCATCCAAGGAGGTTACAAGCAAGGCAAAACAGGAGAGAAGGGGAGAGACTTGTGACACCTTATCTCTCACTTTTCTTGTTCCCTGGAGCCCTGTTAGTTTCCCTATTACCCTCTTTCCCGTGCCTCCTCCTGGATTCGCCTGCACTTCGTTCCACGGTATTCCGAACATCCTCTGTGCCTGGAACTCTTATCTCCTTTCTGGATTCACGCTCCTGGAAACTGAACGTTATCCGGCTAAGAGAGCCGCTGGAAGCCGAAGACCCACACTCAAGTCTCGGACAGTGAGAAAGAAAGCAGTCGCTTCCAAGAAGGTCGCAAGCAAGGAGAAACAGGTGAGGAAAAGAGAAACTTGTGACGCCCGGTCTCTGCTTCCCCTCGGTCTGCTGCCCTCTTTGGACACGGACGACAGGTAGCTCTGCTTGCTCCCAGCTGTGATGGTCTAGGTGTAGTTCTGCGGGCCCTATGCTCACCACAATTCACTCGTGGTCACGCCACCACCAGGTCCTGGACGCCTCTTCTCTCTCAGGCAGTGATTTGCCTGCTGCCTTGCTCGCTGGCCTCTGGGCGCCTTGCATCGCATATTCTGTGGCTAGTCTCGACTCTGCCCCTTCCTGGTGAGATCACGTCAGGGGGTTTTCCCTGCATCCAATACTCTATCCCCTCCTCACCTCAGTTAATTGCAAGACTCTTAAAGGGCCATCTTTACGTTCTCTGATGGTTTTGCTTCAGCATTGCCTACAGCAACATATAAGGATATTGCATTCTTCTTCCCAGTAGGTAGTCCCATATATGCAGATAGTGTGGCTGATCTAGATCCTCACAGGAACGGGAGTGCTTGTCCCCTAAGGGGGAGTCTCTACTAGTAAGGTCACACTTGCCCAGGCCCCTAGGGAGGTTCTTGCAGAGCAGGCTCACCTCCCTAGCCTCAAGTGTGGGGGGAGACCCCTTGGGGTGAAGCGACAAATACTGTTGATTCATCACATACCCTTCCCGTTACGCTGGTGGCTTCCCCATCTCAGTGGAGACGGAACAAACTCAGAATGTCCACATTTCCTTGTTCCTTTCCTTTTCTGTGTTTCACCGGGAACACCATCGCATTACTCTGGGATTAGTGTCTTTTCGTAGGCTTATCCAGATCAATGGTGAGTGGTCGGTAACCAACTTGAATTTTCTTCCTGTTAAAAAAGACTTCAGATGTAATATGGACCACTTGATGGCTAATGCTTCAAGCTCTACCGTAGCATATGACTGATCTCGGGAAAAGTGTTTCCGGCTAGTGTACAACACTGGATGTTCAATCCCATCATATCTCGGAGAGAGTACTGCACCCAAGCCAACTTTATAAGCATCAGTCTGTAGAAGGAACTGCTTATTAAAATCTGGCATTTTCAAAACCGGTTCCTGACAAAGTATAGCCTTCAGGTCATTGAAGCTGCCCTGGTCATTCTTATCCCAGGTTAGCTTCTGGGGGTGTGAGTTTTTCAGCTTGTCTGTGAGATTAGCCGCCACGGTGGAGTAGATTGGGATAAACCTGCAATAATATCCAGTTAGTCCCAAGAAGGCTCTAAGATCGCCTTTCATCTTGGGGATTGGTGTCTGTTGTACTACCGTCACTTTCTCTGCCTGAGGTTGAATAAGGCCATTTCCAACAAAGTATCCCAGATATTTTATAGGGCTAGCTGACACTTTCATGTATTCGCTCTTAAGTCTGCTTTCTTAAGAGCACAGATGATTGAATATAGATGATTTACATGCTCTTGCCAGTTGTCAATGACTGTCCTTGAGATGTGCTCTGCAGAAAGTACTATACAGATTTAATATTCTGTCCTTTAGCCTTTGAAAGGTGGCAGGAGCTCCATGGAGTCCAAAGGGTAAGAGTTTATATTGAAACAGACCTTGAGGTGTTGAGAAGGTGGTCTTTTCTCACTTCGATGGATTTAATGGAACCTGCCAGTGCCCTTTTGTCAAATCCAGGGTAGAAATGTGTTTGGTTGTACCTAGTTTTTCTATTAGGTCATCAATCCTGGGTAATTATCAAAGTTGGAAATTGAATTTAGTTTTCTAAAATCTATACAGAAATGCCAGGATTGATAAGGTTTGGCAACTAAGACAATAGGGGAGGACCAGGAACTCTCAGAGGGCTTGATCCTTTATCTCCTGTTTAATGACTTTTTTCTTTCTTCCGGGATCCTATAGGGTTTTAGGTTGATAGTTTTCTCTGCTGGTGTCCGGATATAATGAAAGAAATTTGTGACTCTACTTGGTTGTTCCGAAAACACTTTGGGGAACTGGAAGAGTAGGTCACAAAGGTCTTTTTGTTGTGACGGTGGAAATGTTGGGGAAATTAATTGTGTTCCTGTTCTGACCGTCAGGAGAGGGGCCATAGTGACTGTAGTGGTCTTGCTAGGGTCTTTCCTCCATTCTTTAAGAAGGTTCACATAATAGACTTGTTTATTTTGATGTCTGTCTGGGATATTCGGTAATCCAAGGGATCATTGTTTGAGAAATTCATAGTGTCTGTCTCACTTAGAAACAATCTTTTTTCAAATGTCTGGAGGAGAACTAAGACTAACTGCCGACAGAAAATTAACCTTGTCACTGTATGTTTATTACAAACAGCCTTATGCTGTTCTTGCGTCCTAGATGTTGTTTCACAATTTCTCTCGCAATTTCTCTCACCACTGCCATATGGGTTTTCAATTTTCTGGTGGCTCGGGAAATCGGCAAGATGGCTTCCCTCCTCTCTTCCCAGGTGTCATTGAGCATGTCCAGGACATCCCGAGGTATCCTCCAATATAGTAGCTCACAAGGGGAATATCTCAGGGATGTCTGAGGGGGTCTTCCAGACTGCAAATAAAGCCCATGGTATCATGATATCCCAATTGTTCCCATCAGTTTCTACCAACTTCTTTAAGATTCTTTTTAATGTGTGAATCTTTCTACCAGACCATCTGTCTGGAGATCGTATGCAACATACAAAGAGTTTTGATGTTGAGTAACTTCTTCTTGCATTAGGTGAGACATAAAGGTAGTACCCTGATCAGTAAGGATCTCCTTTGGGAATCCTACTCGAGCCAAAAAGGGTAACATATGTTTTAATATCTGTTTGCTAGTGTTATTGTGGAGGGGGAATGCTTCAGGATAGCGGGATGCATAGTCTACTATCATAAAAGTAAATTAGTTTCCCAGCTTAGATGTTTCAAGCAATCCGACGATGTCCATAGCTATTCTAGAGAAAGGGACCTCGATAATTGCTAAGGGCTATAAGGGGGCTCTCAGGACGGGGGTTTTTGCTGTCTTTTGACAAATGTCTCACACACCTGTAATTGTGGGCCTTTGTCCTTTTCCAGAATTAATATCAACTGCGTTGAGTAATGTATCCTCTTGATATATTATTTTACTCAGGTTTTCTATTTGCTTGCATTGCACCCATTCATATATTCGTAAGGGTTTGTTTGTGGTTCCGTTCCCTTTGAATAATATGCCCTTTCTCTCTCTCTGTTATGTTGATTGCAATTACCTGCATTCAGCATGGTTGCTGATATGCCCCAGGGTCCCCGATCTTTGGGTGGACTCGCCGGCTCTGAATATCATTCCAGGATTCTCCCGTGGTCAGCCGGTAAAGTATTTCTGCTTGTTTCCTTGCTGCACCACTTCTGTTTATGCTTCTTTCATCTCTCATGGGTTCCGTTGAACTGCTTCCTTGTCGACTCCGGTCAGGGAGGAGCAGCAGCTGCAGTGGTACCGTCCTTGGCTCCAGGATCAAAGCAGCGCCAGAGAAATCAACACAGCTGGTGAGTTTGGGAGACAGATGCAAGACCGGTCTGTGTTGAAGTGAAAGTTGCATGCAGCAACTTTGTATGAAGAGCGCAAGAGCAAAGAATATTAACGCGTGCGATGAGAGACGCAAGTAAAACTAAATTGCTGATGAATGTTTGAACTTTAATATGAATCAGAGAAGGTACGAGACAAAGTAACAGGGTGGTCTGGCACAACGGGTGTGCTCAATCAAAGATCTCTGTGTGATGTACCCAGCCAGGAAGTGGCAGAAACAAAAGCAATAAAGTGAAACTTATGGATGAAGTTAATCGAAGTGGTCCTGCGATAGTATAAGAAAAATCCATTTGACAGTCGAAAGTCTTTGAATTTTGATAACAAAAAGAAAGCAATGAAAGTGAGATTATAAGGTATGAGACCGATAGAGGGAGACCCGTGGTCCGTGTCCGATCGGGGGAGACCAATTGGGAACTTGTGTTTAAGGGGGTCCGAGCCCGACTGAGGGAGCCCATGGTGAACAATAACCCTGAGTACTTGTGAATGTGAAAATCCTGATGAGAAAGGAAACTCTGCAATAAAAGACTTTTATTGGGAAAGAGACTTTGGCGCAGTAGGCCCAGACACCTATGTTTTGAACTGAATCCTCGTGGCAGAAAAGCCAGAGTGTGTTCTAAGCTTGAGTGTGCCACCTTGTCCTGTGCTGAAAATGTGGGAAGGAAAGCCAACTGCTCAACTATCCTGACATAATGTTTCTTAAACACTTTTCTTTTGCATACATCATTTTACCACACCATTTGCATTTAAAAGTAAGGATTGGAAGTAGGTTTATTAGTATAGGCCCTTTTATTTTGACAGACTCCACTAGTACTGCGTTATTATTATTTGATGGTCGTAGCTTGCCCCCATCCTTAGATTTAGGGTTAGATAAGTGTTCAATCAACCCATTCAAGTTCAATAAACACCCTTGAACTGTGATCACTATGTCTGTCTTCACTGTTTGAGACCATGCCTTCCTTACATGTGCTGTCAGGAGTGGGATGTGACACAATTCAGACAAATTGGGGCACCATAAAATTCCAGAAACTTAGTCACAGAGCCTTAGATCCCTCTAACACCATGAAAGAATCCATAGGCTTTGATATTTGTAGCAGCAGAAAAGCTACTATGCCTCCAAGGAAAAGAGGGATGATGCCCACGGACTTAGTCCTAATACCCCCTGTGGGTTGCTATATAAGTTGACCCAAAAATCTGGCTTGGTCTGGAAGTTTGGTCTAGATGTCCTAGCAGGCGTCATAGATCCAGACTTTCGCGGAGACATAAAGGTTCTCCCACAGAACCATGGTGAAATTCCATTTGAAATACACTGTGGGGACAATATTGCACAGGGAATTGTTGAGAAGGCTCTATTTTCCCGTTTTAAGGACGAAAGTGAACCAGAGGAAACTGATAGAGGTAACTTAGGCTTTCGAGATGCTGATGAAACACCCATCACTGAAACAAAGAGGGAAGAAGAACCTACCATGCTTCCCGATCTAGCCTTCGCCCAGCGAAATGAACCATTTCTTGCAGAGGCTTTCTTACAAGTGATTCCTGAGGGGGAAGGACTAGAAAAGGGAAGCCCCTTTTTCTTCCTGAAACAGGGATTACTATATAGAAAGGAAACCTCCAGAGAAGGCCTAAGTAAAACTCAGTTAGTAATCGCCAAAACCCATCGCACGATTGTGCTAGAGATTGCACATTCTCATTTGACAGGGGGGCATTTAGGACAATCTAAAACCCAAGCTCACATCAGTGTGAATTTCTACTTGCCAGGTATCCATGCTGACATAAATAACTTCATTCAGACATGGGAAATATGCCGGAAAACCAGCGCACTTATTCCCGTACCCGCCCCTATAAACTCCTAGTCCCTTTCTCCTGAATTGTGATGGATTTCATTGGACCGTTGCAAACCTCTAGACTGCGTAATAAACATGTTCTTGTAATCGTTGATTACGCTACCTGCTACCCGATACCCAGATGCTTTCCCCAATGCGGAACAATACAACCCAGCAAATCTAAAACACCTCCTACCATTCTTTTCTAGGGTTGGCTTCACCAAGGAAATTCTAATGGATCAGGGATCCAATTTTATGAGTAAACTCATGGGTGAAGTCAAGGAATTACTACACATTACCACCTTAAGAACCTCAGTTTACCACCCCAAATAGACGGATTGCTTGTTACGCTCACCTGGTATCCACAGGGACGGCACCCAGCCCTGGTTGGATGATTTGCACTCTCGAACCCTCTCCCGGTCCCTTGGTAAGGCCTCTGGTTAAAGATGGGTCTGCAATATAGGAGAGCTGGATTCAATACCAGATCGTCTTTATGTTTTCCCACATCCCTTGGCCTCAACTCCTTCCTCCCCCTTGGGCCCTCTCCTCACCTTAATATTGTAGAAGGTGGATTTTCCGTCCTGCTCCTCGTGGCAGGGGCGCGTAGATGTGGGGGGCGAGCAGCGACCAAGTTACTTCACTGGTGAAAGCCCCCCCCCTTGTGGGAATCCAGGCCTGCTGCGACTCCGTAGGTTTGCTGCTTACAGTCTTTATATGCAGTTCTTATGTTCCTCTTAGTTCGAATAATAATTTCTTGCTTCTTTCCTTTTAGGTATGGAAAGGTATTTTGGAGTTGTCATGCAGTTTGAAGATGAGCATGGGCCGGTAAGCGAAAGCGCGGTGTGCGCGATGCTGTCCGGTGAGTAATGCGCAGCGCTGTTTCGCCTTTTATATTGCTAACCTGTGTCTTTTCTCTCCTTGCAGGTTGTGATGTTCCTCGCCGAGCGCCGTAATGTTCCAGCAATGATACTGACCAGGAGATGACTATACAGGTAAGAATTGTGTGGCTTCCTTCATTCGGAAGGAAACGTGAATAAACACTTACTAATGCTGTCTTTCTTTCTCCTCTTTCCAGGTTATGGTATTCCAGGATGCATGCAGTGCCAGATGTTGGAGTTCGTACCTTCAGGTGAGTGGAACTGAAGTCGGCGATGGATTGAAAACAGGATACTGTTCCAGGTAAGTTTTTTAGTGTACTTTCTCTCTCTGCAGGTCCTTGGTTTCAGGTAAGCTGGCATCAAAGAACTGGACACGGTGAGCGTTATGCTACCCACAGCAGAATAACGCAAAGCATGTTCTGCAGTTTGGGTGTGGTTTAAATAGTCTCAGGTAAAGTAGTCCAGGTAAAATAGTCCCAGGCCTGCCACACCCACAGTAGTCCGAGTAAAGTAGTCCCAGGCCTGCCACACCCAAAAGACTAGACTGCATAGCTCAGTTCCTTGTAACTGAGCTATGTGTGTGCCTCCATGTTGGCTGAACCCCCCCCAAGTTAAATAGTCCCAAGTAAATAGTCCCATTCTAATGTTGGTCTTCATGATGGTTATGAGCCTGGCGCCATAACCACCAGGACTGACACCAAGAGAGTCTTGGATGAGGTTTTAAGGCCTTTGACCTGGCCCTAACTGGAAGGCTGACTTGCTAATGAGGGCCAGGGGCAAGGGTCATGACATTGCTTGAGAGATTTAACAAAACCCTTAAAATGATTTTGAGAAAATTGGTAGATAAGGATGAGAAATGCCTAGGATTGAATGATCCCCTAGACCCTATTTGCAGTAAGAAAGACCCCCTTGGGCATCCACCGGATTCTCTCCTTTTGAACTACTTTACGGTACAGAACCAAGAGATGTTTTAGACAGGCTCCAGGAGACCTGGGAAGAGAGAGAAGAGGCACCTATTCCCCTTTCACAGACAGCTACACGATTGCGAGAGCACATGAAACTCGTTCGGAATCTAGTCCACACTCACATGGGAAGAGCTGAAGCCCAACAGAAGTCCACTTATAACAAGAAGGTGAATTTAAGATCTTTCTCGGTAGGACAAAAAGTATTAGTCCTCTTACCTACCTCTGAAAATAAACTTGTCTCAAAGGTGCATGGGCCATATGAGGTACTGGAGCAAACAGGGACCTGTACCTGTAGATACCTATAGAATAGCCCAACCTGATAGGAAGCAAAAGGCCCACCTTTACCACGTAAATCTCTTAAAGGAGTGGAGAGAAAATCCTTCCGCTACCACCACCTCGATGTTGTCTTGTCTGGTACCAGAGGAGATGGACAATTCTGAGCTTATTCCGCAAGAACTTTCTAGACAGAAACAAGAAGATTTAAACTACCTTGTTATGGCATCCCCCAATGTATTCTGTAAGAAACCAGGGAGAGTATGTGGTAATTATCATTATATCAGAACTCCAAAGGGAAAAGTGGTCCATTTGAAACCATATAGACTACCAGAAACCTGAAAACAAATAGTGGTTAAGGAAGGAAAAAAATGCTGAAGGCAAACATTATCGAGCCCTCTTCAAGTCCATGGTTCCATGGTCCTCCCCTATTGTGTTGGTAACTAAACCCGACAATTCTTGGATGTTTTGCATAGACTTCTGGCAGGTCAAAGCCATTGCTGCCTTCGATGCCTATCCTATGCTGCGCCTAGATGAGTTAACAGATAAACTTGGAAATGCCACATTCCTATCAACCCTAGATTTAATCAAGGGATATTGGCAAGCCCCAGTACATGGACCGGATAAGGAAAAGACAGCTTTCTCGATACCTCTGAGACTTTTGCAGTTCAAAGTCCTCCCTTTTGGCCTACATGTGGCCCCAGCCTCTTTCCGATGACTTATGGACAGGATATTATAGCCCTACTTGATTTCTGTGGGGCCTATATTGACAAAGCAAAAACAAAGAGGTGATGGCTGGGAGGTTTAGACTGAATCTTAACCACTGGCATTGCTCGGGGCAACCCTCCAGACCATCGTTCTTCGCCTGCCAAGCCATTACAGAAGGGGAAAGACCATATGCAAATCAGGCTTGGCCCCACCCCAAAAGGGGCCGTCCAGGCCAAACTGCTAGGTCACATCCCTTCTGCACAAGACCACAAGCATCCCCAAACATGTTTCGCCCTTGTTGAAGCTCATCAGTGAGGAGTAGCTTGGGTCTCTAGGCCCAGCAGGCACGGGACCCACGTCTGGGCATACCCGTTCCACTCGGGGTGACAAAGCAAAAACAAAGAGGTGATGGCTGGGAGGTTTAGACTGAATCTTAACCACTGGCATTGCTCGGGGCTAAAGACTCTGGGTAAGGCTCTTGTAACCAGGACTCATGTCTGGCAGAGAGTCTCCCAGGACCCCCTTGTTATCTGCATATTTAAAGTAACTTTGGGTCACACCCTAAGTTACTAGGGGAATCCAAACGTGGACCCCTTACTCACTATTCTTAGAGAGGCACAGCTACACCCTACCGATGAGGTTCAACCAGACCGAAACACGTGTCTGGGGTTGCTGTTGGTACTCTTGTTCAGAGGAGAATTGCCTAGCATTTCGGTGCTGGACTGCCCCAGGGCAGGACAAAGACTGATATGTTTGGGATATTTCTTCTCTGTGAAAGATAGTGAGCTAAAGACTCTGTGTTATCGACAGGCCTATATTGACAACATAGTAATTTATAGTAAAACTTGGGAACACCATATTTTTTATCTTTCTAGTATGAGAACCGTCAGAGAAGCCATCTTAACTGCCAATCCATCCAAATGTAAGCTGGCTCCCTTGGCCATGAAATACCTTGAATTCTCTGTAGAGAATGGCAGTGTCCAGCCCCAGCAAGAAAAAGTGAAAGCAGTCCTATATGCCCCCATGTCCCAGACCAAGAGAGACCTCAGAGCATGCCTAGGATTGATTGGTTATTACCGTAGGTTTATCAAAAATTTCTCAGATAGAACAGCCAGGTTGACAGACAAATTAAGGAATTCTGAACCCCAGAAGGGTGAGGGGTCTTCAGGGAATGGGAGAGGAACACCAGATGGCGAGACACAGTATCCCCCTATAACACCTTTACTCCATCCTACCAGGTAGGATACCTGGGATACCTGGGAACTGTAATCTCCCCTTCCCTACACAAACCCTTTCACACTGAGAGCCCGCTCTGGAAGAAAACAGAATCGTACCTGAGCATTGTACATGACATGTCCCACTATTATGGTCAGGCAAAGTCTGGCAATTACTGTTAGCAACTCACACCTGACTTCCATTAAGCTGCCCCACACGAATAAAAGGCGGAGCACGAGAGCACACTCTGAGCGAGGCAAATCACACGAAGGAACAGCGTTTTCCAGGTGGCAGCTGAACGAGGGGAGAAAGGCGGCAAACTGAGAAGGTAGAGCAAGGAGGCAGATACCCTTGACCTTTCGGGCGAGAAGCCATTACTTTCCAGAAATCTTTGGATTAAAAGGCATAAGGCCAGGAAACCAGACTGAAGAATCCTGCATTGTGTGTCGGAGATACCCAGGGCCCTCCTGCATGACTGGCCGAGTCGGGGAGGAGCAGCAGCCGCCGTGGTACCGTCCTTGGCTCCAGGATCAAAGCAGCACCAGAGAAATCAACACAGCTGGTGAGTTGGAGAGACTGATGCAAGACCGGTCTGTGTTGAAGTCAAAGTTGCAAGAAGCAACATTGTATGAAGTGCGCAAGACCGAATAATATTAAAGCGTGTGATGATAGACATGAGTAAAACTCAATTGCTGATGAATGTTTGAACTTTAATATGAATCAGAGAAGGTACGCGACAAAGTAACAGAGTAGTCCGGCACTGCAGGTGTGCACAATCGAAGGTCTCTGTGTGATGCACCCAGCCAAAAAGTGGCAGAAACAAAAGCAATAAAGTGAAACTTATGGATGAAGTTAATCAAAGTGGTCCTGTGACGGTTTAAGAAAAATCCAGCACACAGTCGAAAGTCTTTGAATTTTGATAACAAAAAGAAAGCAAAGAAAAGTGAGATTATAAGGTCCGAGCCCGATCGAGGGAGACCAATTGTGAACATGTGTTTTAAGAGATCCGAGCCCGACTGAGGGAGACCCATGGTGAACAATAAACCTGAGAACTTGTGAATGTGAAAATCCTGATGAGAAAGGAACTTAGGTACTTGTTTGTTACGCCAGGCACTCTGCAATAAGAGACTTTTATTGGGAAAGAGACTTTGGCGCAGCCGGCCCAGATACCTAAGTTTTGAACTGCATCCTCATGGCAGAGACGCCAGACTGTGTGCAAAGCTCGAGTGTGCCACCTTGTCCTGTGCTGAACAGGTGGGGAAGGTAAGCCAACTGCTCAACTATCCTGACATATTGTTTCTTGAACACTTTTATTTTCGCACACCATTTGTATTTAGAAATAAGGATTGGCAGTAGGTTTATTAGTACAGGCCCTTTTATTTTGACACAGACTCCACTAGGACTGTGTTATTATTATTTGATGGTCTTAGCTTGCTCCCATCCTTAAATTTAGAGTTAGATATGTCACAACCCACTTCCTGAAACCCCCCGGCAGGCCCATGGGCCAGGAGGGGTCTCGGCTCGGGCCCCCAACAAGCTTAGGCATCCTTTGCCTAGGCCCTCTTGGGGCCAGTCCTGGCGCCAAGGGCGCCAGGCTAACACTTAATGAAGACTTGTGCTTGGGATCTACTTTATTTCAATGCCAGTCAACATGGAGGCATCCACATAGCTTGGCTCCTTGGAACCAAGCTATGCGGTATAGTGTTTTGGGTGTGCTAGCCTAGGGACTATTTTAACTGGACTACTTTCTTGATTCTATTTAAACCACACCCGACTTGGAGAACACGCTTCGCGTTACTTTGCAATCCTGCAACGTGACGCTCATCGTGTTCAGCAGCATCTGCGAACCTCAGAAGAACAGCACCTAAAAAACAAAAGGGACAGCGTTATTAGCAGCAGCTTACCTGTGATTCCACCGCTAGCTGCTCTCTGCTCCTGCAAACAGCATCCAAGGAGCAGCGAGCCTCCCGGACTGTCGGATCTGCAAAAGGAGAGAAACAAGACATTAGACATTTACAATTGTGCCGGCAGCTTACCTCGCAAGTTTCCCATCGACCAGCAGCGCCTTGGGACTTCTTGCTCCGGGTGAGCACCGCAACCTACGGGAACAAAAGACAACAGGTTAGCAAAGGCAAGGCATCATAGCACTGCGCATAGTGCCTACTTACCGCATCAAGGCGCTCTCTAACACCATCACCTGCCGGTGAGTCCAAATTCAGCCAACGTTCCATGGCGAACTTCTGCGCACCTAAGGAGAGAGAAAAGACATTATTGAATCCAAGAAAGGCTTATAGTATAACAGTAATAAGACCTACCTGAAAGAATCTAAAGGGCAGCATCAGTTAAGTAACTAGATCGCACTCACCCACAAAGGACAACGCGCCCCTGCCAAGAAGACAGGACGGAGAACATGCCAAAATCCATAACAAGGTGAGGAAAGGTCCGAGGAGGGGCTGCGGGCATACGGGGTGTTGGGAGGCTCTTACCCCAGTTGCCCAGTCTTGAACATTGCCCACCTGTTTTCCAGGCAGAACATCCCCGCTGATTATACCAGGGAGCGGCTGAGAAGGGCACCAGAATCCCCGCAGCTGGGTGGCGTCCCTGTGGATACCAGGTGAGCGTAACAGATAGGCGTTCAATCAATGCATTGAAGATCAATAAACACCCTTGAACTATAATCACTTGTGTCTGTCTTCACTGTTTGATACCATGCCTTGCATACACCTGTCAATTGGTCTTCCTACCTCTCATCACACTATTTATAATGCTGCTTTTCATCTTAGTTTCCTTATTTGCCCTCGTACCTCCATCACTTCCTCTCTTTTGTCCATTCATTTTCTCCCTTTTGACTCATGTCTTGTTTCACTTTCTAGTCATCATCTTTAAGTACTTTCATGGTCTTGCGGCTCCCTACCTTTGTTCTCTTTTTCTCTCCACCAGTGTAATAACTTTGATGAAAATATGGCTGGGAGGGGTGGCATCTGAAGGAAAGGGGCAAGGTGGAGGAAGGGCAGAGTGTGGCTGTAAGGGATAACACTTAACCACATGAGTCCCTTGCCAGTGCTTTTTTACAGCAGTCTTATGAAAATGATAACAGACACACCCCAGTCTTATGAAAGTTATAACAATGCCATTATCTGACTTGTGTCTTACCTCTTGCCTTTTTTCGCCCACTCAGGGTCTGTCCTCCCGGGCAGCAACCCTGTACTCTGGAGGCACAGAGACAATAAGGAGGCTCCTCCGAAGAAGCAGCCCAACAAGGGAAAACCACAGTGAAGAGGAAAAAACCCTTCAGATAGTATCCTCCAGGAACGTGGAAATCCAGAGGAGGCAAGGTTGAACCAGCAGCTTGGAAGAGACTCCACTCCAGGTGAAGGAGGAAGGATGACAGCGGGCTCAGCAACAGCGAGGACAGGGGAGCGGGCAGGATGTCAGAGGAAGAGAGGAAGGCAGGAAGAGTGCAGAGAAACTAGCTCTGGAAACAAGGGGGAGGAAGGGCAAGGCAACTGAAAGTGCTGTTGCAACAAAGGAAGAAAGTTGAAACGTGCTAGCTTACCAGTGATCTGCTAATTTGAAGCAAAGCAACCGGGAATGCAGCGCTTCCGGTTTGTGGACATCACTGCGTGGGTCCTGGCAGCGACTGCCATCTTGGAATGGGCAGCTGCGGCGAATGCAGTGCGCCATCTTGGAAAGGGCACACTCATTTTCCATCTGTGCCAGAGAGACCAGTATGTGGGAATCCTGATATCATTCCCCCTTCCAGATCCGGGGTGCCTTCCTGAATTCCTGGCATGGAACTGCTTCACTACATGAGGAGCATGAATGTCCATTGCTTTCTACCAAGTTCTTTCACAGCGGTCATAACCTTTCCAATCGATAATGTACTTCATTGCCCTCAGCGGATTCTGGAATCACAGATCAGTTGCACTTCATACTCCAGGTGGTCATCTTTGAGTATGGAAGGGGGAATTGATGCAGCAAGGTTCCAGACTTATAAGGCTTCAGTAAAGAAACATGAAAAACAGGATGGATATGTTTCCATGAGAAGGGGAGATGTAAGCGACAAGCAACTGGATTAATGACTCTATGTACAGTATATGGTCCAAAGTATTGCAGAGAAATTGTTTTAGAATGAAGGCGCAAAGGTAGGTGTTTCAAAGAGAGCCAGACTTTGTTTCCTGCCTTGTAAAATGGGGCATCTGAACGATGAAGATCTGCATACTGCTTGGTGGTCTTTTGTGCAGATTGCAAGTTTTTTAAGGATAATTGTTGTTTTTCTTGTAATTCTTTCAGCAAGGTGACCACAAAAGGAATGGTAGTTTCTCTGACTGCAGTGATTGGCAACCATCTAGGGTGAAATCTGTAAGAACAAAAAAAAGGGGGACATGTCCAAGGAAGAGTAATGCGTTATATTTTTTTTAATTTTTATTTTTATTTTGGTTGGTTCAAAATATTAAACCTTTCAAAACAGAAACAAATATAAAACAGAATCATTTTGATTTTCCACAATTTGATTAGCATATGTTAAGATTCTTCTTTACAGATTCACATTAGATCATCAATACTAGGTGGGGCATGTGAATTACATAAATTTCAATACATGAAAATTTGAAAAGGATAAAACATACATGGAAAGAAAAAAATCAGAAAAATACATGATCTATTAGTCAGTTTTAAATAGTACCTTCAGAAATTGTACAATTGCAATGCGAACCGACAATTTAGTATTGGTAAATAACCATTGCCACGCTTGCGTATGGTCCATGGGAAGTAATAAGAATGTCACCCTTGCAAAGTGTTTTTTTCTCAAATCTACCAAATCTGGACATTCAATTAAACAGTGTTGAAGTGTTTCTTTCTGGGTAGGTAGTTTACACCATCTACAGAAATTCTGATTTTGTGAAATCAACTTCCTTTTTGCTAGAACATCTCGTGTATGCCAGAGATTGAATCTGAAGAGTAGATATTCATTACGCATTTGAGGAGAGGGCCACTTATGAAGGTAATCAGCTATACTTCCCAATTTTTTGTGGCCAAATACATTAGATCAAAATCCTTGGCATGTGAGCATAGATTGATGGTATTTATCAAATCCATTTGGAACAATTTTATTTTGGCTCTTATGTAAAAGTGTATCCAATGGGATACCAGCGTTAGCGAGAATGTTTAAAGTATGCTGAAGCCATTTACTTGGGAACAAATCCTCAGAGGATGTTAAGGTACGAGCTAGCACACCTACTACATTTTCTGACGTTAGTTTGATTAAACATTTTCTTAGAAGAGCGCATCTTTTCCACTGTACTTGGGAGAATAATGAAGGCAAGCCAATTTCAAAGCATATCATTGCTCGAGATGTGCACTTGGGCAGGCACAAATTTCTTTTCCAAAATTTGGCTTCGATGACATCCCAAAATTCACGTTCTCGAGGTAATGAGGACACCTTACCATACGGAATGGGTAATACTTTCTATTTGTAAAACATTACAACATGATTGTACGAGAATTTTGCAAATTTATAGGTTAGTAACTTTGCTTGATTGGTTAATAATTGTAACCTTTGTTGAAGTTCTACTGTACCATTATCAGGTTCAACGAATTTGTAATCGAGACTCCCAAGTACTTAAAGATTGGAACTTTTTCAAGTTTGTCCAATCCCAGGTACCAGTCCAAATGTTTGATGGTCGTCTTAGATTTGCAGTTTTGCACGAGGACTTGTGTTTTCATAGTGTTTATAACCATGTTATTTGCAGAGGCATACATATTTAACTTATTCAACATATTTTGCAAACCTCTGGGAGTTTGTGATAACAGGGTCAGATCGTCTACATATAGTAGATAGTTAATTAATTGTAAACCTAATTTTGGTGCATCACAGATGGTATCTTGAAAGGCATGTCTTATGTCAAGTATAAAGATATTGAATAACGTTGATGCCAAGATGTACCCCTGCTTAAGCCCTCTTTGAGTGCGAATATGTGAAGATAGTAGGCCATCCAACGTTAGTTTTACTTGCATAGAGGTGTGAGTATGCAATATCATAATTAGGGCTAGTAATGAGGGAGGACAGTTGTACTTGCTTAGCTTCTGATATAATAATAGCCGGTCGATAGAGTCAAAAGGAACTCTAAAATCTACAAATGCCAGGAACAAGTTTTGATCACGCTTTGCATATTTTGCTTTAATGAGATTCAAAATCATGATGTTCGGGATAGTGCCTACTCCTATTACAAATCCTGCTTGTAGAGGGTCAAGTAAGTTCGATTTAGAGATCCATCTATTAAGCTCTTTAAGCAGGATACGAGCAAAGCTCTTCCCAGGTACATCTAAAAGGGCTATTGGACGATAGCTGCTTGGAGCTTGATGGTCTCCTTTTTTGTATATGGGTAGAGTTACCGAATTTCGCCAGGATTGAGGAATGGTTTGATATTTATTCACTAGAGTAAAGATATTGTAAAGGATTTGGGGCCACAGAATTGGATTTTGTTTAAATGCATATTTAGAGAGGCCATCAGGGCTGCAAGCTCTCGAACGGCTAATTGTTTTGATGCATAATTGAATGTCCAAAAGATCAAACTTAAGATGGAACTTGAATGGACAAGACAAATCATCAAGACTCACATTATTTGCTGGGGGGGCATATAGAGTGGTAAAATGATTAATCCAGTTATTTCTGTCACGCTATTGGCTTGGACAAGTGCCTGCGGTCCAGTATGACTACCATTTATAATGGCCCTTGCTCTCGATGAATTATTGGCTTGTATCAGATTTAACATATTGAGACCATCTGCTTGGTATAACGAGGCCCGTCTCGCTCTTAACGAGTTTTTGTATCTGGTTTTGATGTTGGCAAGAGCTAGACTTCTTATACCTATAATGCGTTATTATAGGCGAACTCAGCCGTTGGTAAAAAGAATGTCCAGTTGTCTTGTGTAGCAGAAACAAAACAGTACAGTAACTGTTTTAGGATCTGGTCTAGTGTTTCGGTCTGGCCATTCATTTCTGGGTGATAACCTGAAGACAAAGGTCTTTACACGCCTTCCGAGGGGCATAATTGTTTCCAAAACTTTGATGTATATTGTGACCCTCTATCAGAGGTAATGGTTTCAGGCAAACCAAGAAGGCGAAATACGTCCTGCAAAAAGACACAAGCCATTTGAGCAGCTGTAGGTAACCCAGGAAGAGCAAAGAAATGAGCCATCTTGGTAAAGGTATCCACGGTTACCATAATCACAATACAACCGTTAGAAGGGGGTTAGACTGACAACCAAGTCGGTTGATATTCTTTGCAAGGGCCCCTTAGGCAATTCAGGTTGTAGCAATCTACCCACAGGTTTAGTTTTAGGGTTCTTCTGTTGGGCAAAGACCACACGAGTGTTCACATATTCACGTACTTACTGCTTAAGAGTAGGCCACAAAAACTGGTGGTGTTCCAGGTCGACAGTGTTTCGGATGCCTCGATGACCTGCCACAGGAGAATCATGTCCCAAAGAATGCAAATCTTTTCATAAGGGAGACGATGGAATGAAAAGACGTTTGTTGTGAAAGTACAATCCATCCTGGAATGTAAATCCCCACTTGGTACAAAATAGGTAATCGGGAGCCGTGACAAGGAATTGCAAACGGATCGTTTGAAGGAAGGTCTTGGGAGGATAGCACAGGGGCAACGTGCTCGCCTTGGAAGCAAGACGACACAGAGCAACACAATTTCGATCCCCAGGTCCGCGCTTAGAAACCTCTGGGTATTAAGCGCGTTATAAATAACCAATCATATCATAGGGTCTCAATCTCCATAACAAAGAGAATGTGGTGACTTGTTCCATAGAGTATCCATTCCCCATCTGGAGAGCATATCAGCAGTCAGGTTCTTTGAGCCTGGAACATAGGTGATGAAAAAGCGGTACTGAGAGAAAAAAATGAGCCCAGCAGGCCTGTCTACTGTTTTTGCAGTCAAAAGATTGGAGTATCTGGAGGTTCCGATGGTCGGTACTGATTTCTGTAACTTATCTGGCTCCAAGCAAGAGGTGATGGCATTCAGAGCAGGCCAGTTTGATAGCTAACAACTCTTTTTCCAAAACCAAGTAGTTCCTTTCGGCTTCAGACAAGGTTTTAGAAAAGTAGGACACTGGATGTTCTTTCCGGTCCTTCTGCACTTGCTTCAGCACTGTGTCTACTGCTCTGTCGGATGTGTCTGATTCCAGTATAAAAGGTTTAGCTCCATCGGGCTGAACCAAAACCGGTGCTAAAGTAAACCCCTCTTTTAGTGCAGAAAAGGCACTTTCAGCAGCAGAGAACCTATGATTTTTCACAGTAGGTTGGTCAAGGGAAGGACTGTCTTGGAGAAGGAAATGCTGGAGTAATTTTTTAAAAACATTTTTTACATTTTTTATTTAACCAACAAAACCAATACAAACCAAACTGCAGTGCAAGCATCAAAAGTACTGTTCCACATTTTCATTACACACCCTCCCTTACTAGCATATATGTTTTATTCACGTTGTGTCCGCACCGCATGGTGTGGTCCCATTTTCAGTTGATCCTGACAAATTTTGTATCATTCCAAACAATTCCGCTACCAATGATTTCCACGCCATCAGGGTTCCCACCTCATTCTCACCCCCTATGTTACTTGCCTCCTGCCATACCATGGTCTCTGCCTCCGCCCACTTCTGCAGGTCCTTCCACCACATCTACACTCGTGGCCTATGACAATTTTTCCATCCCATGGCAATTCTTCGTTTTGCAAGCACATATGCTAAATCCTTCAGTTTATTAACATGTTTAAGTTTCTGTGATCTGGGGAACCCCCCCAGTAAGCAGGCCAAGGCCGAATCTATGACCATGGTGACTCCTTTTTCTGCCATTTTCCCAGCCACTTCGCTCCAGAAGCGCTCAATCACTGGGCAGGACCAGAACTTATGTACCATATCTGCTAGTTCCTCTTCGCATTTGGGACATGTTTCTCTGTCAGCATTTTCAAACCTCGATATCCTCAGGGGCGTCATGTATGCCCTGTGTGTAATATATAATTGTATCTGTTTTAGTCTAGCGTTTCTTGACACCTTTTTATGGTATCCCAAGGCACGTTCCCATATCCCATCCTCTATTGGGGCACCCATCTCTGCCTCCCAGTCTAGTCTCAGTTGCGTTAGTTCTTTCCCAACTTTGGACATCATCATTTCGTACAATCTAGAGATCTCATGCCCTCCTTCCGTTATATCGTATATCATATCTATGGTAGCATCTGGCTCTTCTTCCAGTACTGTCTCAGGCCCGGTTGTCTTAATTTTCCTGCACCAATCTATGATATGTAATATATTGACCCACATGTAACCCGGCTTCTTCTGCTAGCTCTTCAAAATTTATAATAGTCCCCTCTTGCCACACATCTCCCATAGTTGCCATAGTTGCCAACCCCACCGATTCCCATTGGTTCCTAATTATCATTTGTAGCTGCTTATCTCCCCCAGCCAACGTGGCCAGCGGTATCTGCGGGGAGCATGGGACTGGGTTTTCCATCATCCGGCATGCTCTATGCCAGATCCTCCACCCAAGCATCATCATTTTAGGGCGTGCCTTCATTTCTTTCTTGGGCAGCCAGATCATCTCCTTTAAATAAAATGGGGCACAGTCTGCTCTAAACAACCTGGATTCTGGGGTCGCTTCATCTGAGAGCCATTTTGCGACATATTGCAGTTGGCTCGCTACGTAATAGACCTCATAGTTAGGTAATTTTATTCCCCCCTTTTCATAAAAGTTCTGCAACTTCCTTAGTGCCACCCTATTCCTGGTACCCTGCCACAGGAAATCCCTGCACATACCATTCAGTCTGGTGAAGAACTTCTTAGGTATCAGGTGTGTCATGTTTCCGAAATAATGCAGGAGCCTAGGCAGGACCACCATTTTGAGCATTGCACCTCGCCCCAACATTGCTAGGGGTAACTTCACCCAGAATTTCATGCACTTTTCTATTTTCACTATGGCTACCTCAGTGTTGTGCCTATGTTCTTCTTCCACCGTATGGTACACTTCTATCCCAAGGTACCGAAAGGTTCCAACAGCCCAAGGGACTTGCAGCACCGGCAACCGCCCAACAGGGATCCCCTTATAACTACCTAGTGGGAAAATAACGGATTTCTGAGGGTTCACCGCAATGCCAGACAGCCCCGCATACCTTTCCATAACCTCCAAGATGTATTGGAGATTCTCCTCCGGGTGCCTCAGGTACAGCAGCAAATCATCCGCATACAAGGAGATCAAGTGTCTCTCCCCTCCTACCTCGATTCCTTTTCTATCATATTGTTGTCTGAGGTATATCACCAGAGGCTCTAAAGCTAATATATACAGCATAGGGGACCATGGGCACCCTTGTCTGGTACCCCTGCCTAGCTGCCATCTTTAAGAAATCACCGTTCCTGTTTTTACTCTAGCCAACGGTTTACTGTATAGCATCTTTGGCCATCTTGTGTATCCTCGTCCCATACCATAGCCCACCAAGCCTGCCAGCAGCCATGGCCATTTGACAGAATCAAAAGCCTTCACAGCGTCCAGGGACACTATTGCCATTTCTCCCTCATTCTTACTCCCCCACTCAACAATCCGATGGAGTTGTCTGTGATTGTGAGTTATGTTCCTATTCGGGACATAGCCAGTCTGATCAGGGTGTATTAGTTTGCCAATAACTCTACGCAGTCTGCTTGCCATGACAGCCGTCAATATCTTGCTGTCCTGGTTCAGCATCGACAATGGTCTATAGGAGCCACAGCTGTGTCCGGGCTTATTGGGTTTGGGAAGCGGTATCATTATTGCTTCTCTTAATGACTCTGGCAGCCGTCCCATCTCAAACGCTTCATTTAGCATATCCAACATCGGGCGGAGCACTTCTGCTTTATACACTTTATAAAACTCACTTGGGAACCCGTCCGCCCCCGGGGTCTTACTAGTGGGTAGCTTTCTCACCACTTCTTCTAACTCCTCCAAGGTAATCGGTGCATCCAGCTCCTCTCGTTCTTCAGCACTTATTTTAGGCAAACCTATGTCATCCAGCGTGTTTGATATTTCCTCATGACTGTTTCCCTCTCCATCCTCATATAATTCCCTGTAGTAATTTACAAACTTCTGATTCACTCCCTCTTGAGTGTCAGCTACACTACCATCTGCTCTAGTTATCGTCCTAATGGTGGCTCTGGGGATCTCACTTTTATATGACCATGCCAAGAGCCTACCTGTTTTATCTTCACCCGCATGCTGTCTCTCAATATATTTCTTATAGTTAAGATAACACAGCCTATCCCATTGCTCTGCACATGTCTGTTGCAGTTTAAGTATCATGTCTCTTTCAGTGTCATCTCTCCCCTTTTGTGCCTCTTCCAATTTCCTTTCTGCTTCCTGTAGGTCGGCCAGGATTCCTCCTTGCAGGCTTTTAGATTTCGCTATGGCGATGCCCCGCATTACCACCTTAAAGGCTTCCCATAGCGTGCCCGCTGAGTCCACGCTACCCGTATTCACCTCATAGTAGTTTGTAATCTCCTCCCTTATCTCTTCCCTAAAATGGGGGTCTTTAAGCACCTCTGCCCGGAGACGCCATGTCGGGATTCGCGCTCTTGGGGGGCAGTTTTGCCAGCCAATAACCAGAGGTGAGTGGTCCAACAGGACCCTCGCTTTGTATTCTGCCTGCACCGTCTCTATCATTATTTCAGACATGTCGAAGACATAGTCCAGCCTCGTATGTAACTGTTGCGGGGCGGAGTAGTGTGAGTACTGCCTTTCCTGGGGGTGTATCATTGTCCACACATCTGCCAGACCAAAGTCGTCTAGCAATGTCTGCAGCGCTTTTGCCGCTGGGGCAGGTCTATCAAATTTCCGATCTGACCGGTCCACCCTAGGGTTCAGTACACAGTTAAAATCCCCACCCCAGTTCACCGCACTCTCCACACACATGCTAAGGTTAGTACTCAGGGTTTTGAAGTATGTTGCCGTGTTTTGATTAGGGGCGTAGGTGTTCACAATGCATATCTCCCTATTTTCCACAAGTCCCCTCAACATGACCATTCTCCCATGTGCTTCCGCAGTTTCCTGCAACAAGTGAAATGGGACATGTGGCGCCACCCATATGAGCACTCCTCTAGCATAAGCAGAATATGTTGAGCCCGCCACAACCCCTTTCCATTTCTTCCCCACCGTTCCCAGCTTTTCCCGTATCAAGTGAGTCTCCTGCAGCAGCGCAATGTCTATTTTCTGTCTGCGCAGGTACAAAATAACCTTGTTCCTTTTTAGATAACTATTGAGGCCCCTGACATTCCATGTAATTATTTTAAGGTCCCACATGGCTTGTTAAATCTCCCATTCCCCCGCTGCAGTGCAGACCAGTACCCTTTCGCATTCTTGTCTATATAGGCTCGTACCACAACTCAAACTTCCCTGAACTATTAACTCCCCAAACACCCCTCCCACCCTCCCGCCACCCTATCCTTCCCCACCTTCACCCCCCCAACAATTGCCCAGCTCCATCCCTGGATCTCAGGCACCCCCGCATCTAGCACTTTCTGGCGATAGCCTGTACTCGAAGCTCAGCAGGGTGTGGTAGCCCTAATGGCTAACCTACTATTTCTACTACTATCTGGGGGGTAAGGTGCCTGTGTTCTGCTGCTCCTGTTTGCACACAATCCACCGCATGCTCATATCCAATTTGTCTATGTTAAAGCTCTATATTCCAATCCAATGCCACACAATACAACCTTGGATATCCCGACCCGGCTTCCGCGCCACCCATCCCTTCTCATCCTTAAAAGTTTCTACCAAGCCTCCGCCAGGACACCTTATAACGTGACACACTAGTCTCTACAAATTGCCGCAATCATTTATCTTGTTCTCCTTGGGCTCGTGTAGCATCCTGTTCTGGGCAGCCCTGTAAGTCCAGCCATGTGTCGGCTTCCTCTGGGGTGTCAAAGAAAAACATTTGACTCTTATGTAGCACTTTCAATCTGGCAGGGTACAGGAGCATATATTTGATGCCGGCCGTGCGCAGCCGTCTCTTCATCGCTACATAGCTATACCTCTGCCTCTGGACCAGCATTGTATAATCCGGGTAAGCTGTGATGGTAGCCGAGGCTCTGTCTATCGTTCCTCCTTTCTTGAAGTATTCCAAGATCTTTTCACGATCTCTATAATTCAGAATCTTGGCAATTATTGCACGGGGAGGTGCTCCGGGTCTCGGTTTTCTCGTGAGGCCTCTATGTGCACGCTCCACTGTAAATCCTTGTGAGAGTTTGTCAGCTCCTATTTCCTGCAGGATCATGTTTTCCACATAGCTTTGGGGTCTTGGCCTTCTTCTCCGTCCGGCAGACCGACCACTCGAATGTTATTCCTTCTCGCTCTCCCCTCTGCCTCCTCCACACGATTCTCCAGGTTGGCCACTTGCTGTTTCAGTATGTGGACTTCTTTTGCATTGTCAGTGCTGGTGGTCGTGTTAGTCTTAACAGAACTTTCCAGGCTGCTTGTTCTGTCCACAAGCGCCCTGACATCTTGTCTCAACCAATTGACATCTGTCCCCACAGCGTCGATCTTAGCCTCTAAGGAGGTCCTCAGGTCCGCAATTGTCGTCCCCCAGGAGTCCTTTAGTTCTGTTATTGTCATGATCTCTGCTTCCAAAAGATCAGGACTTGCCCGACTCCCTTGGAAGCAGACCCATAACCCCGGTTCCGAGTGCCAGCCAGTCCCAATTGGGACCTTTTGGACCCTGTCCTGGCGCCAGTGGCACCAGGCTCATAAAGATGCCCAGTCCCAGCGCTGGAAGCGCCGGGCTCATAATGCTTGGGTGGACTTACCTGCAGCAGACCATGCTGCTTACTTACCTGCCAGTTGAACCCCTGATCCTCTTCTGTTTGGGACTACTTTTCCTGTTGGGTGGGGCAGGAGCCACTCCCTAGGTTCAGAACACTGGAACTCTTCTGGAAAGCAGGAACTCTTTTCTTACCTAGGCGTGGCTGTGGAAGGAGACACCTAAGCACTACAGGAGGCTATTTAAACCACACCCGATGGATGAATCTTGCTTTGCGTTATTCTGCATTCTCTGCAGCAGAACGCTCATTGTGTCTTCTGCTTCTGATCCTGGGCCTAAGGGAACAAAGGCTTACCATCCTGGAATCCAGTCTTCAGCAGCACCTGTAAAGACAAAGAAAGAACAGGTTAGCACTACGGTCTTCAGTGGCAGCGCATCTCTTACCTGGTCCATCGGCTGTCACCAACGCCTCGCGCTGCATTCCGGCATCTGAAAGACAAAGGCTTACCTACTCTTCGCATGCTCCGGAGGTCTTCGCACTGCATTCCGGCATCTGAAAGACAAAAGCTTACCAGCTCTTCGCACGCTCCGGAGGCCTTCGGCGCTGCATCCCGCATCTGAAAGACAAAAGAAGGTGCGTTTAAAGACATTGGGCAACTTTATTACTCACGTGCCATTACTCCTTCCCACGCCGAATCCAGTGGGTATTCCAGCACCCTTCAGCTTCTCTAAAGCTCCGAACTTGTACCTGCAAGATAAAAGGGACAGTTAGTGCGCATCGTGAAGCAGGCTACAAGCGCTTACTTACGTGCATCCAGGCGCTTCTATTCCTCACGCGGGTTCGATCCTCAACTCTCATCAGCCCGCCATCCGCCATCGCCGGAACCCTGCAAAACAAGAGATATCATTACAAAAGACTTTTAAGACATTTGAAGTGCCCAGAACTTACCGTTCGTGCAGTTAACGACGGACAGCAGTCCTCTGAGGTCAAGAGGCCTGCACCCTTATCCAGTGAAGAAACTGGTTACGGCACCCTGCCCCGAGGCAGATGGAGAGCTCGGCGTTCACTTACCTAAGGTGAGGGCGTTAACCTTTGGGGTTCTGCAGGAGAAGAGAAAGGGAAGAGGAGAGAGGCACCCAATAACCCCAGTTCATTAATCCCATATTTTCTATCTGCAGACATCTTACTCTTCGAATCAGACATACAGTGCACAGAGGTCCAGCCCAAAGAGCCAACCGTGTGTGACACATCACCTTTGAAGATACGGCATTCACCCAGTCAAGACCGGCGCCTCTGCGGGAATCAGGTGAGCGTTACAGTTATGGCTGCTAAGATCTGATGGTTGTCAATTCCAGTTATGCTTCCCATGGGCCCGCTTGCACCCACCAGTGCCGATGCAGCTGGAGACTGTTGCGTTTTGTCGAATGCCTCCATAGTGGATTGTTTGCTCTTGCTTTTGGCCACTCTCCCAGTCATCCTGCTGCCCAGGACGAGTATCCCTTCTCGCCTCGATCGTGGCTCAGCAAGCCCGCCACTCTATTCCACCGTAATGTCTGCGGGTTACTCCCTGTTTCGGCTACTCCGGGGTACCCCTTGGAGTCCCGCGCACTGAGCAATCCCCGCCAGTGGGTTATGTCCTCCCACGTGTCGGTTAGCCCGTCTGCCTCTTAGCGCAATTTCGCTCTTTGCGCCTTCCAGCTCCCGCTCCTGGAGCCCAGCCCCTATGTTTTGCAGGATGTATGCCTTTCCTCAATGTCTCTGGGCTCATGTGGCGCTCTAGTCACACCATCGCGCACCGACAGTCAAGGAAGTTCTTTTCGAGTTAATGCCTGCCAATCAGTGGGGGCAGCACGCCCCCGTGCCCCAATCCCACACATGTGAGTGCCTTAGGTACATGCTGGCAGCACTTTGTTTCTAAGCTGGTAGTTGTTAATTGCTTCCATCATGCAGAAAGAATGTCCTACAAGCCGTGCAGCTCCTCTTTCTATTTAGCCCAACATCCAAATAATCACCGGACCTAGTAAGTTGTTATATAGCAGTTTTTTCACACACGGGTGCCTTCATGCGTCTATGAAGCGCCCGCTGCACATCCGTAGGTCCTACATACAATGTCCACCTCACATTTAGCAGCTGCTCATTGCACGGGCCATCCGCTGCCCTTTTGTTTTTAATATGCGGCACCTGTGCCTCTGAAGTATGTTCACTAGCGGGCGGCAGGAAGCCGCTCGCACGACAGTGTCTCGTGGTTGGGGGGGCCGCGGCGGGCTCCAAGTGCCGGTCCCCAGTCTTTTTTATTTGCAGTCACCGCACACTCAGCACGGGCTTGCTCACTCCACCAAGCCTCCCACAGGAGCCAGTGACCCCGCCTCCAGCAACCGCTCCTCACTCAGGGGGGGCCGCGCAGGCTCCAAGCGCCGGTCCCCAACCTTCTTTACGTGTGGTAACCGCACTCACAAAACGGGACCGCCCGTTCCACCAAACCCCACACGGGAGCCCGCGGCCCTGCCTCCAATAGCTGTACACTGCTCCGGGGGGCCGCGCAGGCTCCAAGCGCCGGTCCCCAACCTTTTTTACGTGCACATGCAGCAAGGGCTCGCCTGCTCCATCAAGCCTCACACAGCAGCAGGCGACCTCGCCTCCGGTACCTGTTCCCCGTTCCACTGGCAGAAGGGAACAATGTATCCCTGTTCGCTATGCTCCAGATCTGTTACGCCGATCCTGCGGTCACGGCCGCTCGCTCTTTGACATCCGCCATTTTGAATACATTGTATGAAGACCGCCGAAAGCTTCCAAGTCGATTTCACCGTTGCTGCTCACACGATCAGCTTAGTATTTCAGGTGGTGGCAGGGCATCTGTTCTCACACTCGTGCTTTAATTCTTAGAGTCAATTGTCCATTTTCAGCGCAGGTTTCACGGATAAGTGTCGGATCCCTGGAGCAGCTCTCTCAGGCACGTCCTGTTACATGGCAAGTTAGCCATGCCCCCCCCAAAAGCTGGAGTACTTTAACAGAGTTGGGGGCCCTCAGCTGTGTTACTGCTGTAACCTTCCTAGGATCCATGGCAACCCTGTGTGCTGAAAGGATATACCCTAGACAAGGCACAGAGGTGGCATCGAACACGCATTTTACTGGGTTTCGCTCTTAGATGGTTCTTTTCTAGGCAACGTAAGACTTCCTTGACATGTTCCAGATGGTGGTGGGGTCTACACGAAAACACCAACATGTCATCAGAGTATACTATGATAGTATGCAAAAATAGATCTGAAAATGGATGATCGATGAACCTCTAAAAAAATGCTGGGGCATTTTCCAGCCGAAAGGGCGTAACACAGTACTCCTAGTGTCCGAAGGGTGTCTGGAAGACAGTTTTTCATTCATCCCCTTCCTTTATTCTGACAAGACGGTATGCGCCACGCAGATCTATCTTGGTGAAGATCTTTGCTCCCTGTACAACTTTGAGTATGTCCGGTATTAGGGGCAGTGGATACTTGTCTTTAAGTGAGATGCAGTTAAGTCCTCTGTAATCTATGCAAGGCCTCGACTCAGAGGTATCTTTCCTGGAAACTAAAAATAAGGAAGCTTCTGCAGATGAAATGGACTCCTGAATCAAGCGATTTTACAGTTTCTCGTGAAGATATTCCTTAAAGGCTATCTTTTCAGAAGGTGAAAGTATGAACATGCGACTGAATGGTACAGTGGTATTGGGCAACAGGTCTATGGCGCAGTCATCTGGTCCATGAGGAGGAAGGGATTTCGATTTCTTTTTAGCAAATACCTGCTTAAAAACACTGTACTTCTCTGGAATGACACACAATAACGGGATATTCCCGACAGCAGAAGGGTTTTGACCTTGGGTTTGCATTGGAGACGGAGGAGAAGTAGCTCGACAAGAATGAACGCAGTATTCAGAACCAAGGAATAGGGTGGGGTCTACCCAGTAAATGTAAGGAGTATGGCAGGCTAACTAGGGCATCCCTAATATTAACAGAATATGGTCTGCTCTTATTATATCAAAGGACAAGGTTTACTGATTTTGAGCCACTTGCATTCTGAGTTCTGATGTATTCAATGTGATGGGTCTTCCGTCCAGGGATGTCCCGTCTACTCGGTCCACAGGCAGTGCTTCAGGCTTTTGTACACAAGAAATTACATTTTGTTTAGCTATACATGGTCCATGAAAATGCCAGACGCTCCAGAATCCACCAGCACACAGACTTCTATCGGTGGCCCATCATTAAACTACAGTTGTAACTTGAGGACTATCTGTCTGTTCTTATGCTCATGCATGCATACTTGCCAACCCTACAGATTTAGGCAGTAGGCTACTGCTTTTTAAGCAGTCCTAGAGCCTACAGATTTCAGTGACAGATCCTACTGCTTTTTACAGTGGCAAGTAATTAATGTGACTCTAAGGCAGGCTCCAGGACAAAGCATGCAATACATGAATTAGTCTGTCTATACAGTGGACTGGTAGGTGATTACTTTGATTGGGGCGACCTGACAGCTACTTGACTCTGTCTTGCACTCTTCCTGAGACAACCCTTAGGTGAAACCATCAGTCAAGGCAAGTGGCAGAGTGTAACACCATCACACAGCATCTGCCTATCACACTGAGGGGGCTATCAGTCTCCATGTCATTCAGTGTTCAACTTGCAATAAACATGTACTTCCTGGGCTGCTGCTACAGCGCAGTGGCAAACGTTACCTACCAGCTCTGTGTGATTACCTTCTGTGAAATTAGGTAATTGAATTTGGTGTTAAGTTACCATTCAGAATCATACATTTTTAAAATGTGAACATCTTTTCATGTTGTGCTGTTTGATGGGTTGTGTACTTTACAATGCTTCAATGGTGCCAACAATGTATGTTTTGCATTTTCCTGTGATGTCATTGTTATGGGAATTATTATTTTCGAAACTTGAAAAATCCTACATCTTTTTGGTCACAGCATGTTGGCAAGTATGTGCATATAGTGTATTATTGTGGCTTGATCTTTCCTGGGACTTCTTTATCATTTCCGAGACAGTGTCTCTTCTATACTTGGGAGGTGGCGTTTCCCTGTCTGCGCGATAGAGCCAGGGGACATTGGCTCAGCAGATGGGATGAGGAAGCACAATAAAGGCATAAGCCTTTGGTTCTTCTGCATGTCTTTCTTCATCGGAAAGGGGACCACCAGCAGTACCAACCTGCATCGGCTCACCAGTGTCGGAAGGGATACCAGAAGGAATGTCTGTTGCCATAGGAAGAGAGGGACATTGAGCTGAGGATCTCTTTTTCCGTCTTTCGGTCCTTCTCTCATGAATGCGAAAGTCTATTATTTGCAAAACCAACTTAATGAGCTGATCAAAAGAAGGGGGTCTAGGAACCCTTGCCAGTTCGTCCTTTAGCTCTTCGGAGAGTCCTCTCCAGAATAGCGTGTATCTGGCCTCTTCAGGCCAAGCAGTCTTCTGGGTGATCTGCTTGAATCGAGTGATGTATGTGGAGACATCCAGATTTCCTTGATGAAAATCCAACAGTGACTCCTGACATATCCGGGCGGTTGAAATAAGCCTTTAAGGCTGCTATGCAGCCAGTATAGGTGTCCAGAAGATCGTATTCCGCAGTCACTAAAGGGGTTGCCCATGCCAGGGCACTGCTGCTCATGTGGGTGATCAGAAAACCAACCTTTAATCTGTCAGTCTGGAAGAATGCTTGCCTAAATGAGAAAACAACTGTGTAAGCGTCGAGAAATTCTGTTCAGTTTTTAGGATCCCTCAGTGTATTTCTCCACTTGCGGACCCCACATGTGGGACCCGGAAGGCAAGGCATCTGTGTTCAGTAAGGCCTGACGCAAGTATGAATTCTCCTATTTTTAGTGTCTGCATCTCTGCAGTAAGGTTTTGAATAGCAGTAACAAACTCCTGCATTTGGGCCATATTGTACTCCGGACGTCGCAAGCCATCCTTTGTGTGTCTTACCTCTTTGCCTTTTTTTGCCATCTCAGGGGTGATATAGGGCCTGTCCTTTCGGGCAGCCACCCTGTACTCTGGAGGCACAGAGAAAACAAGGAGGCTCCTCCCCAGAAACAGCCCAACAAGGGAAAAACCTCAATGAAGTGGAAAAAACCCGTCTGATGGTATCCTCCAGGAATGGCTAAATCCAGAGAAGGCCAAGTTGAACCAGCAGCTTGGAAGGGACTCCACTCCGGATGAAGGAGGAAGGATGACAGCGGGCTCAGCAACAGCAAATTCAGGAGAGTGGAGAGGGCAGAATATAAGGGGAAGAATGGGAGGCAGGAAGAGCACACAGAAACTAGCGCAGGAACCATGGGGGGGGAACGACAAGGCAACTGAAAGCGCTGGTGCAGCTAACGAAGAAAGTTGCAACACGCTAGCTTACCAGTGATCTGATAATTTGAAGCAAAGTGACCAGGAATGCAGTGCTTTCTACTTACATTCAGCTAAACTGATCATGTTTACAAATAGCCGAGGTGCAGAGATATGCTTACTTGCCTAGTCTCTGAATGTGACACAGATCTCTGGTAACAAGCAGAGGTTATGTAATTTTATTAATCTGATGCTATCATCACTGTTTTCCCGGGAGTAACTCTCTCCCAGTTGGCCAGTGGACATCAGCCGCTGCCTGATCCTGACAATGGGGGTGGCTATATGAGGGAGGATCATGGGAGCTGCTAGATATGGGAGGAAACAACCTCCGGCAGAAAATGGTGGTGCTCACAGATGATGGGGCCTCATTCCGAGGTCGGAGGTAACCCTCTGGTGCCACCGGCAGGTTACCGCTGACACGGAAATGCTGAATCTGACGCCTGACTGCCCAGTACTGGCAGGGCATTACGAGTCAGGCGGCAGATTCGGTAACTCCCCATTCCTGTGGAGCCACATAGGACTCCATGTGATTGGGGAGACGGAAGCACCAGCACCGTTGCTTCCGTGATGACTCTGTCCAACGGTGCTGATGCGCCCGGCAAGGTCAGATCTGCCGGGTGCTACAGCCTCTGCAGGCAGACTCGTAGTGTGGCAGTCCGGAAACAAGGGTGCTGCTAAGCTTACCGGCACCCTTGTTTCCAGACCATCACAATCTGAATGAGGCCCATGGTATCCCTCTTTCCCCTTACAGGATGAATCTCCCATAACACAACACCCTAAAGGCATATTGTATTTCTTTCTCTGCTCCCTCAAAGGAGAATGCTGAATTTTCCTCAAACAGTAATTCAGAGCAACCTTCAAACATTGATTCACCTGCAGAACATGTTAAAATAAATTCCTCCAATGTATTCGTGCAAGTTAGTAAAAAGAAACTACCATTCCCAGAAACACCTTAACACTGTGATGAGGAAGAGGAATCCCTGAGCACATGCAGCGGTCTAGTTGTTGTGAGCATACACCTGTGCCTGGGTCATTTAAAAGATCACTTGAAGAAATGGCAGATTGCTGGTGGGAGCTGACTGCAGATCTCTGTGTTGCCGAAGAACCAAAAAGAGAATGTTCGATCCAATCCGGCTCATGCAGTGAGAACGCCAGAAGCAAGCACCGTGCTTCTAGGCGTTCCGCAGTGGAAAACAGCAAGAAGAAGCAGCTTACCGGAGAACCGCGAGAAGAGAAGAAGTCCGGCCAGAGCCACCGAAGATGTGGAAACTGAAAGCCGAGCAGCGCTAAGGAGAGAGAATCCTGCGGCTGTCATCGGCAAGCTGCAAACAGGCCAGGAAACACCACAAAGAGCTGGTAAGTCCACACTGGGTTGAAGAGAGCACCAGGGCGTATAATAGATAAAGAGAGAAAACCATTTCATAATAATGATAGCAAGAAATTAAAAGCACATTTGACTAAGAGAGAAACCTTTAACGGACAATGTAAATTAACCCACAATGCTAAGGTGGTGAATGATTGGAAGTGTGAGTAAAACACTAATGAGGAAATATACTGTTGACTAAGGGAATTAGAGACAGGTAACTGCAAGAAGCCCTGGCAAGAGAGTATAGCAGGCCATTGCAAGAGTGGGAAAACCAGAAGCTCTGGCAGGAGAGTATAACAGGCCATTGCATGTGTGTGAGAACAAGAAGCCCTGGCAGTCGAGCATGCAAGGCAATTGCAAGTGTGAGGAAACCAGAAGCCCTGGCAGGAGAATATACCAAACTATTGTAAGCATGTGAAGACAAGAGGGTTACATGTCTTTATAACAACCCCCTTCATGTCGAATGCATATATACCGACACTTTTATAACTAAAAAACACATAACAATTTGTTTTTTAAAACCTTTTTATTTTGGGGGATCCCTCCTCCAAACCCCTGTTTCCCACCCCCACCATTTTCTGAAAAGATTTAACCCTTTACCCCACCCACACATATATTCTCATTATGTGTTTTTGTTATAAATGTTTCGGTATAAAAGCATTTCTACATAAAAGATTTGTTATAAAGACTGCATACCAGACAAGAGTTCCTGGCAAGAGAGGTACGCCAAGCAATTACAACAAGTGTGCAAATACAGGAAGCCCTGGCAGGAATGTATACCAGACAATCACAAGTGTGTGAATATCGGGAACAGAGAAACCCTGCCAAGAAAGTATACCAGGTACCCTGACCAACACAAAAGATAATTATATATGTTACTTTGATATTGAACAAGAGGAAAGACAAGAACTATTGTCAAGAAATTGTGAAAAGAAATCTAGAGAAAGGGATATACCCTCTGGATTAAAGAGCAATACTCTTGAGAGACTTTTGTTGGAGTTATTTTTTATTTATTTAATTATTAATATGCATATAGGCAAAATAGGCTTTACATATAACACTCTAAAATCATTGTATCAACATACATCACATTAAATAGCACAAAGGTAAACAGTGAGTTTCAAAGGAGGTGAATCATTCACACGCCGACAGGCAGTCGTTAATATTGACATTTGCAATTGCACCTTCAAATAAAGAGTATTACATTGGACAAGTAATCCCTGCCTCAGAAGAAGAGCTACGCTCGAAACACGTGTCAGGCTGTCTCGAATACCTAATAAATACATACTTGTACATCACATTAAACACTCTATATAAAAAACAAAATGGCATAAAACACAATAAAAGATATATAAAAACATTTCTAGAAATATAGTAAAAAACATCCTGAGATAATAGTTTAAGAATTGCTATACAATACTCATAATAGTTCATCCTGTGATAGATGATATTAAGGCCATGTCCTTTTAGGAGTTTCTCCCAAATATCATCCAAATTATTTAAGTCACAACTGTTATCATATGCTTTAACGTATCTTAGTCTGATATCGCATAAACTTTCGCACTCACAAATGAGATGATATGCTGTCTCAATAATATAATTCCCACATAAACGACACCTTCTCTCCATTCTCATGATACCAAGTCTGGATCCCAAAATTTCAAGGCATTCAGACATGTTAAACTTAAAAATTAAGTACGGATGAATTGTGCCAGCATCAGGATATGTAGTTAGATAAGCCGGGATACCAATGATACTCTCTCTATTCTGTAAAAACATCCCACTATTATTTTTCATCGCTGGCTGTATCGTGTCTCTCTCCTGTCCGAAAGCCAATATCTCCCTTTTCAACAAGAATTTGAGCTTCGCTGTAGAGTATGCCAACCAACCAACAGCATGCTCTTTTGCCCATTTGTAATATATGGATTTCCACCACTCAAGTGTGTATGATATCTTATTGGAATCTATTGCATTGAATGTCTTGATCATGTCAACCATTAATGTACCATTAGCTAAAATACATAACTTTGTGTATAGCATGGCTGATCTATATAACATAACATCCCAAATTCGTATTAAATTGCATTCTAAAATAATATATTCACTGGATAGGGCTTTCGGCATTCGAAATAGAATTTTTAAGATTTTGGGCCTCATCACGAGTTGGGCTGTAGCCCTTAAATGCAGTGGTAACGGTATTACCGCTGAATTTAAGGGCTGGCCCTATCACGAGTTGGGCGCTAAATGGGCTGTTTTACCTCAAGCCTTTCTTTGGAGGTGAAAATCCCCTGTCTTCGGCTGTATTACTGCCGGCTGTATTAGCCTGCATAATTAGTGCTGAAAATGCCCCATTGAATCCAATGGACCCAATGGGGAATGGGGATTTACTGTTAACACCCAACCCGTGATCCGGCGGTAATACAGCTGGACTGGTCGGTGCTATGGCTATTACAGTCAGGCTGTATTACTGCCAGGATACAGCCCAACTCGTTATGAGGCCCTTTGCCTTCAAATTTGTTCAATTCCTGCGTTAGTTTTGTACCCCAGATCTCAGCTCCATACAATAGGCACGATACAATGTTTGCCTCACACAACAACAACATTGTCTTAATAGAGATCCCTGCTTGCTTTCCAATAAAATGACTTAATGACATAGTACTATTCATACATCGTTTTTCAATATCTATCCACTTCTTTTTCCACGATAGATTCTGAGGTCTCTACTAGTAAGGTCACACTTGCCCAGGCCCCTAGGGAGGTTCTTGCAGAGCAGGCTCACCTCCCTAGCCTCAAGTGTGGTGTCTCCCCCTTGGGGTGAAGCGACAAATACTGTTGATTCATCACATACCCTTCCCGTTATGCTGGTGGCTTCCCCATCTCAGTGGAGAGGGAACAAACTCAGAATGTCCACATTTCCTTGTTCCTTTCCTTTTCTGTGTTTCACCGGGAACACCATCGCATTACTCTGGGATTAGTGTCTTTTCGTAGGCTTATCCAGATCAATGGTGAGTGGTCGGTAACCAACTTGAATTTTCTTCCTGTTAAAAAAGACTTCAGATGTAATATGGACCACTTGATGGCTAATGCTTCAAGCTCTACCGTAGCATATGACTGATCTCGGGAAAAGTGTTTCCGGCTAGTGTACAACACTGGATGTTCAATCCCATCATATCTCGGAGAGAGTACTGCACCCAAGCCAACTTTATAAGCATCAGTCTGTAGAAGGAACTGCTTATTAAAATCTGGCATTTTCAAAACCGGTTCCTGACAAAGTATAGCCTTCAGGTCATTGAAGCTGCCCTGGTCATTCTTATCCCAGGTTAGCTTCTGGGGGTGTGAGTTTTTCAGCTTGTCTGTGAGATTAGCCGCCACGGTGGAGTAGATTGGGATAAACCTGCAATAATATCCAGTTAGTCCCAAGAAGGCTCTAAGATCGCCTTTCATCTTGGGGATTGGTGTCTGTTGTACTACCGTCACTTTCTCTGCCTGAGGTTGAATAAGGCCATTTCCAACAAAGTATCCCAGATATTTTATAGGGCTAGCTGACACTTTCATGTATTCGCTCTTAAGTCTGCTTTCTTAAGAGCACAGATGATTGAATATAGATGATTTACATGCTCTTGCCAGTTGTCAATGACTGTCCTTGAGATGTGCTCTGCAGAAAGTACTATACAGATTTAATATTCTGTCCTTTAGCCTTTGAAAGGTGGCAGGAGCTCCATGGAGTCCAAAGGGTAAGAGTTTATATTGAAACAGACCTTGAGGTGTTGAGAAGGTGGTCTTTTCTCACTTCGATGGATTTAATGGAACCTGCCAGTGCCCTTTCGTCAAATCCAGGGTAGAAATGTGTTTGGTTGTACCTAGTTTTTCTATTAGGTCATCAATCCTGGGTAATTATCAAAGTTGGAAATTGAATTTAGTTTTCTAAAATCTACACAGAAATGCCAGGATTGATAAGGTTTGGCAACTAAGACAATAGGGGAGGACCAGGAACTCTCAGAGGGCTTGATCCTTTATCTCCTGTTTAATGACTTTTTTTCTTTCTTCCGGGATCCTATAGGGTTTTAGGTTGATAGTTTTCTCTGCTGGTGTCCGGATATAATGAAAGAAATGTGTGACTCTACTTGGTTGTTCCGAAAACACTTTGGGGAACTGGAAGAGTAGGTCACAAAGGTCTTTTTGTTGTGACGGTGGAAATGTTGGGGAAATTAATTGTGTTCCTGTTCTGACCGTCAGGAGAGGGGCCATAGTGACTGTAGTGGTCTTGCTAGGGTCTTTCCTCCACTCTTTAAGAAGGTTCACATAATAGACTTGTTTATTTTGATGTCTGTCTGGGATATTCGGTAATCCAAGGGATCATTGTTTGAGAAATTCATAGTGTCTGTCTCACTTAGAAACAATCTTTTTTCAAATGTCTGGAGGAGAACTAAGACTAACTGCCGACAGAAAATTAACCTTGTCACTGTATGTTTATTACAAACAGCCTTATGCTGTTCTTGCATCCTAGATGTTGTTTCACAATTTCTCTCGCAATTTCTCTCACCACTGCCATATGGGTTTTCAATTTTCTGGTGGCTCGGGAAATCGGCAAGATGGCTTCCCCCCTCTCTTCCCAGGTGTCTTTGAGCATGTCCAGGACATCCCGAGGTATCCTCCAATATAGTAGCTCACAAGGGGAATATCTCAGGGATGTCTGAGGGGGTCTTCCAGACTGCAAATAAAGCCCATGGTATCATGATATCCCAATTGTTCCCATCAGTTTCTACCAACTTCTTTAAGATTCTTTTTAATGTGTGAATCTTTCTACCAGACCATCTGTCTGGAGATCGTATGCAACATACAAAGAGTTTTGATGTTGAGTAACTTCTTCTTGCATTAGGTGAGACATAAAGGTAGTACCCTGATCAGTAAGGATCTCCTTTGGGAATCCTACTCGAGCCAAAAAGGGTAACATATGTTTTAATATCTGTTTGCTAGTGTTATTGTGGAGGGGGAATGCTTCAGGATAGCGGGATGCATAGTCTACTATCATAAAAGTAAATTAGTTTCCCAGCTTAGATGTTTCAAGCAATCCAACGATGTCCATAGCTATTCTAGAGAAAGGGACCTCGATAATTGCTAAGGGCTATAAGGGGGCTCTCAGGACGGGGGTTTTTGCTGTCTTTTGACAAATGTCTCACACACCTGTAATTGTGGGCCTTTGTCCTTTTCCAGAATTAATATCAACTGCGTTGAGTAATGTATCCTCTTGATATATTATTTTACTCAGGTTTTCTATTTGCTTGCATTGCACCCATTCATATATTTGTAAGGGTTTGTTTGTGGTTCCGTTCCCTTTGAATAATATGCCCTTTCTCTCTCTCTGTTATGTTGATTGCAATTACCTGCATTCAGCATGGTTGCTGATATGCCCCGGGGTCCCCGATCTTTGGGTGGACTCGCCGGCTCTGAATATCATTCCAGGATTCTCCCGTGGTCAGCCGGTAAAGTATTTCTGCTTGTTTCCTTGTTGCACCACTTCTGTTTATGCTTCTTTCATCTCTCATGGGTTCCGTTGAACTGCTTCCTTGTCGACTCCGGTCAGGGAGGAGCAGCAGCTGCAGTGGTACCGTCCTTGGCTCCAGGATCAAAGCAGCGCCAGAGAAATCAACACAGCTGGTGAGTTTGGGAGACAGATGCAAGACCGGTCTGTGTTGAAGTGAAAGTTGCATGCAGCAACTTTGTATGAAGAGCGCAAGAGCAAAGAATATTAACGCGTGCGATGAGAGACGCAAGTAAAACTCAATTGCTGATGAATGTTTGAACTTTAATATGAATCAGAGAAGGTACGAGACAATGTAACAGGGTGGTCTGGCACAACGGGTGTGCTCAATCAAAGATCTCTGTGTGATGTACCCAGCCAGGAAGTGGCAGAAACAAAAGCAATAAAGTGAAACTTATGGATGAAGTTAATCGAAGTGGTCCTGCGATAGTATAAGAAAAATCCATTTGACAGTCGAAAGTCTTTGAATTTTGATAACAAAAAGAAAGCAATGAAAGTGAGATTATAAGGTATGAGACCGATAGAGGGAGACCCGTGGTCCGTGTCCGATCGGGGGAGACCAATTGGGAACTTGTGTTTAAGGGGGTCCGAGCCCGACTGAGGGAGCCCATGGTGAACAATAACCCTGAGTACTTGTGAATGTGAAAATCCTGATGAGAAAGGAACTTTGGTACTTGTTTGTTACGCCAGGCACTCTGCAATAAAAGACTTTTATTGGGAAAGAGACTTTGGCGCAGTAGGCCCAGACACCTATGTTTTGAACTGAATCCTCGTGGCAGAAGAGCCAGAGTGTGTTCTAAGCTTGAGTGTGCCACCTTGTCCTGTGCTGAAAATGTGGGAAGGAAAGCCAACTGCTCAACTATCCTGACATAATGTTTCTTAAACACTTTTCTTTTGCATACATCATTTTACCACACCATTTGCATTTAAAAGTAAGGATTGGAAGTAGGTTTATTAGTATAGGCCCTTTTATTTTGACAGACTCCACTAGTACTGCGTTATTATTATTTGATGGTCGTAGCTTGCCCCCTTCCTTAGATTTAGGGTTAGATAAGTGTTCAATCAACCCATTCAAGTTCAATAAACACCCTTGAACTGTGATCACGATGTCTGTCTTCACTGTTTGAGACCATGCCTTCCTTACATGTGCTGTCAGGAGTGGGATGTGACACAATTCAGACAAATTGGGGCACCATAAAATTCCAGAAACTTAGTCACAGAGCCTTAGATCCCTCTAACACCATGAAAGAATCCATAGGCTTTGATATTTGTAGCAGCAGAAAAGCTACTATGCCTCCAAGGACAAGAGGGATGATGCCCACAGACTTAGTCCTAATACCCCCTGTGGGTTGCTATATAAGTTGGCCCAAAAATCTGGCTTGGTCTGGAAGTTTGGTCTAGATGTCCTAGCAGGCGTCATAGATCCAGACTTTCGCGGAGACATAAAGGTTCTCCCACAGAACCATGGTGAAATTCCATTTGAAATACACTGTGGGGACAATATTGCACAGGGAATTGTTGAGAAGGCTCTATTTTCCCGTTTTAAGGACGAAAGTGAACCAGAGGAAACTGATAGAGGTAACTTAGGCTTTCGAGATGCTGATGAAACACCCATCACTGAAACAAAGAGGGAAGAAGAACCTACCATGCTTCCCAATCTAGCCTTCGCCCAGCGAAATTAACCATTTCTTGCAGAGGCTTTCTTACAAGTGATTCCTGAGGGGGAAGGACTAGAAAAGGGAAGCCCCTTTTTCTTCCTGAAACAGGGATTACTATATAGAAAGGAAACCTCCAGAGAAGGCCTAAGTAAAACTCAGTTAGTAATCGCCAAAACCCATCGCAAGATTGTGCTAGAGATTGCACATTCTCATTTGACAGGGGGGCATTTAGGACAATCTAAAACCCAAGCTCACATCAGTGTGAATTTCTACTTGCCAGGTATCCATGCTGACATAAATAACTTCATTTAGACATGGGAAATATGCCGGAAAACCAGCGCACTTATTCCCGTACCCGCCCCTATAAACTCCTAGTCCCTTTCTCCTGAATTGTGATGGATTTCATTGGACCGTTGCAAACCTCTAGACTGCGTAATAAACATGTTCTTGTAATCGTTGATTACGCTACCCGCTACCCGATACCCAGATGCTTTCCCCAATGCGGAACAATACAACCCAGCAAATCTAAAACACCTCCTACCATTCTTTTCTAGGGTTGGCTTCACCAAGGAAATTCTAATGGATCAGGGATCCAATTTTATGAGTAAACTCATGGGTGAAGTCAAGGAATTACTACACATTACAACCTTAAGAACCTCAGTTTACCACCCCAAATAGACGGATTGCTTGTTACGCTCACCTGGTATCCACAGGGACGGCACCCAGCCCTGGTTGGATGATTTGCACTCTCGAACCCTCTCCCGGTCCCTTGGTAAGGCCTCTGGTTAAAGATGGGTCTGCAATATAGGAGAGCTGGATTCAATACCAGATCGTCTTTATGTTTTCCCACATCCCTTGGCCTCAACTCCTTCCTCCCCCTTGGGCCCTCTCCTCACCTTAATATTGTAGAAGGTGGATTTTCCGTCCTGCTCCTCGTGGCAGGGGCGCGTAGATGTGGGGGCCGAGCAAAGACCAAGTTACTTCACTGGTGCAAGCCCCCCCCCCCCTTGTGGGAATCCAGGCCTGCTGCGACTCCGTAGGTTTGCTGCTTACAGTCTTTATATGCAGTTCTTATGTTCCTCTTAGTTCGAATAATAATTTCTTGCTTCTTTCCTTTTAGGTATGGAAAGGTATTTTGGAGTTGTCATGCAGTTTGAAGATGAGCATGGGCCGGTAAGCGAAAGCGCGGTGTGCGCGATGCTGTCCGGTGAGTAATGCGCAGCGCTGTTTCGCCTTTTATATTGCTAACCTGTGTCTTTTCTCTCCTTGCAGGTTGTGATGTTCCTCGCCGAGCGCCGTAATGTTCCAGCAATGATAGTGACCAGGAGATGACTATACAAGTAAGATCTGTGTGGCTTCCTTCATTCGGAAGGAAACGTGAATAAACACTTACTAATGCTGTCTTTCTTTCTCCTCTTTCCAGGTTATGGTATTCCAGGATGCATGCAGTGCCAGATGTTGGAGTTCGTACCTTCAGGTGAGTGGAACTGAAGTCGGCGATGGATTGAAGACAGGATACTGTTCCAGGTAAGTTTTGTAGTGTACTTTCTCTCTCTGCAGGTCCTTGGTTTCAGGTAAGCTGGCATCAAAGAACTGGACACGGTGAGCGTTATGCTACCCACAGCAGAATAACGCAAAGCATGTTCTGCAGTTTGGGTGTGGTTTAAATAGTCTCAGGTAAAGTAGTCCAGGTAAAATAGTCCCAGGCCTGCCACACCCACAGTAGTCCGAGTAAAGTAGTCCCAGGCCTGCCACACCCAAAAGACTAGACTGCATAGCTCAGTTCCTTGTAACTGAGCTATGTGTGTGCCTCCATGTTGGCTGAACCCCCCCAAGTTAAATAGTCCCAAGTAAATAGTCCCATTCTAATGTTGGTCTTCATGATGGTTATGAGCCTGGCGCCATAACCACCAGGACTGACACCAAGAGAGTCTTGGATGAGGTTTTAAGGCCTTTGACCTGGCCCTAACTGGAAGGCTGACTTGCTAGTGAGGGCCAGGGGCAAGGGTCATGACATTGCTTGAGAGATTCAACAAAACCCTTAAAATGATTTTGAGAAAATTGGTAGATAAGGATGAGAAATGCCTAGGATTGAATGATCCCCTAGACCCTATTTGCAGTAAGAAAGACCCCCTTGGGCATCCACCGGATTCTCTCCTTTTGAACTACTTTACGGTAGAGAACCAAGAGATGTTTTAGACAGGCTCCAGGAGACCTGGGAAGAGAGAGAAGAGGCACCTATTCCCCTTTCACAGACAGCTACACGATTGCGAGAGCACATGAAACTTGTTCGGAATCTAGTCCACACTCACATGGGAAGAGCTGAAGCCCAACAGAAGTCCACTTATAACAAGAAGGTGAATTTAAGATCTTTCTCGGTAGGACAAAAAGTATTAGTCCTCTTACCTACCTCTGAAAATAAACTTGTCTCAAAGGTGCATGGGCCATATGAGGTACTGGAGCAAACAGGGACCTGTACCTGTAGATACCTATAGAATAGCCCAACCTGATAGGAAGCAAAAGGCCCACCTTTACCACGTAAATCTCTTAAAGGAGTGGAGAGAAAATCCTTCCGCTACCACCACCTCGATGTTGTCTTGTCTGGTACCAGAGGAGATGGACAATTCTGAGCTTATTCCGCAAGAACTTTCTAGACAGAAACAAGAAGATTTAAACTACCTTGTTATGGCATCCCCCAATGTATTCTGTAAGAAACCAGGGAGAGTATGTGGTAATTATCATTATATCAGAACTCCAAAGGGAAAAGTGGTCCATTTGAAACCATATAGACTACCAGAAACCTGAAAACAAATAGTGGTTAAGGAAGTGAAAAAAATGCTGAAGGCAAACATTATCGAGCCCTCTTCAAGTCCATGGTTCCATGGTCCTCCCCTATTGTGTTGGTAACTAAACCCGACAATTCTTGGATGTTTTGCATAGACTTCTGGCAGGTCAAAGCCATTGCTGCCTTCGATGCCTATCCTATGCTGCGCCTAGATGAGTTAACAGATAAACTTGGAAATGCCACATTCCTATCAACCCTAGATTTAATCAAGGGATATTGGCAAGCCCCAGTACATGGACCTGATAAGGAAAAGACAGCTTTCTCGATACCTCTGAGACTTTTGCAGTTCAAAGTCCTCCCTTTTGGCCTACATGTGGCCCCAGCCTCTTTCCGATGACTTATGGACAGGATATTATAGCCCTACTTGATTTCTGTGGGGCCTATATTGACAAAGCAAAAACAAAGAGGTGATGGCTGGGAGGTTTAGACTGAATCTTAAACACTGGCATTGCTCGGGGCAACCCTCCAGACCATCGTTCTTCGCCTGCCAAGCCATTACAGAAGGGGAAAGACCATATGCAAATCAGGCTTGGCCCCACCCCAAAAGGGGCCGTCCAGGCCAAACTGCTAGGTCACATCCCTTCTGCACAAGACCACAAGCATCCCCAAACATGTTTCGCCCTTGTTGAAGCTCATCAGTGAGGAGTAGCTTGGGTCTCTAGGCCCAGCAGGCACAGGACTCACGTCTGGGCATACCCGTTCCACTCGGGGTGACAAAGCAAAAACAAAGAGGTGATGGCTGGGAGGTTTAGACTGAATCTTAACCACTGGCATTGCTCGGGGCTAAAGACTCTGGGTAAGGCTCTTGTAACCAGGACTCATGTCTGGCAGAGAGTCTCCCAGGACCCCCTTGTTATCTGCATATTTAAAGTAAATTTGGGTCACACCCTAAGTTACTAGGGGAATCCAAACGTGGACCCCTTACTCACTATTCTTAGAGAGGCACAGCTACACCCTACTGATGAGGTTCAACCAGACCGAAACACGTGTCTGGGGTTGCTGTTGGTACTCTTGTTCAGAGGAGAATTGCCTAGGATTTCGGTGCTGGACTGCCCCAGGTCAGGACAAAGACTGATATGTTTGGGATATTTCTTCTCTGTGAAAGATAGTGAGCTAAAGACTCTGTGTTATCGACAGGCCTATATTGACAACATAGTAATTTATAGTAAAACTTGGGAACACCATATTTTTTATCTTTCTAGTATGAGAACCGTCAGAGAAGCCATCTTAACTGCCAATCCATCCAAATGTAAGCTGGCACCCTTGACCAGGTGAGCGTAACAGATAGGCGTTCAATCAATGCATTGAAGATCAATAAACACCCTTGAACTATAATCACTTGTGTCTGTCTTCACTGTTTGATACCATGCCTTGCATACACCTGTCAATTGGTCTTCATACCTCTCATCACATTATTTATAATGCTGCTTTTCATCTTAGTTTCCTTATTTGCTCTCGCACCTCCATCACTTCCTCTCTTTTGTCCATTCATTTTCTCCCTTTTGACTCATGTCTTGTTTCACTTTCTAGTCATCATCTTTAAGTACTTTCATGGTCTTGCGGCTCCCTACCTTTGTTCTCTTTTTCTCTCCACCAGTGTAATAACTTTGATGAAAATATGGCTGGGAGGGGTGGCATCTGAAGGAAAGGGGCAAGGTGGAGGAAGGGCAGAGTGTGGCTGTAAGGGATAACACTTAACCACATGAGTCCCTTGCCAGTGCTTTTTTACAGCAGTCTTATGAAAATGATAACAGACACACCCCAGTCTTATGAAAGTTATAACAATGCCATTATCTGACTTGTGTCTTACCTCTTGCCTTTTTTCGCCCACTCAGGGTCTGTCCTCCCGGGCAGCAACCCTGTACTCTGGAGGCACAGAGACAATAAGGAGGCTCCTCCGGAGAAGCAGCCCAACAAGGGAAAACCACAGTGAAGAGGAAAAAACCCTTCAGATAGTATCCTCCAGGAACGTGGAAATCCAGAGGAGGCAAGGTTGAACCAGCAGCTTGGAAGAGACTCCACTCCAGGTGAAGGAGGAAGGATGACAGCGGGCTCAGCAACAGCGAGGACAGGGGAGCGGGCAGGATGTCAGAGGAAGAGAGGAAGGCAGGAAGAGTGCAGAGAAACTAGCTCTGGAAACAAGGGGGAGGAAGGGCAAGGCAACTGAAAGTGCTGTTGCAACAAAGGAAGAAAGTTGAAACGTGCTAGCTTACCAGTGATCTGCTAATTTGAAGCAAAGCAACCGGGAATGCAGCGCTTCCGGTTTGTGGACATCACTGCGTGGGTCCTGGCCGCGACTGCCATCTTGGAATGGGCAGCTGCGGCGAATGCAGTGCGCCATCTTGGAAAGGGCACACTCATTTTCCATCTGTGCCAGAGAGACCAGTATGTGGGAATCCTGATATCATTCCCCCTTCCAGATCCGGGGTGCCTTCCTGAATTCCTGGCATGGAACTGCTTCACTACATGAGGAGCATGAATGTCCATTGCTTTCTACCAAGTTCTTTCACAGCGGTCATAACCTTTCCAATCGATAATGTACTTCATTGCCCTCAGCGGATTCTGGAATCACAGATCAGTTGCACTTCATACTCCAGGTGGTCATCTTTGAGTATGGAAGGGGGAATTGATGCAGCAAGGTTCCAGACTTATAAGGCTTCAGTAAAGAAACATGAAAAACAGGATGGATATGTTTCCATGAGAAGGGGAGATGTAAGCGACAAGCAACTGGATTAATGACTCTATGTACAGTATATGGTCCAAAGTATTGCAGAGAAATTGTTTTAGAATGAAGGCGCAAAGGTAGGTGTTTCAAAGAGAGCCAGACTTTGTTTCCTGCCTTGTAAAATGGGGCATCTGAACGATGAAGATCTGCATACTGCTTGGTGGTCTTTTGTGCAGATTGCAAGTTTTTTAAGGATAATTGTTGTTTTTCTTGTAATTCTTTCAGCAAGGTGACCACAAAAGGAATGGTAGTTTCTCTGACTGCAGTGATTGGCAACCATCTAGGGTGAAATCTGTAAGAACAAAAAAAAGGGGGACATGTCCAAGGAAGAGTAATGCGTTATATTTTTTTTAATTTTTATTTTTATTTTGGTTGGTTCAAAATATTAAACCTTTCAAAACAGAAACAAATATAAAACAGAATCATTTTGATTTTCCACAATTTGATTAGCATATGTTAAGATTCTTCTTTACAGATTCACATTAGATCATCAATACTAGGTGGGGCATGTGAATTACATAAATTTCAATACATGAAAATTTGAAAAGGATAAAACATACATGGAAAGAAAAAAATCAGAAAAATACATGATCTATTAGTCAGTTTTAAATAGTACCATCAGAAATTGTAGAATTGCAATGCGAACCGACAATTTAGTATTGGTAAATAACCATTGCCACGCTTGCGTATGGTCCATGGGAAGTAATAAGAATGTCACCCTTGCAAAGTGTTTTTTTCTCAAATCTACCAAATCTGGACATTCAATTAAACAGTGTTGAAGTGTTTCTTTCTGGGTAGGTAGTTTACACCATCTACAGAAATTCTGATTTTGTGAAATCAACTTCCTTTTTGCTAGAACATCTCGTGTATGCCAGAGATTGAATCTGAAGAGTAGATATTCATTACGCATTTGAGGAGAGGGCCACTTATGAAGGTAATCAGCTATACTTCCCAATTTTTTGTGGCCAAATACATTAGATCAAAATCCTTGGCATGTGAGCATAGATTGATGGTATTTATCAAATCCATTTGGAACAATTTTATTTTGGCTCTTATGTAAAAGTGTATCCAATGGGATACCAGCGTTAGCGAGAATGTTTAAAGTATGCTGAAGCCATTTACTTGGGAACAAATCCTCAGAGGATGTTAAGGTACGAGCTAGCACACCTACTACATTTTCTGACGTTAGTTTGATTAAACATTTTCTTAGAAGAGCGCATCTTTTCCACTGTACTTGGGAGAATAATGAAGGCAAGCCAATTTCAAAGCATATCATTGCTCGAGATGTGCACTTGGGCAGGCACAAATTTCTTTTCCAAAATTTGGCTTCGATGACATCCCAAAATTCACGTTCTCGAGGTAATGAGGACACCTTACCATACGGAATGGGTAATACTTTCTATTTGTAAAACATTACAACATGATTGTACGAGAATTTTGCAAATTTATAGGTTAGTAACTTTGCTTGATTGGTTAATAATTGTAACCTTTGTTGAAGTTCTACTGTACCATTATCAGGTTCAACGAATTTGTAATCGAGACTCCCAAGTACTTAAAGATTGGAACTTTTTCAAGTTTGTCCAATCCCAGGTACCAGTCCAAATGTTTGATGGTCGTCTTAGATTTGCAGTTTTGCACGAGGACTTGTGTTTTCATAGTGTTTATAACCATGTTATTTGCAGAGGCATACATATTTAACTTATTCAACATATTTTGCAAACCTCTGGGAGTTTGTGATAACAGGATCAGATCGTCTACATATAGTAGATAGTTAATTAATTGTAAACCTAATTTTGGTGCATCACAGATGGTATCTTGAAAGGCATGTCTTATGTCAAGTATAAAGATATTGAATAACGTTGATGCCAAGATGTACCCCTGCTTAAGCCCTCTTTGAGTGCGAATATGTGAAGATAGTAGGCCATCCAACGTTAGTTTTACTTGCATAGAGGTGTGAGTATGCAATATCATAATTAGGGCTAGTAATGAGGGAGGACAGTTGTACTTGCTTAGCTTCTGATATAATAATAGCCGGTCGATAGAGTCAAAAGGAACTCTAAAATCTACAAATGCCAGGAACAAGTTTTGATCACGCTTTGCATATTTTGCTTTAATGAGATTCAAAATCATGATGTTCGGGATAGTGCCTACTCCTATTACAAATCCTGCTTGTAGAGGGTCAAGTAAGTTCGATTTAGAGATCCATCTATTAAGCTCTTTAAGCAGGATACGAGCAAAGCTCTTCCCAGGTACATCTAAAAGGGCTATTGGACGATAGCTGCTTGGAGCTTGATGGTCTCCTTTTTTGTATATGGGTAGAGTTACCGAATTTCGCCAGGATTGAGGAATGGTTTGATATTTATTCACTAGAGTAAAGATATTGTAAAGGATTTGGGGCCACAGAATTGGATTTTGTTTAAATGCATATTTAGAGAGGCCATCAGGGCTGCAAGCTCTCGAACGGCTAATTGTTTTGATGCATAATTGAATGTCCAAAAGATCAAACTTAAGATGGAACTTGAATGGACAAGACAAATCATCAAGACTCACATTATTTGCTGGGGGGGCATATAGAGTGGTAAAATGATTAATCCAGTTATTTCTGTCACGCTATTGGCTTGGACAAGTGCCTGCGGTCCAGTATGACTACCATTTATAATGGCCCTTGCTCTCGATGAATTATTGGCTTGTATCAGATTTAACATATTGAGACCATCTGCTTGGTATAACGAAGCCCGTCTCGCTCTTAACGAGTTTTTGTATCTGGTTTTGATGTTGGCAAGAGCTAGACTTCTTATACCTATAATGCGTTATTATAGGCGAACTCAGCCGTTGGTAAAAAGAATGTCCAGTTGTCTTGTGTAGCAGAAACAAAACAGTACAGTAACTGTTTTAGGATCTGGTCTAGTGTTTCGGTCTGGCCATTCATTTCTGGGTGATAACCTGAAGACAAAGGTCTTTACACGCCTTCCGAGGGGCATAATTGTTTCCAAAACTTTGATGTATATTGTGACCCTCTATCAGAGGTAATGGTTTCAGGCAAACCAAGAAGGCGAAATACGTCCTGCAAAAAGACACAAGCCATTTGAGCAGCTGTAGGTAACCCAGGAAGAGCAAAGAAATGAGCCATCTTGGTAAAGGTATCCACGGTTACCATAATCACAATACAACCGTTAGAGGGGGGTTAGACTGACAACCAAGTCGGTTGATATTCTTTGCAAGGGCCCCTTAGGCAATTCAGGTTGTAGCAATCTACCCACAGGTTTAGTTTTAGGGTTCTTCTGTTGGGCAAAGACCACACGAGTGTTCACATATTCACGTACTTACTGCTTAAGAGTAGGCCACAAAAACTGGTGGTGTTCCAGGTCGACAGTGTTTCGGATGCCTCGATGACCTGCCACAGGAGAATCATGTCCCAAAGAATGCAAATCTTTTCATAAGGGAGAAGATGGAATGAAAAGACGTTTGTTGTAAAAGTACAATCCATCCTGGAATGTAAATCCCCACTTGGTACAAAATAGGTAATCGGGAGCCGTGACAAGGAATTGCAAACGGATCGTTTGAAGGAAGGTCTTGGGAGGATAGCACAGGGGCAACGTGCTCGCCTTGGAAGCAAGACGACACAGAGCAACACAATTTCGATCCCCAGGTCCGCGCTTAGAAACCTCTGGGTACTAAGCGCGTTATAAATAACCAATCATATCATAGGGTCTCAATCTCCATAACAAAGAGAATGTGGTGACTTGTTCCATGGAGTATCCATTCCCCATCTGGAGAGCATATCAGCAGTCAGGTTCTTTGAGCCTGGAACATAGGTGATGAAAAAGCGGTACTGAGAGAAAAAAATGAGCCCAGCAGGCCTGTCTACTGTTTTTGCAGTCAAAAGATTGGAGTATCTGGAGGTTCCGATGGTCGGTACTGATTTCTGTAACTTATCTGGCTCCAAGCAAGAGGTGATGGCATTCAGAGCAGGCCAGTTTCATAGCTAACAACTCTTTTTCCAAAACCAAGTAGTTCCTTTCGGCTTCAGACAAGGTTTTAGAAAAGTAGGACACTGGATGTTCTTTCCGGTCCTTCTGCACTTGCTTCAGCACTGTGTCTACTGCTCTGTCGGATGTGTCTGATTCCAGTGTAAAAGGTTTAGCTCCATCGGGCTGAACCAAAACCGGTGCTAAAGTAAACCCCTCTTTTAGTGCAGAAAAGGCACTTTCAGCAGCAGAGAACCTATGATTTTTCACAGTAGGTTGGTCAAGGGAAGGACTGTCTTGGAGAAGGAAATGCTGGAGTTTTTTTTTTAAAAAATGTTTTACATTTTTTATTTAACCAACAAAACCAATACAAACCAAACTGCAGTGCAAGCATCAAAAGTACTGTTCCACATTTTCATTACACACCCTCCCTTACTAGCATATATGTTTTATTCACGTTGTGTCCGCACCGCATGGTGTGGTCCCATTTTCAGTTGATCCTGACAAATTTTGTATCATTCCAAACAATTCCGCTACCAATGATTTCCACGCCATCAGGGTTCCCACCTCATTCTCACCCCCTATGTTACTTGCCTCCTGCCATACCATGGTCTCTGCCTCCGCCCACTTCTGCAGGTCCTTCCACCACATCTACACTCGTGGCCTATGACAATTTTTCCATCCCATGGCAATTCTTCGTTTTGCAAGCACATATGCTGAATCCTTCAGTTTATTAACATGTTTAAGTTTCTGTGATCTGGGGAACCCCCCCAGTAAGCAGGCCAAGGCCGAATCTATGACCATGGTGACTCCTTTTTCTGCCATTTTCCCAGCCACTTCGCTCCAGAAGCGCTCAATCACTGGGCAGGACCAGAACTTATGTACCATATCTGCTAGTTCCTCTTCGCATTTGGGACATGTTTCTCTGTCAGCATTTTCAAACCTCGATATCCTCAGGGGCGTCATGTATGCCCTGTGTGTAATATATAATTGTATCTGTTTTAGTCTAGCGTTTCTTGACACCTTTTTATGGTATCCCAAGGCACGTTCCCATATCCCATCCTCTATTGGGGCACCCATCTCTGCCTCCCAGTCTAGTCTCAGTTGCGTTAGTTCTTTCCCAACTTTGGACATCATCATTTCGTACAATCTAGAGATCTCATGCCCTCCTTCCGTTATATCGTATATCATATCTATGGTAGCATCTGGCTCTTCTTCCAGTACTGTCTCAGGCCCGGTTGTCTTAATTTTCCTGCACCAATCTATGATATGTAATATATTGACCCACATGTAACCCGGCTTCTTCTGCTAGCTCTTCAAAATTTATAATAGTCCCCTCTTGCCACACATCTCCCATAGTTGCCATAGTTGCCAACCCCACCGATTCCCATTGGTTCCTAATTATCATTTGTAGCAGCTTATCTCCCCCAGCCAACGTGGCCAGCGGTATCTGCGGGGAGCATGGGACTGGGTTTTCCATCATCCGGCATGCTCTATGCCAGATCCTCCACCCAAGCATCATCATTTTAGGGCGTGCCTTCATTTCTTTCTTGGGCAGCCAGATCATCTCCTTTAAATAAAATGGGGCACAGTCTGCTCTAAACAACCTGGATTCTGGGGTCGCTTCATCTGAGAGCCATTTTGCGACATATTGCAGTTGGCTCGCTACGTAATAGACCTCATAGTTAGGTAATTTTATTCCCACCTTTTCATAAAAGTTCTGCAACTTCCTTAGTGCCACCCTATTCCTGGTACCCTGCCACAGGAAATCCCTGCACATACCATTCAGTCTGGTGAAGAACTTCTTAGGTATCAGGTGTGTCATGTTTCTGAAATAATGCAGGAGCCTAGGCAGGACCACCATTTTGAGCATTGCACCTCGCCCCAACATTGTTAGGGGTAACTTCACCCAGAATTTCATGCACTTTTCTATTTTCACTATGGCTACCTCAGTGTTGTACCTATGTTCTTCTTCCACCGTATGGTACACTTCTATCCCAAGGTACCGAAAGGTTCCAACAGCCCAAGGGACTTGCAGCACCGGCAACCGCCCAACAGGGATCCCCTTATAACTACCTAGTGGGAAAATAACGGATTTCTGAGGGTTCACCGCAATGCCAGACAGCCCCGCATACCTTTCCATAACCTCCAAGATGTATTGGAGATTCTCCTCCGGGTGCCTCAGGTACAGCAGCAAATCATCCGCATACAAGGAGATCAAGTGTCTCTCCCCTCCTACCTCGATTCCTTTTCTATCATATTGTTGTCTGAGGTATATCACCAGAGGCTCTAAAGCTAATATATACAGCATAGGGGACCATGGGCACCCTTGTCTGGTACCCCTGCCTAGCTGCCATCTTTCAGAAATCACCGTTCCTGTTTTTACTCTAGCCAACGGTTTACTGTATAGCATCTTTGGCCATCTTGTGTATCCTCGTCCCATACCATAGCCCACCAAGCCTGCCAGCAGCCATGGCCATTTGACAGAATCAAAAGCCTTCACAGCGTCCAGGGACACTATTGCCATTTCTCCCTCATTCTTACTCCCCCACTCAACAATCCGATGGAGTTGTCTGTGATTGTGAGTTATGTTCCTATTCGGGACATAGCCAGTCTGATCAGGGTGTATTAGTTTGCCAATAACTCTACACAGTCTGCTTGCCATGACAGCCGTCAATATCTTGCTGTCCTGGTTCAGCATCGACAATGGTCTATAGGAGCCACAGCTGTGTCCGGGCTTATTGGGTTTGGGAAGCGGTATCATTATTGCTTCTCTTAATGACTCTGGCAGCCGTCCCATCTCAAACGCTTCATTTAGCATATCCAACATCGGGCGGAGCACTTCTGCTTTATACACTTTATAAAACTCACTTGGGAACCCGTCCGCCCCCGGGGTCTTACTAGTGGGTAGCTTTCTCACCACTTCTTCTAACTCCTCCAAGGTAATCGGTGCATCCAGCTCCTCTCGTTCTTCAGCACTTATTTTAGGCAAACCTATGTCATCCAGCGTGTTTGATATTTCCTCATGACTGTTTCCCTCTCCATCCTCATATAATTCCCTGTAGTAATTTACAAACTTCTGATTCACTCCCTCTTGAGTGTCAGCTACACTACCATCTGCTCTAGTTATCGTCCTAATGGTGGCTCTGGGGATCTCACTTTTATATGACCATGCCAAGAGCCTACCTGTTTTATCTTCACCCGCATGCTGTCTCTCAATATATTTCTTATAGTTAAGATAACACAGCCTATCCCATTGCTCTGCACATGTCTGTTGCAGTTTAAGTATCATGTCTCTTTCAGTGTCATCTCTCCCCTTTTGTGCCTCTTCCAATTTCCTTTCTGCTTCCTGTAGGTCGGCCAGGATTCCTCCTTGCAGGCTTTTAGATTTCGCTATGGCGATGCCCTGCATTACCACCTTAAAGGCTTCCCATAGCGTGCCCGCTGAGTCCACGCTACCCGTATTCACCTCATAGTAGTTTGTAATCTCCTCCCTTATCTCTTCCCTAAAATGGGGGTCTTTAAGCACCTCTGCCCGGAGACGCCATGTCGGGATTCGCGCTCTTGGGGGGCAGTTTTGCCAGCCAATAACCAGAGGTGAGTGGTCCAACAGGACCCTCGCTTTGTATTCTGCCTGCACCGTCTCTATCATTATTTCAGACATGTCGAAGACATAGTCCAGCCTCGTATGTAACTGTTGCGGGGCGGAGTAGTGTGAGTACTGCCTTTCCTGGGGGTGTATCATTGTCCACACATCTGCCAGACCAAAGTCGTCTAGCAATGTCTGCAGCGCTTTTGCCGCTGGGGCAGGTCTATCAAATTTCCGATCTGACCGGTCCACCCTAGGGTTCAGTACACAGTTAAAATCCCCACCCCAGTTCACCGCACTCTCCACACACATGCTAAGGTTAGTACTCAGGGTTTTGAAGTATGTTGCCGTGTTTTGATTAGGGGCGTAGGTGTTCACAATGCATATCTCCCTATTTTCCACAAGTCCCCTCAACATGACCATTCTCCCATGTGCTTCCGCAGTTTCCTGCAACAAGTGAAATGGGACATGTGGCGCCACCCATATGAGCACTCCTCTAGCATAAGCAGAATATGTTGAGCCCGCCACGACCCCTTTCCATTTCTTCCCCACCGTTCCCAGCTTTTCCCGTATCAAGTGAGTCTCCTGCAGCAGCGCAATGTCTATTTTCTATCTGCGCAGGTACAAAATAACCTTGTTCCTTTTTAGATAACTATTGAGGCCCTTGACATTCCATGTAATTATTTTAAGGTCCCACATGGCTTGTTAAATCTCCCATTCCCCCCGCTGCAGTGCAGACCAGTACCCTTTCGCATTCTTGTCTATATAGGCTCGTACCACAACTCAAACTTCCCTGAACTATTAACTCCCCAAACACCCCTCCCACCCTCCCGCCACCCTATCCTTCCCCAACTTCACCCCCCCAACAATTGCCCAGCTCCATCCCTGGATCTCAGGCACCCCCGCATCTAGCACTTTCTGGCGATAGCCTGTACTCGAAGCTCAGCAGGGTGTGGTAGCCCTAATGGCTAACCTACTATTTCTACTACTATCTGGGGGGTAAGGTGCCTGTGTTCTGCTGCTCCTGTTTGCACACAATCCACCGCATGCTCATATCCAATTTGTCTATGTTAAAGCTCTATATTCCAATCCAATGCCACACAATACAACCTAGGATATCCCGACCCGGCTTCCGCGCCACCCATCCCTTCTCATCCTTAAAAGTTTCTACCAAGCCTCCGCCAGGACACCTTATAACGTGACACACTAGTCTCTACAAATTGCCGCAATCACTTATCTTGTTCTCCTTGGGCTCGTGTAGCATCCTGTTCTGGGCAGCCCTGTAAGTCCAGCCATGTGTCGGCTTCCTCTGGGGTGTCAAAGAAAAACATTTGACTCTTATGTAGCACTTTCAATCTCGCAGGGTACAGGAGCATATATTTGATGCCGGCCGTGCGCAGCCGTCTCTTCATCGCTACATAGCTATACCTCTGCCTCTGGACCAGCATTGTATAATCCGGGTAAGCTGTGATGGTAGCCGAGGCTCTGTCTATCGTTCCTCCTTTCTTGAAGTATTCCAAGATCTTTTCAGGATCTCTATAATTCAGAATCTTGGCAATTATTGCACGGGGAGGTGCTCCGGGTCTCGGTTTTCTCGTGAGGCCTCTATGTGCACGCTCCACTGTAAATCCTTGTGAGAGTTTGTCAGCTCCTATTTCCTGCAGGATCATGTTTTCCACATAGCTTTGTGGTCTTGGCCTTCTTCTCCGTCCGGCAGACCGACCACTCGAATGTTATTCCTTCTCGCTCTCCCCTCTGCCTCCTCCACACGATTCTCCAGGTTGGCCACTTGCTGTTTCAGTATGTGGACTTCTTTTGCATTGTCAGTGCTGGTGGTCGTGTTAGTCTTAACAGAACTTTCCAGGCTGCTTGTTCTGTCCACAAGCGCCCTGACATCTTGTCTCAACCAATTGACATCTGTCCCCACAGCGTCGATCTTAGCCTCTAAGGAGGTCCTCGGGTCCGCAATTGTCGTCCCCCAGGAGTCCTTTAGTTCTGTTATTGTCATGATCTCTGCTTCCAAAAGATCAGGACTTGCCCGACTCCCTTGGAAGCAGACCCATAACCCCGGTTCCGAGTGCCAGCCAGTCCCAATTGGGACCTTTTGGACCCTGTCCTGGCGCCAGTGGCACCAGGCTCATAAAGATGCCCAGTCCCAGCGCTGGAAGCGCCGGGCTCATAATGCTTGGGTGGACTTACCTGCAGCAGACCATGCTGCTTACTTACCTGCCAGTTGAACCCCTGATCCTCTTCTGTTTGGGACTACTTTTCCTGTTGGGTGGGGCAGGAGCCACTCCCTAGGTTCAGAACACTGGAACTCTTCTGGAAAGCAGGAACTCTTTTCTTACCTAGGCGTGGCTGTGGAAGGAGACACCTAAGCACTACAGGAGGCTATTTAAACCACACCCGATGGATGAATCTTGCTTTGCGTTATTCTGCATTCTCTGCAGCAGAACGCTCATTGTGTCTTCTGCTTCTGATCCTGGGCCTAAGGGAACAAAGGCTTACCATCCTGGAATCCAGTCTTCAGCAGCACCTGTAAAGACAAAGAAAGAACAGGTTAGCACTACGGTCTTCAGTGGCAGCGCATCTCTTACCTGGTCCATCGGCTGTCACCAACGCCTCGCGCTGCATTCCGGCATCTGAAAGACAAAGGCTTACCTACTCTTCGCATGCTCCGGAGGTCTTCGCACTGCATTCCGGCATCTGAAAGACAAAAGCTTACCAGCTCTTCGCACGCTCCGGAGGCCTTCGGCGCTGCATCCCGCATCTGAAAGACAAAAGAAGGTGCGTTTAAAGACATTGGGCAACTTTATTACTCACGTGCCATTACTCCTTCCCACGCCGAATCCAGTGGGTATTCCAGCACCCCTTCAGCTTCTCTAAAGCTCCGAACTTGTACCTGCAAGATAAAAGGGACAGTTAGTGCGCATCGTGAAGCAGGCTACAAGCGCTTACTTACGTGCTTCCAGGCGCTTCTATTCCTCACGCGGGTTCGATCCTCAACTCTCATCAGCCCACCATCCGCCATCGCCGGAACCCTGCAAAACAAGAGATATCATTACAAAAGACTTTTAAGACATTTGAAGTGCCCAGAACTTACCGTTCGTGCAGTTAACGACGGACAGCAGTCCTCTGAGGTCAAGAGGCCTGCACCCTTATCCAGTGAAGAAACTGGTTACGGCACCCTGCCCCGAGGCAGATGGAGAGCTCGGCGTTCACTTACCTAAGGTGAGGGCGTTAACCTTTGGGGTTCTGCAGGAGAAGAGAAAGGGAAGAGGAGAGAGGCACCCAATAACCCCAGTTCATTAATCCCATATTTTCTATCTGCAGACATCTTACTCTTCGAATCAGACATACAGTGCACAGAGGTCCAGCCCAAAGAGCCAACCGTGTGTTACACATCACCTTTGAAGATACGGCATTCACCCAGTCAAGACCGGCGCCTCTGCGGGAATCAGGTGAGCGTTACAGTTATGGCTGCTAAGATCTGATGGTTGTCAATTCCAGTTATGCTTCCCTTGGGCCCGCTTGCACCCACCAGTGCCGATGCAGCTGGAGACTGTTGCGTTTTGTCGAATGCCTCCATCGTGGATTGTTTGCTCTTGCTTTTGGCCACTCTCCCAGTCATCCTGCTGCCCAGGACGAGTATCCCTTCTCGCCTCGATCGTGGCTCAGCAAGCCCGCCACTCTATTCCACGGTAATGTCTGCGGGTTACTCCCTGTTTCGGCTACTCCGGGGTACCCCTTCGAGTCCCGCGCACTGAGCAATCCCCGCCAGTGGGTTATGTCCTCCCACGTGTCGGTTAGCCTGTCTGCCTCTTAGCGCAATTTCGCTCTTTGCGCCTTCCAGCTCCCGCTCCTGGAGCCCAGCCCCTATGTTTTGCAGGCTGTATGCCTTTCCTCAGTGTCTCTGCGCTCATGTGGCGCTCTAGTCACACCATCGCGCACCGACGGTCAAGGAAGTTCTTTTCGAGTTAATGCCTGCCAATCAGTGGGGGCAGCACGCCCCCGTGCCCCAATCCCACACATGTGAGTGCCTTAGGTACATGCTGGCAGCACTTTGTTTCTAAGCTGGTAGTTGTTAATTGCTTCCATCATGCAGAAAGAATGTCCTACAAGCCGTGCAGCTCCTCTTTCTATTTAGCCCAACATCCAAATAATCACCGGACCTAGTAAGTTGTTATATAGCAGTTTTTTCACACACGGGTGCCTTCATGCGTCTATGAAGCGCCCGCTGCACATCCGTAGGTCCTACATACAATGTCCACCTCACATTTAGCAGCTGCTCATTGCACGGGCCATCCGCTGCCCTTTTGTTTTTAATATGCGGCACCTGTGCCTCTGAAGTATGTTCACTAGCGGGCGGCAGGAAGCCGCTCGCACGACAGTGTCTCGTGGTTGGGGGGGCCGCGGCGGGCTCCAAGTGCCGGTCCCCAGTCTTTTTTATTTGCAGTCACCGCACACTCAGCACGGGCTTGCTCACTCCACCAAGCCTCCCACAGGAGCCAGTGACCCCGCCTCCAGCAACCGCTCCTCACTCAGGGGGGGCCGCGCAGGCTCCAAGCGCCGGTCCCCAACCTTCTTTACGTGTGGTAACCGCACTCACAAAACGGGACCGCCCGCTCCACCAAACCCCACACGGGAGCCCGCGGCCCTGCCTCCAATAGCTGTACACTGCTCCGGGGGGCCGCGCAGGCTCCAAGCGCCGTCCCCAACCTTTTTTACGTGCACATGCAGCAAGGGCTCGCCTGCTCCATCAAGCCTCACACAGCAGCAGGCGACCTCGCCTCCGGTACCTGTTCCCCGTTCCACTGGCAGAAGGGAACAATGTATCCCTGTTCGCTATGCTCCAGATCTGTTACGCCGATCCTGCGGTCACGGCCGCTCGCTCTTTGACATCCGCCATTTTGAATACATTGTATGAAGACCGCCGAAAGCTTCCAAGTCGATTTCACCGTTGCTGCTCACACGATCAGCTTAGTATTTCAGGTGGTGGCAGGGCATCTGTTCTCACACTCGTGCTTTAATTCTTAGAGTCAATTGTCCATTTTCAGCGCAGGTTTCACGGATAAGTGCCGGATCCCTGGAGCAGCTCTCTCAGGCACGTCCTGTTACATGGCAAGTTAGCCATGCCCCCCCCAAAAGCTGGAGTACTTTAACAGAGTTGGGGGCCATCAGCTGTGTTACTGCTGTAACCTTCCTAGGATCCATGGCAACCCTGTGTGCTGAAAGGAAATACCCTAGACAAGGCACAGAGGTGGCATCGAACACGCATTTTACTGGGTTTCGCTCTTAGATGGTTCTTTTCTAGGCAACGTAAGACTTCCTTGACATGTTCCAGATGGTGGTGGGGTCTACACGAAAACACCAACATGTCATCAGAGTATACTATGATAGTATGCAAAAATAGATCTGAAAATGGATGATCGATGAACCTCTAAAAAAATGCTGGGGCATTTTCCAGCCGAAAGGGCGTAACACAGTACTCCTAGTGTCCGAAGGGTGTCTGGAAGAAAGTTTTTCATTCATCCCCTTCCTTTATTCTGACAAGACGGTATGCGCCACGCAGATCTATCTTGGTGAAGATCTTTGCTCCCTGTACAACTTTGAGTATGTCCGGTATTAGGGGCAGTGGATACTTGTCTTTAAGTGAGATGCAGTTAAGTCCTCTGTAATCTATGCAAGGCCTCGACTCAGAGGTATCTTTCCTGGAAACTAAAAATAAGGAAGCATCTGCAGATGAAATGGACTCCTGAATCAAGCGATTTTACAGTTTCTCGTGAAGATATTCCTTAAAGGCTATCTTTTCAGAAGGTGAAAGTATGAACATGCGACTGAATGGTACAGTGGTATTGGGCAACAGGTCTATGGCGCAGTCATCTGGTCCATGAGGAGGAAGGGATTTCGATTTCTTTTTAGCAAATACCTGCTTAAAAACACTGTACTTCTCTGGAATGACACACAATAACGGGATATTCCCGACAGCAGAAGGGTTTTGACCTTGGGTTTGCATTGGAGACGGAGGAGAAGTAGCTCGACAAGAATGAACGCAGTATTCAGAACCAAGGAATAGGGTGGGGTCTACCCAGTAAATGTAAGGAGTATGGCAGGCTAACTAGGGCATCCCTAATATTAACAGAATATGGTCTGCTCTTATTATATCAAAGGACAAGGTTTACTGATTTTGAGCCACTTGCATTCTGAGTTCTGATGTATTCAATGTGATGGGTCTTCCGTCCAGGGATGTCCCGTCTACTCCGTCCACAGGCAGTGCTTCAGGCTTTTGTACACAAGAAATTACATTTTGTTTAGCTATACATGGTCCATGAAAATGCCAGACGCTCCAGAATCCACCAGCACACAGACTTCTATCGGTGGCCCATCATTAAACTACAGTTGTAACTTGAGGACTATCTGTCTGTTCTTATGCTCATGCATGCATACTTGCCAACCCTACAGATTTAGGCAGTAGGCTACTGCTTTTTAAGCAGTCCTAGAGCCTACAGATTTCAGTGACAGATCCTACTGCTTTTTACAGTGGCAAGTAATTAATGTGACTCTAAGGCAGGCTCCAGGACAAAGCATGCAATACATGAATTAGTCTGTATATACAGTGGACTGGTAGGTGATTACTTTGATTGGGGCGACCTGACAGCTACTTGACTCTGTCTTGCACTCTTCCTGAGACAACCCTTAGGTGAAACCATCAGTCAAGGCAAGTGGCAGAGTGTAACACCATCACACAGCATCTGCCTATCACACTGAGGGGGCTATCAGTCTCCATGTCACTCAGTGTTCAACTTGCAATAAACATGTACTTCCTGGGCTGCTGCTACAGCGCAGTGGCAAACGTTACCTACCAGCTCTGTGTGATTACCTTCTGTGAAATTAGGTAATTGAATTTGGTGTTAAGTTACCATTCAGAATCATACATTTTTAAAATGTGAACATCTTTTCATGTTGTGCTGTTTGATGGGTTGTGTACTTTACAATGCTTCAATGGTGCCAACAATGTATGTTTTGCATTTTCCTGTGATGTCATTGTTATGGGAATTATTATTTTCAAAACTTGAAAAATCCTACATCTTTTTGGTCACAGCATGTTGGCAAGTATGTGCATATAGTGTATTATTGTGGCTTGATCTTTCCTGGGACTTCTTTATCATTTCCGAGACAGTGTCTCTTCTATACTTGGGAGGTGGCGTTTCCCTGTCTGCGCGATAGAGCCAGGGGACATTGGCTCAGCAGATGGGATGAGGAAGCACAATAAAGGCATAAGCCTTTGGTTCTTCTGCATGTCTTTCTTCATCGGAAAGGGGACCACCAGCAGTACCAACCTGCATCGGCTCACCAGTGTCGGAAGGGATACCAGAAGGAATGTCTGTTGCCATAGGAAGAGAGGGACATTGAGCTGAGGATCTCTTCTTCCGTCTTTCGGTCCTTCTCTCATGAATGCGAAAGTCTATTATTTGCAAAACCAACTTAATGAGCTGATCAAAAGAAGGGGGTCTAGGAACCCTTGCCAGTTCGTCCTTTAGCTCTTCGGAGAGTCCTCTCCAGAATAGCGTGTAACTGGCCTCTTCGGGCCAAGCAGTCTTCTGGGCGATCTGCTTGAATCGAGTAATGTATGTGGAGAGATCCAGATTTCCTTGATGAAAATCCAACAGTGACTCCTGACATATCTGGGCGGTTGAAATAAGCCTTTAAGGCTGCTATGCAGCCAGTATAGGTGTCCAGAAGATCGTATTCCGCAGTCACTAAAGGGGTTGCCCATGCCAGGGCACTGCTGCTCATGTGGGTGATCAGAAAACCAACCTTTAATCTGTCAGTCTGGAAGAATGCTTGCCTAAATGAGAAAACAACTGTGTAAGCGTCGAGAAATTCTGTTCAGTTTTTAGGATCCCTCAGTGTATTTCTCCACTTGCGGACCCCACATGTGGGACCCGAAAGGCAAGGCATCTGTGTTCAGAAAGGCCTGACGCAAGTATGAATTCTCCTATTTTTAGTGTCTGCATCTCTGCAGTAAGGTTTTGAATAGCAGTAACAAACTCCTGCATTTGGGCCATATTGTACTCCGGACGTCGCAAGCCATCCTTTGTGTGTCTTACCTCTTTGCCTTTTTTTGCCATCTCAGGGTTGATATAGGGCCTGTCCTTTCGGGCAGCCACCCTGTACTCTGGAGGCACAGAGAAAACAGGGAGGCTCCTCCCCAGAAACAGCCCAACAAGGGAAAAACCTCAATGAAGTGGAAAAAACCCGTCTGATGGTATCCTCCAGGAATGGCTAAATCCAGAGAAGGCCAAGTTGAACCAGCAGCTTGGAAGGGACTCCACTCCGGATGAAGGAGGAAGGATGACAGCGGGCTCAGCAACAGCAAATTCAGGAGAGTGGAGAGGGCAGAATATAAGGGGAAGAATGGGAGGCAGGAAGAGCACACAGAAACTAGCGCAGGAACCATGGGGGGGGAACGACAAGGCAACTGAAAGCGCTGGTGCAGCTAACGAAGAAAGGTGCAACACGCTAGCTTACCAGTGATCTGATAATTTGAAGCAAAGTGACCGGGAATGCAGTGCTTTCCACTTACATTCAGCTAAACTGATCATGTTTACAAATAGCCGAGGTGCAGAGATATGCTTACTTGCCTAGTCTCTGAATGTGACACAGATCTCTGGTAACAAGCAGAGGTTATGTAATTTTATTAATCTGATGCTATCATCACTGTTTTCCCGGGAGTAACTCTCTCCCAGTTGGCCAGTGGACATCAGCCGCTGCCTGATCCTGACAATGGGGGTGGCTATATGAGGGAGGATCATGGGAGCTGCTAGATATGGGAGGAAACAACCTCCGGCAGAAAATGGTGGTGCTCACAGATGATGGGGCCTCATTCCGAGGTCGGAGGTAACCCTCTGGTGCCACAGGCAGGTTACCGCTGACACGGAAATGCTGAATCTGACGCCTGACTGCCCAGTACTGGCAGGGCATTACGAGTCAGGCGGCAGATTCGGTAACTCCCCATTCCTGTGGAGCCACATAGGACTCCATGTGAGTGGGGAGACGGAAGCACCGGCACCGTTGCTTCCGTGATGACTCTGTCCAACGGTGCTGATGCGCCCGGCAAGGTCAGATCTGCCGGGTGCTACAGCCTCTGCAGGCAGACTGGTAGTGTGGCAGTCCGGAAACAAGGGTGCTGCTAAGCTTACCGGCACTCTGGTTTCCAGACCATCACACTCTGAATGAGGCCCATGGTATCCCTCTTTCCCCTTACAGGATGAATCTCCCATAACACAACACCCTAAAGGCATATTGTATTTCTTTCTCTGCTCCCTCAAAGGAGAATGCTGAATTTTCCTCAAACAGTAATTCAGAGCAACCTTCAAACATTGATTCACCCGCAGAACATGTTAAAATAAATTCCTCCAATGTATTCGTGCAAGTTAGTAAAAAGAAACTACCATTCCCAGAAACACCTTAACACTGTGATGAGGAAGAGGAATCCCTGAGCACATGCAGCGGTCTAGTTGTTGTGAGCATACACCTGTGCCTGGGTCATTTAAAAGATCACTTGAAGAAATGGCAGATTGCTGGTGGGAGCTGACTGCAGATCTCTGTGTTGCCGAAGAACCAAAAAGAGAATGTTCGATCCAATCCGGCTCATGCAGTGAGAACGCCAGAAGCAAGCACCGTGCTTCTAGGCGTTCCGCAGTGGAAAACAGCAAGAAGAAGCAGCTTACCGGAGAACCGCGAGAAGAGAAGAAGCCCGGCCAGAGCCACCGAAGATGTGGAAACTGAAAGCCGAGCAGCGCTAAGGAGAGAGAATCCTGCGGCTGTCATCGGCAAGCTGCAAACAGGCCAGGAAACACCACAAAGAGCTGGTAAGTCCACACTGGGTTGAAGAGAGCACCAGGGCGTACAATAGATAAAGAGAGAAAACCATTTCATAATAATGATAGCAAGAAATTAAAAGCACATTTGACTAAGAGAGAAACCTTTAACGGACAATGTAAATTAACCCACAATGCTAAGGTGGTGAATGATTGGAAGTGTGAGTAAAAAACTAATGAGGAAATATACTGTTGACTAAGGGAATTAGAGACAGGTAACTGCAAGAAGCCCTGGCAAGAGAGTATACCAGGCCATTGCAAGAGTGGGAAAACCAGAAGCTCTGGCAGGAGAGTATAACAGGCCATTGCATGTGTGTGAGAACAAGAAGCCCTGGCAGTCGAGCATGCAAGGCAATTGCAAGTGTGAGGAAACCAGAAGCCCTGGCAGGAGAATATACCAAACAATTATAAGCATGTGAAGACAAGAGGGTTACATGTCTTTATAACAACCCCCTTCATGTCGAATGCATATATACCGACACTTTTATAACTAAAAAACACATAACAATTTGTTTTTTAAAACCTTTTTATTTTGGGGGATCCCTCCTCCAAACCCCTGTTTCCCACCCCCACCATTTTCTGAAAAGATTTAACCCTTTACCCCACCCACACATATATTCTCATTATGTGTTTTTGTTATAAATGTTTCGGTATAAAAGCATTTCTACATAAAAGATTTGTTATAAAGACTGCATACCAGACAAGAGTTCCTGGCAAGAGAGGTACGCCAAGCAATTACAACAAGTGTGCAAATACAGGAAGCCCTGGCAGGAATGTATACCAGACAATCACAAGTGTGTGAATATCGGGAACAGAGAAACCCTGCCAAGAAAGTATACCAGGTACCCTGACCAACACAAAAGATAATTATATATGTTACTTTGATATTGAACAAGAGGAAAGACAAGAACTATTGTCAAGAAATTGTGAAAAGAAATCTAGAGAAAGGGATATACCCTCTGGATTAAAGAGCAATACTCTTGAGAGACTTTTGTTGGAGTTATTTTTTATTTATTTATTTATTAATATGCATATAGGCAAAATAGGCTTTACATATAACACTCTAAAATCATTGTATCAACATACATCACATTAAATAGCACAAAGGTAAACAGTGAGTTTCAAAGGAGGTGAATCATTCACACGCCGACAGGCAGTCATTAATATTGACATTTGCAATTGCACCTTCAAATAAAGAGCATTACATTGGACAAGTAATCCCTGCCTCAGAAGAAGAGCTACGCTCGAAACACGTGTCAGGCTGTCTCGAATACCTAATAAATACATACTTGTACATCACATTAAACACTCTATATAAAAAACAAAATGGCATAAAACACAATAAAAGATATATAAAAACATTTCTAGAAATATAGTAAAAAAACATCCTGAGATAATAGTTTAAGAATTGCTATACAATACTCATAATAGTTCATCCTGTGATAGATGATATTAAGGCCATGTCCTTTTAGGAGTTTCTCCCAAATATCATCCAAATTATTTAAGTCACAACTGTTATCATATGCTTTAACGTATCTTAGTCTGATATCGCATAAACTTTCGCACTCACAAATGAGATGATATGCTGTCTCAATAATATAATTCCCACATAAACGACACCTTCTCTCCATTGTCATGATACCAAGTCTGGATCCCAAAATTTCAAGGCATTCAGACATGTTAAACTTAAAAATTAAGTACGGATGAATTGTGCCAGCATCAGGATATGTAGTTAGATAAGCTGGGATACCAATGATACTCTCTCTATTCTGTAAAAACATCCCACTATTATTTTTCATCGCTGGCTGTATCGTGTCTCTCTCCTGTCCGAAAGCCAATATCTCCCTTTTCAACAAGAATTTGAGCTTCGCTGTAGAGTATGCCAACCAACCAACAGCATGCTCTTTTGCCCATTTGTAATATATGGATTTCCACCACTCAAGTGTGTATGATATCTTATTGGAATCTATTGCATTGAATGTCTTGATCATGTCAACCATTAATGTACCATTAGCTAAAATACATAACTTTGTGTATAGCATGGCTGATCTATATAACATAACATCCCAAATTCGTATTAAATTGCATTCTAAAATAATATATTCACTGGATAGGGCTTTCGGCATTCGAAATAGAATTTTTAAGATTTTGGGCCTCATCACGAGTTGGGCTGTAGCCCTTAAATGCAGTGGTAACGGTATTACCGCTGAATTTAAGGGCTGGCCCTATCACGAGTTGGGCGCTAAATGGGCTGTTTTACCTCAAGCCTTTCTTTGGAGGTGAAAATCCCCTGTCTTCGGCTGTATTACTGCCGGCTGTATTAGCCTGCATAATTAGTGCTGAAAATGCCCCATTGAATCCAATGGACCCAATGGGGAATGGGGATTTACTGTTAACACCCAACCCGTGATCCAGCGGTAATACAGCTGGACTGGTCGGTGCTATGGCTATTACAGTCAGGCTGTATTACTGCCAGGATACAGCCCAACTCGTTATGAGGCCCTTTGCCTTCAAATTTGTTCAATTCCCGCGTTAGTTTTGTACCCCAGATCTCAGCTCCATACAATAGGCACGATACAATGTTTGCCTCACACAACAACAACATTGTCTTAATAGAGATCCCTGCTTGCTTTCCAATAAAATGACTTAATGACATAGTACTATTCATACATCGTTTTTCAATATCTATCCACTTCTTTTTCCACGATAGATTCTGAGGTCTCTACTAGTAAGGTCACACTTGCCCAGGCCCCTAGGGAGGTTCTTGCAGAGGAGGCTCACCTCCCTAGCCTCAAGTGTGGTGTCTCCCCCTTGGGGTGAAGCGACAAATACTGTTGATTCATCACATACCCTTCCCGTTACGCTGGTGGCTTCCCCATCTCAGTGGAGAGGGAACAAACTCAGAATGTCCACATTTCCTTGTTCCTTTCCTTTTCTGTGTTTCACCGGGAACACCATCGCATTTCTCTGGGATTAGTGTCTTTTCGTAGGCTTATCCAGATCAATGGTGAGTGGTCGGTAACCAACTTGAATTTTCTTCCTGTTAAAAAAGACTTCAGATGTAATATGGACCACTTGATGGCTAATGCTTCAAGCTCTACCGTAGCATATGACTGATCTCGGGAAAAGTGTTTCCGGCTAGTGTACAACACTGGATGTTCAATCCCATCATATCTCGGAGAGAGTACTGCACCAAAGCCAACTTTATAAGCATCAGTCTGTAGAAGGAACTGCTTATTAAAATCTGGCATTTTCAAAACCGGTTCCTGACAAAGTATAGCCTTCAGGTCATTGAAGCTGCCCTGGTCATTCTTATCCCAGGTTAGCTTCTGGGGGTGTGAGTTTTTCAGCTTGTCTGTGAGATTAGCCGCCACGGTGGAGTAGATTGGGATAAACCTGCAATAATATCCAGTTAGTCCCAAGAAGGCTCTAAGATCGCCTTTCATCTTGGGGATTGGTGTCTGTTGTACTACCGTCACTTTCTCTGCCTGAGGTTGAATAAGGCCATTTCCAACAAAGTATCCCAGATATTTTATAGGGCTAGCTGACACTTTCATGTATTCGCTCTTAAGTCTGCTTTCTTAAGAGCACAGATGATTGAATATAGATGATTTACATGCTCTCGCCAGTTGTCAATGACTGTCCTTGAGATGTGCTCTGCAGAAAGTACTATACAGATTTAATATTCTGTCCTTTAGCCTTTGAAAGGTGGCAGGAGCTCCATGGAGTCCAAAGGGTAAGAGTTTATATTGAAACAGACCTTGAGGTGTTGAGAAGGTGGTCTTTTCTCACTTCGATGGATTTAATGGAACCTGCCAGTGCCCTTTCGTCAAATCCAGGGTAGAAATGTGTTTGGTTGTACCTAGTTTTTCTATTAGGTCATCAATCCTGGGTAATTATCAAAGTTGGAAATTGAATTTAGTTTTCTAAAATCTATACAGAAATGCCAGGATTGATAAGGTTTGGCAACTAAGACAATAGGGGAGGACCAGGAACTCTCAGAGGGCTTGATCCTTTATCTCCTGTTTAATGACTTTTTTTCTTTCTTCCGGGATCCTATAGGGTTTTAGGTTGATAGTTTTCTCTGCTGGTGTCCGGATATAATGAAAGAAATTTGTGACTCTACTTGGTTGTTCCGAAAACACTTTGGGGAACTGGAAGAGTAGGTCACAAAGGTCTTTTTGTTGTGACGGTGGAAATGTTGGGGAAATTAATTGTGTTCCTGTTCTGACCGTCAGGAGAGGGGCCATAGTGACTGTAGTGGTCTTGCTAGGGTCTTTCCTCCACTCTTTAAGAAGGTTCACATAATAGACTTGTTTATTTTGATGTCTGTCTGGGATATTCGGTAATCCAAGGGATCATTGTTTGAGAAATTCATAGTGTCTGTCTCACTTAGAAACAATCTTTTTTCAAATGTCTGGAGGAGAACTAAGACTAACTGCCGACAGAAAATTAACCTTGTCACTGTATGTTTATTACAAACAGCCTTATGCTGTTCTTGCGTCCTAGATGTTGTTTCACAATTTCTCTCGCAATTTCTCTCACCACTGCCATATGGGTTTTCAATTTTCTGGTGGCTCGGGAAATCGGCAAGATGGCTTCCCCCCTCTCTTCCCAGGTGTCTTTGAGCATGTCCAGGACATCCCGAGGTATCCTCCAATATAGTAGCTCACAAGGGGAATATCTCAGGGATGTCTGAGGGGGTCTTCCAGACTGCAAATAAAGCCCATGGTATCATGATATCCCAATTGTTCCCATCAGTTTCTACCAACTTCTTTAAGATTCTTTTTAATGTGTGAATCTTTCTACCAGACCATCTGTCTGGAGATCGTATGCAACATACAAAGAGTTTTGATGTTGAGTAACTTCTTCTTGCATTAGGTGAGACATAAAGGTAGTACCCTGATCAGTAAGGATCTCCTTTGGGAATCCTACTCGAGCCAAAAAGGGTAACATATGTTTTAATATCTGTTTGCTAGTGTTATTGTGGAGGGGGAATGCTTCAGGATAGCGGGATGCATAGTCTACTATCATAAAAGTAAATTAGTTTCCCAGCTTAGATGTTTCAAGCAATCCGACGATGTCCATAGCTATTCTAGAGAAAGGGACCTCAATAATTGCTAAGGGCTATAAGGGGGCTCTCAGGACGGGGGTTTTTGCTGTCTTTTGACAAATGTCTCACACACCTGTAATTGTGGGCCTTTCTCCTTTTCCAGAATTAATATCAACTGCGTTGAGTAATGTATCCTCTTGATATATTATTTTACTCAGGTTTTCTATTTGCTTGCATTTCACCCATTCATATATTCGTAAGGGTTTGTTTGTGGTTCCGTTCCCTTTGAATAATATGCCCTTTCTCTCTCTCTGTTATGTTGATTGCAATTACCTGCATTCAGCATGGTTGCTGATATGCCTCTGGGGTCCTCGATCTTTGGGTGGACTCGCCGGCTCTGAATATCATTCCAGGATTCTCCCGTGGTCAGCCGGTAAAGTATTTCTGCTTGTTTCCTTGTTGCACCACTTCTGTTTATGCTTCTTTCATCTCTCATGGGTTCCGTTGAACTGCTTCCTTGTCGACTCCGGTCAGGGAGGAGCAGCAGCTGCAGTGGTACCGTCCTTGGCTCCAGGATCAAAGCAGCGCCAGAGAAATCAACACAGCTGGTGAGTTTGGGAGACAGATGCAAGACCGGTCTGTGTTGAAGTGAAAGTTGCATGCAGCAACTTTGTATGAAGAGCGCAAGAGCAAAGAATATTAACGCGTGCGATGAGAGACGCAAGTAAAACTCAATTGCTGATGAATGTTTGAACTTTAATATGAATCAGAGAAGGTACGAGACAAAGTAACAGGGTGGTCTGGCACAATGGGTGTGCTCAATCAAAGATCTCTGTGTGATGTACCCAGCCAGGAAGTGGCAGAAACAAAAGCAATAAAGTGAAACTTATGGATGAAGTTAATCGAAGTGGTCCTGCGATAGTATAAGAAAAATCCATTTGACAGTCGAAAGTCTATGAATTTTGATAACAAAAAGAAAGCAATGAAAGTGAGATTATAAGGTATGAGACCGATAGAGGGAGACCCGTGGTCCGTGTCCGATCGGGGGAGACCAATTGGGAACTTGTGTTTAAGGGGGTCCGAGCCCGACTGAGGGAGCCCATGGTGAACAATAACCCTGAGTACTTGTGAATGTGAAAATCCTGATGAGAAAGGAACTTTGGTACTTGTTTGTTACGCCAGGCACTCTGCAATAAAAGACTTTTATTGGGAAAGAGACTTTGGCGCAGTAGGCCCAGACACCTATGTTTTGAACTGAATCCTCGTGGCAGAAAAGCCGGAGTGTGTTCTAAGCTTGAGTGTGCCACCTTGTCCTGTGCTGAAAATGTGGGAAGGAAAGCCAACTGCTCAACTATCCTGACATAATGTTTCTTAAACACTTTTCTTTTGCATACATCATTTTACCACACCATTTGCATTTAAAAGTAAGGATTGGAAGTAGGTTTATTAGTATAGGCCCTTTTATTTTGACAGACTCCACTAGTACTGCGTTATTATTATTTGATGGTCGTAGCTTGCCCCCATCCTTAGATTTAGGATTAGATAAGTGTTCAATCAACCCATTCAAGTTCAATAAACACCCTTGAACTGTGATCACTATGTCTGTCTTCACTGTTTGAGACCATGCCTTCCTTACATGTGCTGTCAGGAGTGGGATGTGACACAATTCAGACAAATTGGGGCACCATAAAATTCCAGAAACTTAGTCACAGAGCCTTAGATCCCTCTAACACCATGAAAGAATCCATAGGCTTTGATATTTGTAGCAGCAGAAAAGCTACTATGCCTCCAAGGAAAAGAGGGATGATGCCCACGGACTTAGTCCTAATACCCCCTGTGGGTTGCTATATAAGTTGGCCCAAAAATCTGGCTTGGTCTGGAAGTTTGGTCTAGATGTCCTAGCAGGCGTCATAGATCCAGACTTTCGCGGAGACATAAAGGTTCTCCCACAGAACCATGGTGAAATTCCATTTGAAATACACTGTGGGGACAATATTGCACAGGGAATTGTTGAGAAGGCTCTATTTTCCCGTTTTAAGGACGAAAGTGAACCAGAGGAAACTGATAGAGGTAACTTAGGCTTTCGAGATGCTGATGAAACACCCATCACTGAAACAAAGAGGGAAGAAGAACCTACCATGCTTCCCGATCTAGCCTTCGCCCAGCGAAATGAACCATTTCTTGCAGAGGCTTTCTTACAAGTGATTCCTGAGGGGGAAGGACTAGAAAAGGGAAGCCCCTTTTTCTTCCTGAAACAGGGATTACTATATAGAAAGGAAACCTCCAGAGAAGGCCTAAGTAAAACTCAGTTAGTAATCGCCAAAACCCATCGCAAGATTGTGCTAGAGATTGCACATTCTCATTTGACAGGGGGGCATTTAGGACAATCTAAAACCCAAGCTGACATCAGTGTGAATTTCTACTTGCCAGGTATCCATGCTGACATAAATAACTTCATTCAGACATGGGAAATATGCCGGAAAACCAGCGCACTTATTCCCGTACCCGCCCCTATAAACTCCTAGTCCCTTTCTCCTGAATTGTGATGGATTTCATTGGACCGTTGCAAACCTCTAGACTGCGTAATAAACATGTTCTTGTATTCGTTGATTACGCTACCCGCTACCCGATACCCAGATGCTTTCCCCAATGCGGAACAATACAACCCAGCAAATCTAAAACACCTCCTACCATTCTTTTCTAGGGTTGGCTTCACCAAGGAAATTCTAATGGATCAGGGATCCAATTTTATGAGTAAACTCATGGGTGAAGTCAAGGAATTACTACACATTACCACCTTAAGAACCTCAGTTTACCACCCCAAATAGACGGATTGCTTGTTACGCTCACCTGGTATCCACAGGGACGGCACCCAGCCCTGGTTGGATGATTTGCACTCTCGAACCCTCTCCCGGTCCCTTGGTAAGGCCTCTGGTTAAAGATGGGTCTGCAATATAGGAGAGCTGGATTCAATACCAGATCGTCTTTATGTTTTCCCACATCCCTTGGCCTCAACTCCTTCCTCCCCCTTGGGCCCTCTCCTCACCTTAATATTGTAGAAGGTGGATTTTCCGTCCTGCTCCTCGTGGCAGGGGCGCGTAGATGTGGGGGCCGAGCAAAGACCAAGTTACTTCACTGGTGCAAGCCCCCCCCCCCCCTTGTGGGAATCCAGGCCTGCTGCGACTCTGTAGGTTTGCTGCTTACAGTCTTTATATGCAGTTCTTATGTTCCTCTTAGTTCGAATAATAATTTCTTGCTTCTTTCCTTTTAGGTATGGAAAGGTATGTTGGAGTTGTCATGCAGTTTGAAGATGAGCATGGGCCGGTAAGCGAAAGCGCGGTGTGCGCGATGCTGTCCGGTGAGTAATGCGCAGCGCTGTTTCGCCTTTTATATTGCTAACCTGTGTCTTTTCTCTCCTTGCAGGTTGTGATGTTCCTCGCCGAGCGCCGTAATGTTCCAGCAATGATAGTGACCAGGAGATGACTATACAGGTAAGAATTGTGTGGCTTCCTTCATTCGGAAGGAAACGTGAATAAACACTTACTAATGCTGTCTTTCTTTCTCCTCTTTCCAGGTTATGGTATTCCAGGATGCATGCAGTGCCAGATGTTGGAGTTCGTACCTTCAGGTGAGTGGAACTGAAGTCGGCGATGGATTGAAGACAGGATACTGTTCCAGGTAAATTTTGTAGTGTACTTTCTCTCTCTGCAGGTCGTTGGTTTCAGGTAAGCTGGCATCAAAGAACTGGACACGGTGAGCGTTATGCTACCCACAGCAGAATAACGCAAAGCATGTTCTGCAGTTTGGGTGTGGTTTAAATAGTCTCAGGTAAAGTAGTCCAGGTAAAATAGTCCCAGGCCTGCCACACCCACAGTAGTCCGAGTAAAGTAGTCCCAGGCCTGCCACACCCAAAAGACTAGACTGCATAGCTCAGTTCCTTGTAACTGAGCTATGTGTGTGCCTCCATGTTGGCTGAACCCCCCCAAGTTAAATAGTCCCAAGTAAATAGTCCCATTCTAATGTTGGTCTTCATGATGGTTATGAGCCTGGCGCCATAACCACCAGGACTGACACCAAGAGAGTCTTGGATGAGGTTTTAAGGCCTTTGACCTGGCCCTAACTGGAAGGCTGACTTGCTAGTGAGGGCCAGGGGCAAGGGTCATGACATTGCTTGAGAGATTCAACAAAACCCTTAAAATGATTTTGAGAAAATTGGTAGATAAGGATGAGAAATGCCTAGGATTGAATGATCGCCTAGACCCTATTTGCAGTAAGAAAGACCCCCTTGGGCATCCACTGGATTCTCTCCTTTTGAACTACTTTACGGTAGAGAACCAAGAGATGTTTTAGACAGGCTCCAGGAGACCTGGGAAGAGAGAGAAGAGGCACCTATTCCCCTTTCACAGACAGCTACACGATTGCGAGAGCACATGAAACTTGTTCGGAATCTAGTCCACACTCACATGGGAAGAGCTGAAGCCCAACAGAAGTCCACTTATAACAAGAAGGTGAATTTAAGATCTTTCTCGGTAGGACAAAAAGTATTAGTCCTCTTACCTACCTCTGAAAATAAACTTGTCTCAAAGGTGCATGGGCCATATGAGGTACTGGAGCAAACAGGGACCTGTACCTGTAGATACCTATAGAATAGCCCAACCTGATAGGAAGCAAAAGGCCCACCTTTACCACGTAAATCTCTTAAAGGAGTGGAGAGAAAATCCTTCCGCTACCACCACCTCGATGTTGTCTTGTCTGGTACCAGAGGAGATGGACAATTCTGAGCTTATTCCGCAAGAACTTTCTAGACAGAAACAAGAAGATTTAAACTACCTTGTTATGGCATCCCCCAATGTATTCTGTAAGTAACCAGGGAGAGTATGTGGTAATTATCATTATATCAGAACTCCAAAGGGAAAAGTGGTCCATTTGAAACCATATAGACTACCAGAAACCTGAAAACAAATAGTGGTTAAGGAAGTGAAAAAAATGCTGAAGGCAAACATTATCGAGCCCTCTTCAAGTCCATGGTTCCATGGTCCTCCCCTATTGTGTTGGTAACTAAACCCGACAATTCTTGGATGTTTTGCATAGACTTCTGGCAGGTCAAAGCCATTGCTGCCTTCGATGCCTATCCTATGCTGCGCCTAGATGAGTTAACAGATAAACTTGGAAATGCCACATTCCTATCAACCCTAGATTTAATCAAGGGATATTGGCAAGCCCCAGTACATGGACCTGATAAGGAAAAGACAGCTTTCTCGATACCTCTGAGACTTTTGCAGTTCAAAGTCCTCCCTTTTGGCCTACATGTGGCCCCAGCCTCTTTCCGATGACTTATGGACAGGATATTATAGCCCTACTTGATTTCTGTGGGGCCTATATTGACAAAGCAAAAACAAAGAGGTGATGGCTGGGAGGTTTAGACTGAATCTTAACCACTGGCATTGCTCGGGGCAACCCTCCAGACCATCGTTCTTCGCCTGCCAAGCCATTACAGAAGGGGAAAGACCATATGCAAATCAGGCTTGGCCCCACCCCAAAAGGGGCCGTCCAGGCCAAACTGCTAGGTCACATCCCTTCTGCACAAGACCACAAGCATCCCCAAACATGTTTCGCCCTTGTTGAAGCTCATCAGTGAGGAGTAGCTTGGGTCTCTAGGCCCAGCAGGCACGGGACCCACGTCTGGGCATACCCGTTCCAGTCGGGGTGACAAAGCAAAAACAAAGAGGTGATGGCTGGGAGGTTTAGACTGAATCTTAACCACTGGCATTGCTCGGGGCTAAAGACTCTGGGTAAGGCTCTTGTAACCAGGACTCATGTCTGGCAGAGAGTCTCCCAGGACCCCCTTGTTATCTGCATATTTAAAGTAACTTTGGGTCACACCCTAAGTTACTAGGGGAATCCAAAATTGGACCCCTTACTCACTATTCTTAGAGAGGCACAGCTACACCCTACTGATGAGGTTCAACCAGACCGAAACACGTGTCTGGGGTTGCTGTTGGTACTCTTGTTCAGAGGAGAATTGCCTAGCATTTCGGTGCTGGACTGCCCCAGGGCAGGACAAAGACTGATATGTTTGGGATATTTCTTCTCTGTGAAAGATATTGAGCTAAAGACTCTGTGTTATCGACAGGCCTATATTGACAACATAGTAATTTATAGTAAAACTTGGGAACACCATATTTTTTATCTTTCTAGTATGAGAACCGTCAGAGAAGCCATCTTAACTGCCAATCCATCCAAATGTAAGCTGGCTCCCTTGGCCATGAAATACCTTGAATTCTCTGTAGAGAATGGCAGTGTCCAGCCCCAGCAAGAAAAAGTGAAAGCAGTCCTAGATGCCCCCATGTCCCAGACCAAGAGAGACCTCAGAGCATGCCTAGGATTGATTGGTTATTACCGTAGGTTTATCAAAAATTTCTCAGATAGAACAGCCAGGTTGACAGACAAATTAAGGAATTCTGAACCCCAGAAGGGTGAGGGGTCTTCAGGGAATGGGAGAGGAACACCGGATGGCGAGACACAGTATCCCCCTATAACACCTTTACTCCATCCTACCAGGTAGGATACCTGGGATACCTGGGAACTGTAATCTCCCCTTCCCTACACAAACCCTTTCACACTGAGAGCCCGCTCTGGAAGAAAACAGAATCGTACCTGAGCATTGTACATGACATGTCCCACTATTATGGTCAGGCAAAGTCTGGCAATTACTGTTAGCAACTCACACCTGACTTCCATTAAGCTGCCCCACACGAATAAAAGGCGGAGCACGAGAGCACACTCTGAGCGAGGCAAATCACACGAAGGAACAGCGTTTTCCAGGTGGCAGCTGAACGAGGGGAGAAAGGTGGCAAACTGAGAAGGTAGAGCAAGGAGGGAGATACCCTTGACCTTTCGGGCGAGAAGCCATTACTTTCCAGAAATCTTTGGATTAAAAGGCATAAGGCCAGGAAACCAGACTGAAGAATCCTGCATTGTGTGTCGGAGATACCCGGGGCCCTCCTGCATGACTGGCCGAGTCGGGGAGGAGCAGCAGCCGCCGTGGTACCGTCCTTGGCTCCAGGATCAAAGCAGCACCAGAGAAATCAACACAGCTGGTGAGTTGGAGAGACTGATGCAAGACCGGTCTGTGTTGAAGTCAAAGTTGCAAGCAGCAACATTGTATGAAGTGCGCAAGACCGAATAATATTAAAGCGTGCGATGATAGACATGAGTAAAACTCAATTGCTGATGAATGTTTGAACTTTAATATGAATCAGAGAAGGTACGCGACAAAGTAACAGAGTAGTCCGGCACTGCAGGTGTGCACAATCGAAGGTCTCTGTGTGATGCACCCAGCCAAGAAGTGGCAGAAACAAAAGCAATAAAGTGAAACTTATGGATGAAGTTAATCAAAGTGGTCCTGTGACGGTTTAAGAAAAATCCAGCACACAGTCGAAAGTCTTTGAATTTTGATAACAAAAAGAAAGCAAAGAAAAGTGAGATTATAAGGTCCCAGCCCGATCGAGGGAGACCAATTGTGAACATGTGTTTTAAGAGATCCGAGCCCGACTGAGGGAGACCCATGGTGAACAATAAACCTGAGAACTTGTGAATGTGAAAATCCTGATGAGAAAGGAACTTAGGTACTTGTTTGTTACGCCAGGCACTCTGCAATAAGAGACTTTTATTGGGAAAGAGACTTTGGCGCAGCCGGCCCAGATACCTAAGTTTTGAACTGCATCCTCATGGCAGAGAAGCCAGACTGTGTGCAAAGCTCGAGTGTGCCACCTTGTCCTGTGCTGAACAGGTGGGGAAGGTAAGCCAACTGCTCAACTATCCTGACATATTGTTTCTTGAACACTTTTATTTTCGCACACCATTTGTATTTAGAAATAAGGATTGGCAGTAGGTTTATTAGTACAGGCCCTTTTATTTTGACACAGACTCCACTAGGACTGTGTTATTATTATTTGATGGTCTTAGCTTGCTCCCATCCTTAAATTTAGAGTTAGATATGTCACAACCCACTTCCTGAAACCCCCCGGCAGGCCCATGGGCCAGGAGGGGTCTCGGCTCGGGCCCCCAACAAGCTTAGGCATCCTTTGCCTAGGCCCTCTTGGGGCCAGTCCTGGCGCCAAGGGCGCCAGGCTAACACTTAATGAAGACTTGTGCTTGGGATCTACTTTATTTCAATGCCAGTCAACATGGAGGCATCCACATAGCTTGGCTCCTTGGAACCAAGCTACGCGGTATAGTGTTTTGGGTGTGCTAGCCTAGGGACTATTTTAACTGGACTACTTTCTTGATTCTATTTAAACCACACCCGACTTGGAGAACACGCTTCGCGTTACTTTGCAATCCTGCAACGTGACGCTCATCGTGTTCAGCAGCATCTGCGAACCTCAGAAGAACAACACCTAAAAAACAAAAGGGACAGCGTTATTAGCAGCAGCTTACCTGTGATTCCACCGCTAGCTGCCCTCTGCTCCTGCAAACAGCATCCAAGGAGCAGCGAGCCTCCCGGACCGTCGGATCTGCAAAAGGAGAGAAACAAGACATTAGACATTTCCAATTGTGCCGGCAGCTTACCTCTCAAGTTTCCCATCGACCAGCAGCGCCTTGGGACTTCTTGCTTCGGGTGAGCACCGCAACCTACGGGAACAAAAGACAACAGGTTAGCAAAGGCAAGGCATCATAGCACTGCGCATAGTGCCTACTTACCGCATCAAGGCGCTCTCTAACACCATCACCTGCCTGTGAGTCCAAATTCAGCCAACGTTCCATGGCGAACTTCTGCGCACCTAAGGAGAGAGAAAAGACATTATTGAATCCAAGAAAGGCTTATAGTATAACAGTAATAAGACCTACCTGAAAGAATCTAAAGGGCAGCATCAGTGAAGTAACTAGATCGCACTCACCCACAAAGGACAACGCGCCCCTGCCAAGAAGACAGGACGGAGAACATGCCAAAATCCATAACAAGGTGAGGAAAGGTCCGAGGAGGGGCTGCGGGCATACGGGGTGTTGGGAGGCTCTTACCCCAGTTGCCCAGTCTTGAACATTGCCCACCTGTTTTCCAGGCAGAACATCCCCGCTGATTATACCAGGGAGCGGCTGAGAAGGGCACCAGAATCCCCGCAGCTGGGTGGCGTCCCTGTGGATACCAGGTGAGCGTAACAGATAGGCGTTCAATCAATGCATTGAAGATCAATAAACACCCTTGAACTATAATCACTTGTGTCTGTCTTCACTGTTTGATACCATGCCTTGCATACACCTGTCAATTGGTCTTCCTACCTCTCATCACACTATTTATAATGCTGCTTTTCATCTTAGTTTCCTTATTTGCCCTCGCACCTCCATCACTTCCTCTCTTTTGTCCATTCATTTTCTCCCTTTTGACTCATGTCTTGTTTCACTTTCTAGTCATCATCTTTAAGTACTTTCATGGTCTTGCGGCTCCCTACCTTTGTTCTCTTTTTCTCTCCACCAGTGTAATAACTTTGATGAAAATATGGCTGGGAGGGGTGGCATCTGAAGGAAAGGGGCAAGGTGGAGGAAGGGCAGAGTGTGGCTGTAAGGGATAACACTTAACCACATGAGTCCCTTGCCAGTGCTTTTTTACAGCAGTCTTATGAAAATGATAACAGACACACCCCAGTCTTATGAAAGTTATAACAATGCCATTATCTGACTTGTGTCTTACCTCTTGCCTTTTTTCGCCCACTCAGGGTCTGTCCTCCCGGGCAGCAACCCTGTACTCTGGAGGCACAGAGACAATAAGGAGGCTCCTCCGGAGAAGCAGCCCAACAAGGGAAAACCACAGTGAAGAGGAAAAAACCCTTCAGATAGTATCCTCCAGGAACGTGGAAATCCAGAGGAGGCAAGGTTGAACCAGCAGCTTGGAAGAGACTCCACTCCAGGTGAAGGAGGAAGGATGACAGCGGGCTCAGCAACAGCGAGGACAGGGGAGCGGGCAGGATGTCAGAGGAAGAGAGGAAGGCAGGAAGAGTGCAGAGAAACTAGCTCTGGAAACAAGGGGGAGGAAGGGCAAGGCAACTGAAAGTGCTGTTGCAACAAAGGAAGAAAGTTGAAACGTGCTAGCTTACCAGTGATCTGCTAATTTGAAGCAAAGCAACCGGGAATGCAGCGCTTCCGGTTTGTGGACATCACTGCGTGGGTCCTGGCAGCGACTGCCATCTTGGAATGGGCAGCTGCGGCGAATGCAGTGCGCCATCTTGGAAAGGGCACACTCATTTTCCATCTGTGCCAGAGAGACCAGTATGTGGGAATCCTGATATCATTCCCCCTTCCAGATCCGGGGTGCCTTCCTGAATTCCTGGCATGGAACTGCTTCACTACATGAGGAGCATGAATGTCCATTGCTTTCTACCAAGTTCTTTCACAGCGGTCATAACCTTTCCAATCGATAATGTACTTCATTGCCCTCAGCGGATTCTGGAATCACAGATCAGTTGCACTTCATACTCCAGGTGGTCATCTTTGAGTATGGAAGGGGGAATTGATGCAGCAAGGTTCCAGACTTATAAGGCTTCAGTAAAGAAACATGAAAAACAGGATGGATATGTTTCCATGAGAAGGGGAGATGTAAGCGACAAGCAACTGGATTAATGACTCTATGTACAGTATATGGTCCAAAGTATTGCAGAGAAATTGTTTTAGAATGAAGGCGCAAAGGTAGGTGTTTCAAAGAGAGCCAGACTTTGTTTCCTGCCTTGTAAGATGGGGCATCTGAACGATGAAGATCTGCATACTGCTTGGTGGTCTTTTGTGCAGATTGCAAGTTTTTTAAGGATAATTGTTGTTTTTCTTGTAATTCTTTCAGCAAGGTGACCACAAAAGGAATGGTAGTTTCTCTGACTGCAGTGATTGGCAACCATCTAGTGTGAAATCTGTAAGAACAAAAAAAAGGGGGACATGTCCAAGGAAGAGTAATGCGTTATATTTTTTTTAATTTTTATTTTTATTTTGGTTGGTTCAAAATATTAAACCTTTCAAAACAGAAACAAATATAAAACAGAATCATTTTGATTTTCCACAATTTGATTAGCATATGTTAAGATTCTTCTTTACAGATTCACATTAGATCATCAATACTAGGTGGGGCATGTGAATTACATAAATTTCAATACATGAAAATTTGAAAAGGATAAAACATACATGGAAAGAAAAAAATCAGAAAAATACATGATCTATTAGTCAGTTTTAAATAGTACCTTCAGAAATTGTAGAATTGCAATGCGAACCGACAATTTAGTATTGGTAAATAACCATTGCCACGCTTGCGTATGGTCCATGGGAAGTAATAAGAATGTCACCCTTGCAAAGTGTTTTTTTCTCAAATCTACCAAATCTGGACATTCAATTAAACAGTGTTGAAGTGTTTCTTTCTGGGTAGGTAGTTTACACCATCTACAGAAATTCTGATTTTGTGAAATCAACTTCCTTTTTGTTAGAACATCTCGTGTATGCCAGAGATTGAATCTGAAGAGTAGATATTCATTACGCATTTGAGGAGAGGGCCACTTATGAAGGTAATCAGCTATACTTCCCAATTTTTTGTGGCCAAATACATTAGATCAAAATCCTTGGCATGTGAGCATAGATTGATGGTATTTATCAAATCCATTTGGAACAATTTTATTTTGGCTCTTATGTAAAAGTGTATCCAATGGGATACCAGCGTTAGCGAGAATGTTTAAAGTATGCTGAAGCCATTTACTTGGGAACAAATCCTCAGAGGATGTTAAGGTACGAGCTAGCACACCTACTACATTTTCTGATGTTAGTTTGATTAAACATTTTCTTAGAAGAGCGCATCTTTTCCACTGTACTTGGGAGAATAATGAAGGCAAGCCAATTTCAAAGCATATCATTGCTCGAGATGTGCACTTGGGCAGGCACAAATTTCTTTTCCAAAATTTGGCTTCGATGACATCCCAAAATTCACGTTCTCGAGGTAATGAGGACTCCTTACCATACGGAATGGGTAATACTTTCTATTTGTAAAACATTACAACATGATTGTACGAGAATTTTGCAAATTTATAGGTTAGTAACTTCGCTTGATTGGTTAATAATTGTAACCTTTGTTGAAGTTCTACTGTACCATTATCAGGTTCAACGAATTTGTAATCGAGACTCCCAAGTACTTAAAGATTGGAACTTTTTCAAGTTTGTCCAATCCCAGGTACCAGTCCAAATGTTTGATGGTCGTCTTAGATTTGCAGTTTTGCACGAGGACTTGTGTTTTCATAGTGTTTATAACCATGTTATTTGCAGAGGCATACATATTTAACTTATTCAACATATTTTGCAAACCTCTGGGAGTTTGTGATAACAGGATCAGATCGTCTACATATAGTAGATAGTTAATTAATTGTAAACCTAATTTTGGTGCATCACAGATGGTATCTTGAAAGGCATGTCTTATGTCAAGTATAAAGATATTGAATAACGTTGATGCCAAGATGTACCCCTGCTTAAGCCCTCTTTGAGTGCGAATATGTGAAGATAGTAGGCCATCCAACGTTAGTTTTACTTGCATAGAGGTGTGAGTATGCAATATCATAATTAGGGCTAGTAATGAGGGAGGACAGTTGTACTTGCTTAGCTTCTGATATAATAATAGCCGGTCGATAGAGTCAAAAGGAACTCTAAAATCTACAAATGCCAGGAACAAGTTTTGATCACGCTTTGCATATTTTGCTTTAATGAGATTCAAAATCATGATGTTCGGGATAGTGCCTACTCCTATTACAAATCCTGCTTGTAGAGGGTCAAGTAAGTTCGATTTAGAGATCCATCTATTAAGCTCTTTAAGCAGGATACGAGCAAAGCTCTTCCCAGGCGCATCTAAAAGGGCTATTGGACGATAGCTGCTTGGAGCTTGATGGTCTCCTTTTTTATATATGGGTAGAGTTACCGAATTTCGCCAGGATTGAGGAATGGTTTGATATTTATTCACTAGAGTAAAGATATTGTAAAGGATTTGGGGCCACAGAATTGGATTTTGTTTAAATGCATATTTAGAGAGGCCATCAGGGCTGCAAGCTCTCAAACGGCTAATTGTTTTGATGCATAATTGAATGTCCAAAAGATCAAACTTAAGATGGAACTTGAATGGACAAGACAAATCATCAAGACTCACATTATTTGCTGGGGGGGCATATAGAGTGGTAAAATGATTAATCCAGTTATTTCTGTCACGCTATTGGCTTGGACAAGTGCCTGCGGTCCAGTATGACTACCATTTATAATGGCCCTTGCTCTCGATGAATTATTGGCTTGTATCAGATTTAACATATTGAGACCATCTGCTTGGTATAACGAAGCCCGTCTCGCTCTTAACGAGTTTTTGTATCTGGTTTTGATGTTGGCAAGAGCTAGACTTCTTATACCTATAATGCGTTATTATAGGCGAACTCAGCCGTTGGTAAAAAGAATGTCCAGTTGTCTTGTGTAGCAGAAACAAAACAGTACAGTAACTGTTTTAGGATCTGGTCTAGTGTTTCGGTCTGGCCATTCATTTCTGGGTGATAACCTGAAGACAAAGGTCTTTACACGCCTTCCGAGGGGCATAATTGTTTCCAAAACTTTGATGTATATTGTGACCCTCTATCAGAGGTAATGGTTTCAGGCAAACCAAGAAGGCGAAATACGTCCTGCAAAAAGACACAAGCCATTTGAGCAGCTGTAGGTAACCCAGGAAGAGCAAAGAAATGAGCCATCTTGGTAAAGGTATCCACGGTTACCATAATCACAATACAACCGTTAGAGGGGGGTTAGACTGACAACCAAGTCGGTTGATATTCTTTGCAAGGGCCCCTTAGGCAATTCAGGTTGTAGCAATCTACCCACAGGTTTAGTTTTAGGGTTCTTCTGTTGGGCAAAGACCACACGAGTGTTCACATATTCACGTACTTACTGCTTAATAGTAGGCCACAAAAACTGGTGGTGTTCCAGGTCGACAGTGTTTCGGATGCCTCGATGACCTGCCACAGGAGAATCATGTCCCAAAGAATGCAAATCTTTTCATAAGGGAGAAGATGGAATGAAAAGACGTTTGTTGTAAAAGTACAATCCATCCTGGAATGTAAATCCCCACTTGGTACAAAATAGGTAATCGGGAGCCGTGACAAGGAATTGCAAACGGATCGTTTGAAGGAAGGTCTTGGGAGGATAGCACAGGGGCAACGTGCTCGCCTTGGAAGCAAGACGACACAGAGCAACACAATTTCGATCCCCAGGTCCGCGCTTAGAAACCTCTGGGTATTAAGCGCGTTATAAATAACCAATCAGATCATAGGGTCTCAATCTCCATAACAAAGAGAATGTGGTGACTTGTTCCATGGAGTATCCATTCCCCATCTGGAGAGCATATCAGCAGTCAGGTTCTTTGAGCCTGGAACATAGGTGATGAAAAAGCGGTACTGAGAGAAAAAAATGAGCCCAGCAGGCCTGTCTACTGTTTTTGCAGTCAAAAGATTGGAGTATCTGGAGGTTCCGATGGTCGGTACTGATTTCTGTAACTTATCTGGCTCCAAGCAAGAGGTGATGGCATTCAGAGCAGGCCAGTTTGATAGCTAACAACTCTTTTTCCAAAACCAAGTAGTTCCTTTCGGCTTCAGACAAGGTTTTAGAAAAGTAGGACACTGGATGTTCTTTCCGGTCCTTCTGCACTTGCTTCAGCACTGTGTCTACTGCTCTGTCGGATGTGTCTGATTCCAGTATAAAAGGTTTAGCTCCATCGGGCTGAACCAAAACCGGTGCTAAAGTGAACCCCTCTTTTAGTGCAGAAAAGGCACTTTCAGCAGCAGAGAACCTATGGTTTTTCACAGTAGGTTGGTCAAGGGAAGGACTGTCTTGGAGAAGGAAATGCTGGAGTAATTTTTTAAAAACATTTTTTACATTTTTTATTTAACCAACAAAACCAATACAAACCAAACTGCAGTGCAAGCATCAAAAGTACTGTTCCACATTTTCATTACACACCCTCCCTTACTAGCATATATGTTTTATTCACGTTGTGTCCGCACCGCATGGTGTGGTCCCATTTTCAGTTGATCCTGACAAATTTTGTATCATTCCAAACAATTCCGCTACCAATGATTTCCACGCCATCAGGGTTCCCACCTCATTCTCACCCCCTATGTTACTTGCCTCCTGCCATACCATGGTCTCTGCCTCCGCCCACTTCTGCAGGTCCTTCCACCACATCTACACTCGTGGCCTATGACAATTTTTCCATCCCATGGCAATTCTTCGTTTTGCAAGCACATATGCTAAATCCTTCAGTTTATTAACATGTTTAAGTTTCTGTGATCTGGGGAACCCCCCCAGTAAGCAGGCCAAGGCCGAATCTATGACCATGGTGACTCTTTTTTCTGCCATTTTCCCAGCCACTTCGCTCCAGAAGCGCTCAATCACTGGGCAGGACCAGAACTTATGTACCATATCTGCTAGTTCCTCTTCGCATTTGGGACATGTTTCTCTGTCAGCATTTTCAAACCTCGATATCCTCAGGGGCGTCATGTATGCCCTGTGTGTAATATATAATTGTATCTGTTTTAGTCTAGCGTTTCTTGACACCTTTTTATGGTATCCCAAGGCACGTTCCCATATCCCATCCTCTATTGGGGCACCCATCTCTGCCTCCCAGTCTAGTCTCAGTTGCGTTAGTTCTTTCCCAACTTTGGACATCATCATTTCGTACAATCTAGAGATCTCATGCCCTCCTTCCGTTATATCGTATATCATATCTATGGTAGCATCTGGCTCTTCTTCCAGTACTGTCTCAGGCCCGGTTGTCTTAATTTTCCTGCACCAATCTATGATATGTAATATATTGACCCACATGTAACCCGGCTTCTTCTGCTAGCTCTTCAAAATTTATAATAGTCCCCTCTTGCCACACATCTCCCATAGTTGCCATAGTTGCCAACCCCACCGATTCCCATTGGTTCCTAATTATCATTTGTAGCAGCTTATCTCCCCCAGCCAACGTGGCCAGCGGTATCTGCGGGGAGCATGGGACTGGGTTTTCCATCATCCGGCATGCTCTATGCCAGATCCTCCACCCAAGCATCATCATTTTAGGGCGTGCCTTCATTTCTTTCTTGGGCAGCCAGATCATCTCCTTTAAATAAAATGGGGCACAGTCTGCTCTAAACAACCTGGATTCTGGGGTCGCTTCATCTGAGAGCCATTTTGCGACATATTGCAGTTGGCTCGCTACGTAATAGACCTCATAGTTAGGTAATTTTATTCCCCCCTTTTCATAAAAGTTCTGCAACTTCCTTAGTGCCACCCTATTCCTGGTACCCTGCCACAGGAAATCCCTGCACATACCATTCAGTCTGGTGAAGAACTTCTTAGGTATCAGGTGTGTCATGTTTCCGAAATAATGCAGGAGCCTAGGCAGGACCACCATTTTGAGCATTGCACCTCGCCCCAACATTGCTAGGGGTAACTTCACCCAGAATTTCATGCACTTTTCTATTTTCACTATGGCTACCTCAGTGTTGTGCCTATATTCTTCTTCCACCGTATGGTACACTTCTATCCCAAGGTACCGAAAGGTTCCAACAGCCCAAGGGACTTGCAGCACCGGCAACCGCCCAACAGGGATCCCCTTATAACTACCTAGTGGGAAAATAACGGATTTCTGAGGGTTCACCGCAATGCCAGACAGCCCCGCATACCTTTCCATAACCTCCAAGATGTATTGGAGATTCTCCTCCAGGTGCCTCAGGTACAGCAGCAAATCATCCGCATACAAGGAGATCAAGTGTCTCTCCCCTCCTACCTCGATTCCTTTTCTATCATATTGTTGTCTGAGGTATATCACCAGAGGCTCTAAAGCTAATATATACAGCATAGGGGACCATGGGCACCCTTGTCTTTTACCCCTGCCTAGCTGCCATCTTTCAGAAATCACCGTTCCTGTTTTTACTCTAGCCAACGGTTTACTGTATAGCATCTTTGGCCATCTTGTGTATCCTCGTCCCATACCATAGCCCACCAAGCCTGCCAGCAGCCATGGCCATTTGACAGAATCAAAAGCCTTCACAGCGTCCAGGGACACTATTGCCATTTCTCCCTCATTCTTACTCCCCCACTCAACAATCCGATGGAGTTGTCTGTGATTGTGAGTTATGTTCCTATTTGGGACATAGCCAGTCTGATCAGGGTGTATTAGTTTGCCAATAACTCTACACAGTCTGCTTGCCATGACAGCCGTCAATATCTTGCTGTCCTGGTTCAGCATCGACAATGGTCTATAGGAGCCACAGCTGTGTCCGGGCTTATTGGGTTTGGGAAGCGGTATCATTATTGCTTCTCTTAATGACTCTGGCAGCCGTCCCATCTCAAACGCTTCATTTAGCATATCCAACATCGGGCGGAGCACTTCTGCTTTATACACTTTATAAAACTCACTTGGGAACCCGTCCGCCCCCGGGGTCTTACTAGTGGGTAGCTTTCTCACCACTTCTTCTAACTCCTCCAAGGTAATCGGTGCATCCAGCTCCTCTCGTTCTTCAGCACTTATTTTAGGCAAACCTATGTCATCCAGCGTGTTTGATATTTCCTCATGACTGTTTCCCTCTCCATCCTCATATAATTCCCTGTAGTAATTTACAAACTTCTGATTCACTCCCTCTTGAGTGTCAGCTACACTACCATCTGCTCTAGTTATCGTCCTAATGGTGGCTCTGGGGATCTCACTTTTATATGACCATGCCAAGAGCCTACCTGTTTTATCTTCACCCGCATGCTGTCGATCAATATATTTCTTATAGTTAAGATAACACAGCCTATCCCATTGCTCTGCACATGTCTGTTGCAGTTTAAGTATCATGTCTCTTTCAGTGTCATCTCTCCCCTTTTGTGCCTCTTCCAATTTCCTTTCTGCTTCCTGTAGGTCGGCCAGGATTCCTCCTTGCAGGCTTTTAGATTTCGCTATGGCGATGCCCCGCATTACCACCTTAAAGGCTTCCCATAGCGTGCCCGCTGAGTCCACGCTACCCGTATTCACCTCATAGTAGTTTGTAATCTCCTCCCTTATCTCTTCCCTAAAATGGGGGTCTTTAAGCACCTCTGCCCGGAGACGCCATGTCGGGATTCGCGCTCTTGGGGGGCAGTATTGCCAGCCAATAACCAGAGGTGAGTGGTCCAACAGGACCCTCGCTTTGTATTCTGCCTGCACCGTCTCTATCATTATTTCAGACATGTCGAAGACATAGTCCAGCCTCGTATGTAACTGTTGCGGGGCGGAGTAGTGTGAGTACTGCCTTTCCTGGGGGTGTATCATTGTCCACACATCTGCCAGACCAAAGTCGTCTAGCAATGTCTGCAGCGCTTTTGCCGCTGGGGCAGGTCTATCAAATTTCCGATCTGACCGGTCCACCCTAGGGTTCAGTACACAGTTAAAATCCCCACCCCAGTTCACTGCACTCTCCACACACATGCTAAGGTTAGTACTCAGGGTTTTGAAGTATGTTGCCGTGTTTTGATTAGGGGCGTAGGTGTTCACAATGCATATCTCCCTATTTTCCACAAGTCCCCTCAACATGACCATTCTCCCATGTGCTTCCGCAGTTTCCTGCAACAAGTGAAATGGGACATGTGGCGCCACCCATATGAGCACTCCTCTAGCATAAGCAGAATATGTTGAGCCCGCCACGACCCCTTTCCATTTCTTCCCCACCGTTCCCAGCTTTTCCCGTATCAAGTGAGTCTCCTGCAGCAGCGCAATGTCTATTTTCTGTCTGCGCAGGTACAAAATAACCTTGTTCCTTTTTAGATAACTATTGAGGCCCCTGACATTCCATGTAATTATTTTAAGGTCCCACATGGCTTGTTAAATCTCCCATTCCCCCCGCTGCAGTGCAGACCAGTACCCTTTCGCATTCTTGTCTATATAGGCTCGTACCACAACTCAAACTTCCCTGAACTATTAACTCCCCAAACACCCCTCCCACCCTCCCGCCACCCTATCCTTCCCCAACTTCACCCCCCCAACAATTGCCCAGCTCCATCCCTGGATCTCAGGCACCCCCGCATCTAGCACTTTCTGGCGATAGCCTGTACTCGAAGCTCAGCAGGGTGTGGTAGCCCTAATGGCTAACCTACTATTTCTACTACTATCTGGGGGGTAAGGTGCCTGTGTTCTGCTGCTCCTGTTTGCACACAATCCACCGCATGCTCATATCCAATTTGTCTATGTTAAAGCTCTATATTCCAATCCAATGCCACACAATACAACCTAGGATATCCCGACCCGGCTTCCGCGCCACCCATCCCTTCTCATCCTTAAAAGTTTCTACCAAGCCTCCGCCAGGACACCTTATAACGTGACACACTAGTCTCTACAAATTGCCGCAATCATTTATCTTGTTCTCCTTGGGCTCGTGTAGCATCCTGTTCTGGGCAGCCCTGTAAGTCCAGCCATGTGTCGGCTTCCTCTGGGGTGTCAAAGAAAAACATTTGACTCTTATGTAGCACTTTCAATCTCGCAGGGTACAGGAGCATATATTTGATGCCGGCCGTGCGCAGCCGTCTCTTCATCGCTACATAGCTATACCTCTGCCTCTGGACCAGCATTGTATAATCCGGGTAAGCTGTGATGGTAGCCGAGGCTCTGTCTATCGTTCCTCCTTTCTTGAAGTATTCCAAGATCTTTTCACGATCTCTATAATTCAGAATCTTGGCAATTATTGCACGGGGAGGTGCTCCGGGTCTCGGTTTTCTCGTGAGGCCTCTATGTGCACGCTCCACTGTAAATCCTTGTGAGAGTTTGTCAGCTCCTATTTCCTGCAGGATCATGTTTTCCACATAGCTTTGGGGTCTTGGCCTTCTTCTCCGTCCGGCAGACCGACCACTCGAATGTTATTCCTTCTCGCTCTCCCCTCTGCCTCCTCCACACGATTCTCCAGGTTGGCCACTTGCTGTTTCAGTATGTGGACTTCTTTTGCATTGTCAGTGCTGGTGGTCGTGTTAGTCTTAACAGAACTTTCCAGGCTGCTTGTTCTGTCCACAAGCGCCCTGACATCTTGTCTCAACCAATTGACATCTGTCCCCACAGCGTCGATCTTAGCCTCTAAGGAGGTCCTCAGGTCCGCAATTGTCGTCCCCCAGGAGTCCTTTAGTTCTGTTATTGTCATGATCTCTGCTTCCAAAAGATCAGGACTTGCCCGACTCCCTTGGAAGCAGACCCATAACCCCGGTTCCGAGTGCCAGCCAGTCCCAATTGGGACCTTTTGGACCCTGTCCTGGCGCCAGTGGCACCAGGCTCATAAAGATGCCCAGTCCCAGCGCTGGAAGCGCCGGGCTCATAATGCTTGGGTGGACTTACCTGCAGCAGACCATGCTGCTTACTTACCTGCCAGTTGAACCCCTGATCCTCTTCTGTTTGGGACTACTTTTCCTGTTGGGTGGGGCAGGAGCCACTCCCTAGGTTCAGAACACTGGAACTCTTCTGGAAAGCAGGAACTCTTTTCTTACCTAGGCGTGGCTGTGGAAGGAGACACCTAAGCACTACAGGAGGCTATTTAAACCACACCCGATGGATGAATCTTGCTTTGCGTTATTCTGCATTCTCTGCAGCAGAACGCTCATTGTGTCTTCTGCTTCTGATCCTGGGCCTAAGGGAACAAAGGCTTACCATCCTGGAATCCAGTCTTCAGCAGCACCTGTAAAGACAAAGAAAGAACAGGTTGGCACTACGGTCTTCAGTGGCAGCGCATCTCTTACCTGGTCCATCGGCTGTCACCAACGCCTCACGCTGCATTCCGGCATCTGAAAGACAAAGGCTTACCTACTCTTCGCATGCTCCGGAGGTCTTCGCACTGCATTCCGGCATCTGAAAGACAAAAGCTTACCAGCTCTTCGCACGCTCCGGAGGCCTTCGGCGCTGCATCCCGCATCTGAAAGACAAAAGAAGGTGCGTTTAAAGACATTGGGCAACTTTATTACTCACGTGCCATTACTCCTTCCCACGCCGAATCCAGTGGGTATTCCAGCACCCCTTCAGCTTCTCTAAAGCTCCGAACTTGTACCTGCAAGATAAAAGGGACAGTTAGTGCGCATCGTGAAGCAGGCTACAAGCGCTTACTTACGTGCTTCCAGGCGCTTCTATTCCTCACGCGGGTTCGATCCTCAACTCTCATCAGCCCGCCATCCGCCATCGCCGGAACCCTGCAAAACAAGAGATATCATTACAAAAGACTTTTAAGACATTTGAAGTGCCCAGAACTTACCGTTCGTGCAGTTAACGACGGACAGCAGTCCTCTGAGGTCAAGAGGCCTGCACCCTTATCCAGTGAAGAAACTGGTTACGGCACCCTGCCCCGAGGCAGATGGAGAGCTCGGCGTTCACTTACCTAAGGTGAGGGCGTTAACCTTTGGGGTTCTGCAGGAGAAGAGAAAGGGAAGAGGAGAGAGGCACCCAATAACCCCAGTTCATTAATCCCATATTTTCTATCTGCAGACATCTTACTCTTCGAATCAGACATACAGTGCACAGAGGTCCAGCCCAAAGAGCCAACCGTGTGTTACACATCACCTTTGAAGATACGGCATTCACCCAGTCAAGACCGGCGCCTCTGCGGGAATCAGGTGAGCGTTACAGTTATGGCTGCTAAGATCTGATGGTTGTCAATTCCAGTTATGCTTCCCATGGGCCCGCTTGCACCCACCAGTGCCGATGCAGCTGGAGACTGTTGCGTTTTGTCGAATGCCTCCATCGTGGATTGTTTGCTCTTGCTTTTGGCCACTCTCCCAGTCATCCTGCTGCCCAGGACGAGTATCCCTTCTCGCCTCGATCGTGGCTCAGCAAGCCCGCCACTCTATTCCACGGTAATGTCTGCGGGTTACTCCCTGTTTCGGCTACTCCGGGGTGCCCCTTGGAGTCCCGCGCACTGAGCAATCCCCGCCAGTGGGTTATGTCCTCCCACGTGTTGGTTAGCCCGTCTGCCTCTTAGCGCAATTTCGCTCTTTGCGCCTTCCAGCTCCCGCTCCTGGAGCCCAGCCCCTATGTTTTGCAGGCTGTGTGCCTTTCCTCAGTGTCTCTGGGCTCATGTGGCGCTCTAGTCACACCATCGCGGACCGACGGTCAAGGAAGTTCTTTTCGAGTTAATGCCTGCCAATCAGTGGGGGCAGCACGCCCCCGTGCCCCAATCCCACACATGTGAGTGCCTTAGGTACATGCTGGCAGCACTTTGTTTCTAAGCTGGTAGTTGTTAATTGCTTCCATCATGCAGAAAGAATGTCCTACAAGCCGTGCAGCTCCTCTTTCTATTTAGCCCAACATCCAAATAATCACCGGACCTAGTAAGTTGTTATATAGCAGTTTTTTCACACACGGGTGCCTTCATGCGTCTATGAAGCGCCCGCTGCACATCCGTAGGTCCTACATACAATGTCCACCTCACATTTAGCAGCTGCTCATTGCACGGGCCATCCGCTGCCCTTTTGTTTTTAATATGCGGCACCTGTGCCTCTGAAGTATGTTCACTAGCGGGCGGCAGGAAGCCGCTCGCACGACAGTGTCTCGTGGTTGGGGGGGCCGCGGCGGGCTCCAAGTGCCGGTCCCCAGTCTTTTTTATTTGCAGTCACTGCACACTCAGCACGGGCTTGCTCACTCCACCAAGCCTCCCACAGGAGCCAGTGACCCCGCCTCCAGCAACCGCTCCTCACTCAGGGGGGGCCGCGCAGGCTCCAAGCGCTGGTCCCCAACCTTCTTTACGTGTGGTAACTGCACTCACAAAACGGGACCGCCCGCTCCACCAAACCCCACACGGGAGCCCGCGGCCCTGCCTCCAATAGCTGTACACTGCTCCGGGGGGCCGCGCAGGCTCCAAGCGCCGGTCCCCAACCTTTTTTACGTGCACATGCAGCAAGGGCTCGCCTGCTCCATCAAGCCTCACACAGCAGCAGGCGACCTCGCCTCCGGTACCTGTTCCCCGTTCCACTGGCAGAAGGGAACAATGTATCCCTGTTCGCTATGCTCCAGATCTGTTACACCGATCCTGCGGTCACGGCCGCTCGCTCTTTGACATCCGCCATTTTGAATACATTGTATGAAGACCGCCGAAAGCTTCCAAGTCGATTTCACCGTTGCTGCTCACACGATCAGCTTAGTATTTCAGGTGGTGGCAGGGCATCTGTTCTCACACTCGTGCTTTAATTCTTAGAGTCAATTGTCCATTTTCAGCGCAGGTTTCACGGATAAGTGTCGGATCCCTGGAGCAGCTCTCTCAGGCACGTCCTGTTACATGGCAAGTTAGCCATGCCCCCCCCAAAAGCTGGAGTACTTTAACAGAGTTGGGGGCCCTCAGCTGTGTTACTGCTGTAACCTTCCTAGGATCCATGGCAACCCTGTGTGCTGAAAGGATATTCCCTAGACAAGGCACAGAGGTGGCATCGAACACGCATTTTACTGGGTTTCGCTCTTAGATGGTTCTTTTCTAGGCAACGTAAGACTTCCTTGACATGTTCCGGATGGTGGTGGGGTCTACACGAAAACACCAACATGTCATCAGAGTATACTATGATAGTATGCAAAAATAGATCTGAAAATGGATGATCGATGAACCTCTAAAAAAATGCTGGGGCATTTTCCAGCCGAAAGGGCGTAACACAGCACTCCTAGTGTCCGAAGGGTGTCTGGAAGACAGTTTTTCATTCATCCCCTTCCTTTATTCTGACAAGACGGTATGCGCCACGCAGATCTATCTTGGTGAAGATCTTTGCTCCCTGTACAACTTTGAGTATGTCCGGTATTAGGGGCAGTGGATACTTGTCTTTAAGTGAGATGCAGTTAAGTCCTCTGTAATCTATGCAAGGCCTCGACTCAGAGGTATCTTTCCTGGAAACTAAAAATAAGGAAGCTTCTGCAGATGAAATGGACTCCTGAATCAAGCGATTTTACAGTTTCTCGTGAAGATATTCCTTAAAGGCTATCTTTTCAGAAGGTGAAAGTATGAACATGCGACTGAATGGTACAGTGGTATTGGGCAACAGGTCTATGGCGCAGTCATCTGGTCCATGAGGAGGAAGGGATTTCGATTTCTTTTTAGCAAATACCTGCTTAAAAACACTGCACTTCTCTGGAATGACACACAATAACGGGATATTCCCGACAGCAGAAGGGTTTTGACCTTGGGTTTGCATTGGAGACGGAGGAGAAGTAGCTCGACAAGAATGAACGCAGTATTCAGAAACAAGGAATAGGGTGGGGTCTACCCAGTAAATGTAAGGAGTATGGCAGGCTAACTAGGGCATCCCTAATATTAACAGAATATGGTCTGCTCTTATTATATCAAAGGACAAGGTTTACTGATTTTGAGCCACTTGCATTCTGAGTTCTGATGTATTCAATGTGATGGGTCTTCCGTCCAAGGATGTCCCGTCTACTCCGTCCACAGGCAGTGCTTCAGGCTTTTGTACACAAGAAATTACATTTTGTTTAGCTATACATGGTCCATGAAAATGCCAGACGCTCCAGAATCCACCAGCACACAGACTTCTATCGGTGGCCCATCATTAAACTACAGTTGTAACTTGAGGACTATCTGTCTGTTCTTATGCTCATGCATGCATACTTGCCAACCCTACAGATTTAGGCAGTAGGCTACTGCTTTTTAAGCAGTCCTAGAGCCTACAGATTTCAGTGACAGATCCTACTGCTTTTTACAGTGGCAAGTAATTAATGTGACTCTAAGGCAGGCTCCAGGACAAAGCATGCAATACATGAATTAGTCTGTCTATACAGTGGACTGGTAGGTGATTACTTTGATTGGGGCGACCTGACAGCTACTTGACTCTGTCTTGCACTCTTCCTGAGACAACCCTTAGGTGAAACCATCAGTCAAGGCAAGTGGCAGAGTGTAACACCATCACACAGCATCTGCCTATCACACTGAGGGGGCTATCAGTCTCCATGTCATTCAGTGTTCAACTTGCAATAAACATGTACTTCCTGGGCTGCTGCTACAGCGCATTGGCAAACGTTACCTACCAGCTCTGTGTGATTACCTTCTGTGAAATTAGGTAATTGAATTTGGTGTTAAGTTACCATTCAGAATCATACATTTTTAAAATGTGAACATCTTTTCATGTTGTGCTGTTTGATGGGTTGTGTACTTTACAATGCTTCAATGGTGCCAACAATGTATGTTTTGCATTTTCCTGTGATGTCATTGTTATGGGAATTATTATTTTCAAAACTTGAAAAATCCTACATCTTTTTGGTCACAGCATGTTGGCAAGTATGTGCATATAGTGTATTATTGTGGCTTGATCTTTCCTGGGACTTCTTTATCATTTCCGAGACAGTGTCTCTTCTATACTTGGGAGGTGGCGTTTCCCTGTCTGCGCGATAGAGCCACGGGACATTGGCTCAGCAGATGGGATGAGGAAGCACAATAAAGGCATAAGCCTTTGGTTCTTCTGCATGTCTTTCTTCATCGGAAAGGGGACCACCAGCAGTACCAACCTGCATCGGCTCACCAGTGTCGGAAGGGATACCAGAAGGAACGTCTGTTGCCATAGGAAGAGAGGGACATTGAGCTGAGGATCTATTTTTCCGTCTTTCGGTCCTTCTCTCATGAATGCGAAAGTCTATTATTTGCAAAACCAACTTAATGAGCTGATCAAAAGAAGGGGGTCTAGGAACCCTTGCCAGTTCGTCCTTTAGCTCTTCGGAGAGTCCTCTCCAGAATAGCGTGTAACTGGCCTCTTCAGGCCAAGCAGTCTTCTGGGCGATCTGCTTGAATCGAGTAATGTATGTGGAGAGATCCAGATTTCCTTGATGAAAATCCAACAGTGACTCCTGACATATCTGGGCGGTTGAAATAAGCCTTTAAGGCTGCTATGCAGCCAGTATAGGTGTCCAGAAGATCGTATTCCGCAGTCACTAAAGGGGTTGCCCATGCCAGGGCACTGCTGCTCATGTGGGTGATCAGAAAACCAACCTTTAATCTGTCAGTCTGGAAGGATGCTTGCCTAAATGAGAAAACAACTGTGTAAGCGTCGAGAAATTCTGTTCAGTTTTTAGGATCCCTCAGTGTATTTCTCCACTTGGGCACCCCACATGTGGGACCCGGAAGGCAAGGCATCTGTGTTCAGTAAGGCCTGACGCAAGTATGAATTCTCTTATTTTTAGTGTCTGCATCTCTGCAGTAAGGTTTTGAATAGCAGTAACAAACTCCTGCATTTGGGCCATATTGTACTCCGGACGTCGCAAGCCATCCTTTGTGTGTCTTACCTCTTTGCCTTTTTTTGCCATCTCAAGGTTGATATAGGGCCTGTCCTTTCGGGCAGCCACCCTGTACTCTGGAGGCACAGAGAAAACAAGGAGGCTCCTCCCTAGAAACAGCCCAACAAGGGAAAAACCTCAATGAAGGGGAAAAAACCTGTCTGATGGTATCCTCCAGGAATGTCTAAATCCAGAGAAGGCCAAGTTGAACCAGCAGCTTGGAAGGGACTCCACTCCGGATGAAGGAGGAAGGATGACAGCGGGCTCAGCAACAGCAAATTCAGGAGAGTGGAGAGGGCAGAATATAAGGGGAAGAATGGGAGGCAGGAAGAGCACACAGAAACTAGCGCAGGAACCATGGGGGGGGAGGAACGACAAGGCAACTGAAAGCGCTGGTGCAGCCAACGAAGAAAGTTGCAACACGCTAGCTTACCAGTGATCTGATCATTTGAAGCAAAGTGACCGGGAATGCAGTGCTTTCAGTTTGTGGACGTCACTCCGTGGGTCCTGGCAGTGGCCATCTTGGAATGGGCGGCTGCAGTGAATGCGGTGCACCCTCTTGGGAAGGGCACACTTGTTTTGCATCTGTTCCAGAGGGACCAGTACACGTGAAGCCTGACAGCCATACCTTTAGAGTTCAAAACTAAAGACATGGCAAACATGCCCTGTTTAGTTGAATGTAAGCCGTAATTCAGCTATGCATGACAAACAAGTCCTGTATAGCTGAATTTCTACTTACATTCAGCTAAACAACATGTTTACAAATAGCCGAGGTGCAGAGATATGCTTACTTGCCTAGTCTCTGAATGTGACACAGATCTCTGGTAACAAGCATAGGTTATGTAATTTTATTAATCTGATGCTATCATCACTGTTTTCCCGGGAGTAACTCTCTCCCAGTTGGCCAGTGGACGTCAGCCGCTGCCTGATCCTGACAATGGGGGTGGCTATATGAGGGAGGATCATGGGAGCTGCTAGATATGGGAGGAGACAACCTCCGGCAGAAAATGGTGGTGCTCACAGATGATGGGGCCTCATTCCGAGGTCGGAGGTAACCCTCTGGTGCCACCGGCAGGTTACCGCTGACACGGAAATGCTGAATCTGACGCCTGACTGCCCAGTACTGGCAGGGCATTACGAGTCAGGCGGCAGATTCGGTAACTCCCCATTCCTGTGGAGCCACATAGGACTCCATGGGAGTGGGGAGACGGAAGCACCGGCACCGTTGCTTCCGTGATGACTCTGTCTAACGGTGCTGATGCGCCTGGCAAGGTCAGATCTGCCGGGTGCTACAGCCTCTGCAGGCAGACTCGTAGTGTGGCAGTCCGGAAACAAGGGTGCTGCTAACCTTACCGGCACCCTTGTTTCCAGACCATCACACTCTGAATGAGGCCCATGGTATCCCTCTTTCTCCTTACAGGATGAATCTCCCATAACACAACACCCTAAAGGCATATTGTATTTCTTTCTCTGCTCCCTCAAAGGAGAATGCTGAATTTTCCTCAAACAGTAATTCAGAGCAACCTTCAAACATTGATTCACCCGCAGAATATGTTCAAATAAATTCCTCCAATGTATTCGTGCAAGTTAGTAAAAAGAAACTACCATTCCCAGAAACACCTTAACACTGTGATGAGGAAGAGGAATCCCTGAGCACAGGCAGCGGTCTAGTTGTTGTGAGCATACACCTGTGCCTGGGTCATTTAAAAGATCACTTGAAGAAATGGCAGATTGCTGGTGGGAGCTGACTGCAGCTCTCTGTGTTGCCGAAGAACCAAAAAGAGAATGTTCGATCCAACCCGGCTCATGCAGTGAGCCGCATAGGACACTGTGAAGAGGATTTCACGTGGGAACGCCAGAAGCAAGCACCGTGCTTCTAGGCGTTCCGCAGTGGAAAACAGCAAGAAGAAGCAGCTTACCAGAGAACCGCGAGAAGAGAAGAAGCCCGGCCAGAGCCACCGAAGATGTGGAAACTGAAAGCCGAGCAGCGCTAAGGAGAGAGAATCCTGCGGCTGTCATCGGCAAGCTGCAAACAGGCCAGGAAACACCACAAAGAGCTGGTAAGTCCACACTGGACTAGATAAAGAGAGAAAACCATTTCATAATAATGATAGCAAGAAATTAAAAGCACATTTGACTAAGAGAGAAACCTTTAACGGACAATGTAAATTAACCCACAATGCTAAGGTGGTGAATTATTGGAAGTGTGAGTAAAACACTAATGAGGAAATATACTGTTGACTAAGGGAATTAGAGACAGGTAACTGCAAGAAGCCCTGGCAATAGAGTATACCAGGCCATTGCAAGAGTGGGAAAACCAGAAGCTCTGGCAGGAGAGTATAACAGGCCATTGCATGTGTGTGAGAACAAGAAGCCCTGGCAGTCGAGCATGCAAGGCAATTGCAAGTGTGAGGAAACCAGAAGCCCTGGCAGGAGAATATACCAAACAATTATAAGCATGTGAAGACAAGAGGGTTACATGTCTTTATAACAACCCCCTTCATGTCGAATGCATATATACCGACACTTTTATAACTAAAAAACACATAACAATTTGTTTTTTAAAACCTTTTTATTTTGGGGGATCCCTCCTCCAAACCCCTGTTTCCCACCCCCACCATTTTCTGAAAAGATTTAACCCTTTACCCCACCCACACATATATTCTCATTATGTGTTTTTGTTATAAATGTTTCGGTATAAAAGCATTTCTACATAAAAGATTTGTTATAAAGACTGCATACCAGACAAGAGTTCCTGTCAAGAGAGGTACGCCAAGCAATTACAACAAGTGTGCAAATACAGGAAGCCCTGGCAGGAATGTATACCAGACAATCACAAGTGTGTGAATATCGGGAACAGAGAAACCCTGCCAAGAAAGTATACCAGGTACCCTGACCAACACAAAAGATAATTATATATGTTACTTTGATATTGAACAAGAGGAAAGACAAGAACTATTGTCAAGAAATTGTGAAAAGAAATCCAGAGAAAGGGATATACCCTCTGGATTAAAGAGCAATACTCTTGAGAGACTTTTGTTGGAGTTATTTTTTATTTATTTATTTATTAATATGCATATAGGCAAAATAGGCTTTACATATAACACTCTAAAATCATTGTATCAACATACATCACATTAAATAGCACAAAGGTAAACAGTGAGTTTCAAAGGAGGTGAATCATTCACACGCCGACAGGCAGTCGTTAATATTGACATTTGCAATTGCACCTTCAAATAAAGAGTATTACATTGGACAAGTAATCCCTGCCTCAGAAGAAGAGCTATGCTCGAAACACGTGTCAGGCTGTCTCGAATACCTAATAAATACATACTTGTACATCACATTAAACACTCTATATAAAAAACAAAATGGCATAAAACACAATAAAAGATATATAAAAACATTTCTAGAAATATAGTAAAAAACATCCTGAGATAATAGTTTAAGAATTGCTATACAATACTCATAATAGTTCATCCTGTCATAGATGATATTAAGGCCATGTCCTTTTAGGAGTTTCTCCCAAATATCATCCAAATTATTTAAGTCACAACTGTTATCATATGCTTTAACGTATCTTAGTCTGATATCGCATAAACTTTCGCACTCACAAATGAGATGATATGCTGTCTCAATAATATAATTCCCACGACACCTTCTCTCCATTCTCATGATGCCAAGTCTGGATCCCAAAATTTCAAGGCATTCAGACATGTTAAACTTAAAAATTAAGTACGGATGAATTGTGCCAGCATCAGGATATGTAGTTAGATAAGCCGGGATACCAATGATACTCTCTCTATTCTGTAAAAACATCCCACGATTATATTTCATCACTGGCTGTATCGTGTCTCTCTCCTGTCCGAAAGCCAATATCTCCCTTTTCAACAAGAATTTGAGCTTCGCTGTAGAGTATGCCAACCAACCAACAGCATGCTCTTTTGCCCATTTGTAATATATGGATTTCCACCAATCAAGTGTGTATGATATCTTATTGGAATCTATTGCATTGAATGTCTTGATCATGTCAACCATTAATGTACCATTAGCTAAAATACATAACTTTGTGTACAGCATGGCTGATCTATATAACATAACATCCCAAATTCGTATTAAATTGCATTCTAAAATAATATATTCACTGGATAGGGCTTTCGGCATTCGAAATAGAATTTTTAAGATTTTGGGCCTCATCACGAGTTGGGCTGTAGCCCTTAAATGCGGTGATAACGGTATTACCGCTGAATTTAAGGGCTGGCCCTATCACGAGTTGGGCGCTAAATGGGCTGTTTTACCTCAAGCCTTTCTTTGGAGGTGAAAATCCCCTGTCTTCGGCTGTATTACTGCCGTTTGTATTAGCCTGCATAATTAGTGCTGAAAATGCCCCATTGAATCCAATGGACCCAATGGGGAATGGGGAATGGGGATTTACTGTTAACACCCAACCCGTGATCCGGCGGTAATACAGCTGGACTGGTCGGTGCTATGGCTATTACATTCAGGCTGTATTACTGCCGGGATACAGCCCAACTCGTGATGAGGCCCTTTGCCTTCAAATTTGTTCAATTCCTGCGTTAGTTTTGTACCCCAGATCTCAGCTCCATACAATAGGCACGATACAATGTTTGCCTCACACAACAACAACATTGTCTTAATAGAGATCCCTGCTTGCTTTCCAATAAAATGACTTAATGACATAGTACTATTCATACATCTTTTTTCAATATCTATCCACTTCTGTTTCCACGATAGATTCTGATCTAAGATCACCCCTAAGTAGCATTCAACGATTTCAATGTTTTGACCATAAATGGTCCATTTAAGATTTTTATGTGGTACGCGGTTAGTTCTTCCTGAAAGACTACAACCTTTGTCTTGCTCAAATGTATCCTCAGTCCATTCTTCAACACAAATGCATCCAATACTGATAATTTATATTGAAGACCAGCCGGTGTGTAGTCTAATAAAAGAAGATCGTCCGCGTAACCAAGCCAGACAATTTTCTACAGGTGTCATGATCTCTGCTTCCAAAAGGTCAGGGTTTTCCCAACTCCCTTGGAAGCAGATCCATAACCCAGGTTCCGAGTGCCAACCAGTCCCAATTGGGACCTTTTGGACCCAGTCCTGGCGCCAGTGGCACCAGGCTCATAAATATGCCCAGTCCCAGCGCTGGAAGCACCGGGCTCATAATGCTTGGGTGGATTTACCTGCAGCAGACCATGCTGCTTACTTGCCTGCCAGTTGAGCCTCTGATCCTCTTCTGTTTGGAACTACTTTTCCTGTTGGGTGGGGCAGGAACCACTCCCTAGATTCAGAACACTGGAACTCTTCTGGAAAGCAGGAACTCTTTTCTTACCTAGGCGTGGCTGTGGAAGGAGACACCTAAGCACTACAGGAGGCTATTTAAACCACACCCGATGGATGAATCTTGCTTTGCGTTATTCTGCATCCTCTGCAGCAGAACGCTCATCGTGTCTTCTGCATCTGATCCTGGGCCTAAGGAAAAAGGCTTACCATCCTGAATCCAGTCTTCAGCAACACCTATAAAGACAAGAAAGAACAGGTTAGCATTACGGTCTTCAGTGACAGCTCTTCACTTACCTGGTCCATCGGCTGCCACCAACGCCTTCGGCGCTGCATCCCGCATCTGAAAGACAAAACAAGGTGCGTTTAAAGACATTGGGGAACTTTAATACTCACGTGCCATTACTCCTTTCCACATCTAACCCAGTGGGTATTCCGGCACCCTGCAGCCGCTCCGAACTTGTACCTGCAAAATAAAAAGACAGTTAGAGCGCATCGTGAAGCAGGCAACAAGCGCTTACTTACGTGCTTCCAGGCGCTTCTATTCATCACACGGGCTCCATCTTCAACTCACTTCAGCCCGTCATCCGCCATCGCCGGAACCCTGCAAAACAAGAAACATCATTACTAAAGACTTTAAAGACATTAGAATTACTCGAAACTTACCGTTCGTGCAGTAAACGACGGACAGCAGTCCTCTGAAGTCAAGAGGCCTGCTCCCCTTATCCAGTGAAGAAACTGGTTACAGCACCCTGCCCCGAGGCAGATGGAGAGCACGGCGTTCACTTACCTAACGTGAGAGCGTTAACCTTTGGGGTTCTACAGGAGAAGAGAAATGGAAGAAGAGAGAGACATTCAATAACCCAGTTCCTTAATCCCATATTTTCTATCTGCAGACATCTTACCCTTCGAGTCAGACATACAGTGCACAGAGGTCCAGCCCAAAGAGCCAGCCGTGTGTTACACATCACCTTTGAAGATACGGTATACGCCCAGTCAAGACCGGCGCCTCTACGGGAATCAGGTGAGCGTTACAGAACGCAAAGCCTACCACAAAACTCCCGTCCAGGCGCTATGGAAACCTCGGATACCGACCAGCTAGCCCAGTTACTTGGGGAACTAAGGGCAGAAGTGCATGCAGCCCGTCAGGAAACGAACGCTCTAAGAAGGGAACTGATTATTTCCAAGGAGCGAACAGATGATCTCGCTAGACAATTGCTACAGTCACAAGCCGGACAGACCCCGTTACCCGCATCTGGGGGAAATCTTCCTTCTACATCCTCTATGAATCCAGTGCAGATCAACCTACATGGGAATGTACCTCTGTCTCCGCCCGAACGATTTTCTGGTGACCCAAAGAGGTTTGCAGTATTTATCAATCAGTGCCGGTTGCATTTCTTATGCCGGCCAGCAGCCTTTCCAACTGATCAAGCTAAAGTAGCTTTCGTGCTTTCGTACCTTAGTGGCAATGCGGCAGACTGGTCGATCCCTCTAGTAAATCAAGATGATCCGGTCCTCCATGATTTTCAAGCTTTTCAGCTCAGTATGAAAAAACTGTTCGCAAGACATTCACAGGGGCAGGCCTTGGACAATGAGCTTCTTTCGTTGCAACAAGGTAATCAAGACCTTTTGGCTTATATTGCGTCTTTCAACAGACTGATAGTGGAAACTCAATGGCCTGAGGACAAAAGGATTACGCTGTTTTATAGAGGTCTACGTGGAGAGCTCAAAGATGTGTTAGCCCAAGTAGTGAATCCCCCACAAGATTGTTCGGACTATATAGACTTAGTCGTTCAAATAGATCACAGGCTGCAGAACAGGAAGGCCGATCGTTCCAAGTTTGATGCTCGAGTATTTTCCAAACCGCCAACTCCTTTCAAAGGAGTAGACACCGGGGAACCCATGCAAATAGGGGGTCTGAAAGGTCCTCTAACACAAAAGGAGCGGGAAAGGAGAAAACAGTTGCAATTATGCCTCTATTGCGGAAACTCAGGGCACTTTCTTCGAGACTGTCCGGTGAAACCTGCCAAGAAGGCAGTAGGAGCTGCAGTTACCAAAGTTACAAACTCTGAGCAGGGAAACGACCTCGCCCGACAAGAATAGAGGTCCTCTTGCCGAGCGTGAAAACCAGTTCCGTGACCTCGCATTTCGTGATACCTATGGTCCTCATTAGCCCTGATAATCCGGATCGATTACATGCAATTGAAGCTTACGTCGACAGCGGTGCCATCGGCAATTATGTGGATCATGAAATGGTTTTGAGGATGAATCTAACTCTTTGTCCCAAGGCTGTAAAGGACGTCATTACTACGGTGGATGGTACAGAGATAGCCTCCGGGCCAGTAACGCATACCACTCAAGAGGTGACGCTAGTAAGTCAAGATGGACACCATGAGAAGATCGTGTTCGATGTGATCAAGGCCCCTCAGTTTCAGATTATTCTAGGAATACCTTGGTTAGAGAAACACAATCCTCTGATCGATTGGCGAGCAAGAACGGTCCAGTTTCCAGAATGTGTCTCTACTTGTCACCCTCCACCTGGTGTTGCACTGGCAGCAATTTCTTCAGAGACTCCCCAGTTACCTCCCGAATACCAAGAATACCAAGATGTTTTCCGGAAGGATCAGGCTAACTCTCTACCTCCTCATAGGTCTTATGACTGCCAGATAGACCTGATACCTGGATCTACTCCTCCTTGTAGTAGAATTTATGCCCTCACCGAGCCTGAGAACCTTCACGTTCGACAATACCTGGATCAATACCTGGCAAATGGGTTTATTCGTCCTTCCAAGTCCCCTGCTTCTTCAGCTTTGTTCTTCGTTCCAAAAAAGGAAGGAGACCTTAGAACTTGTATAGATTATCGCTCCCTGAACCAGATCACCGTTAAGAATAGATATCCGTTACCTTTGATCCCTGAACTCCTGGACCAAGTCAGAAAAGCATGCATATATACAAAGCTGGATCTTAGAGGAGCTTACCACTTGGTACGAGTAAAAGAGGGCGATGAATGGAAGACGGCCTTCCGCACCAAGTATGGGCTATTTGAATATCAGGTCATGCCCTTCGGACTTTGCAATGCCCCGGCCGCCTTTCAATATTTTATGAACGATGTCCTCAGAGAGCTCATAGATGTGTGTGTTGTTGTTTACATTGACCACATCCTCGTTTATTCTTCATCGGAATCTGAACATCGGAAACACGTGAAAATGGTCCTCGAAAGATTGCGTCAACACAAACTTTTCGCTAAATTGGAAAAATGTGTTTTCAACGTGACTGAAGTTGAATTCTTGGGATTCATATTATCACCTGGCAGAGTGCGTATGGATTCAAAGAAGGTCGATGCAGTTCTCAAATGGCCATCACCATCCTCCGTAAAAGGTGTGCAAAGCATGTTAGGCTTCGCTAACTTTTACCGCAGGTTTATCCCCGAATTCTCTCGAATAGTCCAGCCCATCACTGCCTTGTTAAAGAAAAACAAACGTTTTGAATGGTCTACCGAGGCGGAACAAGCTTTCCAGGATTTGAAGACTAAATTTATCTCTGCACCAATCTTAAAACACCCTCGCCCCGAACTCCCCTACATCGTGGAAACTGATGCTTCAAGCCTTGCCATGGGGGCAGTTCTATCACAAAAGGACCCGGTAACCAATCAGTTGCATCCCGTGGCATTTTGGTCCCGCAAATTCTCGCCTCCTGAAATCAATTACACGATTACTGACAAGGAACTTCTGGCTATCAAGTCTGCCTTTAAGGCTTGGCGGCATTATCTGCTGGGGGCCCGACACACCGTTACTGTGATTACGGATCACCGAAACCTGCAATATTTGAAAACTGCAAAAGCCCAATCCTCTAGACAACTCCGTTGGGCATTATTCTTTGCCGAGTTTGACTTCATAATTACCTATCGACCTGGTACAAAGAACGGTAAAGCTGATGCCCTTTCTCGGATGGGAGTGGAAGAACACTTGATCAACCCTAAACCTGTACCAATCATTCCCGAACAAAGATTTCTGGGTGTAATCGCCACAGAATCCATAGAGGAAGTTAAGGATAAAGCCAGGCAACTTGTAACTCCAGCAGACATACAGAATTGGCATCTGCAGGGAAAGAACTTTGCAGTAAAGGACAACTTATTGTATTTCCAAGAACGATTATACCTACCCAGCACAGATTTACAGAAAAAAGTAATCTCTTGTTATCACGATTCTTTAATGGAAGGACATCCCGGTATGGCCAAGACCTCAGAAAAGATCAAGCGCTACTTCTGTTGGCCGTCTTGGAAAAAAGATATCAGAGACTTTATAATGTCCTGTGGAGTATGCGCCCAAAACAAGAGTCAAAAGGAAAGACCAGCAGGCCTCTTACGCCCTATTGACATCCCACCTCGCCCTTGGCATACGCTTTCTATGGACTTCATCACCGATCTACCTCCATGCTCCGGATACAATACGATTCTAGTAATCGTGGACTTATTCTCCAAGATGGCGCATTTCATTCCGCTCAAAGGCTTGCCAACAGCAGCAACTCTGGCCCGAGAATTTCTCGAAAACATCGTCCGACTGCACGGTTTTCCTTCGGTTCTAATTTCGGATCGAGGTAGTCAATTTATTTCTCATTTTTGGCGAAGTTGCTGTCGGTCGGCTCAAATTGATGTGAGACTATCGACCAGTCACCACCCTCAGACCGACGGACAAACCGAGAGGACCAATCAAACTCTGGAACAGTATTTACGCTGCATGCTGCAACAAACTGAAAAAACTTGGAAAGACATCCTTTGGCTAGCCGAATATGCCTACAATAACTCTGTCCATTCAGGAACTGGGAAAACCCCGTTTTTTCTTTTGTATGGCAGACACCCTCGAACCTCGGAGTTGGATCCCCTCCAAGATCTTGAAACACCAGCAGTAGACTACCTGCATTCTACAATCACCCAAGCCTTTAAGGAAGCTGTTTCTCACCTTCAAAGGGCTAAAGAACAATACAAGAAAGGAGCAGATCAACATCGGAAGGAAGCCCCTCAATATCAAGTAGGGGATCAAGTCTGGTTATCCACCAAATATCTACCTCTAAAAGGGCCACGCACATTCAACCCAAGATACCTTGGTCCCTATTCTATCACTACCATAGTAAACCCAGTAGCGGTCAAGTTGGACTTGCCCCCGCACATGAAGATACATCCGGTCTTCCACGTCTCTCTATTAAAACCCGTGCAACCTCAAACCAGACTAACTAAATCTCCAAAACCTATCCTAGTTGATGGAGAACTCGAGTTTGAAGTCAAAAGCATTCTGGACTCCAAGATCTCCAAATCTAAACTATTTTACCTAATTGACTGGAAAGGCTACGGCCCCCAAGAGAGATCCTAGGAACCTGCTGAATATGTCCACGCTCCTCGCCTAATCAAAAGATTTCACCGAACATTTCCTGACAAGCCAAAACCCCCGGAGAAGCCCGGTTTGGGAGGGGCCTTGAGGGGGGGTACTGTCATGATCTCTGCTTCCAAAAGGTCAGGGTTTTCCCAACTCCCTTGGAAGCAGATCCATAACCCAGGTTCCGAGTGCCAACCAGTCCCAATTGGGACCTTTTGGACCCAGTCCTGGCGCCAGTGGCACCAGGCTCATAAATATGCCCAGTCCCAGCGCTGGAAGCGCCAGGCTCATAATGCTTGGGTGGATTTACCTGCAGCAGACCATGCTGCTTACTTGCCTGCCAGTTGAGCCTCTGATCCTCTTCTGTTTGGAACTACTTTTCCCGTTGGGTGGGGCAGGAACCACTCCCTAGATTCAGAACACTGGAACTCTTCTGGAAAGCAGGAACTCTTTTCTTACCTAGGCGTAGCTGTGGAAGGAGACACCTAAGCACTACAGGAGGCTATTTAAACCACACCCGATGGATGAATCTTGCTTTGCGTTATTCTGCATCCTCTGCAGCAGAACGCTCATCGTGTCTTCTGCATCTGATCCTGGGCCTAAGGAAAAAGGCTTACCATCCTGAATCCAGTCTTCAGCAACACCTATAAAGACAAGAAAGAACAGGTTAGCATTACGGTCTTCAGTGACAGCTCTTCACTTACCTGGTCCATCGGCTGCCACCAACGCCTTCGGCGCTGCATCCCGCATCTGAAAGACAAAACAAGGTGCGTTTAAAGACATTGGGGAACTTTAATACTCACGTGCCATTACTCCTTTCCACATCTAACCCAGTGGGTATTCCGGCACCCTGCAGCCGCTCCGAACTTGTACCTGCAAAATAAAAAGACAGTTAGAGCGCATCGTGAAGCAGGCAACAAGCGCTTACTTACGTGCTTCCAGGCGCTTCTATTCATCACACGGGCTCCATCTTCAACTCACTTCAGCCCGTCATCCGCCATCGCCGGAACCCTGCAAAACAAGAAACATCATTACTAAAGACTTTAAAGGCATTAGAATTACTCGAAACCTACCGTTCGTGCAGTAAACGACGGACAGCAGTCCTCTGAAGTCAAGAGGCCTGCTCCCCTTATCCAGTGAAGAAACTGGTTACAGCACCCTGCCCCGAGGCAGATGGAGAGCACGGCGTTCACTTACCTAACGTGAGAGCGTTAACCTTTGGGGTTCTACAGGAGAAGAGAAAGGGAAGAAGAGAGAGACATTCAATAACCCAGTTCCTTAATCCCATATTTTCTATCTGCAGACATCTTACCCTTCGAGTCAGACATACAGTGCACAGAGGTCCAGCCCAAAGAGCCAGCCGTGTGTTACACATCACCTTTGAAGATACGGTATACGCCCAGTCAAGACCGGCGCCTCTACGGGAATCAGGTGAGCGTTACAACAGGGTCCTATTTTTAAGTCATTTGACAGTATTTAGTTGAATGCCTCGGGTAAGTCAGCAAGGTATAGATTAAAAAAGGTTGCAGCTAGATTACACCCCTGCTTAACTCCTCTACTTGTTGGCAATAGCCCAGATACCTTACCCTCTCCATCTAATCTTTTTTTTCGTAGAGGTGTTTATGTATAATAGTCTGATCATTGATAAGAGACTAAGGGGGATATTCCAGCGCATCAACTTATTCCAGGGTCTATTTCTTAGGATGATGTTGAATGTGGCAGAAAAATCAATAAATGCTGCATATACGGGAAGCTGATGTCTTGCCCAGGTGTATTCAATAGCTGATACCACAATGGTGATATTGTGCAGTGTTGATGATTTCATTCGAAATCCTGATTGATTTGGTGATAATATATGACAACCATTGATCCATTGGGTCAATTCAATATGCATTATTTTAGCAAAGATTTTGGCTGGAATATCCAGCATCGCTAACATGCGATATTTGCCTGGGTCTTTAGTACATCCTTTTTTATGTACTGGTAATATGGAACTTTCCTGCCATGTTTTTGGTACCTTGTTATTCTTTCCTATCCACCCAAACAATATGTGTAGAGCATTAGCCCATTTGTCTGCTGATGGAGTTATTTATTTGACCTTTTAAACATCTTTTAAACCCTGAAGGCCAATGATGACATCTATTACACCATAAGATTTATTTCCTTAGAATGCAAGGGTCAGAATAGTATTTTGTACACAGCAGAGTTTTGTTTTGGACATTGTAACACTGACAGATCTTTAGTTTTGAGTTTAGGTAGGAAAACCCATTTAGTGCAGATACAGCAAGGCCTTTTCCCAGCCCCTCTTTATAAATCAATATAGGCCTTTAGCCAAACCCATAGTTTATGTGTCAAGAGATTCATTCCCGACCCTTCACAGTAAGAAAAGCAATTTAAAATGCATTTTCAATCAAAATTAAACAAAATGTGGAATAAAAGCTGTGGCACACTTTATGTAAAATGTGGATAGCTGGAACCCCCAGTGCCCGGGGAAAGAAATCATTGGGCCTTATTCTTAGTCTGGTGGTAACCCTGCTGGTGCTACCGGCGGGTTGCCGCCAGACTCAGAATAATTTACCGGTGCCTGACTTCCCAGTGCCACCAGGGATTACAACCACAGCGGCCCGGAAAGTCAGGCGCCGGTAATTTGTAATTCCCCATTCCCATAGGACTCTATAGGAATTGGGAACACGGAAACACCTGCACCGTTGTTAACGGTGCTGGTGCTTCTGTGAAAACTCTGTGTGCAGGTGCCGTACCGCACGAAAGGGACGGCACCCGCCCGCAGAGTTGTAGTGTGCCGGTCCGGAAACAACGGTGCCGGCACACTTGGTGTGATGCCCATTGCCCCTGGAGAACAGTGCTACAGAAGAAAACGTAACATAGCTACTCTTTACATTCCTACTTGCAAAGCCGAAACTAAACTAGAAGAACCATTCAGTGTGCAGCCAGGCAGTGCACACCTTGATAATAATCTGAACAGGATTCATTTTCATCAACATAACATGGCTTAATGTAGCGATTCCAATTGCAAGGAGAACATTTTGACAATCCACAAGTGAGCTGCCATGCTGAGATCTTTGAAGAAGTAGTGCCTGATTTTGTACCGCCAATGAAGCACTTTAAGGCAGAGAACTGCACCCTTACCCCCAAGAGTTGCTGACTGATGATGCCCAGTACAAAATGTCATGACACAGTAAGAGATGGCTAGACTGGCCGCCCAAAAATGCCAGTCTAGCCACTGTGATGAATTTCTGGAAATGTGTTCCTTCTTCCCAAGGGTGAGCCCCCCTGCCCCCCACACACCCGTGAAGCTATGGAGATGAGCCTGCCCAACAACACACTCCCTAGGGGTTGAGGAAAGTGGGACCTCACTGGGAGAGACTCCCACTTAGGGGACAAGGACTTCCATTCCTGAAATCGTTACACATGAGGGCATGCATGGGACTCTCTACAATATCAAGGACTTACAAGTCCCAAGACTTGGTGCAGAAAAAGTCAATCTATACCATTATCAAGAAGAAAGAGAACGTATCCCTTTAAATACAAGTCCCCAATCAACTGAGACGAGTATGTTGAATAGCGAGTACATGCCAAACAACGTGGAGAGAGATACACACATACGCAGGTCAGGGGGGCCCCCTTCCTGCATAATATGTGATGGAGGCGGCGTAGAAGTGAGCCGCGGAGCCCACAATATTCAAGCTTGCGCTAGAAGGAAAGGGGAGACGCCAGAGGCATGATGTATCCCAGAGGCAGGAAGCAGAGAGGACTGGAGCCCAAAGCAATGTGGTGGCGTGACCATGAAAGATACCTGGTGGGCAGTCAGCCCTAAAACCAATGCTGATACCATCCCGAGAACGAAGCAGCAATTGACCCGGTTGCCTGAATAACCACTGGGACACTGCATGAATGAGAGGGAATCCCAGGAAGATGATGCCGGTGACAGTGAGCCGACAGCAACAAGGAGCGAGAGAGAAGCTTTCAGACAGGCACAGGCCCCAGAGATGTTCCCCAATGTTATTGAAGATAACAGAGAGATCAAAGAGACCGAGAGGAAAAAAGGGAATAGTTATACAGTTCAAAAATCCCATCGCAGTACAAGTCAAGAAAAGTTGAATACAAAGCGGATGAACCTAAATTGCCTTCATGCAAGAAAGCGAGACATTAAAGTCTGTGTCAACAAGGAATGAAGAGACTGACCAAGTGATGCCATAGTGATCGCTATAGATTTTTAGTAAATCAAAAAACAAACCTATCTATCCCTGTTGCTAATGGGATTTCTCTACCTAAACTAAAGAAACTCGGGTTGTTACACCATCAATCGGGACTCGGCTCATTAGCTGCTACTTAGGAGTGGAGAATGATAAGTAATTATTCTAAAATGATTGAACCATAGTCAGATTCCTTGTACATTGACCTACATGAGATGATGTTTTATTATTGCTCGAACTCTTTTGTGTTATTTTGTAGAAAAATTCAATTATTAATGGCTAATTTGGATGTTGCAAATCGAGATCTGATTACCCGTCATGGGTTTGTTAAAAATAAAACTATACAATCTTCATTGGATCTCGAAAATTGAAGACTTAAAATAATACAGCTTGTATAAGGAGTATGCCAAGTTTATCAGAAAAAGAAATCTGCGATGCTCCTACTTGAGATCTTTTCCTTGTTGTAAGGCTTGCACTTTATACATGCGATTCAAGCTAAATCAATTTAACAAACATGAAAGAATAGAACATTGGGATTCTGAAGGTATCAAAACCTATGCCGCAGTGCAGATTCTCGAATTGCAATGAGAACCAAAGGAAACACTAAAGCATCTTGCTTTAGCATGTCCTCATTTTAGAGCTTCCAGATAGTTTGCACTGAAAAAATATATGAGTAACGAATCAGAATTTGCAATGAATTTATTATGGATAAGAATGATATGTGGGGATAATAAATCATTAATCAAAGCATTAACTTGTTTCCTGAAGATAATAGACGATGAAATATCAAGAAAAGAATGTCCCCCTACTATTGTTTAGTATGTTCACTTAAATTGTTTTCAATTTACATCGTTTTAAAGTGATAAATTAACTCTCTTACTGTGATAACATACTTTTTAACATCTCAATTGGATCATAATGCAGACATTTGCACAATCGTAACTTTGCACAATTGTATTTTTGCACAATCGCAAATTTTGCACTTTATGTACTTTTGCAAATTGTATTAGAGAGTCATTTACACTTGAACTTATGCATAGGATATGTGAAATTGTTTTAATTATGGAATTTCTTTGTTTTTATCATTGAAATGTGATTTTAGAGTTCTGTAACATTGATAATACTCATACATTTGTTTGTAAAGGTTTTTTTAAAACCAAATGCAAATAATACATTTTCTTTCTTTACTCGGCTGCTCGTCATAAAATCTGTGTGAGTCAAAACAAAAAGGCACCTTCCCAGTCACAAATGCTCCTACTCTATCCCTGTCACTACAGCAAAACACAACTGTTTATAATCCATGAGAGTGACTCCCTTCTCCTGGATGCAAAGTGTCCAAACGCCTCTTGGGTTGTTCAAAGCAACGGTTCCATAAAAGTTTGGGTTCTCCGTAACCCAACAGAAAATCAATTACATAAGGTTCTTGTGGGGCTACGAGAATGACTTCCTTCTCCTAGCTGGTTCCCCAATGTCTTTCACAGTTCTTAACAGGGTTTGTAGTTCCCTTATGGCTGTTTTCACAATCTCTGGGTTTTGCAACTCTCTTGCTCTGACCCCACTGGGATAAAGCTATTCCTGGAGTCCCTCTTGGCTTTCCAGTATCACCCTTTTGTGGAATTGACCTAGGAACTGTATCCCAAAACAATTTACGAGTTTTCTCTATGATTTACATTTGCGAAACTTGCCGGCTCCCTCACGGACTTGTACGTGTTCCCATTACCTTCTACCGGATAACTCTTTACTGGTTTCACCAGGGGTCACAGGTTTTCTCTTCCTACTTCAACTTCTTCCTTTAGTAGTCTTCCGTGTCGCGCGTCTCGCCACATCAAGTTGTTGTGAACCGGCTTGGCGTAGCTGTCTGACCCCTTGATCCCGCTGTGACCGGTTACGCTTCTTTAATGCTCTCTCGCCCTCTCCTGGTAATCACCTATGCAGTTCTGCTGTAGGCTATGGTAGGCGGTCTCGGCACTGTTGTCAGACCACCCAGTCCACCCACTACAGGTTGTGCTATCCACTCTTACTCTCTGCAGGTGTAGTATGCTGGTTCCCAACCGACTCAAAAGACACTTCTCGGGCATCCTGCTATTCCTCTTCTCACCCTTGGAGACGAGTCTGATTGCCTGCTCCCAAAGGTCTGCATCCTTTCCAGGTTTTGCGGTGGACCCCTCAGTCACCTGGTTCGCCTTCTGGTCGTATCACAGCTTCCAGTTTCCCAGGGCCACAAGGGCCATTGCTGGACGGTCAGAGGATGACAAAGAACACAGTCCTTCTTTGCTGTACAGTTTAAATAGCGGGGACGGCCGCAGCGTACCGTCCGTCCAATTGACAACAGCTGTTCTAGCCTTCATCCCCTCAAATGTAGCATTTTTGTGTGCTTTTTCATCTGAATACCTATGTCAGCACGAGGTTCAATGTTTTACAATAACACATGATTTCAAAGGTAATCTTATGTTGATGCGATTTGGCCGTTACTACGTGGTGGGGTTTTACATACAGGGACTGTGCCTCACAATTATGTCCTTATCCCAAGGGGAGGAGTTTCTCTCCATGAGATCCTCCCGCATGTTACCACCACTAGAGGGACTACTGGTTAGCATCCTCACCTCCTTAGCCTCATGGAAACATAACAACCCTTATAATGTTTAGGCAACTTACCATTATTGTGTGGAGTTGAGCACTAGACAGGTTAATATTAGCAACCAACATGGCGACCGGAGCTTTACAGCTTTATATTTGTTTTGCCTGCTCTAGTGTTTGAAATGTCTTTTATTTACACTGGCGTTCACGGCAAGATGTTGGTGTTGCCGTGTTCAGTCTCTTGACTGTGTTCCACACAATCGTACAGGACCACTGGATATCTGCGGACAGATGTGCCTTAAGAGCTTTATGCCAATGGATTTTTGAGAGTTAAGTGGTGGGTGAATTCATATCAGCACGGGGTCATTGTGACACTTAATGTTGTGTCTTGTATGCAGGTTTAGAGTCGGTCCCTCGTTCCTGTGTTGCAGCACTGAAAGATTTTTAACAACGGTTGAAAGCTTTTTAACAACGGTTGAATCAATTCTGGAGAGTTTGAGCCTGAGAAGTGTGCAACTTCACAAGAAGGGAATTATGAACATGGGGCTTGCAGGTATTTATTCGATTTGACTCTTAGGGCCAATTTTGATGCTTTGTGCAGGATGGCATTACCTTACTTCTGAACAATATCAGAGCTGATTCCTTCAAGTGATAGAGGTCAGTGATTGAATTCACCATGTGTGCACATGCCCTGTAACTGAATGAATAAGATATGCTGAAGGTATTTTAAGGTAATTACATTTTTATTGTTTCTTGTTTGTAGGAAACTTTGGTAAGGGACTTCCCCCCTGAATATGGGATTCAGTTCTGAAAAACACGGTGGGTCAAGTGTTTGCTTTAAATGTTTGGACTCAGGCTTCTACCAGTGACAACGCTAGCATTTTTGATCACTTCTTTCCAACTATACCGGATGGTTTATTACTCGACAATGTGTTCAATACCTGATAGGGTAATTTTTGTTTTCTTATGTGTTTTGATTGAACATTATCATTGTACTAGTTTCTCAGCTGGGGTTTATGAATTTCTTTAGATGTTTTTCTATTAATGTTATGATTGTGTCTGATTGTAAAAAAAGAAAATGTCATGTTGTTTGGTCACTGGAAATAAAAACATTAAATTGGTTTAGCTTTATATTGGTGTGATTTTAGACATTTTAGATTAGTGTGTGGTTATGCTCTGGATAGGTTCATTCAGACAGTTTTATGCCATCTAAAGGATCATCACATACCATTCCGCTTATGGTTTTGGCTTCCCTATTTTTCTCTTCAGAAATCCACATTGCCTTGTGCTTTTCTTTCCTATGTTTAACATGGAAACAGAACGATTGTAAGTCTAGAAACCAGTGCGGAATGCAGGGTTTTGTGCCTTTGTGTAGACTAAGCCAGGTTTGGGGGAGTGGTCTGTCACCAATGTAAACTTGTGACTGGTAAGGTAATATCACAGATTTCTCACAGCCCATTTAATAGTTAGGGCCACCAACTCTATGGTTGCATCACTTCTTTTAACGAGGAAACAACTTCAGACTTGTGTAGAGAACTAAATGTTCCACCTCATCATGGATTTGTGATAGGACCACCCCAAGGCCAACCTTTGAACCATCCGTCTGCAGAAATAATTCTTTATTGAAATTCAGTACTTTAAGTACCGGTTCACTGCAGATGATGTGTTTTAGAGTATTGAATCTGACCGGATGCTGTTTGTTCCATCATATTGTCTGCAGTTCTGCATTTTTTAGTTTGTAGATCAAGCAACACGAAATGCTTGAATAACTTGGAATGAACCACCAATAATAGCCTGTAAGGCCTAGGAATGCCTTCAACTCTCTTTTGTTTTTAGGAGGGGTAGTTTTGCTGACTGCCTTAACTTTCTCAGCCTGAGGTTTTACCAAGCCGTTCCCCACAAAGAAATCTAGGTATTGTACGGACGACTGGGCCAAGTGGCAATGCTTTGGGTTAGCAGTTATCCCTACCCCCCTCAGGGTTCTTACAATTTCGTACAAATGGCGTATATGTTCCTCCAAGGTTTGACTATGGGTGACGATGTTGTCAAGATATGCGCTGCAAAAGCTGGAATGGGGTTGCAATATCTTATCCATTAGCTGTTGGAAAATCACTGGGTCACTGTGGAGTCCAGAATGTAGGACTCTGAACTGAGATAACCCCCTAGGACAGGAGAAGGCAGTTTTTTCATTGTCAGCAGGGTTCAATGGCTCCCTCGAATAGCACTTGGTCAGATCATTCGTAGAAATGAAAAACGCAGATCCCAATCTGTCAATAAGGTCATCGATCCGAGGCATGGGATAATTGTCAAACTGGGATATCACGTTGAATTTGCGGAATTCTATACACAATCGCCATGATTTGTCTGGTTTTGCAACCAGGACTATTGGCGAGGAACATGGACTTTCAGAAGGTTTTAGGATTTCTGCCTCCAACATCTTCTGCACCTGCCTGAGGATTACTTCCTTCCTAGATTCAGGAATTCTGTAAGGGCGAAGGGTAACTACCTTCCCAGGAGGAGTACTTATATAGTCTTGGAAATTCTTAACTCTTCCTGGCTCTTCACTAAACACATCAGGAAACTGATCAAACAGGTCCTGTTGTCAAGTGTCAATGCCTCAATACCACAATGTACCAACATGCATAAATGTTTAAACTCCAACCTGCGGCAGGCACAGCAGTCCAGCAGAATGGAGAATCCACCTGGTCACCCTTCAGCTCCCCAGAGAAACCTGTCGGGAGGAGCAGGGCTTCCAGGGAAACCCTCTATTGGAAGAAACTCCTGTTTTAGTAGCAGGAAACACTTGAAGGTCAGCGTGGGAGGTCCCTTTCCTGATGTGACATCTTGGGAGGATATGCTGTTACCCTGTAATGCAAAAGGGAACAGATTACTTCGAGAACAAGAAGAAGAAGTTTGGGGGTGTTTATAGTGGTCGAATTACCCCTTAGTGCCGGGTTGAAGTTCGGACTGTAGTAACGTTGTGGACGTGTTTCTGCAGCTGGTGTGGAAGGAATGTTAGTGCCATGTAGTTTGCTATGAATGGAAAGAAAGTGTTAGTAGAGAGAACTTCGGAAAAGGGAATGAGACAGAATAGGGAAAGTTCCCTACCGAGGATGAGCAGGGAGAGGCGGCATCTATTCCGAACAGCCGGAAGAATGAGAGCAGCGACTGTGAATTTCGCGGAAGCAACTGTGAGCGTCATGGGTATTCTTTCCACCAATTAGATTTGCAGGGTCTGGAACAGAAAACACAGGTAAGTGTTTGCTGTAGGAAGTGTGCGGGAAAACAGAATAAGAAACTGTACCCAAATGAGGGAGACGTTCCGGGAAGCCGTATGTAACGCTGTGATGCGTGCAAATCGCTGAAAGCCACGGATCCTGATTCAGAGCAGAACGGACAGGGAGAGAAACAAAAGGCAAGGATTAGTTAAGAGTTCTGAAGGCTAGCGACCCGATCTATTGGGGAGCATATTTACGAAACATGGCCACTATAGGAGTAGCAACGTGAGGATGCACAGCCGGAGACGCCATTTGTGTTCTCTTCAGAGTTGTTGGCGGAGTCAGCTCAGCAGACTCAGCGAGGAAGTATGGAACAGCATTTTCTAATTGCAACGCCATCTTGCTAGGAACCTGTCGGATGACAGCGAGATGCCGCCAACGGCACCACACAGACCAACCCTGCTTGCGAGATATCGCACCTGTATACCCTGTTGTTTTCCGGGCAGTAGCCCTGGGGTATCAAACTATGCTCAGCAATTTGATCCGACAGGAGAGCGACCATAAACACTGACATTTTCTCAACTGGATCTAATCTCCATTCTTTTAACAGGTTTATATGATAAATCTGTGTTTTCAGTTTTCTGTCTGGCTGTGACACACCGATAGTTAATTGGCCCTGTTTGTTCTAAGATCTCATATGGACCGTGCCACCTTGAAGTCATTTTGTGCTCTGAGGTTGGTAGTAATACCAAAACCTTCTGCTCAACAGAAAAATATATTTTTATAGTATTCTGGTCATAATATGCTTTCTGGGCTCCCTTGGCTTTCTCTAGGTGTTTATGCACCAGGTTTCCGACCACCGTCATATGTTGTTTCAGACATTGGGCCATCTGAGATAAGGGTAAGACAGCCTCTTCATGTCCTTCCCAAGCTTTCCTGAGCATATCTAGGATATCCCATCTATATAAAGGTTTGAATGGAGAAAAACCAAAAGAAGCTTGGGGTGATTTTTGGATTGCAAAAAGAGCCCAAGGCAACATCAAATCCCAATTTCAGCCATCAGCCTTGACCAGCTTCCTAAGAATGTTCTTTAGGGTCTGATTAAATCATTCTACAAGCTCATCTGTTTGTGGATGGTATACAGATGTGCGAAGTGGGTAATGTGGAGATTTCTTTCACCTCAGCCACAAGTCTCGACATAAAGGTACCCCCTTGGCCGTTTAGAATCTCCTTAGGGAAACGACCATGTGATAAAAAGGGTATCAAGTATTTTACAATTTGCTGAGAGTTGTTGGTCTTTATTGGAAACGCTTCTGGATAACGAGTAGCATAGTCAACAATGACCAAAATATACTTATTTCCCAGTCAGGATGGTTCTAACGGGCCAACAATATCCATCCCTATTCTTGCGAATAGGACATCTCTAATCGGAAAGGGCTGTGATGGGCTGCTGGAACATGGGCTTGAGCTGTCTTCTGGCATAGAGTGCATAAGGCAATGAGGTTTTTAACATCTGCATCTACACCCGTCCAGTAGAACCTTGGTACTGTTTGGTTCTGCGTCTTGTTGATGCCTAAGTGCCCAGATGTTAGGTTGGCATGTGCCATTTCTAAGACAATGCCACAATGACTCCTAGGCACCACCAATTGTGTTCTTGATATTTCTTCAGGGTTAACATCTCCCCGATAAAGGAGACCTCTATTTACAAAGAAGAAAGGGCCTCCCTTCTCTCTACCCTTTTTTCTCAGAAATGGCCTGATGAAAAGCCTCACTCAATATCAGATTGTTCTGTTGTGTGAATGCTAGATCAGGGACTACTTCTGTGTCTTTATCAATGAGAGTTTGCATCTCTGCACTAACTAAAGTGTTTTTGTCTATCAATGGGTCAACCTCCCCAAGGAGAGGTTCGTCGGCTTCCCCAAAATCCTTGGTACCCCAGTCTGTAATTTCTTGCTCAGGGACTTCTACAGGTTTAGGAAAAAGAGCCGCCTCCCACACACCCTGGGCTATTTTGTCTCCAATGTTTATGTGGTAGGATTTCTTCCCTTGATTATGGAGTAGAATCTTCACATCCTCCTGATAATCTGGGTCGACCACCCCTGACACCACATTTAGTCCATGCCTCCACGCAGGGCTGGACTTAGACACAACCTGTATGTATGTACCTTTTGGTAATAAACTCAGATAGATATGGAGATTCTTTGCAGCAAACCTCCAGCTCATTCATGATGTTGAAAAAATTTGATTAGTGACATAAAGCAACTTTATTTTTTTGCATGTCAAGATAGTAATCATCATGACTATAAACAAATGTTTAACTGGGGGCTTTGTGTGGCTCACTTTAGCTATCACAGATTTGCAAGATAACTGGTGCTTTGCAAGCTCTTTGCATTGGAAATGTTCCATCATGCATATGAAAGACTCTGCCACGAATAAAAGAAATGAGTTTGAAACCTGAGCATCTTAACGACCTGCAGAGCCACAGATGCTGGGCCTCATTACGACTTTGGACGCAGCGATGCCCTTAATAAGGGCATGGCTGCCTCCAAAATCGTGTCCGGGTTCCCTGAATGGGGAAATACCGGGCCATTCCGACTTTGGAGGGCCCAGTATTCCCTCCTTCAGGGAACCCGGACCCGGTCCTTCCCCATTCCCTTTCGAGCCCCCATAGGGCTCAATGGGAATGGGGAGGGAGCTACCTGGTAAAACCAGACGTCCAGAGCGGGTCCCTCGTAATAGGGCGGAATGGGTTTAACGGCTCCAGCACCATTACCGGCACTGTTAAACCCATTCCGCCCTTCTTGTAAAGAGGCCCGCTGTGTGTGTGTCTGTTTAGCTGAGAGCTGGTAAACTGGCAGTGCTCGACTGTCCGGCCTGAGCCAATTCTGTATTTGGCTCGGGAGAAAGAAAAAGCGTCAAGGATGCGTTTCTTGAGCCTTTGAACAGTTCAACGTATGTATGATCCTCCTTATTCACTCAAACTCATTTTTTAAAATTCAGTTTCTAAAGTGTTGTTTTAAAGATGTTCATGTACGAATTATGGACAAGATTTGAAGCATTTGATGCCAATATTACTTAAGGGCCAGTGCAGTGAGATATATCTCTCTCTCTCTCTCTCTCTCTCTCTCTCTCTCTCTCTCTCTCTCTCTCTCTCTCTCTCTCTCTCTCTCTCTCTCTCTCTCTCTCTCTCTCTCTCTCTCTCTCTCTCTCTCTCTCTCTCTCTCTCTCTCTCTCTCTCTCTCTCTCTCTCCCTCCCTCCCTCCCTCCCTCCCTCCCTCCCTCCACAGTTGGCTGAGTAGCCACATTTTGCACATGGAGCACGGGTTCTGATCCCGGCTCGAGCACATAACCACAAACTCATGTGATTTGGGGCAAATCCCTTCACCTCTCTGTGCTACAGTTATGTACCCTGCTCCCCATCACAACATAGTTTTATATATTTTACTATGAAGTGACCTTGTTGTAGTTTGCTCTATTTATTAACACATACATTAAGAAATATGCAGTACTGCGTGTTTACGATGTCCCAGCTGCTATACCTATTCTACTAAAGCGCTACACTGCTTCGTGATACTAGGTCAGAACTATACCAAATACCTCCACTTTGGTGATCAGAGCTCTTCATTCCCTCAATGACGATTCTTCAGAAGTGTTTGATCTTACTGCCAGCGACCCATCTTCACAGGCCTCCCATTAGAGACCCAATTCAAGATCCAATGTTCACATGCAGGCTCTTTTAGGCAAACTTTACCGGCGCTGTTCAGGTCCGCCTTGGCACGCTCCCCTGATGGAGGAACCCTCCCAGAAATCTGGTCGTTACTAAAAAACCGGCAGGCTTAACGATACGGGTGTCGAATATGTAACGTGAAAATGTTCCCAACAGGAGCGTAGCTATGGCTAGTCGGGTTCTTCATGGAGCCAAAGGACCAGATGAAAACAGCAACCATGATGCCTCCGAAGTAATTCCTGAAAAGGACTCCTGCTTCTGGTGCGATCTGCTCACATGGCAGAATAACGATCGATTTTCATCAACAAGTGTCCCGCCCTTGCGATCTATTCTTCGCTCAGTTGATTTAGATAAAAAGGACTTTAAAAAACGGTCTATTTCCGGTCAATTTCCCAGAAATTTGCCTGAACAGATTTAACATTTTAAACATATTCGCGTAAATTACCACACTACGTAGTATTTCTTCATGTGACATTGAAAGGATTCATTTTCCAAATCGTCTTCATACAAACAAGTGTGTCATCAACTTTGCCTCAGGAGCAGTGATGGGCCTAGTCCTTGCAGGAAAAAGCTACATTCGAAGGCCTAGGCTTTGATATAGATCGATGCTCTGAGTCAGCCTCTCTCCACAATGCATTACGACAGGGTGCGACATATCCGAATCCACGCAACTCCGAAATGTGGTACAAGAGTGAAAAACCTGTGAGCAACGTGACCACCAACGCCCAAAACTATGTCCACTTCGACCTGTCTCCCGATCGGTGGGGCCAAAATCGTAGTTGATGTAAGACCGGAAATTGAGAGAATTGTCAGTCTGCGCTTTGAACTCGTTTGCTGAAACACCTGCAGCTTAGTACATCTCATCAACTATGCTGAAGCCTCATCCCTCCTTAAGGCCAACACAGTAATATTTTTCCAAGAAACCTGGCTAAACAAAAGTCCACGCATGGGCAGGTATAATCTATTCCATCAAGCAGTCGTGTCAGGAGACTTAGGTAGACCCTTCCGAGGCTTAATCACAGCAATACAAACTGGACATACTCTCTCAGCCGCGAAGATTGTAAACACCCATTTGGCATTTTGGCAGTTGAGATGCATTCTGACAAATTACTCGCCCCCTTTCTTCTGGTGAACATATATTGGCACAAAGGGATAGCCAAGCTTGATGCTTTTTTACTGTCCCTGCACACAATCATCACACGCTGGAGACTATTACAGAGGTCCGGCTCCATCATAGTTGCCGGAGATCTTAACGCGGACAGTCTTGGCACTCTGCCTGATGATGAGAAAAACAGAGTGTCCACTCCTCGCCTCCCTAAAGGTTTAAAGACCAGGGCCGGCCTGGACAGGGCATTTACCATGCGCAGTCTAGACCTGTCCTTGACAAAACATGTAAATCCACAGTCTGGTCAAAAAGCCCACACATGGCATAGAAGGTCCAGCCATTCGACCCTCAACTATATATTTGTTGATTGTCTACTATTGAACATGTGCTCAGACTTTTCTGTGTTTGAAAACAAATAAAGTGACCACAATATGATATAGATTACCATAGACGTGACATATGCAACAGTCTACTCACATGGTCCGATTGACCTTAAAGTTAACACTTCTGGTAACATGCTGCGGTGGTCCCATAACACTGCAACCAATCTTAATAGAGATCTTAATGTCTTGTTGCAAAAAACCTCCTATGACACAAAAATCACCTGCTTTGGTGTTGAGAACTACAGTAATACCATATCTCAATCCCTCTCTAAAAAAAACTAGTGCACAGGCCCAGAAAGGCTGACACCAAGCCAAGTGTCCACCTACATCATTTCAACAATGGTTATGGCCTCAAATAAATGTGCGTTTTGAAAAGCCATCACACTAGTCAAGAACTTCCAGAGCAAACTATCCATCAAGAGCGGAAAGATAAGCTCAATAAAGATGAAGCATAGGAATTTTTGTAAACAGATAAAAGCTAAACTGCTACAGAAAGACTCTGAAAAAAATGTTATCAATCCTAAAAGGGAAAGACTCTTTTCTCTTTTGGGAGACAGTAAATTTCATGACTAATCCCCAATCTCGACACCAGGGGAATGCTGTCTCAGAACCCTGTTGGGTCTCCCATTTCAAGTCTCTGCATACAAGCAGGTCTCCTGTGAGGTCAAACACCTATAAGATTCCTTCCTCCTCAGTGTCTGTCCCCCTCCTGTCAAAACCAGACTGTGAGGAGATTTTGATTCTGATCAAGAAAGCAAAATCCTCTGCTGCACCTGGCCCAAATGGTCTCGCTATAGATTTACTGAAAAAAGATCCACATGTCTGGTCTATCATTTTAATTATCCTATTTGCAAGCATCATCGGCACAGCAGTGATTCCAACCTCTTGGGGTTTGTCGCACATTGTTCCCATCTACAAGCGAGACGAGAGATCAGACCCACTGAACTACAGACCTATTGCCTTACTGGATGTTGAAAGCAAAATCTTTGCAGGAGTCCTGCTAGGCCATTTGGAATAATGGGCAATCAAGACGTGTAGACTAAATTGCTTCCAGACCGGCTTTCGTCGCATTCACTCAACTAATATAAACGGAGCGGTTTTTTCGTGTACTACAAGAAGCGGCCTGGAGCACTCATAACAAAAATATGTACGTCAGGTCAATAGACCTCTCTGCTGCTTTCGACAAAGTAGATGGTAATTTGCTGTGGTTGAAACTTGCCAAATGGGGGCTTCCTGAGGGCCTGCTGCATCTAATCATTTGTTTATATTCTAACACTACCATCTGTATTCGACCAATTCAAGCATACCATCTTTTACGCAGCATTTCTATCAATCAAGGCCTTAGACAAGGGTGCGTGCTAGTCACCTATCTTTTCAACGTATATGTCCCTGACATTGGCAAGTTTCTTAATCTAGCCGCCTTAATTCCCCCTAAATTTGGCACACTTAAAACCTCTTGAACACCATACGCGGATGATTTCCTACTATTTGATCAAGCTAAGATCGGTATGCGCCGGCTTCTATTAGCATTTATAAATTATGCAAAGGAGAATGCACTAACAATCAACCCACAAAAGACCAAAATGAAGGTTCTGTCTAGGGCTGAAAACCCAACTCGGGTAAATGGCTGTTGCAGTCAAAGGAATTGGAAGTGGTTTTCAACTTGACATATCTAGGCTTCCACTTCTCGCCAAGACCGAGTTTTGCAGCCATACAGGCCTCAGCAATCTGTAAGGCAAAAAACATGACCAATCAACTGGCTTTCATCGACAGAAAATGTGGAGTGCCCTCTGTCAAAGCAACCCTAAAATTCTATATGGGGAAGATAATCCCAAAGTTAACATACGGGTTGGAACTATTGCCCACCAAACCCCAACTGTGGCTACATACCCCAGAAGGAAAAATGTGTAGCCAGATTTTGCGTGTCCTTAATGCGGTTCGAAGCGTTGCCTTACAATTTTAACTGGGCCTTGTCTCATTAAAAGCCCATGTTCGGTGGCAGATGGTACTCCTATACTACAAAATCCTTATACCTGTTTCAGGTTCTCTCTATGCAGAAGCTCATGGTGTTTGCCAACTCTTTATCATATCCTGCCCGTCCGGCTTTTTGCAGAAACTGAAATTTTATTGCAATACAATACTTTCAGATATAGGCTTAGAGACAGCAACCCTAAAATGTACACCAACAAGTGCTAAAATCGCTCTATTTAATCAGGACTGGCTTGAAACACGTGATTCACTTCACAGGTTTGTATCTATGCAACATTTGTCACATGAACACAAACGTAGAGGTATGGTGACCCCCTTACTTTTGACCATTCCAAATAGACATTATCGTAGAATGATACTTTACCTACGTTGGAACCTATTTCATACTAAGGAGATCTTGATCAGGAGGGGGCCTCCGATCCCTCAGACTTTGCTTTCAGATTCTGTAATGATACTGAAATCACTGAAAACATAAAACACATATTCATGGATTGTCATGGCTTGCATTTTGAACAGGCTTCTTACTTCCACAAAATAGTGGGCGCAAGTAAAATCTTTGATCTGTTCGAATTGTGGAAACAATTATTGAATCCAACATCCAGAGGAGTGCCGCTGAAGGCTGTGCTTCTCTGGCAAAGTCAGTCAATGGTGTCTAAACAGCAGCAAAAAGTTTGGGCGTTGACACATGAAGGGAAAATTACATACAATTATGAAATCTTTCCTAACACTCGCCCCTCCCAGACTAAGGACAGGGGAACTAATCCACCCTGGATGAGTTTCTTGTTCAGGTCGGTTAAACATGCTGGACAACCCATCAGCATTGCTGTGTTGGACACCTGGCCTATGCTCAATAGTGAAGTCAAAGCCTTGTAGACTTATGGACCACCTAAGCAACTTTGGATTCTCTCCGTTCATGTTCATCAGCCACTTTAAGGGCTTATGGTCAATTGGCACAGTGAAGTGGGTCCCATAGAGGTAGTGCCTCAGCTTCCTTAGGGCCCACAGAACAGAGAAACCCTCTTTCTCTACTGTGGACCATCTGAGCTCTCTGTCCTTAAACTGGCGACTAATGAAGCCAATAGGGTGTTCCTTACCCTTCTCATCTACTTGTGATAGTACAGCTCCTATCCCAGTGTCAGAGGCATCTGTTTGCACAATAAAATGTCTTTGGTTATCAGGGGCCCTGAGAACAGGGGCCTGGCACAAGGAGTCTTTTAAGGCATTGAAAACCTTCCCACACTCTTCAGACCAAGTTACCTTTTTGGGTTTCTTTGGAGTAGTGAGAACAGTCAGAGGGGCAGCTATGGTACCATAGTCTGCCATGACATTTCTGTAGTACCCAGTGAGTCCCAAAAAGGCTCTCACTTGGGACTGTGCAGTGGGGGTAGGCAAGTCTTGTACTGCTTGTACTTTACTGGTTAGAGGCTGTATCCTTCCTCCACCTACTTCATGTCCAAGGTAGACCACTGATCCTTGTCCAATCTGGCACTTACTGGACTTTATGGTCAAGTGGGCCTTCTGAATGGCCTTTAACACAATCCCAAGGTGTTTCACATGGTCTTCCCAGGTTGCACTGAAAACTGCTATATCATCCAGATATGCAAGACAGAATTAATTCAACACATTATTCACAAGCCTCTGGAAAGTGGAAGTGGTATTCTTCAACCCAAAATGCATTACCCTGAACTGGTAAAGACCCTCTGGTGTTGAGAAAGCTGTCTTCTCCTTGGCATGTTCTGCAAGGGCTATTTGCCAATAGCCTGCAGTGAGGTCAAACATGCTGAGGTCTTCCTCTCTGCAACAGATATACATAAAGTGACGGAGGCGACCCTACGCCCCCGGGGCATCTCGGACCACTCCCCACTTCTGATAGCCATTGAAACACAAAAACCCCGCCCCCCCACCATCATGGCGACAACTAAACAATTACTACCTGGGCTTCTCTGAACTAGAGGAGAAACTCCAAACGGCAACATCACTATACTTTGACTTGAACCAGGGCACAATAGACAACACCGTAAAGTTGTGGGAATCCTATAAGGCATTTCTTCGAGGCGAGATAATTGGGTGGACAACGGCACACAAGAAAACACATAGGAAAGACGTGGAAGACGCTGAAACTGAAGTTAGGCGGGCTGAAACACTTTACATGAACACAAACTCACCAGAGAACAATAGGATCCTGATTCTGGCACAGAAAAAGCTACAAAACATAGCACTGAACTGCACCAAACAAACACATAATGCGTTGCGCGCCAAACTATATGAGACAGACGACAAAGCTGACAAACTGCTGGCATGGCTGGAGAGAAGGGATGAGGGACACCAGCAGGTTAGATACATAACCACCGACAATGGAGGGCAGGCCTCGACTGATCAAGAAGTTGCAGAAAGCTTTGCCACCTCCTATGAAACATTGTATGGTGCCCCCACAGATCCTATAGCTACCACCATATTAGATGAGATCACTCTACCGTCCTTACAAGACACACAGAAAATGAGCCTAGAACGGGAGATCACAGAGGAAGAACTATTGACGGCCCTATCACAGCTCCAAACTGGGAAAACCCTGGGGCCAAATGGGTTCCCAGTAGAAACATGGAAGAAAATAGCTGTGAGGTGGTGAAACATATGCTCGATATGTTCCTGCACTCCAAAGAACTAGGAATCCTTCCCCTGGACCTGAGAAAAGCTAGTATAGTAGTAATCCCCAAAGGGGGTAAACCCCCAGATAGGTGTAGTTCTTACAGGCCGATCTCCCTCATAAACGGTGAGGCCAAAATCCTAACCAAAATTCTTGCGAATAAACTGCAAAATGTAATAACAGCTCTAATTCACCCTGATCAATGTGGCGTTATGCCCAGAAGGGCCACACGGATGAACATACATAGGCTTCACTCGGCCATCGAAAGAGCACAAACGATACAGGAATCACTTGCACTTCTTGCAATTGATTTTGAGAAGGCCTTTGACTAGGTCTATTGGGAGGCCTTGTGGATAATATTGAGCAGAATGGGCTTTGGGGACTGCTTTATAGAATGGGTAAAACTTCTGTATAACTCCCCGATGGCGGTGGCCAGAGTGAATGGATGGGCGTCCCGCACCATTAAACTGGGCAAAAAGGGACAAGGCAAGGCTGCCTGCTGTTGGCAATGCTGTTTGCACCAGTGATCAAACCCCTAGCGATGCTGCTGAGGAACACACGGTCATGGACAGGATTTAATTGGGCCCATGACTGGGAAGATAGAGTCTCCCTGTATGCCGACGATTTACTGATCTACCTCAGTAACCCAAAGGAATCCTGTCCTGTTGTCACCCAGCTGCTGCAGAGATATGGGCTGTTTAGTGGGCTGAGAGTAAACTGGGCCAAATCGATACTATTTCCAATTAAAGGGACAAACAACCTGATCCCAGACAACTGCCCCTACAGGGAGGAAGCGGGGCAGTTTCGTTATCTCGGCATACAAGTTACGCCTAACCTGGGGGACTACGTGCCGAAAAACGTATGTCCAATCGTAGAGAGGTTTGCAAATGATGTGAGACACTGGATAGCGCTACCCCTCACCTTATTGGGGAGAGCAGCGTTGTTCAAAATGCTAGCTCTCCCGCGCTTTCTATACATACGGCAAAATGCACCACTACGCATCCCGGTGACAGAATTCCGCAAAATATATAAGAGACTCAGGAAGCTACTATGGGGAGGTGGACAACCACGCATAGCCCTAAGCACCCTACAACGATCCATTTGGGAAGGGGGCATTGGACTCCCACGCCTGCAAGTATATTACTGGGCATCGCAGATGGCAGTCGTAAATGATATCCTACACGGCAACCCTGAACTCCCACACATTTGTGCAGATATGCACACCAGACAAGGTCTCCATCCACTGGAAAGTCTCCACCATAACATAACATAACACACCTACCCCCCCCCCGCACAATGGCTACTCACAGAGCACAGATATGGGCGCAGACACACAAACACATAGATTGGGAGGGGAAGATCACCTCGGCACAACCCTTATGGAGGAACAGAAACCTAACTGAATTAAATAGACTACCGAAATGGGCACGCTGCGAGACAGCGGGAATAGCCACGGTTGGCGATGTGATACAAGAAGGTAAAATAGTGCCCTTTGAGTACCTAAGGAATGTGTTTGAATTGCCCTCCACAGAGCACTTTCACTATAGGCAAATGTCCCACGCATTGGGATCACACATGCTGGCCCTCTCTGATGTGCCCGAATGCATATCAATTGAAAGAAATATTGTACTAGATTGCGTGGATGTGAAAACAACCTCCATAATGTACAGCGCGACCTCCTCATTTGCAACAATAGCCCTCGATAGTCTGAAGGCCAAATGGGAAAAAGATGTCGGCATAATACAACCTGAGGAATGGACTGCAGTTCTAAGGCACCCCAGAGAGGTTGCCATTTCTGCCAGAATCAGGCTAGTACAGCTCAAAATATTACATAGAATATACTACCCAACGGTGGCCCTGTACCGATGGGGGAAAACAACAGACCCCAATTGCCTGAGATGCGCACAAGAGGAGGGAACCTTCTACCCTATCTTGTGGGAATGCCCACAAATCCAACCCTTCTGGCGAAAATGCTGTGACAGACTCTCGTTGGTGATGAGCCGAGTGATAACAATGGACCCTAAATTGTTGATAATGAGAGTGGAGGAGGACAATGAGATGTCTCTGTACGAAAAACAAATGTTCTCAACGGCAATAGGGCTGGCCAAAAGGTACGTGGCGCAACTATGGCGCTCAAATATAACACCGCACTATGAACACTGGGTGACAGACGTGGATGCGTGTATTGTAATGGAAAATAGGGTCTACACAGCCAGAGGATGCCCCGGAAAGGCGAATAAAATTTGGCACCAATGGGAAGAGATTTAGAGAAATGCACAGGAGCGTCAAGTTGATTACCAAACCGCAAAGCTTTCCGGAAGCAAACCAGATAAGCAACGCACCACAACTGATCAAAACATGTTGAAATACAGAGACATTGTACTAAACCTGTGACCTGTGATTTATGTTTCTGTATCTGTATGATTGTTCTGTATTGTGTGTTGTTTTTTTTTTCTTTTCATAAAACCAATAAAACTGTTATGTTAAAAAAAACGTGCTTAGGTACTTGGAGGCACCCAAAGTATCCACCAGCTCATCTGTTCTAGGCAAGGGGTGTGCATCTGTCTTGATGACAGCATTCAGAGCCCTGTAATCCAAACAGAACCTCAATTCAGAAGTACCTGCCTTTGGAACCAAAACCACTGGGCTGGACCAAGGACTACTGGAGGGTTCAATCACCCCAAGATCCAACATTTTGTTGACCTCTGTCTTAATGTAAGACCTTACTTTGTCTGACATTCTGTATCCCCTACTTTTGATAGGTACACTGTCTCCTGTGTCAATGTTATGTTTGCACCAAGGTGTCAAACCAGGGGACTGTGAAAACAAGGGGAAAAATTGCCTAAGCAAACTTTTCACCTCACCCTGTTGATCAGAAGTCAGGTGAGGGGCCACTTGGACACCCTCAATGGAGCTGTCTGAAGGACTGCTTTGGAACAGGTCAGGGAGAGGTTCTGACTTCTCTTCCTCAACATCTGAAGCTAGCATCAGTGCAGTGATTTCAACTCTTGGGATGAAAGCATTCAGTCTATTCACATGAAACACTTTTGGAGCCTGTCCCGTCCTTCCAAGATCCACTAAATAGATGACCTCACCCAGTGACTCCACCACTGTGTAAGAGCCTGACCATATGTCCTGTAAAGGTCTAGGCCTTATAGGATTCATGATCAGGACTTGCTGACCAGTTGTGAAATTGATGAGGGAAGCCTTCTGGTCATACCAATGTTTCACCAGAGCTTGCCCTGCCTTCAACTTTTCACTAGCCAGACCCATCAGGAGTACCATCCTTTTTCTGAGCCATCGCACATAGTCCACTACGGTGGTAGTAATGGGGGGAGTGGGCATCTCCCATCCCTCCTTGACTATGGCTAAGGGTCCCCTTACAGGGTGACCAAACAGAAGTTCAAAGGGGCTGAAGCCAACACCCTCTTGTGGTACTTCTCTGTAGGCAAACAGTAAGCATGGTAACAGAATATCCCACTTTCTTCTTTGAGGTTCTTCCAGAGCGCCAATCATACTTTTCAAGGTTCTGTTAAACCTTTCAACCAGACCATTGATCTGTGGGTGGTATGCGGATGAAAACTTATAGGTGACACCACATTCCTTCCACATGGCCTGCATATACTTTGACATAAAGTTGCTTCCGCTATCAGACACAACTTCTTTAGGGAAGCCAACCCTAGTAAATATGCCAAGCAAAGCCTTTGCAACTGACTTGGCAGTCACAGTTTTCAATGGGATAGCCTCAGGATACCTGGTGGCATGGTCGACCAGCAGCAGGATAAACCTATTGCCTGAGGATGTTATCATGATCTCTGCTTCCAAAAGGTCAGGTTTTTCCCAACTCCCTTGGAAGCAGATCCATAACCCAGGTTCCGAGTGCCAACCAGTCCCAATTGGGACCTTTTGGACCCAGTCCTGGCGCCAGTGGCACCAGGCTCATAAATATGCCCAGTCCCAGCGCTGGAAGCGCCGGGCTCATAATGCTTGGGTGGACTTACCTGCAGCAGACCATGCTGCTTACTTGCCTGTCAGTTGAGCCTCTGATCCTCTTCTGTTTGGAACTACTTTTCCTGTTGGGTGGGGCAGGAGCCACTCCCTAGGTTCAGAACACTGGAACTCTTCTGGAAAGCAGGAACTCTTTTCTTACCTAGGCGTGGCTGTGGAAGGAGACACCTAAGCACTACAGGAGGCTATTTAAACCACACCGATGGATGAATCTTGCTTTGCGTTATTCTGCATCCTCTGCAGCAGAACGCTCATCGTGTCTTCTGCATCTGATCCTGGGCCTAAGGAAAAAGGCTTACCATCCTGAACCCAGTCTTCAGCAACACCTATAAAGACAAGAAAGAACAGGTTAGCATTACGGTCTTCAGTGACAGCGCTTCACTTACCTGGTCCATCGGCTGTCACCAACGCCTCGCGCTGCATTCCGGCATCTGAAAGACAAAGGCTTACCTACTCTTCGTGCGCTCCGGAGGTCTTCGCACTGCATTCCGGCATCTGAAAGACAAAAGCTTACCAACTCTTCGCACGCTCCGGAGGCCTTCGGCGCTGCATCCCGCACCTGAAAGACAAAACAAGGTGCGTTTAAAGACATTGGGGAACTTTAATACCCACGTGCCATTACTCCTTTCCACATCTAACCCAGTGGGTATTCCGGCACCCTGCAGCCGCTCCAAACTTGTACCTGCAAAATAAAAAGACAGTTAGAGCGCATCGTGAAGCAGGCAACAAGCGCTTACTTACGTGCTTCCAGGCGCTTCTATTCATCACACGGGCTCCATCTTCAACTCACTTCAGCCCGTCATCCGCCATCGCCGGAACCCTGCAAAACAAGAGACATCATTACTAAAGACTTTTAAAGACATTAGAATTACTCGAAACTTACCGTTCGTGCAGTAAACGACGGACAGCAATCCTCTGAAGTCAAGAGGCCTGCTCCCCTTATCCAGTGAAGAAACTGGTTACAGCACCCTGCCCCGAGGCAGATGGAGAGCACGGCGTTCACTTACCTAAGGTGAGAGCGTTAACCTTTGGGGTTCTACAGGAGAAGAGAAAGGGAAGAAGAGAGAGACATTCAATAACCCAGTTCATTAATCCCATATTTTCTATCTGCAGACATCTTACCCTTCGAGTCAGACATACAGTGCACAGAGGTCCAGCCCAAAGAGCCAGCCGTGTGTTACACATCACCTTTGAAGATACGGTATACGCCCAGTCAAGATCGGCGTCTCTACGGGAATCAGGTGAGCGTTACAGATGTTTGGGGGCCAAGGGGACCAAAAACGTCAATCCCTAACCTCTCAAATGGTACCCCCACAACTGGGAGTGGTACCAATGGAGCTTGGATTGTCGAGCCACTCTTACCAGATAGCTGGAAGGAGGCACAACTCCTGCAGTGACTTTCTACTTGCACCCCCATCTAGGGCCAGTGGAAGTGCATGGATAACCTTTGCTTGGTTCTCTTGATTCCAAGGTGACCAGCAAGGGGAACTTCATGCGCCAGCTGCAGGAAGAAGGATCTTACAGCAAGGGGAACCACCAACCTCCTATGGTCTCCTTCTGTAGACTCTGTAGGCTCACTATACAGAAGCCCACCTTCGCAATAAATCCTGTGCTTCCCAGGAGGTTCACCCTCAAGCTGGGAGCAGGCCTGTCTGCTTAGGCCTTCCAGAGATGGGCACTCACGTTGGCACTTTACCATACTCTTCCCTGTCAGGACCACCTTCTACTAACAAATCTTTTAGTTCAGGATGGTCATTTGGGTCAAAGACTTCAGGTATCAGCTCCTCCTCGTCAGGTTCAGGTGATTGACCAACTACCTCCACCTCAGTGGTAGGCGAGCTAGGGGGAATATTATCTTTCCCTCTTTTGGATTTTCTTACTCCCTTAGACTTGGGTTTCCCCTTTGGCTAGGGCATTGCAGTGGTCTTGGCCAGTGCTGCCCTTGTTTGAGACCTTGTGCAGGGTCTTTCAGCTGTATCTGCCACAAGCCCTAAAGCTCTGAGATCAGTTCCAGAAATAGGGAATTACCGGGCCATGGTAACTTTGGCAGGCCTGGTAATTCCCATTCTCAGGACCCAGACCCGGTACATCCCCATTCCCATTTGAGCCCCCACAGGGCTCAATAGGAATGGGGAGGATGCTAAGAACGGGCCTGTTAATGATGGGCCTGTTGTTAGCATCCTGCTCTGCTAGGGGGTCCCGCTAAGGATGCCTGGTTTTACCAGACGTCCACAGCGGGACCCGCTGCAGACCTCGTAATGTGGCAGCCCGGAATGTACGGTGCCGGTCCCTTACTGGCACCATACATTCCGTGGCTGCCTTCTTCGTAATGAAGCCCACTGTCTTTAAAGTAGTGCTTGGTATTATCTGGAATACTAGCATAAGCCTCTGAGCCTTTAGGCTCCCAGGAACCCAGGGAAACTAAAACTACCTCCGCTTCTATCCCACTGTGGAAGGAGTCTGAGGAGAAGGATGCCCCTATAATCTCTTCCTCATAGGAGGACAAGGCCAGATTAGCAGAGTGGACCCCCAAGGTTTTGACCTTACATCTGGGATCCCCCTTCACATGGTCAGTTTCTCCACAGGCAAAACAAGATCCACTGGGTCTGTTTACATAGGGAGGCTTACTATAACCAGAGTTCTGTTTTGGAGGCTGACCTCCACTACCCTGTGAGTTCTCCTGTGTCTTACCCTTATTTTTCCTTTTGTGGCCCTTCTGGGAGGATGTTTTATCATATTCTCCACCCTCCTTATCTTTGGACTTTTTCCCCTCCTCCTGCTTACCAGGATGAGTCTTGTCCTTATTGGACACTCTATGTGAAACCCACAAATCTGCTGCTATGGCAGGTTTCTTAGGATATATCTCCTTTGAATCTGCCAAGTGCTGCTTAAGCTCAGGGGAAGAAGATGCAACCATATGTTCCAGCATGACAAGACCTATCATACCTTCAAAAGTAGAGACCTTATAACCTTCAACCCAGCCAGTCAAGTTTTTTTAGGGATTCAGTTACATAAAATACCCAAGTACCACCTTCTTTATTTGTGTACTCTCTGAATCTTTTTAAGTATTGGGCAGGAGTCTTTCCAAACATTAAGATGAGAGTTTGCTTCAACATTACAAAATCTGCTCTCTCAGCTTTTGACATTTCCAAAATGGCACTGCAGCCAAAATGGGGCAGTCTGCTAAGTAACCTGTAGAGGAGGTGCCAAATAAAGCCTGCACTCCAGTAGCCCATTTTGAAGTACCAGGAACGTTCACACTGAGATATGTGATGTATGATGAGCAAATAAACCAGCAGAGAGCCGCAGTAGGGCTCTGCCCAGTACCTATCAGAAGAGCAACACCTATCCAAATGCCAATACACAGAAAACCATGGACAGTACGGTATCCATTGAGAAAACCGTACCAGCAAATGAGACAAAATGAAGATTGCCTAAGTACTGTCCCGGAAGAGACCAAAAAGGCCTTAATGGAAGATGAATGGTGAGGTCATGAGGGCCCGGACAGACTCACGGACAGAAGAAGTGACAACCCGAGAATGACAGAGACGAAACGCCATGAATGAAGATATTGTGAACCCAAAGGAGAAGAATGTTGTTGAAATACAAAGAAGATTAAGCTGTAAGCGGGATGACAATACTCAACCAGTTAACGCCTGTACATATGCTTGAAACCGCAAGAAAGCTAAGAAAACAGTGTGGCTTGCTATGCTAAGTAGAAGAATAGAGCTGCAAGCGCCATATACATGATCTACCTCAAAACGAAGCACAGTATTATAAGTGCCAGTCCACTTTGCACGAAAAAGCCGAATCAAATCAGGTTACTGGAGGCCATAAGACAAGATTCAACATTCTCGCAAAACAAGAAGACACGGCTGAATCGAAACTCAGCAGATACAACTCGTGCCAGGAGAGCCAAGGTCAGACCAATAGGAGGAACTAACAGTAGCTTCGCATAATTGAAATTTAAGAACAAAATATCTGGTCTTTGAAAGGCTGAGATAAGAAGGCGTAGGCAGATGGCAAGCCAAATAAGAATCAAATACAAAAATTGATGAGAAAGTAGGAAAATTCACGGTGCAGGCAGCACGTGACCAGCCGAGCAAGAAGAGGCACGGGTTCACACCTACGCTTGGCATCCCCTGGCCGACCGTTCTGCGTGCTGCTAAGCAAAGTGGAAATGTATGCATGGGGTTGATGCCAACCCAATCACAATGGACCAAATAATCTAGGGTCCTATAGTTAGTAGAACTGATGAGACGTCATACTTTTAGTGACGTCTACAGTAGTCATTTTTGAAGGAAGGGCTTAGATGCCCACCTGATAGTGTTTACCCACTCCCCTCACTCCGTTCGCATATGCAGATATAGCACCTATATTAAAGTTACCTTTTCCTAACCAATAGAATGGCATGATAACTTTTGAGTCTGTCACGTCAATTATGACGAGTTTTGAGTATAACTGTTACAACTTGTATGATGTTCTTTGGAGTTGAAGCTAGACGGACTATCGCATCACTGCTGATTTTCATGACTCCCCGTTGTTTTTTTTTTACCTTGTTTATTTTAAATCAAGGCAGGTTGATAATTACAAAACATTGTCAGCAACAATCATTCAGGCATGTTGATCCCCAGTCCCTTTTTCCCCCGATCTCCTCACCCCTACCCCGTCCCACCTTCACCTCGGTCCTCGGAGGTGGATTCCTCCCTCCTGGATCGCTTATTTTGCGCCTCAAAGTCTATGTGTCTCCCTCAGGGATCACTTGGTCTTTCAGGATCCATCGAGCCATGGTGGGTTTGTAGGTCAGAGCGGGGAAGCGCTGGTCGTATTCAAGTACTGGGGCCCAAATATTCTGGAATCGGTGGAGAGTTCCCGCCTGGTCACCTTCTCCGCAATCAGAATATCCCAAAGCTTAGTCCACCATTGGGGCATGTGAGGGCCTTCCGAGGATTTCCAGGAGCGGGCCAGCACCGTTTTCCCTGTTAGCAGACAGTGTGTGAGTAGTTTTGATCTGGTCCCAGAGCGTGGGTAGATCGCGGGAATCGGGGCTCCTAGCAGGACTGGCTCTGGTTCCAGCGGGATCGCCGTTCCGGTGATTTGCGCGATGGTTCCCAAACACGTCTTCCAGAATTGCTGAATCTTTGGGCAAGCACACCACATATGAAAGAAGGAGCCTGGGCGGCCACATCCTCTCCAGCAGGAATGGTCTAATTGTGGATTTATGTGGTGGAGTCTAAGGGGCGGGTAATACCACCGTAACATGATCTTATATGCGCATTCCCTATTGGTGATGCAGGTGGATGAGGCGTGAGTTCTGGTCCAAATGTCTACCCAGGTTTGGTCGTCTATTGGGTGACCCAGATCTGCCTCCCACTGGGCCATGCAGCGAGTTCTTGCGATCAGGAAGTCATCTAAGAAGCGCCTATACAGAGTGGATACTTTCCCCCGAGCTAGAAGATCTCCAAGTGTGAGTTCCAGGGCGGTGGGAGGGCGTGTCGCTGCTTGCAGAGTTTGAGGGTGCGAGCACCAGTGGCGCAGTTGGATATAGGTGAATCTGTCCCTTTCCTGGAGTTGGAACTTTTCCTTACATTGCTCAAATGTGAGGGGCCTCTCTCCCGTATATAGCTGGCCTATAGTCTCTAACCCGCCATTTATCCACTTTTGAAAGTTGCGGGGGTGTGCTCCAGGTGAAAATGCCGGATTATGGAAGACCGGGGATCGTGGGCTCAGGCCTCTTGGCACTCCCTTACTCTTCAACGCCCAGTCCCAGGAGCATAGGGTATGTTTGGTTGATAGGAGGAGGTCTCCCCAGTGTGCTCTGAGGGGGCGTGGGATGTGTGGCAAAAATCGCAGAGGTAGGGGCACTTGCGATTGTTCCAGTTCTACCCATCTAGGGCGATTTGTAGTAATTTGCCACGCCTGTACCTGTGCTAGTTGAGCCGCCACTCTGTATGTCCGTAAGTCTGGGACCCCCAACCCTCCCAGTCTGGAGCCCCCTAGCAAGGTTCTGAGGGGTATTCTCGCTCTCTTACCTTTCCAGATAAATTTCAACATCTTTCTCTGGATATCGCGAAGAGTTGGTGCGGGAATCGCTACTGGGAGGGAGGCGCAGGCGTACAGGAACCTTGGAAGGAGGTTCATCTTGCAGGCTGTAGTGCGCCCCAGCAGTGAAATCTCCTGGGTCGCCCAACGTTTTAGGTCTCCTTCCAGTTCTTTGAACAACCGGGGGAAGTTAGTTTTATATGTGTCTTTTGGGTCAGCTGGGATGTAGACCCCTAAGTAGGGGATGGCTCTTTTTTCCCATTTTATCGGGCACATCTTGGCCAGTGGTTTACGCTCTGCCGGGGTGAGGCCGATGCTTAGGGCCGATGATTTATCGAAGTTTACTGTAAAGCCTGAGACCTCACCATAGCTGGCTATTTCTTGTAGCACATGTTTCAGGGATGACTGGGCCTCTGAGATCGTGAGCAGTATGTTGTCCGCATATAGGGCGATTTTGTGTTGCGTGGGGCCACTCTGTGGGCCTTTGATCTGGTTGTTTCGCCTGATTCTCTGAGCAAAGGGCTCCATGGTGAGTGCAAAGAGCAGAGGTGATAGTGGGCAGCCCTGTCTGGTTCCGCAGGACAGGGGGATCGAAGCCGAGTTGTGCCCGTTGATTCTCAGGAAGGTTCTTGGTCTGCTATAATTAGCTAGAATCATTGTTTGAAATGCTGTCCCGAAGCCAAAGGCCCCCAGGGTGTGTTTCATGAATGCCCAATCCACCCTATCAAATACCTTGGCCGCGTCCAGTGCCATTAAAACTAGTTTCTGGGAGTTCTGGGAGGCAAGGTCTACCAGGTTCAAGGTTCTCCGAATGTTGCCTCCTGTCGTGCGGTGTAAGATGAAGCCGGCCTGATCGGGGTGGATAATTTCCGGTAGGACGCGACTCAGGCGATTCACCAAAATTTTGGAGTATATGTTTGCGTCAATGTTCAAGAGTGAAATCGGCCTATAGGAGGTCAGGTTTCTCGGATCTTTTCCTGATTTGGGCAAGAGGATGGTGGTTGATTCCTGCATCGATGGGGTTACTGATCCCATTTCCCTGAAGGAGTTGAACAAAGTTACTAGAGGGGGAATCAGCTGGGATCTGAATAGTTAATAGAATCTGGTTGAAAAGCCGTCCGGGCCTGGGGCCCGTGTTTTAAGTGATTTAATGGCCTCCTCTACCTCTTCCTCTGTAATGGGCTTCTCCAATTCGCTCTTCATCGTGTCAGGGAGACAGGGCAATGCTGCCTTCTGCAGGTATTCCATCTGTTACGGTAGGTTCCGTGGGGTTGCCGTCATGATTTGGGTCAGATGGTCTGTTGCCAATCGTTGCTTTTCGGGTTCTGAATATAGTATGACCCCATTGGGATCTCGCAGGCCCGTGATCGTATTAATGTGTCTCTGCTTGGCCAATTTGGCCACCAGGAATCTGTTCGCCTTGTTGTTCTTTGCGTACTATGACTGTTTGGCTTTCGCCATCAGCAGTGCGGTTTGTTCCGCATAGTGGGCTTCTAGTTTTTTCCTCGCCATGCGTATGATTCGCTGCGTCTTAGGGGACCAACCCTTTTCCCTGAGGACTGCCTCAGCTTCCTTCAGCTCATCTTCCAGAGCTATCAGAGTTCGACGCCTGTCCCGGTGATAGGCCGCTCCCTGGGCGATCAGGGTGCCTCTAATCACTGCCTTCATGGCGTCCCAGTTATTCGCCAGCGAGGTGTCTGAGGCTGGGTTCTCTTCAAAGAAATTTCTTATCCCCTGCGCGATCTTGTCTCTTGTAGCCATATCATTCAGGATTGGGTCATATAAGGACCATTTACGTAGATTGTCGAGTTTGGGGTTCTGGGCCCGGAGTTCTAGGATCACTGGGGCGTGATAAGATATGACTCTTGTGCCGATGGATATCTCCTTGATGAAGGCAAGGGTTTGCGGGGAGGTCAAGAAAAGGTCGATCCTCGAAAAGGTTTGGTGAACGAATGAGTAAAAGGAGTAGTAATTCCGGTGGGGTGAAGCACCCGCCATGTGTCTACTATCTCTAAGGACCTGAACAGCTGGAGGAGGCTTAGTGCTTGGGCAAAATCGCTTGGAGTCGGGGGGTGCGATCTGTCCTTGATGGGGTCAGGAACCCCGTTGAAATCCCCTCCGATTATCGTTTGGCCCTCTACGAAACGGGCGAGAGACGAGCCCAGAGTGTCATAAAAGTGCGATTGATCAGAGTTAGAGGCGTACACCGAGATAAAGGTATATAGGTTTCCTAGTCGGAGGCATTTGACAGCTATATATCGGCCTTCCGGGCATGTTTTCATTTCCAGAACCTGCGGGTTCAAGTCTTTTCTAAAAAGGATCGCAGTGCCTCCCTTTTTGCTTGCTCCAGAGGCGAAAAATTGAAGCGGAAATAGCCGAGAGCGAAGCCGAGTAACATCCGCCGGCAGCAGATGAGTTTCTTGGAGCATGGCTACCGCAGCATCTTCGTCCTGGAGTTTTAGTAGAATTGCTTTTCGCTTGTTAGGAGAGTTCAGTCCATTAACATTTAGGGAGAGAAACCTCAGGATTTGGTGGTCTGGTGTCCTTTCTTTTCCTATTACTTGGGTTGGGGAGGAGCCGGGAGCTGGTGATTCAACTGCCATTTCCACTGTGAGTCTTTAGAGTATCATCCTGCCCTTGAGGTTTTAACGCGGGACCCCAACAGGGGGCCGCAACTTTAACTGACGGGTGGGCCGACATTGTGAGTACGGACGCACCCTTGGCCAACAGGGCCAACTGTCCCATCGAGTATTGTGTACTGTGGGTTTCCAAGGAACCAGAGGTGGAAAGTATCCTTGGAATGGGTATGAGCCATGGGTATGGCCCGCTGCCTCCGTCTTCGAGGCTTATCAGTTTAGGAGTGAGGTGGTGGTTACAAATTTAGGTGAGGCCAAGTGCGTTTGGGCTAGGATGATGTTAGAATCTGGGGACGCAGGAGCGCCTCTGATCATCTCCTTCTATTGTTCCGCTGTGTTGTCGACCATGACGATCGTCTAGGCTTTGGGGAGGGGAGTGGTTCAGGGTCCCCAGCCCCCTCCGGGTTCGGCGTGGAGGGCTCTCGGGGCGAGGTCGGGTGCATGATTTTCTCCGCGTCCTCCAGGTGGCTAATCCGGCATAGGGTGCCTTTGCATGTGAACTGCAGAGCCGTCGGGAACAACCATCTAGCGGACCTGCTGGTCCTGGAGGAAAAGTGCCAGGGGTCGGAGTGCTCTCCTTTTCCGTAGGGTGAGTAGTGAGAGGTCCTGGCAAATCTGAAGTGGAGTGCCCTGGAAGGTGATATCCTCCCCTTGGCGGCTGATCGCTGAAATTGCCTCTTTGGTCGTGAAGAAGTGGACGCTGGTAATAACATCTGGGGGGGTCTGATTCCACCCCCCGGCGCGGGCGTAGCCTGTGGGTCCGGTCTAGCAAGAGCTGGGATTTATCCAGGTCCGGGAGTAAGGCCTCAAAGAAGCTCCCCACGAAGTCCGTCAGCTTGTTGTCGGGGACCGAGGTTGGGACCCCCCGAATGCGGAGGTTGTTGCGACATGTCCTGTTTTCAAGGTCCTCGTGTTTAAACTCCAGGATCTCGCATTTGTGTTGCAGGGTATTAATGGATCTCTGCATTTCCCCTAGAGTGGTAGTGTGATCCCGAGTCTGGTCTTCGACTTCTCCGAGTCTCTGTTCGACCTCCGTAACCCTCTGGTCTGTCTGCTCCACTTTGATGGTAAGTTCTGAAAGGCACGAGCGGAACTCTGACTTAATGTCCGCCATGAAGGCTATTAGGTCCCCTTTAGTAGCAAGGGCTCCCCTGTCCTCTTGTGTTTTCTGTGGGGTCAGTTTAGGAGGATCTTGCTTCTTATTTTTATCCGGTGCGGCGAACATGGTGGATATATCAGTGCCCTTGCTAACTTTTGATTGCCTGGACATGCTGGTTGTGCTGGGCGGTCTCGGCCGGAAGAGTCGCGGAGGGGACTAGGATTGTAGGCGATGACCCCAGGGGTGAATATCGCTCCAGGCTCCCTACTTGATCTGGTCCCGAAGAGTCCAGAGAGTTGTTGGGGCAGAGGGTCGTGTGCTTCCGCCGCTAGCTGTCAAGGAATATTCGAACGAAGCAGAGAAGTTGGCGGGGAGCAGCCGTTTCCCCGCAGTGTTCCAGGTTACTGGGTGGGTGGATGGGCCGGGACGCCCCAGGAAGTGATAGGGGGGACTTTGGGTGATTGCTGGGGGCCTCTGTCTCTTCAGCAGGCTAGGTCCGGTTCAGGACGCTGCGATGTGTGCGTCAGGGCCCCGAATCCGCTCAGGAAAAAGGGGGGCAGAGAGGGTTCCAGCACCACGCTCGGAGCCGAGCATACGAGCCGCCGAAAGAAGCCCCTGCCATGGACACCAGTCACCACTGGCACGATCCGGGCGGTTCTCTGTTGGCGGGTTTGCGGGCCCCTGAGGAAAGTCAGGCGTCCGTCCGCTCTTCCTCCTTGGCACTCCACAGCTTCGTCACCGCGAGGCACATAGTATGCTGCTAGGCTCCGGCGTGGCCGCTATCTTGTTTCCTTCGGCTGGTGACGGGGGCAGGGTTCGGCGGCTGGATTCGGGTAGAACGGTCCTGCGTTCGAAGATCATGTTGGGCCAGGTTGTGCTGTGTAGGTTCCAGTCGCCTTAGATGGTGTTGGCGACCCGGTAGCCTCAGCGGAACCGCCAGAATTTGATGGAGGCGGCGGGCATCCCACAGGCGGCTTCAGAGGAGCGACCACATCGATGGCACTCCAAGCCACGCCCCCGACTCCCCGTTTTTTGTACTTGTCATTAAACGGGCTCCCTTTGCCAAACCATTGAGTTGTCCTTATTGATTGGTGTTGGAGTAATAAATCTGCAACCCCATCCATCTCAAAGGTGCAGCTATCTCATCTTAAAGTACTCGGGAGCAGACCTCAGCTCTATGGGCCGGCCTGGGGTCTCCCTAGTACAAACCAGGCAATTATATCAGCATTGTCAACTTGTTGATGTTGACATGCATACTCAAATGTATTCAGCCAGTCCATAATGTCATTCTTTTCCTCATACATACTGAGCAGATCCTTAGGAAACCTTGGATGAGAGGAGGACCCAGACCCATGTCCAGGACCCTTGGATCCATTGGCAACCTGACGCTTGTCCAGTTCCAACTGTTGATCCCTGTCTTTCTGTTTTCCTGCCTGCTCTATCTTCAGTTTGGCCGTGTAAAGTTCAAGCTCCTTCTGCCTAAACAGCAGTTCTTGTTTCTTCAATTCAAGCATGGCCTCACCTTCAGCACAGGCAGAGGAAACATTAGACATTACATCCTCCAAATCCTCATGATCTGTATGAATCAGTGCAGCGGCAGAACTACCAGTTCTGCCATGAGAGCAGCCCCACCTCCTTCTGCACTGTCATCAGAAGCTATGGCACTAAGCTGAGCTTCTTGCCAGTCTATGATTCTTTGGATCATTTCCATTTTTGTGCCTTGAGCAGAGATGCCTCTCTCAGCACACATCTTTCTCAATGTTTCAGATTTAGAAGCGTTTAAAGTTAACAAGGTACTTGTTTCCATATTGTTAGATAGGACTATGGCCTTTTTCAGTTATACTAAAACAATTCACTATGTGTCCTGGTAGGAATAACTCGCAATGACTTCACTAGTATGCAACACTGTATACCTTCAGTCCTATCCCACCTCTGTACACCAATTTGTTAAGATGGATTTCTGAACTCTGACCTGGAGGGGCAGAGGTTCAGAAGGCCAGCCTAGATTCTTGGAACAGGGTAACCTCTGGACAAGCCAGACCAATCAGGGTAGCTATGGCAGGTGGTAAAGACTAAGGGCCTCATTCCGAGTATGGCGGTAGCCATGCCGCTTTGAGCGGCATGGCTACCCCTATACTGGGTACTGGGTACTGGGTACTGGGTCCAGGTTCATTGAAAGGGGAAATTCTGGGCCATTCCGACCTTGGAGGGCCCGGTATTTCCCCATTCAAGATACCCGGACCCGGTACATCCCCATTCTCATTTGAGCCCCCATCGGGCTCAATGGGAGTGGGGACGATGCTAACAACGGGCCCGCTAATGACAGGCCCGTTTTTAGCATTCTGGTCTGCTTGCGGGACCCGCTAAGTACTTAGTGGGTCCCGCAACCAGACCTCGTAATGAGGCGGTAGGGGGTTAACAGCGCCGGCAGCTCTACCGGCGCCGTTAACCCCCTACCGCCTGGGTCGTAATGAGGACCTAAGTCTCAGGAGGGGTGAGGGTGACTGAAGGACCTCAATGAGCACAAAGAGCAAGGACACTTACAAATTACTCCAGACAGGTGTTATATCAAAAATACATTTATTTATAGGCCTTTGTAACATAGACCATAGCAAAAGAATCACAGTAACACTAAGTAAGCCAACACAACACTATCACTACAATGTATACACAAGACCATTGGGGTCTAAAGGGTTAAATGCACAAAATATGTCGACAACCTAGATGGGAAGGAAACAGGCAGTGCAGATAGTCTTAAGGCCCAGTTTGACATCGACAATACACCTAATTAAGAGGCAGTCCAAGCCCTAAGAAGAGAGGAGCCTTGTGCTCAATAGTACATGCAATGCCAGCGCACGCGGTTGTTCCAATGGGCAAAACAGGGTCTCTTCAGGGGTCTCTAGCAGCTCAGGAAGATGGATTAGGCGATGCAGAACAAGTTCCCACTATTCAAGAAGGACCTCCACTTGAAGGTAGAGGCAGTTCAAGAGTTTGGGATGGAGTCGCTATTTCGCAATAGCAGTGGAAAGGAGAGGGGCCCCCAGGGGCCACTTGTGCGTAAAAATGGGCCCTTGTGCTAGGGGCCAACAGTTGGGGTAATGAGTACTCACTGGTCTCTGACGCATGTGAACCCAAACTTCAGCAGGTCAGTCCACTTCGCTTGCAGGTTCGAATGTGGCAAAAAGGACATCTCAGCACCTTTGAGTTCCTGAGTTACAGTGATGATTCCCAAACGGGACAGTGGTGATTTCACCGCTCCGGGTGGATGAATCGACCCAGTTTCACTGCAGCAGGCTTCAGGGGCAAGAGGGTCACAAATGCAGCGTACTTGCAAAAGATGTTGCTGCGGCAGGGCAACACGGTAACCGCATTCACTCCGGTCCTGGCACACTCGTCTCACTTCAGACCTGGGAATGCCAAGTGTACGAAATTTGGTGTGAGGGTGCCGTGGACACAGAGCTAACAGTATACCAAGTTTCGAGGGCCTCCTCGAAACAGCGGCGGTGACAGAGCAAAGCAACTGGGTAAGTTGGTCAGTCCACTGGTTGGTTCAGGGACACTTCCGAGAAAGCTTACTTGCAGGGTATGATGAAGGTGCCGAGAATAGTTGGTCCCACTATTCCAATGGGTCGAAGCGTCTTCGCAGACCTTCTAGGACGTCCAGATGCGGAGGGGTCCCATGGGATGACAGCGGGCTCAGCGTGCCAAACCTTCCAGTGGGTCACCAGTGGTTCCTCGACTCGGCTTCGTGTTGCAGGAAACTTGGATCCTATCCTTTGTTCAGTGAGAACTCAGGAGATCGACCTGGTAGTGGTGTTTTCATCCTCCTCTTATCCAAAGTTCCCCTCGCTCCAAAATGGAGAGGACCCAATGGGAGATCTGCTCACAAACAAACACTCCATACGTGGACCAATCACGGACCACAGTGGTCCCAGGCATTCATGGCACTACAGACTCTCTGGCACCCAGGATGTGTATTGGAACCAGACATTCCAGCCCACATCCTGGAGGCACACACACAAGGCATGCAGAAGCCTGCGAAAGCAATGGGATTCGCGGGAAAATGCATGACCAAATAAGGACTGACCCGGGTTGACTCGACCTGGGAAAGGTTAAGGGGCAAGATGGCCAAAGGACAGGACAAAGAACCTCGTGGCATGGCCATTTTGGAGCCAGGCCACCTATTTGTGCCAAACGTGGTTAACACGGTTAACATGGCAGGAAAGAATGCGAAAAGATAGCTGCCACCAGTCTTGTCCACGACACATCTGCACAGTTCATAAAAAGTCCAGTGAGAATTTCTAGGGCCTTAGAAAAATGACTATAGACCCAAGTGTGCTGTATGGTAAGATACATTGCACACTTGTTACATGTTGCACAAAAGTTACAACATGAGGAAAGGACTAAGGGAAACAAAGTCTCCCAGTACTAACTGTCTTAAGGGCATGTCAGTTTCCCCATAAAAAGTGAGCGAAAGCCCAGAGGAGTGCAGCTGAAGGCTGTGCTTTACTGGCAGTCAGCCAATGGTGTCTAAACCGCATTTGGGGGTTGACACATGGAGGGAAAATTACATAAAATTATGAAATCTTTCCTAACAGGCGGGACAAAGACTGATATGCAAATGGGTATTTCCCTTCTGTTAAAGGTGCAGTGAGCTAAAGTGTGGCTGTAGACTCTTGAGTGGGTACCTTCCCAAAGAACAGGTCATTTAGCCTTGTTTGTTCTCAAAGAGGGGCGCCTATCGACTATTTTTTGATTGTTTAAGGAACTTAGGTTTAGTCACCCTAAGTTTCCTAGGGTCATCCAGACGTGGACCCCTTGCTCTCTGTGCTCAGAGAAGCATAGCTCCACCTCACTGATGAGGCCCAATAAGGCTGAAACACGTGTCTGGGGTTGCTGTTGGTACTCTAGTTCAGAAGAGAATTACCATAGCATTTCGGTGCTGGACAAAGACTGATATGCGAATGGTATTTCCCTTCTGCAAAAGGTACAGGGAGCTAAAGTGTGGCTGCGGACTCTTGAGTGGGTACCATCCCAAAGAACAGGTCATTTAGCCATGTTTGTTCTCAAAGAGGGGCGCTTATGGACTATTTTTTGATTGTATTGTATTGTAGTTGTCATTTATATAGCGCCCTTTCCCAATTTGTATAGCCTCAATGCGCTTTGTGTTTGAAACGCCCTCGGGGACCGAAGTCGATGTACAGGAGATTCTAAGAGTTAACTTTAAGATGTGTTTGTGCATTCTGTCAGGAAAGGAATAAGGCGGGCTGGCTGGGGCCCAGTAATCAGCCCCAAGGCACGTGGGTGGGTGCTGTTGGTGGGTTAGGATAGAGTGCTAGTGCAGGAGACTCAATGTGTGCCCAGCTAGACCACATTTGTACATAGGTTGTCACTACATAGTAATGGAACAGGTGTTCAGCTGCGCCAGTGGTTTCAGTGTGGACGGCTATGCGAGCTGCTAAACTGGATTTGCATAGCCATAGCTGAATTCTAGAGTGCATGGATAGGAAGCCGTGCCTGCGGCATGTGTCCACAGACGTGGTGCGAGTTATACATACCTTAGTCTCCGGCAGATTTTCATTCAAGTGTTGTTTTCTTAGGTCAAGCCTATGAAAAAGGGGAGGTGTTCTCTTGGGGTTTTATTTGTGCAATTAAGTGTTATCATATTGTGACTTGTAGCATTCTCCGCGTGCCATGATTTGGCTTAGAATCTGGCGGTCAGGAGCCAGAATGGAGTTGTCTTATTGTATGTCTGTGTGTGGAGCTGGTCGATAGAGAAGTGCTGTTTCTGCAGAGTTTTTAGTGTTGGCTAGATTCTTGAGTTTTATCCCCTGAAGTTTACCCCAATGTGCCTTTTTGGCACTGACCTTCTCTCTTTTTCAAGTAGACAGTCTCTTGATTGATTGGAAGGTCGTATCCTTAAAGAGGTTGTTGGACTACCCAGATCGGTACCGATCAGTGCTCTTCCTCTGGAGATGGGTTTGCTTTCAAAATTATCTTTTTTTACAAGAAGGTTCTTTAGGCAGAAAACCCCTCTTTGGCATCCAACCTGAGGGACACATTTGAGACTGCTTCTAACCCTTTTTTTTGTACATTTTAAAAACGCTGTAAAGATTTTATGAAGTTGATGGATATACTGATTACCAACTCTCGTGTGTCCATAAAAAATCAAATCAAAAGATGGGATAAGATTGCAGACCAGGAATATCTGCAGAGGCTTAAGCTGTATGATATGATTTGATATGACATTTATAATGCGCCTATACACAATTGTTTCAAGGTGCGATTCTATTCTTGTACACCAATGATAGCATTCATTATGCACCCACTAATGGCAGCAGACTGTATCTTCAGACATTTCTGTCAAAAGCTTTAAGAGCTTGGTTCCTAAAATTTCAAACTAAACTGCCTACCGACTTTGGAAGTCATAGGCCCAAAATTGTGAATTCCAAAAGAACTCAGAAATTGCAGATTATGCAAGACTGAGAGCTTGGAATCCCTATATCATGTCGTTATTGAAGGCACTGGTTGCACCAAGTTAAGGTTTTAATTCCTGGGTCCTTATGTACACTCGACTTCAGAGGTGCTGTCTGAGAGTTTATGGAACAGACAAATGATGGGCTCCGAGGTATCTCTTACACTGGCGAAATTCCTTTTAAAAATCTTTCAAAATCTTCAGCATGTAGTAGATCAAGAAGACACACTGTTAGCATCTCTTTGTCAAGAACTTTATGTATTTCTACTATTGTCTAGTACTGTATTACATGTAAACTTTGAGACCCTCCTGGGCCTCTGCCTGGGTACATTTGTGTTATTCTGTGACTCCTAGCCCCATTGTGCGCCCTCTCTGCATCCCTCCCTCTGCCTGCGTCCACTTCCCAGTTCCCAGCCCTCCTTCCTCCCAGCCCACCCTCCGTCCCTGATTGGAGCATTCTCCTAGTCAGCTAAGGACCCCAAGGCAAAGGGCGGCTCCTACAGAGGCGGCTGCATATCGTGTCTGCAGGTGTCAGCAGGGGAAGCCAGTGGCCAGCCGTCAACCAGCAGCTACAGCCAAGGTAAGAGTGGTCGGGGTACGAGTAGAGCAATCACTCTACACTGGAACCCCTACCACTTTGCAAACTATCCTAGCACTGTGAATGTTAGCCTGCATTGCATTGCACCTTAGGGAACTGTTCAAATTGACTTGAATGAAATCTGTTCTCGCTGCATTGATTCAAATCTAGAAAGTGCCTACTGTGGTAGTACTGTGACTTATTTGCTTGCATCTCTCTCTTAGAAATTGTTCTTGTTAGCCTAATTCCCATCTAGAAAGCGCCCACTATGATAGTACGGTAATTTTGCCTATGTCACACACTTCTTGTTAGATTGACTCACTACTTGAAAGTTAAGTGATTTTCACCTAGATAGTACTCTGATTTATATGTACCACACTCCTAGAAATTGTTCCTGTTAGCTTAATTCACATCTAGAAGTTCCCACTGTGATAATACTGTGATTTATCTGTACCACCCACTTAGAAAATTGTCCTCATTGCATTGATTCTCATCTAGAAAGTGCCCACTGTGATAATACTGTGATTTATTATACCTGTCCTGCACACTTAGAAATTGCTCCTGTTAGCTTAACCTGCATCTAGAAAGTGCCCACTGAGATACTGTGATTTATCTGTACCACACACTTACAAAATTGTTCTTGTTGTATTGATTCACATCTAGAAAGTGCTCACTGAGACAGTACTGTGATTTTGCCTGTCCCGCTCAGTTAGAACTTGTTCTTGTTAGCTTGATTCACATCCAGGAGGTGCCCACTGAGATATCTCTGTGATTTACTTACCTGTGCCGGTCAGACTTAGAAACTGCTAGTGCTACATTGATGCACTTCTAGAAAGTGCACACTGTGATATTTCTGTGACCTAGTTGCCTCTGCAGCTCACTTAGAATGTGTTCCTGTTACATCAATTCTGTTTGAATCGTCCTGTTACATCCACTGTGACTTGGAAATTGTTCTTGTTTGACTGACTCACACCTAGAAAGTTACATTGATTCTCACCTAGAAAGTGTCCACTCCGATAGTACTGTGATTTACCTATCTGTGCCCACTGAGATAGTACTGGGATGTACTTGCCTGTGCCACTCACTTAGAACCTGTCTTGTTATATTGATTCAAATCTAGAGGATGCCCGCTGTGATGGTACCGTGATTTACTAGCCTGTCCTATACTCTTAGGAATTGTTCTTGTTAGATTGATTCACATCTAGACAGCTACATTGATTCACATCTTGAAGTACCCCTGAGATAGCACTGTGATTTACTTGCCTATGCTGCACAGTTAGAATTGCTCTCACTGGTTCGATTCACGACTAGAAATTGACGTCTGAGGTTGTACAGTGATTTATTTGTACCACACGCTTAGGAAATTGTTCTTGTTGCATTGATTCACATCTAGAAGTGCCCTCTGTGACTTAAAAATCATTTTGTCGCATTGATTCACATCCAGAAAATACCCACTGAGACAGTACTTTAATTTTATTTTGCCTGTCCCGCAAACTTCGATATTATTCCTGTTAGCTTGATCCGCATCTAAAAGTGCCACTGAGATAGTTCTGTTATTTATTTGCCTGTCCCGCTCACTCAGAGCTTGTTTTTGTTAGCCTGATTCACATCCAGAAGGTGCCCACTGAGTTATCTCTGTGATTTACCTACCTGCGCCCGTCACACTTGGAAACTGTTCTTGCTGCATTGATGCACATCCTGAAAATGCAACTGATATTCAATGATTTAGTTGCCTCTACCACTCACTTAGAATTTGTTCCTATTACATCGATTCTATTAGAAATCGCTCCTGTTAAATCCACTGTGACCTAGAAATTGTTCTTGCTAGACTGACTTACACCTAAAAAGTTACATTGATTGTCACCTAGAAAGTGGCCACTGAGCTAGTACTGTGACTTACTCGCCTGCACTGCACCTCTGGAATTGCTCTTGCTGGTCTGATTCACTCCTGGAAGGTGCCCACCGAGATAGTGCCGTGATTTGTTGACCTGTACCGCTCACCTAGAAATTGCTCTTGTTAGATTGATTCACATCTAGAGGCTGCCCACTGTGATAAAACTGTGATTTGCCTACCTGTGCTGCTCTCTTGGAATGTGTCTTGTTACATTGATTCAAATCTAGAGGGTGGCTGCTGTGATGGTACTGTGATTTATTTGCCTGTCCCACACTCTTAGGAATTGTTCTTGTTAGATTGATTCACATCTAGAAAGCTACTTTGATTCACATCTTGAAAGTACCCCGAGATGGCACTGTGACTTACTTGCCTACGCTGCACAATTAGAATTGCTCTCACTCGCTCGATTCACAACTAGAAAGTGCCGCCAGAGATAGTACTGTAATTTACTTGCCTATGTTTTTGGTGCTGCTACTGCATCTAGACCTCCACCCTACCGCTACCCTCTTTAGCCATCTCCCACTGCCCTGGTGTTCGGAATCCAGATGCAGGTTGTACATTTAGGGCCTCTACATCTACTGTTACTAGTTCATCAATCTCTAGGTACTGCCCTGACATCCCCCCGGGATGTAGATCCCAGCTCATCTTATACGCCCACTCCGACCCGTCCTGATCCCTAGCCTCCCCGCACCACACACCCCCATCGCTCACCCCTTGCGGCGCATGGCCTGAGCTCTAGCACCCAACTTCACGACCCCCCCTTTGATCCCCACTTGATCGCAAACAACAAATCCTCCCCCCTTACATCAATACACACAGACGCTGCCCGCCCCCTCTCCTACCATCATCCCTCATCCAACTCTTAAAATCAGAGGAGCACTCTGGCGCACCAAACACTTGCCTCCTCAAGCTCCCCCATCCCCCATCTCACCCTAACACATCGACTTCCACTCTCCCTCTGACATCTATTGAGAACACCCTGATACCCCCCGCCGATACACCACACCCTTTATCGAACTCCCAAGCCAGGGCAGCCCCCTGGTGCTCCAAACAGCGCAAATCCACCTCCACTCCCTCTCAATCCTTGTGCCCTCAAAGAAACTCTCCTCCTTCTTTTACAACCTCCCATGCCGCCCACTCCCTCCCCCTTAGCCCACTGGGGAACTCACCACCCTCTTGACCAACCTCCCTGTCTGTTTCCATTTCCTTCCCACTCTACCCTTCCCTTCCTTATCTACGTCTATTGCGTATAGGTGCCATGTAAATAAACTATCATATCATATCATACCAGGAATCATCCGCATGCACAACATCTCCTGCTACAACTACGCTGACGATACCCAAATGATCCTAAGAATTCCAAAGTCAGCACTAACCCCGTCCCGATCTTGAAGCCTGTCTTCGCGATATTGTCCGATGGATGACAATAAACCTCCTCCTTTTGAACCCTGATTAAACCGAAATCATGGTATGAGGCAATACTGCCCTTCTACCACATCCGCTCCCATGCCCCCGTCCCTTGGCCCCCCTCATCCCCTACGATATAGAGAAAAACCTAGGCTGCACTATGGACTCAGGCCTAACCCTCTCCCGTCAGATCAACAAGGTGTCAAAATGATGTCACTACCAATTCAAACTTCTCAGATGCATTTTTCCCTACCTCTCCTACCCGAACAGACTTGCCCGAATTATGTCTATTTTCATGTCGAGACTGGACTATGCCAACTCCGTATACCTAGGAGCTCCGGCATACCAACTCAACAAACTCCAAGAGCCCAAAACGCTGCTGCAAAACTGCTCCTTGCCCTCGGTCAAAGAGACCCGATCTCACCTGCTCACCAAACCCTCCATTGGCTCCCAGTTGGACGAAGGGCCACCTTCAAGACCCTATGCATCACTCACTGAGTGGTGTACACGCCCGCCCCATTTTACCTACAGAAAAAGATAAAACCATACCGCCCATCTCGCACCCTAAGATCAAGCACTGGCCTCCTTCTAGTGATTCCAACCTCTAACTCTGTCTCAGGATCGGAGGATCCACCTTCTCAACCTTGGCCCCAACTCTGTGGAACTCGCTCCCCCCACATATTCGACACACCCAAGACTATATGACGTTCCGCAAAGCCCTAAAAACGTGGGCTTTTCCATAATACCAACTACTACCATCTGAAGCTATTGAACCCTTGCAACCCGATGACTAATGCGCAATGAGATCCTGAGCAATGACGCCACTAAATACGCTTATTAAGTCACTATTAAGCAAACGCAGGCTTAAAATCCGGAATAGAGATCTCCTTAGATCATAACTCCACCCAAACACTCACCTCCCATATCACTATGCTTACTCTCTACTCTACACATCACACAATTAGAGTGCAGCTACACCCCTCGATCAATTTTGGCCTAGCTGCTCACATACGAACATTACCCCACAAACACCTCATCATTCTAATAAAATGCAGCTACATCCCATGACAAACTGGCCTAGCTGCACACATAAGCATCCTACACAGGCCTAATGCAGCCAGGACCCAGTCTTGGTGTGCACCCCCCTGACTGCACACATTCAACTGATATCAGTACCACCACACCTAATGCTAGGATGCAGCTACCATCAGGCAATTACATCAGCTGCACACATAAATGGTGCACCCAAGCACCCTAGGACACCTTACTCTCTCAACTGACCTGGACTACAGTCCCAGAGGGTGTTCAACCTACCAGCGCTTTGAGGTCATACCAATGATATATAGAGCGCTATATAAATGCCAAATAACATAACATAACAAATAACACAGCATGTGTTTGTTTGTTTTATATGGAGTGGTTTTATGATTGCTTTTAGAGTACAAGATTTATTGTATCATTCTTTATCCAACATTTCTATTTGTGATTTACATTTACATTCGATGAAAGTGTTTTTCTAGTTTGTGTAAGGTACTCTGTGTACTAAAAACTCAATACATTTTTTTTAAATGTCATTTTATTTTTATGAATCGTTTTAAAGATACAGCAACAAATGATAATAAAATGTGTTCAATGAAAAACGCAAAATGAAACACTTGTAAGTCTAAAGGCTTTTAAATGTTAAGGCCCTTTTGAAACTGTTGAATATGAGTTAACTTGATGCAAAATTTGGATTGTCTTATGTCTACTCTGAACATGCATAATGTCAACTTTTTTAACAAGCCTGTTAAAATACATATTTATTGAAACCAGTTTGCCCCCTTGAGCCGTATTTGATGTGCCACCACCTTACACTCTCCCCTTGTTCTAAATGTGTCCCCTGGTTTCCCCCACTAATATAGATTGCTAGAGACACCACTGCATTAATGCATATGCGAGAAGTGGGGTTTGTCTCCAGTGCTCTAACAGAGGAACCACATACGGGAAGAAAACAAACCAGCAGTGATAGCCTCCCTATATATTTAGTATGTTTCTGCAGCCAGTAGCACACAGACCCTTGATACATGCTAATACAATATGTTATGGACCTCCTATCTGACAGAGGTATCGACATCCTATTTGAAACTGAGACATGGCTAGACGACAAATACAAAATCACCCTCAAAAACTGCCTGCCTAAAAACTTCAAATGCATCCAAGCAAACAGGAAAAGTAAAAGAGGGGTTGGAGGGTGGGGACTGGCAATCACCTGGCTATCAAACTGGAAGAACCATTAAAAATCGATAAATGCGAATCCTTAATACTACGCCTATCAGTAACCCAAAACAAAACGGAGATTCATACTTATATACAGACCACCAACCTATGATGCAACCTTCGTAGATGCCTTCACTGAAGCAATCACCATCCTAGCCATCAAGCACAATCATCTGATCATCCTCTGAGATTTCAACATCTGGTTCGAAGAAGAAACTACAATCACACAAAAATCTTTAACCGCCCAACTAGCAGCCATAAATCTACAACAACTAGTGAAAGGACCAACACACTCGGCAGGGCGTACACTTGATGAAATCTTCTCCAATAAAGAATTCATTACCACGGCAGTCCAATTCAAATACTCTGGAGCGACCACCTCATCATTGCATTCATAATCACAATGGCCGTTCCAATAAACAACCAACAAGACAAACCACAGATAACCATGAAAAGAAACTGGAGAACCAAAAATAATTCCAATCTAACTGAACTCCTGGAACTCAGCAAACCACAAGCAACAACTATGGAACAAGCTGACCTGGACAAAAAAGTAGCTTTACTCCACACATGGATCGTAACAATGAAGGATCAACAACAACACTGCAAACAAACTAAGATTTCTACAACAGATCTGCTCATACAAAAAGGAAATACAAAAAGCAAAGACGAAACACTACGACAACCGAATCTTCAAAGCACCAAACACCCAAAAAGAACTCTTCAAAATCATAACTGAAATAAAAACCCACCGGGATGCAACAACACGTCAATCCCATCGATGAAACTATGCAATGACCTAGTAGACCACTTCAAAAATAAAATCATTACCATCCAACAAACCATACAAAGCAGACCGCGCGATCACATTACAGACCAAACCTGTCCTCACGAGGAACACCCGAACAAACTACAAAGCTATCCCGAAATGATACTGTCGTCAAACTGTTAAAATCATAACATATCAGGCTCTCCCGAAGACCCCTCTACCCCAGACATATACAAATCAATTCTCAAACAAGGAACTCCGATGGAATACCATAGGAATGTGCTCAACCTATCATTTGCGACAGACAAAGTACCAATGGCCTTCAAATCGGCATACATCAGGCCGCTACTCAAAGCCACAACAGGAAACATAGAGGACTTATCCAACTACAGACCCATTTCCAATATCTCATACAAAGCCAAACTGCTAGAAACGTACGTTTACAAAACAACCCAAGAATTCATAGATGAGCACTGCCTACTAGACCAGGCACAAGTTGGATTCGGACCAATGAGAGGAACAGAATCAGCTCCCCTCTCAATATGGGATGACCTAAAAACAAACGCAGACTCAGACAACAGTACTGCCCTGATACTTCTAGACCTATCCGCGGCATTCGATACTGTCAATCACAACATCCTTCTAACAAGATTAAAAGGACTGGAATAACAGACACCGCCCTACTTTGGATCAAATCCTTCCTAACAAACAGAACGGAAACCGTATGGATGAAACCTTTCAAATCCAACCCAAGAGACTCCACATGCAAAGTACCACAAGGATCACCTTTCTCCCCGCTTTTATTCAACATCTACCTATATCTATTAATCAAAATCATCAAACGTCACAGCCTCACCTGCTACAACTGCGCCGACGACACACACATAATCTTCAAAATACAAGACACTCAAGAAGAAAACACAACACTAGAGAACTGCCTTCATGATATATTCAATTGGTTGAACTTGAACCACCTAAAAATTAACCCAGGCAAAGCAGAGATAATGATTGTCACAAAAAACAGGAGACATAAACTACATCCCGTGGCCAAGAGAACTCGGTACTACCCCAGCGCCATGGTCGACTGTAAAAAACCTGGGGGTCCTGATGGACAACAATCTTACCCTAGAGCCACAAGTAAACGCTCAACTCAAGAAATGCTTCTTTCACCTGCGAGCAACAAAAAAGATCCTACTGTTCCTGTCATTCGACAACAAAACACTTACCATCATCGCTCTGGTCATGTCCAGAGTAGACTATGCCTATAGCCAATACCTGGGTATGACTGAACGACTGCTAAAAAAAAATTACAACGCATACAAAAGGCGACAGCCAGACTCCTTCTCAAACTACCCAGAAGAGAACACATCACACCCGCCCCAAAAATATTACATTGGCTACCAATAAAACAACGAATAAAATTCAAAACAATGTGCATCACGCACAGAGCAATACACAACCAAGGCACAGAATTCCTGAGAGATAAATTACGCCTACACCAGCCGACAAGAATGCTCGGATCAAGCAACGACATCCGCCTGGAACCGAAACCCTACAACAGAAGAAAACTTGGAGGATCCTCTTTCTCTCACCAGGCACCGAAAACTTGTAATGACCTACCAAAGAATATACAGAACACAAGAAGCCACCTGGTATTCAGGAAACTGCTCAGAACCTGGCTCTTCACTGCATAACTAGAAGACCACCCAAAAGAACACCCACACCGCTAAAACAACGATGAAGGAAGACACCGATCCCAGCTCCCACCAAGCAACCAAATACAAACAGAATCCAAGCAATGCAACATACCATAAGACATAACGAGAGATAGGCACAAGAGGAGGACACTAAAGACTGAACACATAGACAGACCAAGACGGAAGCACTTAGACGACTCATCCATAGCATCCCAGCCCTGTACCACACCTGAAGTTCCAGCAGACAAATTCACATAGATAGTAGGGGAAGGGGACACCGCTTCTGCTCCAACACCCAAGGAGGAGTAGAGACACTCCAATCTCATTTTACATATTTCACTAGAATACAACACTATACATAGCTCATTAGAATACAACAGGGAGTGCGGCGTGCAAAAAAAACCTTTGGCTCTGTTAGGCGTAGACCATTGTACCAAATACGGGACTCTCAAATCTGGCTGTGTTTTAGGATTTTACTGAACTATAAAATTGGTTCTGAAACCCAGCTGTGTAGGTTACTATACTCAATTGTTCTGTTAGGCTTGGTCCTCTCTCCCACCATACAGGACTCTCAAATCTAGCTGTTTTCACACCATGCAGGATTACCAAAATCTAGGCATTCAGCCATAATGTGAAGCTTAGCTGCAAAATCTATAACTCACTAACCAAAAAAGCTCAAACTCGCTGCATACTTAACTCACTCGAAAAACGAACACAACCACCTCTCGCACCTCAAGCCGCATGTACTTCACCACACCGCAACAACACATAAACCGCACCAACCGCACACGTGGACTGACATCATTCCGATACTCGCACCAAAGCTCAGCGCATGGTGTATACCGAGAGGAAGCTGCCAACAGAACACCATTTCTCTCACTATCCTACTCCCTCTTCACCCTTCTAACGCACCCCGCTTTCTCGTTTGCAGATCCCCAGAGTGCCTGGGGACCAACTCTGTTGGTGACAGTGCGCGGTACAAATACCTTTAACATTTAACATGTTCTGTTTGGGGATCATGTGGCCTTTGGGGCGTGTTACATGGTGATGATGAAGTCGTAACCACGTTGTGTAAATAAAAGTCGCACTGATGTAATGTAGCTTCAGTGCACCCGGAATAAAGAACCACGACTGTTCTTATGTCTGTGATTTGTGGCAAGGGAAGTAAATGACATTGAAGGGTTAAGGACTGAGCGAGGAGGAGGAAGAGGAGGAGTCTCAGGTAGAAGAGGCCGAGTTAGTGATGAGTAAATGATTAACGATACACGACGTGTCCTGTCGTCCTTGTGAGAGTGTGAATGTGAATGATGCAAGAAGCTAACAACTCGCAACGTGGATAAACACTAGTTCCTGAAGTGCCAGCCAGCGTGCTTTCGCAGCCCTCCTTTTCTGCGGACCGCACTGGAGGATGCCCGCCATTTAATCCAGGCATCCTTGTTGGGCTCTAGAACCCGCCCTGTTTGCCGAGAAACAAAACAAAAGAACCTTGCAGGACCCGCCCGCATCAGCGCATAAGTCCGCGCTGCCTTTTACTGCTCCAGGTGAGGAGGATGTCAGGGGAGGCTCGCGCGCACACGTGCATCCCTGAAGGGAGCTCACATGGCCCAGAAAGATCGGGCGAGAGGCTCTCCCACATGCCTGCTAGGCCCCGCACACCTACCCACATCGTGAATTGTTTTGTAAAAAAATTACCCTGATTGAGGATCACTATGCAGACCTGGAGGGGAGAGGTCCTGCACGCATGCCTGCCCCACCACTGCCATTCACGCCCAACTGCCCATACCATACAGCAAGAGGGCCACCCCAGAGAGTGAAGACAAAGAGGAATAAAACAGCGCATAAGTGGGCATACACCCCGCAGAACCCAAATAAGGAATCCACACACATCTTAAGACACGTGCACACTGGCGCACCGCAGTTAGTATTACACCGCGCATGAAGGGCACATAACCCAGGGTGCCTACAACAAGGAACAGCCCAGAACAGCATAGCGACACTGAGAACCCTGCACACCTACCGCCTTGGCAGACCAAGTGGCACAGCCGTCCACCAGCAGCATTTTGTTCCTGAGAAAGCCTAACCCATTCAGCCTCCAGCCACAGCCTGACAGAGGCCCCAGATGGACTGCCTGGGTCGAGGATTTTGTCAGATTCATCACGGCAGCGGAGGCAGATAAGTCACCGGTATTGAAGGACATCTTCATCAATCTGGCAGGACAGAGGTAAATGGCATTATCAAGACCATCCCGGCTGAAGAGAAAAACACCTATGACGACCTAGTAGCAGCCCTGAACAAGAAACTCGTAATACACCTAAACAGGGACTACTGACGATATGTATTTAACCAGTGCCAACAGACGCCCCACAAGATGGTGGAAGAGTTCATCACATGACTACGCCAAAAGCTGGTACACTGTCAATGCTCAGCATTCTCTGATGATGAGGCAATCAGGCTGCGGGTCATCAAAGGATGCATGTCGTCAGTGCTGCGGAAACAGCTCCTAAGGAAACATTTGACGATCGACGAAGTAATAGAGATGGTGAGAGTACATGAGAGAGTGGAGATCGAAGCGTCCGCCATAGAGATTCCTAAGAAGAAACCAGAGCAAGATGAAACAGTGGTGAATATCACCAACACCAAAGATACAGAAAAGGCCAACCCGACCACCAAGCCTTTTCAAGAGGTCCCCAGAGGGAAGTCTACCCACAGATCAGACCAGGACCACATCGGCAGAGGCTATGCTACCGATGTGGCCAGAATTTCCCTCATGCAGGCCCCTGCCCGGCGATGAACCAGCGATGCACCAGGTGTGCAGGGAAGGAGAGTACCAGGCTGTCTGTCGGAAAGGGAGACCTTTTCCGCCAAGCCCAAACAACATCAAGCAACAGAGACAACCATTCAGACCGGGCTCGCCAATGGTGCAGTAGAGACACCTGCAGACAACAGCCAAGGAGGATGGTGAGAGCGGTTGAACAAGGCATTGACTGCGGGGACATATCCGCACATGATCAGCTGTCACAGGCTGAGGACTACACTGACTGGAGTGGCTACCCAGACGACCCATACACCAACTGGGATGAATTCTCATACGGACAAGACCTGGAATTTCCTGATGAGTTTGTTAATATGAAAGGGGAAAAGGACTGCAGCGAAGCACCCAAAGTGCTTGTGACAATGGAGACGGTCACCCACCAATTCCTCATAGATACGGGAGCCACCTTCAATATTATGGGAGAGCAGGCATTCACCTCACGAGCTGACCCTGTCAAAGGCGAGAATATTTCAATGGGTTGCCAGTCTCCCACTCCCATCGTTGAGGCAAGTTGGAAAGGCATTCTCGTTCAAGTTAAAGAAAGTAGACACTGTTATCCATGTACTAAGGAGCCTGGTGCGGGGAAAATACCTACTCAGCTACCGCACAGCGAAAGGGCTCGGCCTGATAGACATCGAATTCCAATACAACGACATGGTAGTCAGGTCCTCCAGTTTATAGCGATTTTGCAATCCCAAAAAATGCCGAGAAAACGGCCGTTTTGTGCAAAAACAGCATCTTTAAAAAAAATGTACAAAAAAAATGTCATTTTTTTAAAGTAATCTGCAAAATTTACTGTTTTCAAAAAAAATAATACTCAAGGTCCCAGGTTCTCAACTTTTGTTTTTTTTACACAAGAAATGAAATGTGCTAACATCTCATCACTTGCGCCCCAAAAAAGTGCAGCCCAATCCACAAAGGACACATGAATGGGCACATTTTATATGCGCGCCCATTCAGATGTACTTTTTCACCTCCATGATCAAATAATGTGGCGTTTCTGTCAATTTAAGAGTGCATCCCTCGTTTCCAAGCAAGATGCACCTTTAAATGTGCAGAAATTGTAGGCAACCCTACGCGCACGGGATGTGGGGCTGCCACTGCATGACAGGGTCTTTCCTGACCCTGTCATGCATTTCTTTTAAGGTATGAACTGCTGCTGTGTCGCTTACATTTCTGTTCCTCAAACAGGATAAAAATTGAATTTTTGGGTCGCATTTTACAGCGGCCGGCACCTGGAGGGCCTGTCCCTGTGAAAGGCGCTGGGAGCTTGCAGAACACTGTCGGGAGAGCGATTCTATTCAAAGTACTGCCCATTTTGATGACAAAAATCTATCGAATGTTACAATTTGACCTATTTCTTCCAGTACTATTCAGTATTTATAAAAAATCGATCGAACATGTGTTGCGGGGGTGTCACCCGCTCCTCATATTCAGTATTTTTGGTCTAGTGTGGTTTCAGAAGTGTTTTCCCCTTTTTCCTCAAAATTGGAGGCAGGGACAGAAAAAAAAGAAAATAACGAAAAAGGGACCCTGCGCAGTCGGATCCGACCCGCGTTAGAGGGACAGATCTGGCACTGCAGGGTTGCAGGGGAAGTAGCAGCGACCAAGCAGTTAAGTAGGGGGGGGTGGTGGTGGTGAAAGGTCCATTTTGGGTTGTTTGGCTGAAGTGAAAATCAATTCACAGCGAAATTGACTATGGTCAAATCCGCCGCAAATAATTACAATTCGGTCAAACAACCCAGAACACCATTCAAGGCAGCTGGCCAGCGCACAATTTGCGCTAAAGCTCTAGCCTGTGGAAATGCGCCAGTCACCTTTGAAAAAAAATGAGTTGCCTAAAAAGAGCATATCCTCCGTTCTTTTTTTTAAATGCCCCATTATTTGAGGAACTGGGTCAAAATCTACATTTAAGAAAAACAAATGGTTACACTATGAGAAAGGGAGAGTGATGGGTGAGATGTGAAGTGATAGGCAAGAAAGCAGAGGGAGAGCAGTGGGTCAGAGGAGGAAGTGCTGCACAAGAGAGCAGAGGAAGCAGTGATGCGGTGGGGCAGAAATCTGAGAGTAAGCAGAGGTACAGAAAGTAGAGGGAGCGTGTGGTCAGTGAGCCAGAAAGCAGAGAGGAAGCTGTTATGAAGAGGCTGGCGCAGTCAGGTAAGCAATGTAACAGTATTTATTTGGGTTACATATAAGGGAAGGAGACCCCCTGCACTCAGAGGCTCCTCTCCTTCAACACTTTCCTCCAACTGACCAACTTGGAACATTATCCACAAGATGCAAACAGCAACATTCCATGACATCACATAGGACTGAGACATCATCATATAGGAAAGCATTGAAGGCTCCCTGCTACTCATAAGACATCACAACACATCTCCCTTTCTCATCATCATTTTTTTTTATTTTTTTATTTAACTTACCCTATGAGCTTAAATCTTTAATTCAAATGAAAATCACACGTACTATTTCCAAACAACCAAGACACTCCAACTATCTACATGACACTACAGCAACATTCCCATGACGTTCCACACATCTATACATGGGCTCTCCTCACAGTGGCAATTCTATCTTTGTTCCACACTTGCCCTCCGGTCACACGTACGGCCCCTTTCATGACTGCCACGACTCTGACAGGATCCGAGTAAAGAGATTCTCCTTTCCTCTTGACAATTCCCTTCCTTATCCTGACCCAATCTCCACACTCCACGCGCAATTCTTTCTTCCCTCTCTTACGATTTTCGCGCATGACCCATTCGGATTTCTTCTTCACCAATGACTTTCTCACTTCATCAATGACTAGATCCGTTTCTCTACTCCTACCAAGCCATGGCGGACATGCCACGGAATATGGCTTCCTGCCCCTCATTAGCTCGAACGGGCACAGACCTGTTGTCGCATGTGGCGCCATCCTCAAAGCCCATATCCTACTTTGTATCATGGCTACTTTATCCTGACCACACTCCTCACCCATCCGAATACTCTCCATCACACACCTATTCATCCTTTCAACTACCCCGTTGGATTCGGGATGGTATAATGAAGTTCTTTTGTGGTCAACTCCACACTTCCTTAAATAGCTGGTAAAGTCACCACCTATGAACTGGGGACCGTTGTCCGTCAATACACTTTCCGGTAGGCCTTCATTGGCAAAAATCTCCTGCAATATCTTTATCATACTCTCTCCGGTGATGTTTCTCACAACCTTAAAATGCACCCATCTGGAAAACAGGTCTACAACCAGAACAATGAATTTTCCACGTCCGTAACCTAACTCCACAGGACCTAGAATATCCATAGCTATCTCGCTCCATATCCTTGATGGGAGGCCCACATCCATCAATGGCTGCTTCTTAGCCACAACTCCCTTTCCACTCTTGATGCAAAATTGACAATTAGCTAAGTAATTCTCAATCTCCCTATCAAATCCAGGCCACCAATATTCTTGTCTCAACACCCCTTTGGTTTTGGTAATACCAATGTGACCACAATGCGCTAACTCTATCACCTTTTTCCTCAACCCTATCGGGACTACTGCTCTTCCCCACCTGAATAAAATCCCATCCATGACAGACAACTCATCTTTCACTTCCCAAAATGGCTTCACCCCCTCTGCCAGATCCACTTTATTCGGCCATGCCGTTGACATCACATAAGGAATTACCCTGCTCATGATTTCATCTTTCTTCACCTCATCCAACCACTCCTGTTTGGACACAATACCGTCGGTATTGATAAACACTAATTCCATTTCTTCACTGTCCACAACATCAGAGTCAGCAACTCTCACCCTTGACAAATTATCCGCGAATATGTTATCCTTTCCTGGAATGACCTCCATCTTAAAACAATGTGTCTGCATCCTGGTGACCCAACCTGCCACCCTGCGGGAAACTTTATCTAGGCCCTTACTTTCGAATATAGCCTTAAGAGGTTTGTGATCTGTGCGGATTACAAATTCTAATCCCCACACAAAATTCCTGAATCGTTCTACAGCCCAGAAGCACGCCAATGCCTCCTTTTCGATAACTGAATATCTCATCTCTGCTCCCTTTAGACCTCTCGATGCATGTGCTATCACCTCTTCAGACCCATCATCCTGCTTCTGGGATAATACTGCCCCAAGTCCATACTCACTAGCATCTACAGTAATGATAGACAGTCTTCTCGTGTCAAAACATCCTAAAGGGCGGGCTAAGTTTATATCTTCCTTTATTCTGTTAAATTCCAAATCACAGTGACTATTCCACTCAAAATCAACACCTTTCCTCAAGACTTTTCTCATCTCTTGCACTTTGTCAGCATAATTTACCACAAATTTTTGATAAAACTCCGTCATTCCGAGAAAAGACCTCAATTCACTCTTATTACAAGGTCTCTCCACACTCTTTATGGCATTTATCATCTCCTCTTTGGGTCTAATGCCATCCCCCGATACTTCATGTCCCAAATAGTCCACATTTGTCACGGCAAATTTGCACTTCTCTTCTCTCAGCGTGATGCCCCTGTCCTTAAATATCTTCAACACTTTGTATAGATTCCCATCATGCTCCTCCAAAGTCACTCCACTCACCAAAACATCATCTTGAAAACAGAATACGCCCTTCACTCCTCTCAAAAGGCGATCCATTATTTTCTGAAACACAGAGGAGGCAGATGCCAACCCAAAAGGCATTCTCCTAAATTGGAACACTCCCTCATGCGTCACAAACGCTGTAACTTTTCTGCATGTCTCCTCTAACTCCACCTGATGATAGGCCGAGGTCATATCTAGTTTGGAGAAATACTTCCCCCCACCTACCCTGGTCAGTAATTCACCCATGTTGGGTAGCGGGTGCCTGTCCACCAACACGCATTTATTCAACTCCCGCATATCCACACACAACCTTATGTCCCCTGAACTTTTCTTCACTATTACGACCGGGGAAACCCATTCAACACCCCCAGCCCTCTCGATCACCCCTGACTTTAACAATTTCTGCAATTCTTGTTTGACACTGTCTCGCAGGGCAAAAGGCACCGGTCTGAGTTTGGCTACGGTGGGCACACTACCGCTTTTTAGCAATATTTGATGTTGGAAACCCTTTATCTTTCCCAAAGTCTCATCAAACACTTAACTAAACTCTCTCGCGTACTTGCAGGACCTCGTGGATGCTTCTGCCACTTGTAAAACTTGCTCGGGGTGGTTGGGGTCTAGTCTGATTCCTAAATTCTTCTGCTCTCTCCATCCCAATAAGGATTGTCCTTTTTTTGTTACATACACTTTCCCGTCACAACTGCGACCTTTAAATTCAAATCTACTCCACACATATCCTAGTAAATCAATTTTATCTTGGTTGTAGCCTCCCGGATTTATGTCAGGTTCGGACAATGTTGATACCTTCCCCTTCATCTCGCCTTCATAAACACTCCTGGACACTAACGTAACTTTTGACCCTGAATCTGCCATCATTGACACCTTACACCCATTCACTGTCACCACGGCATAGGGACGCTCACAATCATCCGTGTTTCCACCACTGGCTACAACATTAACTGTGTTCACAATAACATTTGTCAATGCCAATGCAGTATCTTCTTCTGATGATTCTCCATCATCCTCATCATCTACCAACAGGATCTTCCTTTGCCCCGTTTGGCCAAACTGATAGTTCTTGCAACAGGTGGCAATATGTCCTCTCCTTTTGCATTTATTGCATACAGCCTTTCGCCCTGGACACACTACAGAGGATGCAAAGTGCGTCGCACTGGCACATCGATAACACAATCTCTTGCCCTTTTTTTCCTCTCTCTTTTCGCTTCTCTGTGCCGCCACTTGGTTTCTCTTCTCTTCTGCGCTGTTCCTTTCCTTCTGCTTGTTTCTTCCTTTCCTTTTGTTCTTCCCTTCACTCACATTCAGCACCTCCTGCCTGTTTTCCTTAGAGTCACTTCCTTCAGTCTTGGAGAGCTTGGCAACACATGCCAACGAGTGCTCTACACGCTTGGCCAAGTCCAACACTTCATCCAAATTTGGCTCGTCTTTCAGCCAAAGTTCCTCACGTATTTTATTTGAGTGGCAATGCGTCATGAATTGATCGCGGATATGTTCATCAAAACTTCCTTGAAATTTGCATGTCAGGGCAAGGTGACGGAGAGCGGTGACGTAGTCTTCAACAGATTCCCCGTGAGTCTGGATCCGCATGCGGAAATTATACCGCTCCAAAATTGTACTTCTTTTGGGGTTGAAATGCTTATCTAATTTGAGCAGAGCCGATTCAAATTCATTCAAGTCATCTCCGCTTCCATCCCCTGCCAACTGAGGAAGTGTCTCGAAAATCCTCTGTCCCTCATAACCTAGGAAGTGCAATAGCAATGCCACTTTTCTTTCACTAGAATATGCTGTTCCTCCAGCTGCCCTCATATAGTGCATGAATCCTTTTCGCCACTGGGGCCAAGCAATCTTCGCCGCACCTGGAGTGGGCATGAAAATGGGCGGCCCAGATATGCCAGGTAATGCTGCCAAGCCTTTGTATGAGAGTATACTTCTTCTAGCTCAAACGTTGCAGGGTTTGCTGCACCAGTCCAACAAGGCGTGTATCTGCAGTGACAGTTCACTTCTGGGACTTAACGCAGTAAGAGATCATTCTATGGATGTCCAAAATCGACTGCAGGCTCACATAGACTTACTCCCTTACCCCTGGTATGTTTCTGCACTGCGAGTGCAGTCATCAATCCAATTCACATGCCCCTCTTTTAGGTGTTTTGCGGTACCTCACTTCCCTCCCACGCAGATCAGCTGCTGCTTCTGTTGTCTTCCACACACTGGCGAGCGTGTGTGCGGGCTGGGGTCAGCTGGGGCGCTAACGGGAGCTAAAGGCACTTACTTGCACAAACGTCGCAGGGACGAGGCGGTCGCTCTACGCTACGGCAGCGGAGCGACCTTCCCTGAGGCAGTGATCACTGGACGGCTGCTCGGCGCGCTACTTGGAAGCGGAGCAGCCCTCCTTGAGCTTCCCCCCCACGGCCTTTTCGGTCGTCTCTTCGGCGGGCCGGAATGGGACTCAGCGTCGGCCGTTCTGTGTGGCGGGCCGCTCAACGCCAAGGGGGGCGGAGCAGCGCACTGCCTGTCGCTTTCTTCTCCGGCGGCGCCGTCACTTCTCCCCGCTGGGGCTCCCACTTCACGGAGCACTTCCGAACTCCGTCCTCCAGGCTGCTCAGAGGAGGCACGGATGGAGCAGATGTCGGGAGCGATGCGATCACCTGCTGCAGGCCGCGACTCGACGCTGGCAGATGCTGGGGGTCTCCTTTGACCTGTCTGCGGGGACCTCCATCATCCCATCCTCGTCGCCATTGTTATGAAGAGGCTGGCGCAGTCAGGTAAGCAATGTAACAGTATTTATTTGGGTTACATATAAGGGAAGGAGACCCCCTGCACTCAGAGGCTCCTCTCCTTCAACACTTTCCTCCAACTGACCAACTTGGAACATTATCCACAAGATGCAAACAGCAACATTCCATGACATCACATAGGACTGAGACATCATCATATAGGAAAGCATTGAAGGCTCCCTGCTACTCATAAGACATCACAACAGAAGCGGTGGGCCATAAAGAGGCAGTGAGCTGCAGATTGGGAAAAAGGATGAAGGAAGAGTGCGATAGAATGGGAGAAAGGATGCAAGATGCAGAAGCAGCACAAAAGAATGAAGGACTGTATATTGCGGGAGGAATTGTAGAGTGTAAGGTGTGAGTTGGGAGTATGATTTGGAGTGTGGCAGGTGCTGGGCAGTGCAAATTTTGACTTGACGGTGCGCCATAGCACGTGAGTATTTGTATGACAGAGTGAGAGGTTAAGGAATGTAGGTTGTGATGGAGAGTTGGTGAGATGTGTGTTGGTGAGAGGTGTGTGGGTGTTTGGGGGATTGGAGAACATAGAAGGGGAATATTTTCAGCATTACAATTGATAATGATCAATTTAGTTAATACTATTAAATAGGCATGAACATTAAACCAGAAATGTAGCCAACTCAAACACTGTTCTGCCAAGCCAGAGATATCTGGGACTCTTCCTATTAAATTAATACAAAAGATACATAATGACCTTGCTCTCTTGTAGCCTTGCACTCTGCCTATTTCCTGCAATGTGGCAATCTTACACCCTCCAGTTAATACAAAATGTCCCGCAAAAATGCCGCAAAATCTTGGAAGGTCTGGGTAGTATGCCACAGGGATCAACATGGCAACAAAGCCATCTGCCACATAAAGGGCTCTTAGGTCAGCAAGGAGATTCTCAAAGAAACTTTCCATGAAGTAGGTGCTAGGAAAACTGAGAGACACAGGGCCTCATTACACCGACGGCGGTGGACCAAGGTGCTATTAGCACCTTCGTCCATACCGGCAAAATACCGGAACCGCCTTGGTGGAAAGGGGAATTACCGCCCTATTCCAAGGTTGGTGGGGCGGTAATTCCCCTTTCCCCCATTGCCCTTCCCCATTCCCATTTTTGCCCCATAGGGCATAATGGGAATGGGGAAGGTGCTAATTACGGCACCGCAAATTGCGGTACCGTAATTAGCTCCCTGGTCCCTTTGCGGGTTGGTTTTTAACGCCTGCAAAAAGCAGGTGTTAAATTCTCCAACCCGCAAAGGGACCTCGTAGTAAGGCGGTAAGGGTTTACCGGTACCGGTAACATACTGGTACCGGTAAACCCCTACCGCCTACCGTGTAATGAGGCCCACAGTCATACACCTACATATCGACGAGCAAGTCAAGCCACTCCCACAACACCCAAGGTGAGTCGTGTTCCACCTGCAGGAAGCCATATCAATGGAGCTGAAACAGCTGTTGGATAATAACATTATTGAACACGTGACGGGGGCCCACGCCAAGGATCTCACCTCTAGTTTTGGTGCCCAAGGATGGAAACTGACTTCGACTCTGCATCGACATGAGGGTAGCAAACACCGCGATTGAGAGAGAACGTCACAGAGGCCCGAAAATAGAGGACATGATCGTGAACCTGAACTGTGCCGCAGTTTATTTTTCGGAGCTAGACCTCAACCAGGGGTACCACCAACTGGAACTACCTCCTGATTCTAGGGGGATAACAACATTCGCTATGCATGATGGCCTTTTTCAATACAAGCGGCTAAACTTTGGGATTTCTGCTGCCGCAGAGACCTTCCAGGAGACTATTAGGCACCAAGGACCAAAATGCCACCAGGATCGAAAGATAGGGCATCCGCCTCCAGGAATACGATTATACCATCATACACAGACCTGGGGGAGACAGCAACCCGGCTGACTACATGTCGAGACACTCGAGGACTGAACCATCATGGCCGAGGGAAGTGGACGCTGAGTACCTGTGTTATGTGACAGAACAAGCTCTACTACAAGCCATCACCACCGAAGACCTGGAAAGGGCGATGCAGGATGACCCGTCCATCAGATGGGCCGTGGAACTCACCGCTGCTAACAAATGGAGAGACTACAAAAGGCTGTTGCGTCACCAGGGGGGGTGAACAGACCAGAGTTGGAACATATTGCAAAGGGTAGCTCAGAACTAGCCGTGTCAGAACAGGGGATACTTCTAAGAAGCTGCTGCATTGTCATCCCATCATCCCTCCGGAGGGGGGTGGTGACGCTAGCACATGAGGGTCACAGTGGAATAGAAGCAACCAAGAGCCTGTTACGACAATCGGCATGGTTTTCACTAATGGACAAAATGGTGGAGGAAGTAGTAAGGAGTTGCCTACCATGTCAGTGTGCGGCGAGAAGCGACCTACCACTTCCCATGCGACCAACACAGATACCTGAGGGGGTGTGGCAAGAAGTCCTAATGGATTTCTACGGGCCACTCAAGAGTCAGAATTACCTATTAGTGATAATAGACGAGTTCTCATGCTTCCCCATTGACAAGCACACTTTGTCCATGTCTTTTGCCCATATCGCTGGGGTCATAGATGAAATGTTCAGCGAGTGGGGCATCCCCGACATAGTCAAGACGGACAATGGACCGCCATTCAATGGACAGGACTTTTACAGGTTCACAAAAGCACACAGGGTTCACACCCAGGAGGATAATATTGCTGTGGTCACAAGAAAATGGGATGGCGGAAAGGTTCATGTCTTCCATCAAGAGGACCATCCAAAAGGCCACCATCGAAGGTATGCCAATTCAGCAAGCCCTATACAGCATGCTACGTCACTATAGGAACACACCGCATTCAGTGACAGGAGCACCACCCGGAGACCTCATAAGAGTGTACCAGGCCAAACCCCCCACCCAAGGGACCCAAGGGCCCCCAAGGCACCAGGAGGAACGGGACCTCCTAGAGGACGATGTGACAGAAAGAGATGCAAAGGTTGAAAGAAGCCACGAAGGAAAGAACAGACCGAATTCGAGGGGCGAGGGTGGAAGAGTTTCAGGAAGAAGAATAAGTACTTGTGAAGCAACAGGCACAGAGGAAGATGGACACAAACTATGAAAGTGTAACCCTCCGTGTGACCAAGGTGAAAGGGACAATGGTAACGGCTGCCAACTCCCAGAGGGCAGTCACGAGAAATGCATCCTTTTTCAAACAGTTTAGGCCAGGCGCAGATACAGTACAAGAGCCTGGGACAGAGAAGGATGTAGGAAGAGGGGTTGAAAGTCGCAGCCTGACACCAGCAGAAAGCGGAGAAGAGACAGACCCAGCGGGACGGCCGAAACAAATCATCAGAAGGCTGTGCCGGCTCATCGAGGAGGGGTAACGGAGACGTAAGGAGATATGCAAGGGGAAGGTGTTGCGAGGGAAGTGAAGGACACTGAAGGGTTAAGGACTGAGTGAGGAGGAGGAAGAGGAGGAGCCTCAGGGAGGAAGAGGCAGAGTTAGTGATGATTAAATGGTTAACGATACACAACATCTCCTGCCGCCCTTGTGAGAGTGTGAATGCGAATGATGCAAGAAGCTAACAGGATTTAGGTTGGTGTGTTAAGCACAGGTTACCTCTCCTCCCGAGGTGCTGCCGGAGCTGTGCTTCACAACAACTGGCGACAAGGGACCGAGACATGCCCAACCCAGTCTTTGGTTGCCTGGGGGGGGGTGATTCCAGCCACCAAGGTCACTGCAGGCTGGAGAGATATGATGCATGACGCACGTAATATTGCTGTTGAATCCGGGGATTTGAAGTTCTGTAAGTAGTACATTTGGCCTGCCGAGTATATCACGAAGATGTGGCAAGTCTGCTAGAGAGGCACAAGGCACTTTTTCAAGGGGTGGGGTGTCTAAAGGATCATCGGTACACCTGCACATAGAGGCCACAGAGCAGCCAATAGGCCTGAAACAGAGGTATTCCATTCCACATAAGGAATAAAGAAACATACAAAGTGAAAAAGCTAGTTGAGGCGGATATCATTGCCCTACAATGTGGGTGTCCTCAATTGTAAAAGCAGCTTGGACTGGTGCAGATTAGTCTGAGAGACATTTAACTCTGACTATTGACGATGTTAATGCAGACCTCCAAGGGGCTTCAGTATTTTAAAAATCAGATCTCAATGCAGGGTATCATCAACTGGTTCTTCACCCCACTCCAGATACCTTCAGCACTCATGAGGGTCTCCAAAGGTACAAGACACTCCGCTTCAGCATATCATTTGTGGCAGAGGTGTTTGAACAGACAATCTGCAGTGTGCTAGTTGGTCTTCAGAGTGTAGTAACAAAAGTAATTACATTTTGATATGTGCCTAAATGTATTTATTTATTGGGTTTTTATAATGTGCCTATACACAATGTGTTTCAAGGCACGACAAGGGGGGAATAGGGATGAAACGGTCCTACTAGGCCTTGTGTATCCTATCGTGTAAGTGCGGTAATAGAAGTGCAGGTGACATGGGAGGGGGGAAGTGTCAGAGGGTTGGGCGAGTGGCCCGGGTGACCAGAAGAGAGTGCTGGGGCAGAAAGCTCCACGCGCTAAGTGCAAAGAAGGGCTGGAAGGGGTAAGTGGTGCAGGCCCAGCCAGGCTAGTTCAGGGGGATGGAGCCCAGATGGGCAAGTGCAGGTGGGGACGGGGGGGGGGTCAAACGAGACAAAGTGCAGGGGTAGACTGGTAGTGGATGGCCTGGTGCCCTGTAAGAATCTTAAGGAACCAGGCAGCCAGTCAAGATGGGGAACAAATTAGCAGTGGAGGGTCGAGGGAGAGAGGAAGAGAAAAGGAGGATCTTGAGAAGCTTCTGGAACTTAAGGTGATCCAGCTCAAGTATGAGAGGTATATGTCACAGGGAGGGGTAGCCGCCTAGCAAAGTTGAGACATACTATAACTTCTGTATGTAGTTAATTATATTGAAATTGGTGGTGTATACAACAATTCACCAATGGTTCATCCTAGTAATCAAGTCTGAGAGGGGAAGGGAGGCCATTCCAGAGGGAGGCACCTGCGGAAGAGAGGGATCTACCCCCACCGTTTTGCTTGGATAAGTGTCTGATCTGCAGAGAGTTGGAACTAGAAGACCAAAGAGCTCTAGTAGGGAGGTATGTAGGGAGAGGGAGTTGGATGTAGCTGTGTTCCAGGCCGCCAAAAGCCTTGTGGATGATGCAGAGGGTTTTGAACTTGATCCTCGCTGCAACCGGAGCCAGTGGGGAAATTTTACAGCTGGAGAGATCCGGTCCCTGGGCTTGAGGCCAAGGATAAGTCTTGCAGTCCTATTCTGGATTAGTTATAGGGGGTGAAGTGAGGAGTTAGGTGGGATGAGGAAGAGGCTGTTGCAGTAGTCAAGCCTGGAGAGGACCAGAGCTCTGGAGACATTGAGCTTCTGGGGGAAGGTGAGGAAAGGAAGAATGATTCTGAGGAGGTTAAGCTGAAAGTGAGCCTTCTTGGCAAGGTCCGTGATGTGAGGAGAGAGAGGAGTCGAAGATGACACCAAGGTTTTTTGCCTCACAGGAGGGTGTGGGAAGGGGGCCCATCGAGGGCAGCCAGAGTGTAGGGGGAAAGGAGGGTGCTGGAGTCCCAATGAGAAGGATCCCGGTCTTACTGGCATTAAGGCAGAGATCATTAGCAGTGCACCATGCCTGAATAGTAGACAGTCAGGTATGAGAAAGGAAGAGGAGGAGGCAGAGGAGGGAAGCTTGAAGGAGAGTTGTGTGTCATCCACATAACACTGGAATTTAGGAGAGAAGGCGGAGATCAGATGCGCTAGGGGGAAAGGTAGCTGTTGAAGAGCCAAGGTGGGAGAATAGAGCCCTGAGGGACACCACAGATGGAGAGTGAGATGGATTAGGGAAAAGGGCTCAGTTGAACCTGGGAAGTTCGTTCAGAGAGAAAGGAGGTCAGCCAGTTCATAGCCAGGTCCATGATGCCGAGGGTATCACAGCGCTGATTTATAAGGGTGGCATAATTGACTATATCAAAGGCAGAGGAGAGGTCAAGAAGGATGAGAATGGAAGGAGAGTTGGAGTCGAGATTAGACAGCAAGCCATCTCAGGTGTTCAGGAGTCCAGTTTCTGTGCCTCTGGCAGCTCTGAAAACAGACTGGTGGTCGTGTAAACAACCAACAGATTCAGTGTGGTGGATAAGCTGGGAGGTGGCCAGCTTCTCCAAGAGTTTGACCAGGAAGGGGGTAATGGAGATGGGGCGTTAGTTAGCCGGACAGGAAGGGTCGGCAGAAGGCTTTTTGAGGAAAGGGTGTACAAGGGAGTGCTTAAGGAGTGACGGGAAGGATCCAGTGGCAAAGGAGTGCATGCAGAAATCAGGACTCGTCATGGGAATGGACCATGCAGGAAGACAGTGGGCCTCATCATGAGTTGGGTGGTAGTCCTTAAATGTGGCATTAACGCTAATACCGCCGCATTTAAGGGCTGTCCAATCACGAGTATGGCCACATTCACCTCCAGCTCTGAACTGGTGGTGAATGCACCGGCAGAGAGGGTATTGTTTTGGCGCTAATAGCACCTCTGACGTCCATTGGACCCAATGAGGACTGGGGATTTACTGCCTTACCGCTACTTGAAAGTCAGTGAGCAGGGCAGGCTGAGAAACCAGACCATCACCTTTGCTAAAGTGATGATTCTTTTAAATGCAAAGCAAGGTTTTCATCTGCTTACAATATCTTTATTGAAGTGTGCTAGTGTAAACAGTCACAGGGCTTTGACGTTGGCTTTGCAGATTTTGGCATTGGGAAGGGCTTTGCTCTCTCTTGGGAGGTGGGGAGAGAAACCCTCCCCTCCAAAACCTTGAATAGAAGGCTGATGTGTCACTAATGCCACTCCCTCATACCTGACATTAGGGCTGTGCGAATCACTTAACTTCTATGCACATTTTGAAAGAGCAGCAGGTCCTATAATTTAGAATTAAAGCTTGGGTGATAAGAGCTGATGGGGGTTTTGTATTTCAAAGCCCCCATAAAGCTCGAACAGTTAACTATGGAAATCTGCACCTTTCTTCAAAATCAAGACACTTAATAGAATCGTTAAGTGACCCATTTGGGCATTTTAAACGGTCTAATTTATTTCCATGATGTCATGGACAAAACAGTTTTTTTTTAATGTCTTTGTAAATTCACATTTTCTTTACATTGTGCATACTTACAAGATGCAGGTTGGGTTACCATAAGGTTTCAAATTAAGTTGAAGGACCAAGAGGACAATGATTAATCTTACATTTCTTAGCATTCCGTTACTTTTATGTTTGCACTCTGAATGGGGAAAATAATGCCACAATAATTCCCTTTTTAGCTTAATGTATTTCTATACAGAATTATATATTTGTCAGATTGGTTTATTGTATATTTTTAACAACTAGAGCTGATAAGAAATTGTATTTTAATGTAGTGGTGGTTGACATAGCGCCTTTTACCATTATTATAGTCTCACAGCGCTAGTGGTGGCAACGGCCTTGGGGACCGAAGTCTAGAGTGTTGGATATCACGGAGTAGGATTAGAATGCGCATGTGCATTTGGCCATTGTAAGATGTAGGTGGGCAGGCCGGGCTCCGATAAAACGCATCCCACGAGTTCAGTCATGTGAATGGGTGCTGAGAGAGAAGTCAGGCGAAAGCGTGAGTGCAAGAGACTCATTATGTGTCCAGCTGGCCCGGATTTGTCGTAGGTCTTCTCTGCATACTAGTGGCAGAGGTGTTGAGGCATAATCTGGTGTAAGTAGGCAGAACAATTATGTGACCATTGAGACCGAATTTGTCATAGTCATTATTGTATTCAGACGTGTGCGAGTGTGTTTATATGGACCTAGAAACTCGGGTGGCGATTTGTTGTAGATGCACCTCTTTGTTCAGGTAGTGTCATCATCTCTATTCTTGCGCTGTGATAAATAGATAGCGACATAGGCTAGCCTTCACAAATTACCACTAGTACGAAAGCCAGAGCAGAGGGAAGCTATCCTGACAGATCCTTAAGTGTAAAATGGGCAACCCTAATATATCTTCTAGATACAAATAAACAGTATGTCGTTAAAGGACTTCAAGGCGCAATGTCTGGTTCTCCCTATGATCCTTAGAGTGCTGGGGACAGGACAGCATCATAAATAACTGTGTGAATGGACAGGCTAACGAAAGAGTGCAACACCATTCCTACCTCCCTCTGAAAGTCCATCTAGGTGCAACACCCCTCCCGTCCCCAATAATCCATCCAAGTGGGTCACATTTCCTACCCCCAAAATGTATTCAAGTGCAACTTACTTCCTAACCTCAAAATTAATTCAAGTGCCTCACATTTCCTACCCCAAAAATCCCTCTAAGTGCAACTCAATTCCTAACCTCAAAAGCCATCCAAGTGCAACACATTTCCTACCCCCAAAAATCCTTCCAAGTGCCTTCACATTTCCTACCCCCTAGTTGGCAGCGCAATGACAAACCAGTTACATAGTTAGGCTAGATGCAGGTGTGATTAAGATATTAGGTAATAAGAGTGGTGGGGTTTGGGGGGCGTGGCTTGGCACCAAGCGCGATGGCGGGCTGATTCTCGGCTCTGCTCAACGCACTTACTTGGATAATGTATCAAGTTTTTCAAAGTCGTATTTGCAAACCTATTTTTCATCCGGAAGGCTTCTTGAGAGAAGTGAGCCGAGCTGCAGAATGTCAGAGGCTTGGCGTGGCTTTTAGACCGTAGTGAGAAGTAGGCGACGTATGAAGGCTGTGAAGCAGCGCGCTGGTGTCGTGGCGTAGCAGACGTACCTGTCTGCAGCTTCAGCTGACACGTAGCGTGCACGTCGCCTGCTCATGGAGGCTCATTTCTTTCACAACACGGACCATTCAAAGTCAACGGCGGAACATATAACTAAACCACTATATATTAGCACTTCAGGTACTTCAAATAAATCTATATTATATCTCATTGACCAAGTTGACTCAGTGAGGTCATTTTTTGCTCTCTGAAGTGCTGCAGGTGTTGAATTATAGTTCTTCGGGTGTATCTTCAATATTTACCTAGCAGTAATTGCTTAAACTGCATGAAAAGTGTATTTTTCCTCATTTGAATAATTTTGGATGTTTAGCTCTGAAATGTTATTGCTAATTTGAGAGTCTGCAATATTAATAGGTGATATCTGATACTAATATTATACATCTCAAGGTTATCATTCTCGGGGCAACTCTACAATACAATTATGGCTGCGTCTAAGAAAAACCTTGTCAAAGATTCTACCTCAACAACTGCTAGCATGTTAAAAATGCAAAAAAGTGAATCGCCAACTCCCAATGAAGAAGGCATGGATCCTGCCATGCTTGCCATTTTAACAGAAATTAGAGCCTTAAAACCATTTATGGAAGCAACTAACAACAAACTGCAACTTCCGGATGATAAATGGTCAGCGTTTGAGTCTAGGATATCTGAAGCAGAGCGTAGGGTGAGTGATGCAGAGGATATCACTAACAGAGTTGTTAACTTGGAAAACTCGGTCAAAGTGCTTCAAAAACACTCCGAAAACTTGAAAAATAGGAATAGAATAAATAACCTTTGCATTGTTGGCCATCCAGAAGAAATTAAAGGGGATGTTACTATTATATTCCTTGCTACCATGCCACCTAAGTTATTGGATCTGCCCCTTTGCAACTCAACATCCAATATGCTCATAGGATTAGTCCTGTACGCCCTTTAGCTAATGCTAGATATTCCTCAAGAACTCTTATCTTTGCACTTTTGGATTTCAAACATGTACACTTGTACAGCTTATAATGGAAAAGGTTAAGCTGACTAAATAGCTTACCTGGAATGGAAATAATATATTTTTCTCTCAAGATGTTGCAAACTCTATTGCCGCTAGAAGAAAAGAACTCCTTGCATTAATTATGGAGACACCACTTCTTTTGATAATCCTGGGATCTGAGACATTTTATTCAGTCTCAAAGTTTGGATGAAATGGATACTGCTGGTCCTCCCCAGGGACGTCATTCGGGGGTCGCCAGAGGTCGCAATAGCGATCTCTGCTGATTGGCTGGCGACCTCTGTCAGTCTCTTGCGACCTCTGCATTTCCGCCAGTCAGAGAATGCAGGGGGCGTGGCCACAGCTATCATGCACGTTGCCGCGTGTGCCTGGGTTGCTCCATTTTATGTTTTGTCCACTCTCCCCCTCACAGCAGCATGTGTGGTTCACTGGTTCTCCTGTCCTCGTGGCTTACAACACGGTAAAGTGAGTGAGCAGGTCGGGGGTGAGTGTGTCCAGTTCTGCGTGGGGGTTGCCGGTGGGTCCTCCTCATTGTGTGTGCGGGTTACAGGCCGCTATCCCTGTGGCCTGGAAGGGCCGTGGCACCGGCTGACATCAGCTGACATCAGGCACGTGAAGGGACTGGAGAAAGCCATCCGCACCTGCAGTGTTTTTTTTATAGCATGAGTTGTTTTTTTGTTATCCTGCCGGACTGGACATGTAAGCGAAGGAGGCTCAGCTTCTGTGGCTAGACCCTCGAAGGATCTTTGTCCCACGAGGTGGGGTGTGCACAGGGTTGGGTAAGTGGAGATAAACACCCTTCCTTACACAATCGCAGCTGATGGCTTGTACATCTCTCCCCTTCCGACACACATGAGTTTCGCTGGCCGAAGGGCGACAGCAGCCTGAACTGAGCGTGTACGTTCCACTCTCAGCTCCCCAGTGACAACCTGTGTGATTTTATGCCACCCACTCTGTATCCCGACCTCTTTTGTTAATATTCAGTCACTAATACGCTTCGCTCAACATTCTCGCCAAAGCTTCTGTATGGAAAGGTAAACGCCATTTAAAAGGTTAATAACAAAAGAGTTGCTTCAATTGTAAATGGGGAAGGGCACGTTTGAAACGAGAGCTCAACTCTTTACAACTAGGTATGTGACGGAGAATCTCTCCAGTGCATGTAAGGAATGCCATTTTCCAAGGTGAGCACTATTACTGCATTTACGTTCATCATGGCAGAAATATTTGCCTTGCCCAAGGGTTCGTAAAGTAATGCAGATGGGTACATATGGGGACGGGATAAGCATTAGGTTTCCAGCGCTCCCTTCTTCATTAGCATATCGCACAGAAGTCCACAACAAAGGCTATCTCAAATTTAAGAAAGCCCCAAAAACGTCACTGATGAATACGACCATCCCTTAATTGGCGGACAGTTTCCCATCGACCCCTCATCAGATAATTCATGGCACTTCATGTCTGTACTTCCTTCCTCTTGTAATGTTGCTGGTAACTGAGATAGAGTGGTGTAACTAGACTAACATTTCGGAGGGGGCAAACCTTTCAAATGTTGGGAGACGGGCTATAAAAAAACTATATGTATTTTGCTTTTTGCAAGTTGCAGTTATAGCATGTTTTTTTCTGCTGTTGTCTCTGTTACGATCATCACAAGACATTCCATCTCGGTGTCCTCCGTCACTTGATAAAATCCTTGTGTCTAAAAGCTTGAGTACAGTGTAGAAATGTTTGACCATATCACATCAAGTGGCCCTTGATTTAATTCTGCCACAATGAATGCTTTGTTGTAATGTTGTAATGTCTATCTTTCCTATCTCCATGGCATGTTGTTCAGGATGTCTGATTGCATGTATGAGGTAGCGAGTGCCCAGAGTACGGGATGCCGTGTGAGTGTGCTGCTTTCCCTGCAGTACTCTAAATTCTTTAATACACAGTTATGAACCCTCCCAATGTATGTATTTGCCAACCTCTCAAGCCTGAAGAGTAGATGCACGCCGGCTTGACATGTGGCCAACTTTGTATCAGACCTGCATATGAACTGGCCTGCTGTTAAATCTGTTACCAGTTTATTGGTATACACTACAGAGTGTAATTTGCTTTGACTTTGAGAATATTCAGGCATGTAATTTCTCATTTTACTATAACTGGTAAGATAGCTATAGCTAGTAAGATTGTGTGTGTGTGTGTGTGTGTGTGTGTGTGTGTGTGTAATTTGGTAATAATATTAACGATACATATGGTGATTCATTCTTGAAACATTACAGTGATATAGCAACCATATGTATCGTAGTGTACTTAGGAACAATGCTATGTGAAGCCACTCCCTGTTTTGTCAAGGGGGGAATGGTTGTTTTCCATCGCTTCCCGTGATGTCACTTTGGGGGTGGGGTCAAATGACATCACTTCCTGTGTTGTCATCAGAGGTCCAGGGTGATGTGATGTCACTTCCGCTACCCCTGGCATTTTGGTGAAATGACGTTCCTAGTCCTCCCTCAATTAGTATATCATAAGGTCTTCTATAAATTCTTCTCTGACTTTCAAATACAATTGTGCGAGAGTGATGCCTTGCGTTACCTGATCACGCGGAGCACCCCACCATCCTCCTCGTTTTTTCCCGTTTAACATGAAATGCTGCCTATATTTTTATTATAATATCAAGTGTTATTGTCAACTTTTACTCAGATTCATGTTGCTGTTTGTCACCCCTTTCTCCTTGTGCATCTCTTTATCCCTTTGTTCTTTCCCCAAGGGTATTGTATCATTCATAATAACTGGATGTCATACCATAACTCTTTGGAAATCCACATCTTCAAATTTACCAACTACTCAGTTAACTGTTTATGTTTTGTTCATATTGTTTACTTTTTAAGTCTTATGTCAGTAAATGTATCATTCTGGAATGCTAGAGGCCTTCATAATCCCATCAAGAGACAACAATTACTTTCTTATCTCAATAGAACCAAGCCTTCTATTGCATGCATTCAAGAAACTCACCTTTCAATGTCAGAAGCTGCTAAGCTTAAAACGCTCTGGGTGTGTAAAGTGTATGCTAGTGCAGCAAAGGGTAAGAATAATTGTGTTATTATCTTGATAAATAAAAATGTTGATTGCAGGATCATTAGCTCAGAATCTGATGACTCAGGTAGATGGGTCCTTTTGAATATTTTTTTCAACTCTACTTACTGCTCAATTTTAAATGTATATGGTCCTAATGCATCAGATCCTGTCTACTAGAAACAACTTAAGGAACGTCTGCTCCGCTCAAATATACAAAAGCTTATTGTATGTGGGGATTGCAATGAAATAGTAGATCCATTTCTTGACAGAAAGTCAAAAGTAATTTTTAAAAACTCAAAATCCCATAATCAATTTCTAAAGTTTATCTCTGAATAGGGCCTTGCTGATGCTTGGTGTCTACATCACCCGTCAGACGTGGATTATACCTTTCACTCTAGTCCCCACGATTCATTTTCCAGAATTGATTATATTTTACTGGCTAACTCTTTGGGCCTCATTACGAGGATGGAGGTAAGGGATAAAGTGATAAACGATGCCGGTAACCGGTCCATTACGACCCACCAACCCGCTATTAGCGGCACCGTAATTAACAGTGCCTCACGCGACCTCACATGGCGGCAATAGCGGCATGGTGTAAACAGGAGTTGAACACAAGTAATGCGGACATGCTAATATCGGCCCACAGAAGACAGAAAAGTACCTTACCGGCATGGAGCAAATACCGGCATCGCGGACCACCCGTAAACGGCCATGTGCAGTGTTCACAACTGTCACAGGTTCACACAATCAGCACAGGTGGAGGCAATATAGACTGGGCCAGCACAAAAGGAGCACACCCCACCCCTTCTCACACCCAGTCACACACCAAAATGATTCCAATACTACTAGCAATGCTGGGGCTGGAGGACATGATTGCAGTGGAACTCCAGCAACAACAACTACAACAGGCAGCACAGAGGAGATGCAGGAGGAGAAGGAGGATGAGGCAGGCCCAGCATGCCCCACCAGTGCAGCCAGTGCTACCACGCAGGCAGCCCCCAATCACTCGCATCAGAGCCAGTCCATTCAACCTAATCCCTGAGCAGATCCACACCCTGTACCGTCTGGACCAGGACACCATCACCACCATTGTGGACATGATACATGACGACATTGTCAGCCTGATTGAAATACGCACCGCCATCCCACAACTACTGAAGGTAGTGTCTGTGCTCCACTTCCTGAAAACAGGCACCTACCAGCACACAGTGGGGCACATGCATGGCATATCACAACCATTATTCTCACGTACGCTGACCCAAGTGCTCGATGCCCTCCTGAAGCACACAGGCAACCACATTTTCCTACCACAGACCCCAGGAGTTCTCCTACACCAAAATTGGTTTCCATTCACTGGCCGGCATCCCTGGTTGCATTGGCACCATCGACTGCACCCATGTTGAATTGTTGGTCCCACATTCCATGGAGATAGTGTACCGCAACCGTGAGTTATACCACTCCATCAACGTGCAAATGGTATGTGACTCAAACAAGATCATCACACATTGTTGTGCCTGATTTCCCGGATCAACCCATGATTCAATGGTCCTGCGGAACTCCACAATACCACGCTACATGGAGCGACACGCAGGGCACAGATCCTGGCTTTTCGGTGAGTTGAATGTCAGGCTCATGGCATCGCGATGTGGGTAGGTGATTGGGGGGTGAGATGCATACTTCACCTGGCTGAGATGTGGGGGGAGATGCATACTTCACCTGGCTGAGATGGGGGTGGGTGAGATGCATACTTCACCTGGCTGAGATGGGGGGGTGAGATGCATACTTCACCTGGCTGAGATGGGGGGGTGAGATGCATACTTCACCTGGCTGAGATGGGGGTGGGGGAGAGATGCATACTTCACCTGGCTGAGGGTACCTGAGAGGATGGACCATGCCCATACCCCAAAGCAGGCCAGACTGTACCTGACACCTGACCCCAAAATGCAAGACGTAGGCTGCCCTACCATGAAAATGATGCAGTGCTACAACCATTCTATAGCCATCAACATGTGCACTGTACATAATCAGACCCTAGCCCCCGCAACACAATGCAGCTACAAGCAATTAATATGGACAATGCACAGCACCAAATACCATCAACAAAAAGGACAGTCCTCCATTACTGTGTACAAAGGAGTCACATGAGGGCAAAATACATTAACACACCACTACACTAACACAGAGGTCCACCAAAACAGCATGTCACCATTTGTCGTGCATAGTGAGATCATCATGAGGCTGCCATCAACAGTGACAGGATGAAAGCATACAAATCACTGCACAACACCCAGATCATGGGAACAACCAGCATAGACTACCACAGTGCATGAGCACTCACAAGGAATATAACCCCCCTGCGCCCACTAGACGATGGCACGCACACCTGTCGATAAGAGGAATAGACACATAGCAGTCACATCATGTGTCTCTATTCATGCATGGATATATGGGTGCAAACAGGAAATAAATGCATGCTATGGTGTCATTGATACAGGTCCCATATGATGTGATGACTTACACATAATCATTGTTGCCCACATGCAGGTGATGCAGGTTGTCCCTTGAAGAGGTGGCTTCTTACCCCAGTCCGGAACCCGCAGAACAGGCATGAGGAGGACTACAATTGTGTGCATACACGTACCCATGTAGTGATTGAGCAGACATTTGGCCTCTTGAAGGCACGGTTTCGCTGCCACAGCAGGTCTGGTGGGGCGCTCTTGTACGGCCATGAGAAGGTGAGCAAGATCGTCATGGCATGTGTCATGCTACACAATATGTGCATCAGACGGAATGTGCCTCTGCCCCCTGACGCTGAACTGCAACCACCTGACGATGAGGATTGGGGGGGTGGAGATGGGGCTGCACTTCAGGGAGGCAGCGATGCACAGGAGGGACGTGCCATGGTCAGACTCTGATTAACCAATGTGTGCTAGAACCATTGGTTTTTGTTTAATTACCCTTATCTTGTCCTTTCCTTTTTCCCCTTATCCTCCCCACTTCCAGACCTTCTTGTCTGCAGTGTGTGTTATATGTTTCCCCTCCCATTGTTTTGAAAGTTTTTCTCTTTTTGACTCATATATAGTCTATCTCCAATGCGTCAAGTTTTGTTCAGCAGTTGAAGTTCCGTAAGATGGTCTATTATACAAGAAGTTCTGCTTTGTTATTCTTTTCTGTATTATCATTAAGGCTTCCAGTTTTCCATTTTTACTGATTTTTACACATAAATACAGACGGAAATCAATCTGATTTCCGTCTGTATTTATTTACAAAAATGCAAAAAAAAAATGAAAAACAGGTCTTTCTGGATGGAAAAACAGGTCTTTCTGTCTGGTTGTCTATGGTGTCACTCGTACATCGCAGGCCAATTGTATTGCAGATTGCCAGCATGGAGAGTGTAAACGTTGTATCATAAATGCATTACAGTTCTTCAAATTGCTGACAGCATATATCTTAAGGCAGCAGCAGTCACAGGAGCAACCGTTTGTTGTTATGGGAAAAATTGAAGTAGTATTTCTTTCCTATATGGCTGCATGCATGCTTTAATAAAAGCATTTTTTATTTGAATAAATACAGAAAAGTACTGGTTGCGAATTATCTTTTTATATGACAAAAAAGAAATGTGTATAAATGCAGAAAAAAAGGCCCATAAATAAATATGGATAAATACAGACGGAAATGGCAGAAAAAATAGTGGAGCTGCTCAGTAGGGAGCGCCCCTTTGCCTTTGGCCCTTAGCCTATGTCTGCCAGGGCAAGGCTGCCCAGCAGAAGTTGGTAACGAGGGCCCATTCTAGTCACGGAGGGGGGCGGTGAGGGGCAGCCAATCGGCGTGGGTTAGGGTGGGAGTGGGGAGGAGGGGACCATAACACAATGGGAAAAGGCAGCAGAAAAAGAATGTTGCAGGAGTGCAGAAAGAGGAACAAAGGGAATGAAAAAAGAAAGCAGGCCACAGGAGACACTCACCTGCAGCTCTGCTTGGCATGTGGTAAGACAAGGGCCTAAATTGCAGACTGGGCTAAAATGCCAGCTTCTACACTTTAAGGGCCTCATTAGAGGTTTCCCGGTATCCCGCCGGTAATTATGGCGGCCAGATACCAGAAAACTGCCCTACCGTTACCTGCACCTGATATTCTGGTAATTCTAGGTGCCGGCAATGGCAGGAAATCCCCATTCTATGTAGTACCATAGGACTCTATGAAGGGGATTGGCAGAATGACCGGCTGGTGCTTTAAAACTGCCAGTGCCGGATACCAGCAGTTTTACCAGCATTTTCCCCTCGCCAGCAAAACTGTAATGAGGCGCTAAGTGTGTGATCTTGGACAAATAACTTTCTCTTACTGTACCTTATCTTCTAAAATTGTTGATCAATAGAAAAAAACAAGTGATTAGGGCCAAGTTAAAAAATAAAACTGATTTCTGAATGCAAGCATGCCCTGGCAACCAGATATACAATTGTACCAGACAAACAATCTACTTGCTACATTATACTAATGATGTTTCGATATGTCAACAGAATCATTGAAAGTGAACACAAATGCACAGAACAGATCACAAGGCATTACAATGCAATCTAACTTCTTCCAAACTCAAACGTACAATGCAGCATACACTTCCACTTAGTAATGCACTTAAGATGAAGTGCTGGTACGTCAAAATTATGACAAAATCTCAATCAACTAAGGCCTAGTCATCTCTGTTGGGCAAATACACATATTTGCACTGTTAAAACCTATTACAAACGGTAAATTAAAGTGAACTGTGCGTGTTCCTGATTCTAATGCAATTTTCCGTCAATGTGGTGAGCTCGGAGCACATTGTACACTTTTTAGGGCTTAGGGTGGTGTAAGGGAGTGTGGCAACACACTAGTGACCTCTGAGCCCAATCTAAAAAGTTGGCTGTAGTGGTTAGGTTCGCCTCTGCACAGAAGCCAAACAGCAGGTAAGTGCAGAAGCAGTGTAGTCTATTGCCACAGAGTCCACAGACACGTGGGTTAGGTAAACGATAGATACTCTGGTAGATGTTTAGCACAAGAGATAACAGAAGCACCAAACACTGGTTCCCCCATACCCTTAGGCCAGCTCTTCCAACCACTCCTTGTTTTCCTTGGAACCCCAACCTCTTAACACTCCACAGCTCATACTTTCCAGCATTGATGTCACCAACCCTGACATCATCACAAAGCAGAATACCACATCTCTCCTTCGTTACTTGTTATGAATTCTGCAGAATCCTCACAAAAACCCTGCCTGAAGTCTCCTCCCAGGTGGCCTGCGGAAGGCAGCCGCTACCTGATCCTAACCCTGGGGGTGGTGTTAGCCCGGTGGATCAACTGGGAGGAGAAGGCCCCCCCAAGCGAACAAGAGGACGCTGGATTTGTCTTTTTCAGAGAGGGACATTTATATGGTGCCAGAATATTTGATGGCTTGTCATCAGAATCAGACTTAATTTCACAAAAGATATCCCATTGCAGGTAGAAAATACTCTTGTGAAAACCAGAGAAATGATATCATTGGGAAGCAAGACATTAATGCCTTGAATTCCGACAGATATGATTATCCCTTAAATCTGAACCACTAAAACCTCTCCTAACAGTTCTTTTAATAAACACAGGAGGAAGAGGGACTCAGAGTCACTAAACTGCAAGATGCACTTCACTGGTGCAGGCCATTAGAACAAGAGGGTGGGTGGGGTTGCAGAGACCACCAGTTGCAGGAGAAGTAGGAGAGGAGACGCCAGAGACACTGCTATTTGTAAAGCGGATGGCGGTCCTGAGCGGGTCTTCCAGGTGTATAACCTAAATTGCAGAGGTCGCGCTGAGGGACGCTCCATTGCGGAAAACTTTCCTTTGGGAGAGAGGCTCTCCTGTTGGCGTGCAGTGTGCCGGTGGCTGGCAAGCACTGGCGGACACGAGGAGCGAGGGACGCAGGACTCTGAAAGCCACCTGCCGTGCAGACGCAGGCAGAGGAAGAAGCAGAGTAAGCAGTGTCAGCTGTTCGCGGAGACGTGTGTAGCAGAGCCAGTGAGCTTACCAGTGAAAGGTAATCCTGGTAGCTGCGCATGCAACCGCTGATTTCTGACCATTGTTTTGAATACCAAACTAATATAAAGAATGCATGTTGGTGAAATACGAACTTTGCAAAGAGGCAAGCAGAGAAAAGTTACAACTATTGTTATAAAAGTCAGCACTTTTACCAAAGCAAAGAAAGGGCAATACAAAAGCAAGCTTATCATAACCAGTGTTGCCAAAAGCCAGTTATTTACAAACATCTTTACGAAAGCAAAGAAGAGGAAATACACAGGCAAGCTAATCAGAACCAGCATTGCCAAAGTAAAAGGGGGCAACAATTTACAGAGTTTATAATTCATGTTGGATGAATGACAAGAGAACATTGTTGCAGGAGGATTGTAGCTGTTGTTGCCAGAATGCATTGCCTGTGGCAAAATCAAGAGTGGAACGAACAACATCAATGTGACACATGTTTTCCTGAAAGAAGTTGTGAATGTCAAAGTTGTTGAAAGTTAAAGACGTTCTTAACTATTTGAAGTAGACCTCACCACAAAGTACTTGTTGTAGTGTTAGGATGTTTTGTCCTGGCAGGCGGGTATATCAGGATAGGAACCTTTAGTGGTGGTCCTGGCAGGTTAGTGGACCAGGAGGAAATCACTGAAGTACTGAATTGTGTTAGAAGATATTAAGAAGAAGAAGTGGCCAAGTCACTAACGTGTTTCATGAGTTGTTGTGAGATCATCCTGACCAACTTTATTGTTGTTACAGAAGAATTGTAAAAAATATTTACTTTCTCAAGAAGATGAAGACGCTGTTTTGAACTATTGCTATAAGTTGAAAGGCCAAAACTTTTCATCAAATTGAATACAGTTTAAGTAGAGAACTTTTGGAGCCTGAAGAACATTATGATCCAAACTTGGTTACAAAAAGGAACTTGCTTATTTGAACGTTTTGAGTGAAAATCCTGCCTTGAATCTGGGCAAGAGCCAATGACCCAGGTTACAAGGATATACAGTTATTGGGTCTACGTTGAACTTAAATGCTATTTCTGTTTCATTTGAATTGCCATGTATTTCCTTTATGTGTTTTGATGTATGTATAATTGTGAGGGGCAGATTCCTTTTGTTAGAGTGTTTCCTTTAGTTTATTTTGATAGGCAGGGAAATTCTCATTAGGTTAGGGATAGTGAGGCATTTATCAAGCCTTTTTGAGTTAGTAAATGGCATCTTGTGAAAACCATGTACCAGGTCGTCTGCCAATCATTTCTGACCGTACTGTAACACAACAGAAGAACGAACTGCCTGAAGTGACCATCACTTCAAATACCCCTCATTCCCAGAACACAGGCCCCAAACGCCTCCCTACCAAGTGGCCACCAAAGCTGGGAAACGCATGGGAACTGGAAGAACAACAATAGGATAACCCACATGCTACACCAGGACCCAGAAAGATGTGACACCACAACATTGAAAGACACAACTAGGTTTAAAATCACTCAGAGTGAAATTACCAGATGACTACACCTCACACGAGCGAAAACACACTCACAACATGGATTGCTCACACTAAGTATGCCACAAAACGCCCCAAACTAAAACTCCACCCAACTGGAAACTCACACCAACGCACTCCCTCCTAAACCTACAACCAGAAAAACGACAGAAATTCAGTGGTGTCCACCGAAATAACTAAAGGACACACAAACCAAAACTGCCACAACCACCCACAAGGACAACCAACAAATAAACAAACTCCTTATGCCCTGGGCTGCCACTCCAGCGCCTCAAACCTGCCACGTCCATGCACAAATGTTGCTCCCCCCAAGCAAAAGAACCAACCAAATAAACCTAAGCACTAAATAAACACTAGCCTCCTTCTACCCTGGTACTGCCACTTCCAAGGCCTCAAACCAGCCATGAATGAGCTGAAACCTCACTCCCAAAGAGCAAACCAAACCACCCTAATCCTGTGGGAGGTCATTTCCCCCCCAAAAAAACATCGTCCAAAACCAACACCCCAACACAGAGCTAAAAAACATGCGAACCACAAGGCAGATGAGAAACCCCAAATCCAAACAGCCATCGCTGAAAAACAAAACCTGCACATGGAAAAACCTAATCTCCTCAAAACACCAGGACAGGGAAAACGCCTGAAATCCTGCAACTTGGTCTCAACTGGCACTCCCCTGTGCAAAAGCCAAACACCATACCGACCACATCAGAAACCTGGCGCATGACACATGCCTGCATCATGGCCATAACACCAGAAAGCACTGCTGGAAACCACCCAGCACACAGCAATCACCTGTGCAATAACCAAAACACCATATCGACCAAGCACACAACACATCAATGCATCATGGCCAGATAACCCTGCACACCCTTGTGCAGTGGCCAAAGCCCAAAAGAAATGTGGAGAATCCTGCAGATCCCCTACTAAAACCCTGCCTAAAGTCTCCTCCCAGGTGGCCAAGAGAGGGCAGACACATCCTGATCCCATTCCTGGGGGTGGTGTACTGCAGGAGGATCACCTGGGTGGAGACAAGGCCCAGGGCGGTGGGGAGATTTGACAGAGGGAGACACAGTATTTCTCCTTGAAGAGGAATACTCTTACCACGGATTTACCACAGCCGCTGTGAATGTGCAGTCGGGGAAGGAAGCTCTGTACTCCAAATCATCAGTAAAACCTTGGTGGTAACTATAACCAGCTTAATTCATACTCACCTGCATAACAAGGCGAGTAAAGGTTGTTCGCAGAAGTGGGAAGTCATTTTAACAAGAAAATTGTATCACACGCTAAACTAAAGTACCCGTGTGTAGAGAAAGCTTCTCTTTTCCCCATTGTTAAGAACAAACTGTTGCCGAGCGGTCTCATGTCTCCTATTAAAGAGGAGAACATTGCCGGTAAAATGTATGAAGAAGAAGCTGACTTGCCTGCATTGTTACAAGCTCGTAAAACATCAAGAAGAGGTTGTGTATATGAAACTGTGCTTCCCATGTTCTTTTGATGCATAATGCTGACCGAAAAAGAAGGAACGCACATCTTTAAAGTGGCTGTTTATCATCTAAATAAAATCGCGTGTGACTAATTTAATTTCTATTGAGAAACTGGGCCTCATTACGGGTTTGGCGGTAACCTTCCCGGTGCTACCAGAGGGTTGCCGCTGTACCCATAATAATTTACCGGCGCTTGACTTCCCGGTGCCACCGGGCTATTACAAGTCCGGTGGCTGGGAAGTCATGCACCGGTACATTTGTTAAACCCCATTCCCATGGAGTCCTAATGGACTCTATGGGAGTGGGGACATGGGAGCACCGCTCCTGTGACAAGTCTGCCTACTGTGGTTGCTGCGCCCGATAGGGTCAGACCTGTCGGGCTCAGTGGATCCGGCAGGCAGACTTGTAGTTTGCCAGTCCGGAAACAAGGGTGCCAGTGAGCTTACCAGCACCCTTGTTTCCGGACCGGCAAATTTATAATGAGGCCCTCTGAGTGCTTGTAGCACACTCAACACTAATGTAGCAGTTGCAGTAGTTGCTGAAGCTAAGAGAAGAACAATATTACCCAGGCCAGTAGACTAAACCCATTTAAAGTGAATCCAGCACAATTAAGAACTGCACCTCATTGTGATAAAGTTGTTGAAGATATCAAAAATACAGAGTCCCCTGATACAAGGTTGACAAGGTTACCCATGGCTGGAAGAGTGGCAATACAGGTTTGGGGTAACTATTGGAGACAAGATGGTGTATATGAAGATGGGGAGGGAGCTGGGTACTTGTTAAAGAAACTCATTCTAAATCTGTAGAGCTGAGAATGTTCAAGCTAAGAGGAAGCAGTCTGGGAGCCAAAGACAGATTTCCTGGTAGCTGCAAGACCGAATGGAAAGGCAAAGAGGCTGCTCTTTCTTGCCATACAAGAAAGAAGAGTGCCTTGACAACCTCTAGATGTCAAGGGAGTCTTCTTGAAGTTGCCTAAAACTCTAAGTCGTAGTAGCAGCAGTAAAACACTAGTTGTCGATACATTTGTCAGCACATTATTATTTTGTAGTAGAAGCAGAGGTACCCTGTGGGACAAGGGAGTCTACTCTCACATTATCAGTAGCAGAAGGGAATTGCTATAAAGAGGGTAAACCCTGAGAAGAAGCATCCTGACAAAAGTGCATATAAAGACGCTGCAGAAGTTGCTAGAGGAAGAGTGGTTACTAAATAGAAGAAGTACTTTTGTCTTAAACTTTACCTATTCTTTCCTGGAAAGAGGCTTTGCAGGAACACTATTGGCACTGTTGTCTTCTCTGTGAAACTTGGAAAGACAACTTTTCATCAAGCGAAGAAAGACTTATTACCAGAGGATCTTTGTTTGTGTGAACTTGTGTTTCTTTGGAACTTTACTGGACTTTAATTAAGACTTTCTTTTTTCTTGGAGGAAATTGACTTTGGGACATTTCTGGGGGAGCAACATCTGCCCAGGACAAATAGAAGTCATCCAAGCCACTGTTCATTTGTTAACCATTTTTATTTATGTTGTTTTTATGTTATTTTGAATGTTTCTGTTAGTGTGAGGGTTCGTTTTGTGCATGCTATATGGTGTTTCCTTAGGTGCTGGACTGGGTAGGGAACCCCCTGGTAGAGTAGGTTTAGTTAGGGTTTATATTCCATTTTTGTTTAAAATAAAATGTCAGATTTTGAGAAAACTAAACCTAATTGTGAGTCTCACATTACTGGCCCCTCACATAAACCTCAAAGAGAAAGACACCTGCCAGGCACATCATTGTGCCATGGCCAAAACCAGAACCCCCCGTCCCCCACTCCGGAAAGGACACCACTGGACAACAAAGACAAAAATCACACAAAACGATAGCTCCGGAATCCAATGGTAGCCACCACCCCACACCCACAAGTCCGTCCACCCACTGTCCATCCAAAGTTCACTGGCAAATACAACCACCTAAATAAAATACATTTCTTACAACTGCAATGTATAAATGTACCTGCAAGGAAAAGTGTCCAACTCCACTTGCAAAAGAAAACATACTAAATGAAGAATACATCTTTCCCCAAAGTATATCTTTCCCCGCAATAGCTATGACTTTTCTAAAGGTCCAGACTTTTTGTCTGCTTAAATCCCCAAAACATAGTGAAGACCCAGGATAAACCATCCTGACGAAGGCCACAACAAAAACACATCCCCATGACAATACAGCCGGCCTTGTAACCTAAACACAGAAGCCATTCCACCCAGGGAAAACAAGAACTAAACAGCCTATGGACATAGGGCCACAACACAGAACAAACAAGAAACAATAAGAGGTCCCAATCCCCAAAGACACTGACGTGAAGGAACCCTAACCACAGTCAAACCTGGTAGGGTTCGTGAACCATAACCAGAGATCGAAATACAGTTGCTTCGGCCTGGTAGAAACACGCCAACACCTGTCACACATTTCTGTGGCATATCAATCCCCTTGTAGGCACACGTCACACCTTGAACTCTGCTGACGATCCTCCAGTCCAATAGTTTCTCTCTGTTGCTTGCACATAGCAGGTGTGAAGCAAGACAACCTGAGGTTTGAGTCCCGGGTCAACCGCAGCCCGTTTGAGTCCTGGGGAAACCGCAGCCCCCACTCTCAGTCCTTGGATTAGAATCAGTTGAAATGCCCAACGACTCATCCGAACTTCTGGCTGCAGTGCAATGTCACGCACAGCCCACGCTACTTGACATCATCATTTCTTCAATATCTTCCGAGCAGCACGACCCCTCCGCCCAACAGCCATTGGCGCAGTGCCTCGATGCATGCCTTGTCAGGCCACCACAAATGCCTCATCCCTCCCTTGGCACCAACCTCCCGTCGGTCAGGCTGACTTCCAGGCATGGCAGCTGGGTACTAGCTGGCTCAGATTGGCCTGCCACCCACCCAACGGTGTGTCTGTGGCACCCCCAAAGAACTTCTTCCAGCTGGCTCTGAACAGCCCACCCGCCCCAACCGGTGCCTTGACACATTCAACACCAGCCGGCTTGTCCGCTTGCCCCACCTGGCCAACAGCGGAAAGACTTCCCGGACAGCCTTCCTTTCCCAGACACTGGCTCCCATTCAAGCTGACACCCACCCCCAGGGTGCGGGGACCTCCTGCTCGCCCCGACAGCTGCCTTCCCCTCTCATGAACAACAAGACCACTCGTCGCCAAAATGTAGTGTAGTATTTTGTGGCATGCTTGGCGTGAGTCATCCGTGTTGTGAGTGTGTTTTCGCTCTTGTGAGGTGTAGTTGTTATAGGCTCGTCCTGCTACCTTATGACCTCCCGGACACAAATAATACACAGGAGACCAGAAGTAGAGAGAAATGGTATGTAATGCAAACAGATCAGTGCATGGGAGGGCTGCTCAATGCTTTACCTCCTTCCCAACTCAGGCGTGGCTCATCCTTATACACAAATGGAGTGGCTATAACCATTCTCCACCCATGAAACAGCATGTATAATAACAAACAGGTCCATGGGACAGAAAAGGGGGCCTATTACTGCAGTTGCAAAATGGTTTCTCTCATATCTGCAAGGCAACCTCTGGCCTTGGGGATCTTGCTTCAGCCATCTTTAGTCACGTCAACTATCTACTTCTCAAGAGAGGGCTATGAGCCGGCCGGCCTGAGGCGTAACACGCATTCCGCAGTCCTGCGACCTTGCTTGGCATGGCTGTACAGCTGTAGCCCAGTCTCATCGCCTCAGAGGAAACCAAATAGAAAATGCAGCATCAGAGTTGGTAACAGTAGTCATTTGGTCATTTCACATTAAGTGATTTTACACCTAGTTGTGCGTTTCAATTTTGAGGTGTCACATCTTTCCGTTTCCTGGTGTGGTATTTGGGTTATCCTATTGTTGTTCTTCTGGTTCACAGGCATTTATCTGCTTTGGTGGCCACTAGATAGGGAGGCCTTTGGGGCACGCTGCGTTCTGAGAACCAAGGGTATTTCAAGTGCTGGTCACTTCTGGCAGTTTGTTCTTCTGTTGTGCTACAATAACAGAGGGAGTTTCCAGTAGATAGTCAGCCTCTAGTACCTCCCAGTCCTTAGGTGCCCTGCCGTCAGGGTCAGCAACAAAGTGTCAGTGCTTGGCATATTTCTCCCAAATAGCATCTCATATGGTGAATACTCAGTCGCTGACCACTCTCTCACTCGTAGGCCATTGAGTACAAATGGCAGCCAGTCATCCCATGGTGTTCCTTTCACATGCATCTGCTTGAACAGCTTCTTCTTTAGCTCCTCTTTCAGTTTCTTCTTCCAACAAGTCACACAATAGTCCACGTGTTCCTGCCAGTCCTGTTTGGCTGTGGGTCACAAAGCCATCTCTGTCAGGTGCCAATATCCATTGTCTTGCTCTTTCTCTGCATTCATATATTGCATCATGTGTTCATCCTCCCCTGGCAGGTCTGCCAGGAGCTGTTCACACTTCCTTTGATCCTTCGTCTTACCCTTCTGTAGGATGATCTTCGTCATTTCAAGCTGTGGGCCCTCCGCCACATGCCATTCCTGATCTTCAATGTATAGCATTTGCTGCGGCTGTAGGTCATTGTCAGGTGTCATCGGCCACTCTCGCTCAGATGGAGTTATCTTCGTTTTTCTCAGAGCCAACACCACTGATTGTAATTACCATACTGTGCTCTTTTCCCCCTAAACACCCTCGAGTCATGCTGCCACTGATGTCAATGTCATTCTCTGGTGCACATGACCTAAAAACGTCATGTTGGGTTGTGACATTCTCTAACTTGCATTCATGTGGTTTGTCTGATACAACCCCTTCCAGTGGCCTATTGTTCACTGCCCTGTTTGGTTTCTCGTACTGCGGTACACTGTTAATTTTTAACACTGCACCGTCACTGGTCCATCCAAAATCCAGTTTATTTCTTGCCCTTCTGTCTCCTCCCAGGCTTTAAGGACCCGTTTGTGTGTGTCAGAATGCAGGTGGCACTATTAGTAGCGGCCGTCACCACAGCTATTGTGACTACCTGTAACCTCCCTTGTTCTCCCTGCAGGCACCTATTTGCCAAATGTGTCATTGCACCACTTTTTTCCAGAAGGTCCTCCCACCCCTCTGTTGCACACAGTTGCCTCCCCCAGTACCTAGCCAGCCTGTGTCTCCATCCTTTTCCTCCCCTTTCCCGGAAAGACGTAGAACCAACCCCACAGCGTTATGCGTCACCCACCCCAATCTGTACAGGTGCTGGTACTAGCACCTCATAATCCTGCCCCTCTGTGTGTTCTCCCTCCTTCCACTCCTTGCACCCCCCTCAGCGGCTCTGCTTTACTCACTGTCAGCCACGCACCATCAGCTGCATTCAGAATGTAAGCCCACCTCTGGGCGGACCTTAACTTTTCCTCCACATTCACCTTCCATCAACCTGATTATGTTGTCTGGCAACAGCCGCCATATTGTTGCCCTCACTGCCTCAGCTGTTTCCCTCATGAAAGTTTGTGTAAGCATGTCTGCAAAATCCATAGGGCTTTGATCCCTCCCTATCTTCATCACCTTCATGATATCTTGGGGATTCGTCTGTGTTTCACCATGATCTCTCTCGTCCCTTCCCTGCCGTTACCTTTGCAAAGAGTGGCTCCACTTTAGCGGCTCCAGCTCGTGTCTGCAGGTGTCCGCGGGTGTAGCCAGCTGACAGCCGGCAACCAGCAGCGACTAAACAAGGAAGGAACGGCCCTGGTTAGTTATTAGAGCCTGCACTCTACCCTGACAACCCTGCCTCATTGCAGATTCTCAGACATGCATTGTGTAAGTATCACACTGTGAAACCTAGACCTTTTCCCCCCTTGCAGGACTCTCGGACTTAGATGTGTTTTTCTAGGTGTGTTCAAACAAAGTTGCATTGTGATAGTATTTAATATTGCATTATTGAAGTATTTAAAAATTGCACTGTGAAACCTAGGCCTTTTCCCACCTTGCAGGGCTCTCGGACTTAGATGTGTTTTTCTAGGTGTGTTCAAACAAAGTTTCATAGTGATTGTATTTAATATTGCATTATGTAAGTATTTAAAAATTGCACTGTGAAACCTATGCCTTTTCCCCCTTTGCAAGACTCTCGGAATTAGATGTGTTTTTTTAGGTGTGTTCAAACAAAGTTGCATTGTGAAAGTATTTAATATTGCATTATGTAAGTATTTAACAATTGCACTGTGAAACCTACGCCTTTTCCCCCCCTTGCAGGAATCTCAGTCTTAGATGTGTTTTTCTAGGAGTGTTCAAACAAAGTTGCATTGTGAAAGTATTTAATGTTGCATTATGTAAGTAGTTTAGAATTGCATTGTGAAACCTAGGCCTTTTCCCCCCTTGCAGGACTCTCAGACTTGACCCCCCTTTGTTTTCTGCTATCCTATCCCCACCTACTCTATGGTGCTCTCTGTCTCTCCTGTCTTTTCTAACTGCTTCTCCATTGACTATCCTGCTCTCCTTACTAAATCTGGTAGGAAGAAGTTTAAAAAGGATATCCTGGTCTCCAACCCAGGCCTCCCTATCGCTGACACCTATACCAGTGCCGCCTCTAGGCAAACCTTCACCGACATCCTCTTTGTCGTTCCCTTTGCCAGACCTATGGACTCTTCATATGGTCTCTGTGCTTTCTCCTTATTCTTCTTCTCCCATCAATGGTGGCACCCGGTGGGAGGCCCTCCTGGCCTCCTTCCACTCCTCCTAGGTCATCATTAATGTTTACTTGAATGGTACCGTCTTAGTCCAAGGCCCTCAGGCCAATTTCCTCCTCTTTGATAGATGCTGCCCGCGCCTCATCAATTTCCTCCCTTCTCCTGCTGTACCCTCTCGTCCCTCCACAGCTTCCTCACCTTCCCCTGCTGTCTCCTCCTTGGTTACCCTGTCCTATCCCCTTCCTCTTCTACTCCTCGTCAGGGCGTACCTCTGATTTCTACCCCTCCGCGGAAGTCTTTCAAGGCCGGCAACCTTCTCCATATTGCCACTCTTAATTCTCACTCAGCTGTCAAACACTCCTCTGACATCTGCCACCTCCTGGAGGAACTTGACCTAGATGTCCTGGGTCTCACTGAGACATGGTTCACGACCAGCTCTGTCACAAGCTTTGACACTCTCCTCCCTGACAGCTACAAGATCCTCTCCGTGCCCAGGTCCAAAAGCTCCAGAGGTGGTGTAGCCCTGATCTTCCCTGAGTGGATTACTGCCTCTGTCATTCCTACGCAGGCCTACTCCTCTTTCGAATGCCTCGTCTGCAGGCTCTCTCTCCTAGCCATTCCCTTACTGTGGCTACTATCTATCGGCCACCTGGTCAGATCTCCCCCTTCCTCTCTGAATGGGCGGACCTTTCCTCCTCCCTCGTGGTCTCGACCACCCAACTCCTCCTTCTTGGAGACTTCAACATCCACCTGGATGCTTCCTGTCTTTCTTCTGGACTCTTTCGTGACCTCTGTGACTCTCTCTCACTCTCTATTCTCCCCCCTGGCCCGACTCACTCTGCAGGGCACACTCTGGATGTTCTGATATCCTCAGACCTTCCCCTTTCTATCCCTCTCACCACTCCTCCCTTCTGGAGTGATCACTTTCTCCTTTCCTCCCAGCTCACCCTCTCTTCCCCCCAGGCTTATCCAACTCCAGCACTGCCACCCACCTTCTCGGTTATCCGACCCATGAAGCGTGTGTCAGTTGAGGCTTTTGCCACCACTTTCTCACCTCCCCCTCCCCCTTTGGCTGACTCACACCCTGACACAGCCCTTTCCATGCTCCACTCTGCTATATCTGATACTCTCGATGTTCTTGGCCCTGTCATGAGGATCTGCTTGAAGCCCAAATCCAACTGTAATTCCTGGTACGACTCAGACCTCATCACCCGCAAACGCAAGTGCAGTTTGGCAGAGCGAAATGGCGTGCTTCTGGTTCATCCTCCGACAAACTGGCCTGCAACCTGCCGGTCCGCACCAAGAAGAGAGCTCACATCCAAGCCCGTGTCTCTGTGGCATCTAACAACTCGGCCAAACTCTTTAAAATCTGCAAGGAACTAGAAAAATCCTGCTGCAGTCTCTACCTCTCCTGTCCCCTCCCAGGCCCTCTGCACGGCTCTGGCTTCTCATTTCATCTCTAAAACTCAGGACAACCTGTCCTCTCTCTCTTCCTCTCCCCCTACTGCCTCTACTCCCTGCTCTTCCTCTGGCCCTTCTTCGGCCACCTCCCCTGCCTCCTTCTCTGTCTTTACCCTGTTCTGCCCAGATGAGGTTTCTAGACAAGTCCGATCTATGAAAGTCTCATCAAAACAGGTTCATCCCTGTTTCTCCAAAACCATTAAAGACCACATTGACTCCCTGGCTCCTGCTCTGCCCGACTTCTGCAACCACTCCTTTGCCATTGGAGTCTTCCCATCCCCCCTGAAGCACTCCCTTTTGCACCCTCTTCATAAGAAACCCTCTGCTGACCTGTCCTACTTGGCTAACTATCACACAATCTCCATCACTCCCTTCCTGGGCAAACTCCTGGAAAAGCTGGCCATCTCCCAGCTTAATCTCCACACTGTATCTGTGGGGTATCTTCATGACCATCAGTCTGGCTTCAGAGCTGCCAGAAGCACGGAAACTGCTCTCCTGAACATCCGTGAAGACCTGCTCTACAACCTTGTTTCCAACACCTCCTGTGTCCTCATCTTACTTGTTCTCTCTTCTGCCTTTGACATGGTCAACCATTCCATCCTGCTCAACCGTCTCCGTGATAACCTGGGTATTACCGGTCTGCCCTGGCATGGCTGACTTCTTTCCTCTCTGATCGACCCTCCCAGGTCCAACTGAGGTCCTTCCTCTCCTCTATCTTCATCTCTACCGGTGGTGTCCCCCAGGGGTCTAACCTCTCTCCCTGGCTGTTCAACCAATACCTGGCACTTCTTGCCCACCGCATTGCAGCTCTCTGCCCCAACTTTCAGTGCTACGCGGATGACACTCAGCTCATTTTCATTTTGGCCACCTCTTCTCCGTCTCTCATCTCTGACTGTCTGTCTGCTATCCGGGAGTGGTGTGCCGCTAATGATCTCTGCCTTAATGCCAGTAAGACTGAGATTCTCCTCAGCACACCCGCTCCCTCCTTTTTAGTCGCTCTCTGGCTGGCCTCTCTTGGCCCTCCTCCTGCTCCCAACTGCGAGGCTAAAAACCTTGGGGTCATCTTTGACTCCACACTATCCTTCTCTCCTCACGTCTCTGATGTCTCTAAGAAGTCACACTACCAGCTGCCCCTCCTCAGAGGTATTTTTCCTTTCCTGTCCTTCCCCCAGAAGCTCACTGTCTCCAGAGCTCTGGTTCTCTCTACATCCTAATATACCAACATGCTCCTCAACCTCTCCAGCACTGCCCTGGACCCTGATTTATATGACAGGTCTTCCCCATCCTCCTGCCTGGTCAGTGGACCGGCGTCTGCCATATTGTAACTGTCCCTGGTATCGACCCAACTGCAAGTTAACTCAGGCTTCCGACCCCACACTCCAACCCTGTGCCCTCTACATCATTGACCCTATACCGCCTCTCCACGACCAGCGCTCTGACTGTATTACAGGTGCCTAAGAATGCTCTGATCCAATTGCAGTCCTGTAGTTGCCATTCCAACCCTGCACCACTGTAGCACTCTGAGGCACTGTCTCTTTATGAATCCTAGAGTCCCCTAGTCACGTGTGCAACAGGTACGGCGAAAAACACTTTTTTCACATACATCGTATAGCCCACTCACGCACGTAAGAAGGGGAGCTCCCATGTATCGGTACCAATATGTTACAGGCTCATCCTGCTCCCCCACGACCCTTCAGATACAAATAATACACAGGAGACCAGAAGGAGAGAGAAATGGCTGTGAGGTGACAAGAGATTAACACAGATACAGAAGCTTTCCAGTTTCAAAACTTGTATTGAAATACCTGGGTTGGGATGAATACCTATCTTGCCCTATCTCTACTATGGTTATTGCCTCGACTGATGTTTCTAAGGCTTGTCAATGTCAATAAGTCCCAAAACAAAATCTGTCTGAAGCAAACCTATGCTTGCCCTCGCACTAAAAAGAAAATAGTGTGCCAAAGAAAAACATAAGACAAGGCTGGAGCCAGGTGGCCTTATCTTCAGGTATTGTTTTGCCAGTTCGAAAGACGTCAATTCAAAAGGAGTGCCTTTGGCTCTTAAAGGCACTGCTCCAAAAAAATCTGTTCGCAAAAGTTTTTAGGATTCTCTTGGGGTTCCCTTCCCCATGCTTCTTAAATCTTACAAGTCCTTTAGGCCTCCAGGGTTCCCTTACCGAAGCGTAAGCCTCTCTGATTTCACAGTTTTACAAAGGTTCAGCTCTTCAAGATTGACTCTTACAAGCTACAGCTTTCTTCCTTGGGTGTAAACAGCCTTTCACAATATTTTGGGGGTTTTGCTCCCACTTCATTTTCAGCGTAGCGCCCCCTTTTTCACCTTCTCTCAAGTGGTGCTGTTTGTATCTTCCTTTTAATGCTGGGACAATATCACAGACTTTCGAGACCGCACAGCTTTACTTTCCCCTACGCGCAACCACTCTGATACTTCAGGCCATTCTCTTTCCTTCCATTCGTGCCGCTCGCACGTTTCAGTTTCTCTCCTTTTCTTTCGGGCTGCTTGCATGCTTTAAAATTTTCCTTTTGGCCTCACACACGCTCCGGGTTTCTTGGCATTCAGAAACTCACTGGTTGGCGAGATGCTGTCGGAAAGGTTCGCCGGCTTTGGTGCTGAGGTCAGGGAATCCAGACGTGGGCACCTTGCTCACTATTCTTAGAGAGGCACAGCTCCACCCTACTGATGAGGTCCGAAACACGTGTCTGGGGTTGCTGTTGGTACTTTTGTTCAGAGGAGAATTGCCTAGCATTTCGGTGCTGGACTGCACCACGGCAGGACAAAGACTGATACAATTTGGATATTTCTCCTCTGTGAAATATAGTGAGATAAGGAATCTGGCTAAGGCTCTCGTAACCTAATGTCTGGCAGAGGGACTCCCAGGACTCCCCTTGTTAATTTGTCAGGGTCTCACCACCTACCCCTCACATACCCCTAGGACCTGGACTCCTCCCAGTGGAATGAGCCTCTGCTTGGCCATGGCCCACAGGACTCAGCACGTCCAAATCCGGCTCCTTGGAGACACAGCTCCCTCGTTATGCTGCAACCCTCACACAGTGCAGTGTCTCGGAGTCCCGTTCTCCTCCAGATATTTCGGCGACCTTCAGCTGCAGCTTCCTGTTCTCTGGTTTCCACGGCTCACTCAGCATTCACAGCTTGCTCTCATTCTCTAGTAAAAATGGGTTTAGGAACAATAAGGGATCCCCTGCTGGACTCAGCCATGCAGCCTCCCTTCTGCTATCCTAACTGCTGCCTAACTCTCTGTTGTGTGCTTCACCTTTTATACACCTGGGCCCTTTCAAAGAGTTTGAGGTGTGAGTCCTTGGCATTCTCTGCCTGACTTGCCTAACTCCAATTACACCAATTATTGGGACATGCCTGACTTGCAGCTCTGTAGTCTTCAGAACCCCTCTTCTTCATCCCAGTACTAAAGTGGTATTTTCTATGTGTAATCTGCATTACTCTTTGCATCATCTTCCTCTTCACAATATTTTGTACGATCTTAGGGGAGATGACCCTTTTCCAGTCATCTTAGAGGCGGCCCTAAGAGGGATAAATGGGAGAATGCCCTCAGAATTATCACTTGGCATGGGTTGGGAAGGAAATTAACCTATCCCACCCCCCTAGGCGCTTTAGAGTAAGGTGAATCCCATAACTACACTTACAATGTACCAGGGGGGAGGGGTGTGCGCTAGGAAATCCTGTACAAACACAATATTAAATATAAAAAGACTTAGTGTGCACATATAAGGAAGCGCCATTTTTGTGGTTATGGTAGAAACATTCGGGCCAGCATGGCTGCGTGGTAAACACAGACCCAACGAAGAAACCTGAACAGGCCCAAGAGCCGATGAGCGAGAGACCCACGCTGCTAGCTCCCATAGTAACTTCCTTTGTTCCTTTTTTGTTGCAAATACTTGTTATCTCAAGAAGGAATGTGCCCTGCAAGGCCGTGAGACAGTACTAGGTGCCTCGCAATGCATGTTTAGAACAGCCAGGCCAAAAGCAGACCTCTAACCCCCACCCAGCCCACCAGGAGCTATGACACCCACAACTGCCACAGTCCAAGACCCCTAAATTCTGCGATAGTAGGTGACCCCAGACCGCCAACCATGAACCCAGTGGTCATACAAGATCTAAAAGAATACGGCTATTCCACCTTATTTCATAATAACATGCTTTGTAATACGGGGTACAGGGTAGAACAAATTATAGTCCAAAGCCAGGGTTGAAACCTTGGGTGCAGAGAGTGTGATATGGACTGAGTAAAGAATGTTTGAGTCAGCATGATCTTAAGCCTTCCCCTGTGCCAGTCCCCGAGTTTCCCAGGTGCACGCCATAATGATAGAGTTGCATTGTTTTACATAATTACTCATTGCGAACTTGACGTTGGTTTCCTGGAGATGATGAGACCAGCTGACCGCACGTGATGGAAGACGGACGGACGGGCTGGCACCAATAGCGTCTTGGTATCCCCTATGCAGCAGGCTGCCCATGTTTAGAGTCTCACCATGATGGCCATGATGTGAAAAGTTTCAAAACTCTATCAACATCCCATAACTGTGAATACCTCGCCTTAGGAGGTTTGAGCAATTTAATTCCCCTCAACAATCTGCATATTAAAGGATTTTCCCCGACCGCTAACCCCTCTACATGGGGATGACCCACTGATATCACTGAGCGAGACGTATTAACGGTCCTGTTAGCCTTGCCTTCTGCCACCATCTGAGTTAGGAAATTAGCTACCTGCACCACATCTGTTCTAGAAGGATGCATGTTCCTCTCTGCACACCAGCTATGCCAATTTGTCCACGCTGATCTGTATGCCTTTCTGGTCCCTGGTGCCCAGGACTCTTAGATAATACGTTCAGCCTCACCCGATAGTCCAAGCCTAGCACAGGATCCCCTGAAATCACCCATGCAATTAGGCTGCCTGTTCTCACCAGTGATTGGCTGCCTACAGTGGGGTCCAGCACGATCATCTCGCTCTTAGTATGAGCTAACAGGTTGTCAGGCGTCATCGCCAGAAGATTGGAGAACCAAGCTTGGCCCCTCCAATCCAGAGTCCTTAGAATCAGAGACACCTGCTGCCTCCTCACCTGGGCCAATGTCCTCGCTATCATTGAAAATGGCAGGAATGCATATTCTGTGTTCGGCCCCAAGTATGGAGAAATGTGTCCGTCACCTTCGCATTGGGGTCTGTCCTCCACCTGAAGAACCGGGGTAACTGCTTGTTCAACCTCAATGCAAACAGGTTGGTCTGACATGGACCCCATCATGCCGTCAGCTCCTGGAATACTCTCTCGTCCAGCTTCCAATCGCTGGCATCCCTGAGGAACCTGGAGTTCCAGTCGGCTACCTCGTTCTGTTCACTTGGCATGTATTCTGCCATCACCGACACCTTTCTCTGTAGGCTCTGCAAACATTCGGGATCTTGTGCCGACCAGTCTGTTTAGGTATCTAACAGCTGACACATTGTCCATCTTGAGGAGCGCAGAACATTGTGCTCTCTCCTGCGTCCAACATCTCACTGCAAACGAACCGCAAGCAGTTTTAGGCAGTTGATGTGTAGGTCTTATTCTTTCTCTGACCACCTGCCTCCTGTCAACAGATCTCTGCATCGGGCACCTCAGCCACATCTGCTGGCATCGGACTCTATTATTGTAGGTAAAGTGTTTGAGTACTATGGGGTTTGATTCCACTTGCGCTAAACTAGGGTACTTCTTAATGTATTCATTTGAAAATATTGATTCTAGATGTATGCTGTGAAATCATGGGTGGTGGAGGTGTAGCCCACACCTCTGTATAGGATTGGACTTAGTTGTGTTCCCAGATACCTCACGTTTTCAGGTCTCCTGTTTGCTTCACTGGCGCAGAGGCAGCACAAACACCTACCTCCCTGTTGGGTCTTGGCACCTGGGATACAACAACCACAGATCACCGTAACCCTCTGGGGAAAGATAACGTGGTACGGGCTATCCGTTCTTTACGGTTAGTTTCACCAGCACGGACGAAGCGAAATGCACCTAAAGTACATGCTAGGAGTGGTTTAGGCATGCGCCTCATGCAAGGGTTAACATGCGTGATTCTTTCTTGTCTTCCGGTGTCTGAGTCTCTGTGAACTGTTAGCGTTTCCCCGAAAACGTGGCTCCCTTCTGTGGTGAAGGAACAGCAGTGTGTAATAAAAGCTTTCACTTATCTCTAGTTGTATGTGGGGCATGGGGTGTGGATTCAGGCGGGCTGGAGCCCCGCGTAGGCGTGCCTCCAGGAGTTCATGGGTAGCACGTCCTCTCTCTCCTGCTTCCAGAATTGTGAGCGCATTCCCTCAGGCGCGGCTCACGCATGCGCATTCGTGCAGGCGTGGCTGTGGGCGTGTTGGTCTGTGAAACGTAGTTTCCGGCTGTTCTCCATCCCTGAGCCTTGTTCTTGCAAAAAAGGATGGAGAACACGCCTGGAAAACCTGGTTGAGTGCCTCAGGGCCTCCCAAACCCCCCCCTAGCAGCCTCCATAGGGGTGACTACACCCTCCACTGCCCCTATAACAGCCCCAGTCCTGAAAGTACTCCCCCTCCCTCCTGCATGCCCAGGTTTAGAGGGGTGCCTATGGTGAAATTGGCGGAGGAGTTGAGGAGCATGAATGTTTTGTGCAGGTTCCCAGGATCTATCTTCTGGGCCATACCCTTTCCAGTCTACCAAATACCATAAATTACGCCGTCTGAGGCGTGAGTCTAAAATGGCCTTGACTTCATACTCTGGGTACCCTTCTATCAAAACTGGCGGGGGTTTACTAGCTTTCATGGAGGGTGGTGCTGGCTTAAGTAGAGCAACATGATATACAGGATGTATTTTCATGTGTTGAGACAAAGTCAGTTTCACTGCCACTGGACCAACCAAAGACTCAACAGGGAACGGGCCAATAAAACGGGGACGGAACTTGCGTGAGCGTTGGAGGTGGAGATTTCGTGTAGAAAGCCACACCCTATCTCCTACATGATATATTGGACTTGGTCTCCTTTTCTTATCCACGTGCAACTTGTAGGTTTGTTTGGCTTGGTCTAAATTGCCTTGTATGGTTTGCCAGATGCCTTCTAGCTGCTTCTTTTTTTCTCCTGCTGCGGGAACCTCTGGTATGTTTCCTTGGGGCACCGGCTGAAAACGTGGATGGTGTCCGTACATGCTGTAAAACTGTGTTGCTTTTGTGGATGTATGGATTGCATTGTTGTAAGCCAGTTCTGCCAGCCAAATAACCTCTGCCGAATCATTGTCTCTACCTTGAGTTAGACATCGCAGATATTGCTCCAGGGTTTGGTTTAAACATTCGGTCTGAACATCGGTTTATGGATGATAACTGGTAGATAGTCGTATGTCGATGCCTACTGATTTGCAGAACGCCTGCCAGAACCGTGAGGTGAACTGAGGACCTCGATCCGAGATTATGCAATATGGTATACCATGCAGCCGGACCACATGCTGTAAGAACAAGTCCGCCATCGTGCTAGTCGAGGGAGTACCTTTGCAGGGAATAAAATGTCCCATCTTGGTGAGTTAATCTATAACAACCAAAACAGTGGTGAAACCTTGACTATGGGGTAGCTCTACGATGAGATCTAGCGAGATAGTGTGCCATGGCGTTGGGGGTGTTGGAAGTGGTTGCAATGGACCCGCTGGCTTTCTGTGTTCAGTCTTGTTCCTCAAGCAGGTTTCGCAGAAGGAAATGTAGCGTTGGACGTCTTTCTTTAGACATGGCCACCAGATGTGGGGATTGAGTAACTATACTGTCTTAGCCGTTCCTGGATGGCCCACAAATGGTGAGTTGTGACACCACTTGATTGCTTGTTGCTGGAGTGGCACACTGGGTAAATACAATGCAGATTTGTGAAATGGCAATCCGTCTCTTACTGTTTGATCTCTGTCCTGTGCTGCCCACTGGGCTAATTCCTGTGCTGACATCGCCTTCCTGATATTTTCAAACATGGCATCCACTACTACCACAATTCCTACGATGCGTCTTGGATCCACCATGGGTTTGGGTTCTTCAGTTGTTTCCAATTCTGACTTGCCTGGGTTAGGTTCAGGGTATCGTGAGAGAATGTCTGCTTTTCGGTTCTCTACATCTGGGCGGTATATTACAACAAAATCGTATTCTGAAAACTGCATGGCCCATCTCAGTTTTCTGGGACTGAGGCCCTTGACTGACTTTACAAATTGTAAATTGCGGTGGTCGGTGTAAAAGGTAACAGTATGCCGGGCTCCCATTTGGTAGTTGTGCCACTCGTCGAATGCTGCCTTGATAGCCAACAGTTCCTTGTCAGCTATCACATAATTTTGTTCAGCTGGTAACAGCCTACGGGAATAATAAGCGACTGGGTGCAGTTGTCCATTGTCATCACGCTGGGATAGGATGGCCCCGATGGCATAGCTGGAGGCATTGGTCTCTACTACGTAGGGTTTGGCTGGATCCGGATGTTGGAAGACAGGAGCCATAATAAATGCCTTCTTCAGTGCCTGGAACCCAGCTTTGGTCTTTGCATCCCATTGAAATGGTACCCCTTTTCGTAACAGCTGTGTAATTGGTTGCACCTTCTTAGCGAAACCTTCTATGAAACGGTGGTAGAAATTCACAAAGCCCAGTACGGTCTGGCCATCTTTCACAGTGCCTGGGGAAGGCCAGTCTATAATGGCTTGCACCTTTTTCTTGTCCATAGTGACCCCCTGGGGTGACAAGATGAACCCCAGAAAATCTACTGTCTGGTGGAACTCTCATTTCTCTCATTTTGCATACAGCTGATGTTCTCGCAGCCTCTGAAGCACCACTTTTACATGGCTCTTGTGTTCTTCTGGATTTTGTGAATAGATCAAAATATCATCGATGTATACGATAGCAAACACAGCCAAGTAGCCACACAATACCTCATCCAAGAAGTGCTTGAACGTTGCCGGAGTGTTACAAAGCCCGAAGGGCATGACCTGGTATTCATACAGGCCGAACTTAGTCCGGAACACTGTCTTCCATTTGTCGCCCCGTCTCATAACCACCAGGTGGTATGCCCCGCGTAAGTCCAGCTTTGTATAGATCATCGACCCACTCACCTGATCTAACAGTGCGGGAATCAACGGTATTGGGTAGCGTTTTTTATAGTAATCTGATTGATTGCCCTATAATCAATGCAGGTTCATAAGTCCTCTGTCTTTTTAGGCATGAAAAACAAGGGTGAGGAGACGGGGGACGTAGAATGCCTGATAAAACCACTTGCCAAATTAGCGTCGATGTAGTTCTTCAAGTGTTCGTTCTCTGCTTCCGTGAGTGCGTATATCTTACTGCAGTGTAATACAGCGCCCGCCTCCAAGTCAATCCTGTAGTCGAATGATCGGTGCAGGGGTAGGGTCTCGGCTGCAGCTTTGCTAAAGACATCTCGGTACGTCTCGTACTCCTTGGGTAGTTCTAGCTCCGTACTCGCACCGACAACGTGAGGAACGCTTTCTGGTATTCCACAGGTGGTATGGCAATGGACTGAGTCAAATTGTAGCACACCCGTGGTCCAGTCCACCAATGGGTTATGGAGCCTCAAACATGTTAGGCCCAAGATAAACCCAGATTGCGGGGCAGCGATTACATCAAAACTGACGGTTTCCTGATGTGACTTCCCGCATTCCAAATGCAGGGGTTGCATTTGTGTGATGGGCCCCGATACCAGCAGTGAGCCGTCCACAGATTTCACCTCCTCTGCCTGCATCTTGCGGTTCAGTGGAAGGCCTAACCTTAGAGCTACTTGTTCATCCACAAAATTACTGGTAGCACCTGAGTCCACCATTAGCGACACCGGGGTGCGCTTTCCTTGCCAGCTCAAATGGCCTGCGAGCATTACATGAACCGCCTGGTTGTGATGCGTGTTTGCCAATAACCTTGGGGTGTCTTTAGCTCCGCCCATCCCTTCCACCTTTACGGGCGAGCTGTTGCATTTCCTGAAGACACTCCTTTAGCTGGCTTCACTAAACATTCCTGCACAAAGTGGCCTGCCTTACGGGAGTAGAGACATAACTTATCTCTCCTTCACTTCTCCTTCTCCTCCTTAGTCAGTGGCCCTCGAACTGTTCCGATCTGCATCGGTTCGTCAGTCCCCTTGTCGGGTGCCTTTGTTGTCTTTTGTTGATTCAATCTCACAATTGGTTTAGCTTCCCATCTTCGTCGATCTTGACATCGCTCGTTTGGCCGCTGATCCAACATGAGTGCCAGGTCAATCATCGTAGAACATGAATCAGGTTTTGGGTCGACCTGCACTACCAGGTCTTTTAAGTCCTCCCTTAAGGCTTGGTAGAATAGGGCCATTCATTTTTCTTGGGGCCAGTCGGTTTCCATAGCTAACCGATTGAAAGCTGTAACGTAGGATACCAGGTCCTTACTTCCTTGCCTAAGCGTCAACAGTTCCCTGTCCTTGATCAGAGTCGCTGCCCTGCGGTTGAAAATCTTTCCAAACTCCTCAAGGAATCTATCGCAGCTGTACAGCAAGGCGTCATCTTTGCATACCAAAGGCGCGCCCCACGAAGCTGCGTCCCCAGTGAGGTAGGAAATTACAAACGCTGTATGGGCCTGACCTGTCCTAAACCATGCCGGTTTCATCAAAAAGTGCAGCAGACCCTCATGATGAACTGGTTAAAGTTCTGCAGATCCACATGGTACCTCTCTGAGGCTACCAGGGGCAAAGGTGGTTCTGTGGAGACATGCACTTGCACTGGTGTGGGTGGGGTTGCCAGGACAAGGGCGTCGCCTGGGTCTGGTTCTGGACTGTTAGAGCGTGGACCTGACCTGCCAGATCCTGGTAGTCCTGCCTGGTTGCTGCTAATTCGGCTTTCAGCTCCTGGAGAATGGTCACTACATCTGCCATGGTTGTGCTTCCTGGGCGCCTGACAATACGCAGGCTCGCAATTTCTGGCAGGTCTCCTGTTTTCTTGACTGGCGCAGAGGCAGTACAAACACCTACCTCCCCATTGGATCTAGGCACCTGGAATACAACAACCACAGGTCACCGTAACCCTCGGGGAAAGAGGGTTAGGGTCCGTTGGATGGATAGGTAGGGAGAGCTCAGGGTAACCGGAAAGAGGGTTAGGGAAGTGAAGTGGATGGGTAGGGGGACTTTAGGGATTGGATTCTTGGGCCTGTTCCCATCAGGATATTGACAAATACTGTTGCAAAGTATATTTCCAGTGGGTCAAGTACAATGCTGATGTTCAGCAGGCAGGTTTTACTGGGGACTGTGCCCGTCAAATATATGATTTAAGTGAAACACCTACAGGCCAGCAGGCGCGGTGTATAGCTCTACCGAGTGTTCAGGCAGACCTTCATGAATGTTAATTGTAAAGACTGGTAGGGGGTGTCTGTACTTCTGCTCTCTATATGGTAGAGGAGAGGCACAGAGGACCCCAGCCAAGATTCTCTATTTGGTAGCAATGGACGAGCAATCAAGGCCTAGCTTCTCAGGAGGTGATGCGGGCTGGTTCTTAAGTACAGTGTATTCCCCGATCCCCCACAAAGAAATGTCCACACACTGTTTTACTGAAAACACAGTCTTTATATAATTAATATTCAAAGGTATGTACCCGATCACAATAACGCACTTTGTACTTGGAAGTCAACAATGATAAATATATACAATTCTAAAGTGGTACCACCAATGTTATCGAATCTCATTAAAGTGCATCAACTGTACGGTCAAAATGTCACACAGATCAATAATGAGGAAACCAGCAATAGAGATAGGCAGGAACGTAAGATGGTTAAAACGGTAGTCCTATTTCCTCCTATTAAGGTTTTACCCCCCCAATGTACCTGGTGGAGTAGAGTTCTCCGAAGATGTGTCGCCCGATCCTTCTTGAGTGAGTCCCTTTAAAGCAGGAGCCACGGATCGTCGAGAGGCGTTGAGGAACTCAGCGTTTGGTGTCAGGGAATCGACGGCCCTTCTTGAGTGCCCTCCCTTTAAGGCAGGAGACACGGGTCGTCGAACGTCCGACGGCGAACAGGTTGAACTACGCTGTGAAGTGTCAGCTTTGTTCCTAGCGGTGCTCGTTGACGACAGAGCGTTGGCGTCCTGCAAGGAAGAGGCGTGCGGGGCACCTCGGTGACGATAGTTCTGGACCGCAAAGAGATGATGAAGAACTGTGGCCCAGCAAGGGCATCGAGTCGTCGGCGTCTCTGTGGTCCTTAGGTGGCGGGAAACCCACCGGTGGATGCTCCTCGGCGCGTTGACGGTCGGGCCTTCTCCAGTGGGATAAAGCGGGCGACAATGCAGATGAGAGCGTCCGATGATCAATTGAAGTTCTTAGGCAAGCGGGAGCACGGCGGCTCCGGTCGGCGACGGCGGTCGTCGACAGTGGTGGACAAAAGTCTGAGTGCTTCTCTTTGAGATTTCGCGGCAGTCCCCGTCTCGGGTCGGCAGCCTGTCGAAGGTCTGTCTAACAGGGAGCTTTGGCAAAGATCAGCTGTGCACGATGGTCCCTCGTAGCTCAGGAAGAGGGCGCCTTACCAGGTCCTCTCTGGGTCAGTCCTTGGAGACACAGCAGCTTTCAGATTGTGAAGGAGAGCAACAGCACTTCTTCTCGTCCAGCGGGGCTTCAAGGTCAAGCTTCAGTTACTCCAGTTACTCCAGTTACTCGTCGTAGTGTACTTCAGCTTCTGAACACGATTCCTAGCAGTGAGAGGTCCCCAGATATACTGTTGATCTCCCATTCATTCTGCTGGGTCACACTCAAGCATCCAATCACGACTAAGGGCATTCATGCAGGCAGCCAATCAGGTACACAAGGTATTCAGGCCATTCACTTCTCTCCAGACACTCACAACAAGTTATGTGTATTGGGACAAGTACCGAGCCATTCAACACTCCAAACTGCATTCATACCGGTTTCGGGCAGGGCTGTCTCAGTCATTGTGTCAACCACCAGATACTAGACATCCACAACACAGAATGCATATTCGTCACACACTCTATTCACCCGGGTCCCACACACAGGAGGTACCCACAACATACATCACTGGGAAGGCTCCAGCTAGTCTGGCCGGGCCTTCACAACAACACCATATATGGCACTTCCACCCAACAGCCAGTCAGGGGGAAGGGACAGAGTCAGGGCTTCCCAGAACCTTGGGAAAACAAGGTAACAGGCAATAGAAAGCAAGAGGCCACAGGGGCCATCTTGTTTCCTATCAGGAATCAACTGATCCCAATGGCAGGGCCGGGGTATCCCCAAAATGGAGGATACTCTGCGCACCTGTCAAATTCAGCATGGAGCTGCCACCAGCCCATACCCTGCTCTGCGGGCCACCCACAGGTGCCCAAAAACATACACTAGGGGCACAGGGCTATCCCACGGGTCCGTTCACCAAACCAAAAGAGAGAGAGCTGCACCGCCAGGAGTCCCACATGAACTCCTGTGCAGAAAACACAACAGAACACACTATAAAAAGCAGTAAAGGACAAGCATACGGAGGCCCTGTCCCTCTGATGCATTTCCAGCATCACATTAACAACATACGCTCTGCGTGTGCTGACTGCTTCCCAGTTCTCAATAGACGCACGCTCACAGCGTGAAACTAATAGAATCAGAATCGTTATCAATATAATGAAAGGTGCCACCGGGCCTCAGAGCTGACTCGTGAAAACACTAACCGTCACGTAATTATTATGCGAGCAGTGCCGAAATGAAAAATAGTCCTGCCGTGCTTCGATTAACTGTTTGTTGGCCTGGAAGGGTGCGGTTGCCGGAGCACTCGCCCTGTCGCAACTGCAACACTTAAAGTATATTTTGCAGAAATGCTCCAGCACAACCCTGTGCTCACCGCGCTTGCACCGCTGCCCCCAATGCTAGTGGTGCCAGGTCAGCACTGTAAATAAATTGAATTCAATTGATATTTTATTTCTATCGCGCTCATACACAAGTGTTTCAGAGCGCGGCAATGGAAGGGAAGGGGAACAGAGAAGAACAAAACAACGATCTTACTAGGCCCAGTGACATTGAGAATGTGCAAGTGCATGGGAGAGGGGGAGGTGGAAAAGTGCATGGAAGGGGGGAGAAAAGGAGAGTGCGGAGCAAGGAGAAACAGATTAATAATAATAAACAAACATTTACACAAAATGGCAATAATAAAGATATAAACTTAACTCGCTGCCCAAGCAGCAAAGAAAGAGGACAATGTCAAGATGGTGGCAGTGTTTATGGGACTTGAAGTGAGATGATTGGTCTGGGAGATCACGTGTTTAATGAAAGACCAATAATATATGAACTACCAAAGACCCAAACTTTATGGGCGTTCCAATTTGTTATTCAAATGTTGTATATATTATTGCTTGGTTTTCTGCTGCTCGAGAAGTAAAGTTGAGAGAAAAGCATACTCCCAGCCTCGGTTTGATGCTTGTATTATGCCCCAGGACGCCCGTGGTTAGGCCTTGCCCCCCGTACCTGAATGAGACGCGGGACACAGGTCTGACCTCTTCGAGTTCTCTGCGGGCACGGGTACGCCCACTTTATTTGACTGACATGTGCGACGGCGAGCGCCGCAGTCACGCTCACGTGATACCATCACATTCCTCCTTTTCCATTACAAAAACCAACGTGGCCGTTTTGCATAACTCACTATCAGCATGACAGACACATAGGTACTCAAACATAAACATACAGTGCGCCCAATGCGGGCAATGCGCGTAGACACCGGTTGGTCATCTCAACTTGGGTCCATGAGGTAGTGCTTGAATCGGGCCAGACGCTGACACCCCTCTTGGCGGGGATAGCGTCCCTGCGTCATGGGTTCTCCTCCCGCTGCTGCCGAGTCACCTTGTGTCAATTCTGGGTCCCCTGTATCTTCCTTCGGGGACGGCTCTTTGCCCACAGTTCGGACGGGACGTTTCTGCTTACATAGTTTGTTTCTCCCCTCCTCCAACCTTCCGAAAGAAGCTTGAGTTTCTGGTCACCGCCGCTCTCTGACCTTCAGTAGTCACCATGGACCCTTTTACCTGGTTTACTCCCATTGGCACAGGATCATAATTGAGAAACAGCTTTCCTTCCGGGTGGCAGTTCCTCACCAGGACCATGTCACCCACCTCAATGTCTGGTGGTCTTAACCAATGTCAGACATTCTCCCTCTCGTTGTGCACTCGCCGGTCCTCCGACGTCACCTGGTTGTCAATGATGCCTGCCAATCGGCCCTTTGTCTCTGGAATGAGCCCTCTCGGGCACCTGTTGAACGGGGTTTCTGCAGGGGTCCCGCCGTTGACTGATGTGGGGTAGCCTGATTCTCTCAAAGTAACTGGTACAGGGTTCTTTTTAGTTCACCTCACTGCCATTGGGCTATGCAAAATATCTTATTTGCTTGTTTGTTTATTTATTTATAATGCGCACCTCACCCGTAGGTATCTGGGCGCAGGACAAGCTAATGCAAATTCTTCGTTTACAGGCAGAAATAAATGTTAAACAATAAAAATAATTTTGTTACAAAGCAGAATAGTCTATTCAGTGCAATATATAACAAGAATTTTAAAAAAGTGTTCACAGAGGAGAGGCAAAGGCATTAAGGAATAGCATAAATAATTACAAGCGGAGCATGAGGGAAAAAAATTACATATATACATGATAAGGCTGGTACATTATTGAGGGTCATTGTTGGTGATGAGCCAGTTTTTCATGTTATGTCTGAAAAAGGAGAGGGATTGGCTAGATCTGAAGTTGGCAGGGAGAGCATTCCAAAGTTGGGGAGCCAGTACCGGGAAGCTATTGCCTCCTGCTTTTTGGAGTTTGTATCTGGGCACTTGTAGGAGTCCCAAACTTGAGGATCTGGTGAGTCTAGCGTATTGTTTTGGCCCGAACTTGTCAGCAAGATATTGGGGGGCTGCATTATTGAGGCATTTGTGGGTAAGAGATGCAGTTTTAAGTTGCATTCTTTCTTTGATAGAGAGCCAATTGTGGTCTCTTCTTATGGAGGAGACATGTTGTTTGCGCGGGATGCTCAGGGCTGTCCTAAGAGCGTTATTTTGCAGAATCTGCAGTTTTTCCGTGATGTATTAGTTGGCCCCAGGGTATATTCCATTACAATAATCGATTTTTGAAAGTATTAGGGCTCTGGACAGAGTGATGCAGCTTTTGGTGGCGAGGTAAGGTTTACAGGCTCGGATGAGCTTGTAGGTGTAGGCACTTGCCGAGGCAGTAGCACTGACCTGTTTTCTCAGATTTAGGGCAGAGTCTAGGTAAAAACCTAACGTTTTTACTTCGCTGGCGACTTTTATGATGTTGCCATCGATGTTAAAGGAGTGATATTGTTTGCCTAATTTGGAAATATTGGTGGGAGTGGCTAGGAGGAGGAGTTCTGTTTTTCATCATTCTGGCAGAGACCGTGTGTGGCCATCCATGCCTGAATCAGAGTCACCTGTCAGGGGAATGAGGATCTGGGTGTCATCCGCATAGTTCGTGTAGGTGATACCCATGTCGTCCAAGTCATCAAACAGTGGTTTGGTAAAGGAGCTGTACATGGTTGCAGAGACACATGAACCTTGTGGGACTCCACATGTAATAGGGATTGGGTCTGCAGCCGCAGATGCCAAGAACACTCTCATCGACCTGTTGCTTAGAAATGATGAGGCTGTAGCTTCCGGAGAGAAGTGTGATGTGGTAGAGAGGTGGTTGCATAGGAACTTATGGTCAACCAGGTCGAAGGTGGCCGATAGGTCTAGAAGGAGTAGGAGGGCTGAGTGTCCTTTGTCTTTGAGGTCGTCTATTTGTATTTTCAGGTCGATCAAGGCGGTTTCAGTGCCATGTTGTGGCCCGAAGCCTGATTGTCAGAGATTGAGTGTGCGTATGAAGCACTCCGCCTCCCCATTTGCCCTCGGCCATCCAGGCATCACTTTCCTGTGCGTTATGCCGCAGTCATCAATAATTTCTGCAAAACCTCCTCCGTGAAATGACGGCCCATTGTCAGAGCAGATGGCACGTGTGAACCCATGAGTGGTGAACACTTTTTCCATGACCTAAATTATCTGTTCACACAATGTCGATTCCACGAGCTTCACCTTGACCACTAGTTGATCATGACTAGAAAATGCATGCCTCTCCCTGTCGATCCAAGGTCTACATGTACCGCGTCCCAGAGCTCGTTTGCTTCTCGCCATGGACTCAATGCTGGGCTCCTTGTTTACTGGGGCAGCTGCTTGGCACCATATACACCTGCCAACATAGTCATCCATCTTTGTCTCCAGCCCCGGGAACCATACCTTGGGACGCAGTCTTGCCTTCATCTTCGCTGTGCCCTGGTGGCCACATTGGGCTAGTTCCACCACTCTTCCTAACAAAGTCCTTGCACTACTATCTGTCGGTCTCGTAACAGCAGCCCTTCTTCTGTTACCGAGAGTTCATGCCGGACTTGCCACAGCTGTTCCAGTTCACGTTGTATTTCTTGGTCCCTGTGCGAGGTATATAGCAGCACTGACTTCTAATCGCTGTCCACTATGGCCCCCTGAATCAGCTGGATGCATTTGTCCTCTCTCGCGGCCTCTGTGACCTCTTCAAGTGCCATGGCTATGGGCTTTTCTGCACCAACCACCAGGCGGACATATTCCTCACTGCCCACACACGCTGTTTGCTCCTAGTCACTGCCACCTCTGGGATGCGTTGATAAGTAGTCCACCGGGTTGTGGGTTCCCGGACTGTAGTTCAGCTTCACTCCGTACTCCATGAGGGCCAGCATCCAACACTCTATCCTGTGGGGTGGTTTCGATGAGGAGCCTGCCAGGATGGGAATCAGTGGCTTGTGATCTGTGATCAGCAATACAGGCTTCCCAAGATGTTGATGCGGAAGTGTCAACAGCCCCACAGGATCGCCAGCGCCTCCCTCTCAATCTATGAGTATCTTTGCTCAGTTGCAGTGAGTGCCTTGCTAGCAGAGGCAATGGGTTTCATTTGCCCTTGGTTGTCTGGCTGGAGGAGTACTACCCCTAGCCCGACCGGGCTGGCATCCACAATAATCTCGGATTCCTTCCCCGGATCGAAAAATGCCATTGTTTCATCACCCCTGAGTGCTTTCTTGATGGTGTCAAAAGCCTCTTGTTCTGCCTCCGTCCACACCGAGGTGGTGTCCTTCCTAGTCAGGATCCTGAGGGGTTCTGAGAGGGTTGCCAAGTTCGGGATCAACCTCCCGCAGTAAGTCACCATGCCAAGGAAGCTCTTGACCTCCGAGATGTTGCCTGGAGGTGACGCCTCTTGATTGTCCCTGACCTTCTGCGGGTCGGTCCAGTGAAATTACGTTGGCATGAAACAGGAACCCAAAGAAGTTGATACTGAATTTGAGAAATGTGCACTTCTCATGGTGCAGTGTCAGTCCCAGTTTCTTGATCCTCTCCAGTGTCTTCTCCAGACGAGTCATGTGTTCAACCTCTGACGTTGCATATACCAAAATGTCATCATTCAAGTTAATTACCCCCTCCAGACCTGCAAGGGCGCCCCTGATGACATTTTGAAAGACCTTGGCCGCCGAGTAGATGCCGAAGCTTAGGCGCTTATATTGGTACAGCCCTTGATATGTCGTGAAGGTTGTTATATAGCGCGAGTCCGGGTGTAGTTCTAACTGATGGTATCGGGACCACAGATGGAGTTTGGAAAACACCTTGGCCCCTTTTAGTTCCCCCACTACATCATCTAGTGTTTGTGTGATGTGCCTTTCGCGTCGGATGGCGAGGTCGGGCAGCCTCATGTCCACGCAAATGCGGACCGCCCCTGGCTGTTTCGGTTTGGCTGCCACCAAGGTGGGGTACGCCACCAGGGTGGGGCCCTCTATCTTTTCAATTATGTCCATGTCGACAAGTCTGGAGCTCTTTCTCCACTTGCTCCCTTAAGTGGAATGGTATGCGCCAATGCTTTAGTGCCACTGGGCGTACAGTTTCATCAATGTGAAGCTTAATGGGTTCACCCTTGAGCTTCCCAACCCCTCTGAACAGCTCAGCAAACCCTCCCAACATGTCATTGATGTCTTCCACGTGCCCCGTAAGGGCAAAATGTACAATCCCCAGCGCCTCCGATGCCGCACAGCTGAGGAGAGAGTGCGGACTGATGTCTGTTACGAAGAATCTCGCCGAATGGCCTTGTCTGCGTGGGTAACCTGGGCTACAAACGTGCCTCGTAGGGGTAGCGGGTTGGTTCCTCGGAACGAGAATATTTTGACGTGTGCCTTTCCTACCACCGGAGGCCCTGGGAGTGCCTCATAGTGGCGGGCTGCTAGTACGCACACGGAAGCCCCTGTGTCCACTAGCACTGGGGTTGCTTTCCCACATACTGCCATTGTGCACGTGGGTTGCTGCCTTCTCATTTTCACGGAGTCAATACTGGATATGAAGAAGACCTCCTCTTCCTCCTCCTCTTCTTTGGCTATTTCTAGGTTTTGCATGTCTTGTTCAACCGCAGCCACCTGTCTTTGACGCTGCGGCATGTCACTGACCATTCGGCTTGGCCACCTGGGAATGGCAACTGGGGCGGCGGCACGGCACATTCTTGCAAAATGTCCTGCAGCGTCACGCTTACCTGGTCTCCACGGGGGCGTCACACATTGCTGCACGAATGACGTCTACACTGGCATTGCACGGGCCTGAGTGATGATGCTTGCACGCGTCTTCTCCCTCACTATCACTTCCCAGGAAGCGTTTGCCTAAAATGTCGAAACAAGATATTAGCCAGCCATGAGGAGTGGGTTTGGTTCCCACCTCCCGTAACCTCCTAATGCCCCTCTCTGCCTCACCTTGGTTTTTTTTAATGGTGGGCTCTACGTCCTGCGATCTCTAGCAGGGGCGCAATATGTTCAGTCTTTCCCTGGATCAAGTTACTTCACTGATCCTGCGGGGCTGTAGCGGAGTCTTGAATAGCTTGACTCAGCAGGTAAGTCTCTATGCCAATGGATGTTTGGTATAGTTGCTTAATGTCCTTATTGCCCAAGTTTTGACTTTTGTTCTCTTTTCTTTCAGATGCAGCCTTGGGCGGTTTTCAGATGAAGATTTGCCTCTTCCTACGACGCTGAACAGATTTCCTGCAGGTGAGTATTAGCGCGAGTGCGTGGCGCTGAATATCTTTATAAATGTTTTCTTTCTCGTGCGCGACTAACCTGCTGTTCTTTTCTTTTTCTGCAATGCAGGTGCGGCGCGGCTCTGGAGCCGCGATTGGATGAACCGCTTCAATGAAATCCTAGAAGAAAGCAGACTCCAGGTGAGTATTGGCTATTCATGCAGATGCCTTCTTTTCTGCAGGTGCGACGATCCGGAGAGCAGCTGAAGGTGCAGCCTTTTGGATGGAATGCTTCAGGTAAGGCCTCAATTGCTGTTCCAATTCCTGTTCCTTTCTTTACCTTCTTCTCAGATGCCGATGGATCGTGATCCCAGGACAGGCGTGGCTGTTGAAGTTCGGGTACTGGAGCTAAGCAGACACGGTGAGCGTTACAATGCAGGAGTGCAGAATAACGCGAAGCGTGTTCTTTTTGTAGGGTGTGGTTTAAATAGCCTTGCAAGTAGTTCCAGGTAAAGTATTCCCTCCAGCCTCATCCTGCAATCTCAGGTAAAGTAGTCCCTCAGCCACACCCAGGGTAGGCTGGAAGGCCCAGCCCATTAGGCTGGGCTGTATATAGTCCCATGCAGTTTACCACCAGATAGAATATTATGAGCCTGGTGCCAACGGCACCAGGACTGAGTCCAGGAAGTCCTAAGACAACCTTTTGGGGCTTTATAAGCCCTTATGGGTGCCAGTAACTGGGGTAGGCCCGTCAGCTCCAGATGTTTGGGAGTATGCACCATGACAGCACTCCCCCCCAAGGCCCCTCTAACGGTGGGTTCTCCCATTGGTCCAGGTTTGCTCGGATGATTATGATGGAATCTTTTTAACAACCGTGGAGCATGAATGTGATCACTAGGTTCCCATGATCTTTCTTGTGGTCCATATCCTTTCCAGTCTATTAAATAAAATAGTTTTGATTTGATGATTTTTCAGTCCAGAATATCCTTAACTTCAAATTCAGGTTCCCCATCGACCATGATTGGTTTTGGTGGTTTCAGTACTCGGGTCCCAGGTTGCACTGGTTTCAAAAGCGAGACTTGAAACAAGGGATGAATTTGCATGTGTGGAGGTAAGTCCAATTTCACAGCTACCGGATTAATGATGGCCTTTATGGTGTACGGACCCAAATATCTGGGATTGAAGGTATGGGTTCCTTTCACTGGTATGTGTTTCGAGGCCAGCCAGACTTCATCCCCAACTTGATACCTTGGAGCTTCACTTCTATGTGCGTCTGCTGATTTCTTGTGTCTTTCCTTAGCTTGCCTCAGATGGTCTGTCGCCTGTTTAAAGGATTGAGTGATGGTAGTGTGCAAACTTCTTACAGCTGGCATTTCCAGAAGTTGAGGCGGGTCAAGATTGGAGGTTCGTGGATGCATGCCGTATATTGTATAGAAAGGGCTCTGCCCAGTGCTGGAGTGAAAGGAATTGTTATAGGCATACTCGGTTATCCACAAAACGTCTTTCTAACTGCTTTCCGTTTGGTGTAACATACATCTTAGGTATTGCTCCAAAGTTTGGTTGGTCCTCTCGGTCTGACCATCGGTTTGAGAATGGTGGGTGGTGGAAAGTCTTGCATCGATTTGAGCTAACTCGCAACATTTTTTCCAGAAATGTGAGCTAAATTGACTGCCACTGTCTGAAATCAGGATAGAAGGAAATCTGTGTATTCGGACTATCTGTTCTAGGAATTCCTTAGCCAGGATTGAAGCTGAGGGTAAGCCTTTTAGTGGAATGAAATGGGCCATTTTGGAAAACAAGTCCACTACCACTAAAATGGTGTTGAATCCATTGCAAGGAGGGAGATCAGTGATAAAATCAAGAGATAACGTATGCCAAGGTGTAGGCGGAATATCCAGTGGTTGCAGTAGACCTGGTGATCGCTTCTTTTGGGCCTTGTTTTGTGCACAAACTCCACATGATAGTACAAACTGCTTCATGTCCTTACGCCATGTTGGCCACCAAAAGTGCAGCTTGATCTTGGCTTCGGTTTTAGCAATTCCAGGATGAACTTCTACCAGTGATTCATGGTAATTTGAGATGGCCTTTTCCTGAAGTTCCTTGCCGGGTAGATAGAGAGATGTCCCTGAAAATATGGCAAATGGTTTGAGACTGAGTGGTGTGTACTTTTGGTTGACCAATCCTGCAGAGTGTTGTTATCAATGAGATGCGCGATTTCCTCATGAATGTCATCTAGTGTTAGAGACGTTGTAATTCTTAGGATTCTTCTTCCAGGGATGATGGGTACTGGGTCTGGATTGGTGTATGCATCATCTACCCCTATACGGGACAGGGCATCCACCTTTCAATTTCGACAACCAGGCCGGTAAGTAATTACAAAATCGAATTCAGCAAAAAATAACGCCCATCGGAGTTGGCAAGATGATTGTGCTTTTGCCATCTTTAGGTATTGTAGATTGCGGTGATCTGTGATTACCATGATGGTGTGTTTTGCTCCTAAGAGATAATGCTGCCAAGCTTTGAAAGCCGCCTTGATGGCTAAAAGTTCCTTGTCCGTTATGGTGTAATTCAGTTGTGGTGCCATGAATTTTCGTCACCAAAAGGCCATCGGGTGAAGTTGACCCGTTTCAGAGTCTCTTTCCGAGAGGACCGCTCCCATTGCCAAGCTGGAAGCGTCGGTCTCAACCACGTACAGGAGATCTGGACAAGGGTGTTTCAGGATTGGAGCTGAGATGAATTTTTGTTTTAAGTTCTGGAAAGCTTTTTCCGCCTCTTCTAACCATTGAAAACATTTATTCTTTCACAGTAAAGAGGTGATGGGGTGCACTAGTTGCAAAAGCCTGGAATAAAGCGACGATAGAAATTCACGAATCCGAGCATACTCTGAACTTTGATTGAGGTTGGAGAAGGCCAGTTGAGGATGGCATCAACCTTTTGCGAATCCATACGTACATCACGAGGGGTTAGGACAAATCCAAGGAACTCAACCTCAGTAACATGGAAGAAGCATTTTTCTAATTTAGCATAAAATCTGTGTTGCCGAAGTTTGTCCAGAACAGCACGGACGTGTTTCACATGTTCTTGTTCAGAAGGGGAATATACCAGAATGTCGTCGATGTATACTACGACACAGACATCGATCAGCTCCTGCAGGACGTTATTCATGAAATATTGAAACACTGCTGGGGCGTTACAAAGACTAAAGGGCATCACTTGGTATTCAAATAGCCCGTATTTGGCACGGAAGGCGGTCTTCCATTCATCTCCTTTCTTAATTCGTACAAGGTGGTACACTCCTCGGAGGTCTAAATTGGTGTAAATTCGAGCATCTTTAACTTGATCCAATAGTTCAGGAATCAGAGGCAAGGGGTAACGATTTTTAACAGTGACTTGGTTCAATGCGCAGTATTCTATACAAGTCCTAAGGTCTCCTTCCTTTTTAGGAACGAAGAATAAGGGTCAGGCCGCCGGGGACATGGACGGACGGATAAAACCGTTTGCCAGGTATTGGTCTAGATACTTCTTTGAATGCAGATTTTCAGGCTCAGTGAGCGCATGGTTTCGGCCGCATGGAATCTGTGCGCCTGGTATAAGGTCGATCTGGCAGTCGTATGGTCTATGGGGGGGGGGGTTGGCTTGATCCTTCTGGAAGACATCCTGATAGTCTTGGTATACCTGGGGTAGCGGATTCGTTAGAATCATGATCGTTGTCACTTCTTTGGCTTGATAGCAAGTATGAGCACATTCGACTAAGAAGGTCAGCCACTTAGCATGCCAGTCGATGCAAGGATTGTGTGACTCTAGCCATGGCATTCCCAGAATTATTTGGAACTGTGGAGCCTTGATTAAATCGAACACAATGGCTTCCCGATGCCCATATTGGCACAAAAGCGTCATCTCTGTCGTTGAATGTGTTACCGGTCCCGAGGAAATCTCTGTTCTGTCGACAGTGGTGACTAAGTCAGTTGTTGCCTTCTCGCAAAGAGGAAGATTCATCCTTGTAGCCAATTCTTGATCCATATAGTTACCAATGGCTCCGCTATCGATATATGCTCTGACTGCATGCATTCGAGTCGGCTGTTGGTGACTTATGAGAATCATTGGCAAGGCTAGGTGTGAGGTCTGGGAGTCCTTCTTTTCGCTGGACAAACGGACCACTACGCTTGTCGGGTGGGGAAGTTTTCCAGCACTGGCTCTGCCTCAACCTTGCTGGCAACCCCTACTGCTTTCTTGGGTGGTTTCACTGGGCAATCTCAGAGGAAGTGGCCGGCTGTCCCGCAATACAAGCACAACTGTTGCTGCCTTCTCTTGTCTCTTTGAGCCTTGGATAGCGGCCCTCGCACCCCTCCAATCTGCATGGGTTCGGACACGTCGGTAGTTTTGGAAGCATTTTCCCTTGTACGCACAAATACCCGAGTGCCCATTCTAGCTCGATCAGCCTTACGGTTCTGCAGTCTATGATCAAGCTGGACCACCAAGTCTATGTATTCAGCACAGTCCCTGGGTGGATTGACCACTTGAGCTAAAACGTCTTTTAACTCGCCTCTCAAACCACGGTGAAACAGCGTTGTTCTTTTGTCATCGGCCAACCGGTTTCCACTACCAGTCTATTGAAGGTTGCGATGTACGTTAACAGATCTTGGTTCCCTTGACGCAGAGACAGGAGTTCATTATCTAATGTCTGACCTTGTGAGTGCCGGGCAAACAACTTCTCCATGTCTAGTTGATAACTCTGGAAATCTCGCAAGATGGGATCATTCCCATTGACTAGTGGTACCGACCAATCTGCAGCACTGCCACTGAGATATGAAAGCACAAAGGCCACCTTTCGACTTGTCATTTGGAAAGGCTCCCGGTCTGCATAGGAAATGTAGACGGCACTGATTTATAAAAACCCTGTACCTTTTTGGGTCTCCTGCAAAGCGTTCTGGGGGTGCCAAAGGTACGGCTCCTGGAAGGACCACCTGTACTGGATTGCTGGGTGAAACCAGGACTGTTGACCCCAATCCCGGTAGCAGTGTTTGCCCAGCCTGCAATTGAAGTAGTTGTCTGGCGAGGTCGTCTGTGCGATCCTTGGCTACAATCAGTTCTCTCCTTAAGGCATTGGTTTCTTGCCGAGCTGAATGCACCTCGGCCCTGAGTCCCCCAAAAGCTGGGCTAGCTGGTCAGTCTCTGAGGTTTCCATGACGCCCAGGTGGAGGTTTTGTGTAAGGCTTTGCGTTCTGTCACGCTCACCTGGTGTCCACAGGGGCGTCGCACGAAGCTGCACGAATGACATCTGCACTGGCGTTGCAGGGGGCTGAGTGATGATGCTTGCACGCGTCTTCTGCCTCACTATAACTTCCCAGGAAGTGTTTGCCTAAAATGTCGAAACAAGATATTAGCCAGCCGGTAGGAGTAAGTTTGGTTCCCACCTCCCGTAACCTCCTAATGCCCCTCTCTGCCTCACCTTGGGTTTTTTAATGGTGGGCTCTCCATCCTGCGATCTCTAGCAGGGGCGCAATATGTTCAGTCTTTCCCTGGATTAAGTTACTTCACTGATCCTGCGGGGCTGTAGCGGAGTCTTGAATAGCTTGACTCAGCAGGTAAGTCTCTATGCCAATAGATGCTTGGTATAGTTGCTTAATGTCCTTATTGCCCATGTTTTGACTTTTGTTCTCTTTTCTTTCAGGCTCGGCCTTGGGCGGTTTTCAGATGAAGATTTGCCTCTTCCTACGACGCTGAGCGGATTTCCTGCGGGTGAGTATTAGCGCGAGTGCGTGGCGCTGAATGTCTTTATAAATGTTTTCTTTCTCGTGCGCGACTAACCTGCTGTTCTTTTCTTTTTCTGCAATGCAGGTGTGGCGCGGCTCTGGAGCCGCGATTGGATGAACCGCTTCAATGAAATCCTAGAAGAAAGCAGACTCCAGGTGAGTATTGGCTATTCATGCAGATGCCTTCTTTTCTGCAGGTGCGACGATCCGGAGAGCAGCTGAAGGTGCAGACTTTTGGATGGAATGCTTCAGGTAAGGCCTCAATGCTGTTCTAATTCCTGTTCCTTTCTTTACCTTCTTCTCAGATGCCGATGGATCGTGATCCCAGGACAGGCGTGGCTGTTGAAGTTCGGGTACTGGAGCTAAGCAGACACGGTGAGCGTTACAATGCAGGAGTGCAGAATAACGCGAAGCGTGTTCTTTTTGTAGGGTGTGGTTTAAATAGCCTTGCAAGTAGTTCCAGGTAAAGTATTCCCTCCAGCCTCATCCTGCAATCTCAGGTAAAGTAGTCCCTCAGCCACACCCAGGGTAGGCTGGAAGGCCCAGCCCATTAGGCTGGGCTGTATATAGTCCCATGCAGTTTACCACCAGATAGAATATTATGAGCCTGGTGCCAACGGCACCAGGACTGAGTCCAGGAAGTCCTATGACAACCTTTTGGGGCTTTATAAGCCCTTATGGGTGCCAGTAACTGGGGTAGGCCCGTCAGCTCCAGATGTTTGGGAGTATGCACCATGACAGCACTCCCCCCCAAGGCCCCTCTAACGGTGGGTTCTCCCATTGGTCCAGGTTTGCTCGAATGATTATGATGGAATCTTTTTAACAACCATGGAGCATGAATGTGATCACTAGGTTCCCATGATCTTTCTTGTGGTCCATATCCTTTCCAGTCTATTAAATAAAATAGTTTTGATTTGATGATTTTTCAGTCCAGAATATCCTTAACTTCAAATTCAGGTTCCCCGTTGTCCATGATTGGTTTTGGTGGTTTCAGTACTCGGGTCCCAGGTTGCATTGGTTTCAAAAGCGAGACTTGAAACAAGGGATGAATTTGCATGTGTGGAGGTAAGTCCAATTTCACAGCTACCAGATTAATGATGGCCTTTATGGTGTACGGACCCAAATATCTGGGATTGAAGGTATGGGTTCCTTTCACTGGTATGTGTTTCGAGGCCAGCCAGACTTCATCCCCAACTTGATACCTTGGAGCTTCAATTCTATGTGCGTCTGCCAATTTCTTGTGTCTTTCCTTAGCTTGCCTCAGATGGTCTGTCACCTGTTTAAAGGATTGAGTGATGGTAGTGTGCAAACTTCTTACAGCTGGCATTTCCAGAAGTTGAGGCGGGTCAAGATTGGAAGTTCGTGGATGCATTCCGTATATTGTATAGAAAGGGCTCTGCCCAGTGCTGGAGTGAAAGGAATTGTTATAGGCATACTCGGTTATCCACAAAACGTCTTTCCAACTGCTTTCCGTTTGGTGTAACATACATCTTAGGTATTGCTCCAAAGTTTGGTTGGTCCTCTCGGTCTGACCATCGGTTTGGGAATGGTGGGTGGTGGAAAGTCTTGCATCGATTTGAGCTAACTCGCAACATTTTTTCCAGAAATGTGAGCTAAATTGACTGCCACTGTCTGAAATCAGGATAGAAGGAAATCTGTGTATTCGGACTATCTGTTCTAGGAATTCCTTAGCCAGGATTGAAGCTGAGGGTAAGCCTTTTAGTGGAATGAAATGGGCCATTTTGGAAAACAAGTCCACTACCACTAAAATGGTGTTGAATCCATTGCAAGGAGGGAGATCAGTGATAAAATCAAGAGATAACGTATGCCAAGGTGTAGGCGGAATATCCAGTGGTTGTAGTAGACCTGGTGATCTCTTCTTTTGGGCCTTGTTTTGTGCACAAACTCCACATGATAGTACAAACTGCTTCATGTACTTACGCCATGTTGGCCACCAAAAGTGCAGCTTGATCTTGGCTTCGGTTTTAGCAATTCCAGGATGACCTTCTACCAGTGATTCATGGTAATTTGAGATGGCCTTTTCCTGAAGTTCCTTGCCGGGTAGATAGAGAGATGTCCCTGAAAATATGGCAAATGGTTTGAGACTGAGTGGTGTGTACTTTTGGTTGACCAATCCTGCAGAGTGTTGTTATCAATGAGATGCGCGATTTCCTCATGAATGTCATCTAGTGTTAGAGATGTTGTAATTCTTAGGATTCTTCTTCCAGGGATGATGGGTACTGGGTCTGGATTGGTGTATGCATCATCTACCCCTATACGGGACAGGGCATCCGCCTTTCAATTTCGACAACCAGGCCGGTAAGTAATTACAAAATCGAATTCAGCAAAAAATAACGCCCATCGGAGTTGGCAAGATGATTGTGCTTTCGCCATCTTTAGGTATTGTAGATTGCGGTGATCTGTGATTACCATGATGGTGTGTTTTGCTCCTAAGAGATAATGCTGCCAAGCTTTGAAAGCTGCCTTGATGGCTAAAAGTTCCTTGTCCGTTATGGTGTAATTCAGTTGTGGTGCCATGAATTTTCGTGACCAAAAGGCCACCGGGTGAAGTTGACCCGTTTCAGAGTCTCTTTCCGAGAGGACCGCTCCCATTGCCAAGCTGGAAGCGTCGGTCTCAACCACGTACAGGAGATCTGGACAAGGGTGTTTCAGGATTGGAGCTGAGAAGAAATTTTGTTTTAAGTTCTGGAAAGCTTTTTCCGCCTCTTCTAACCATTGAAAACATTTATTCTTTCACAGTAAAGAGGTGATGGGGTGCACTAGTTGCAAAAGCCTGGAATAAAGCGACGATAGAAATTCACGAATCCGAGCATACTCTGAACTTTGATTGAGGTTGGAGAAGGCCAGTTGAGGATGGCATCAACCTTTTGCGAATCCATACGTACACCACGAGGGGTTAGGACAAATCCAAGGAACTCAACCTCAGTAACATGGAAGGAGCATTTTTCTAATTTAGCATATAATCTGTGTTGCCGAAGTTTGTCCAGAACAGCACGGACGTGTTTCACATGTTCTTGTTCAGAAGGGGAGTATACCAGAATGTCGTCGATGTATACTACGACACAGACATCGATCAGCTCTTGCAGGACGTTATTCATGAAATATTGAAACACCGCTGGGGCGTTACAAAGACTAAAGGGCATCACTTGGTATTCAAATAGCCCGTATTTGGCACGGAAGGCGGTCTTCCATTCATCTCCTTTCTTAATTCGTACAAGGTGGTACGCTCCTCGGAGGTCTAAATTGGTGTAAATTCGAGCATCTTTAACTTGATCCAATAGTTCAGGAATCAGAGGCAAGGGGTAACGATTTTTAACAGTGACTTGGTTCAATGCGCAGTATTCTACACAAGTCCTAAGGTCTCCTTCCTTTTTAGGCACGAAGAATAAGGGTGAGGCCGCCGGGGACTTGGACGGACGGATAAAACCGTTTGCCAGGTATTGGTCTAGATACTTCTTTAAATGCAGATTTTCAGGCTCAGTGAGCTCATAGATTTGGCCGCATGGAATCTGTGCGCCTGGTATAAGGTCGATCTGGCAGTCGTGTGGTCTATGGGGGGGGGGTGTTGGCTTGATCCTTCTGAAGACATCCTGATAGTCTTGGTATACCTGGGGTAGCGGATTCGTTAGACTCATGATCGTTGTCACTTCTTTGGCTTGATAGCAAGTATGAGCACATTCGACTAAGAAGGTCAGCCACTTAGCATGCCAGTCGATGCAAGGATTGTGTGACTCTAGCCATGGCATTCCCAGAATTATTTGGAACTGTGGAGCCTTGATTAAATCGAACACAATGGCTTCCCTATGCCCATATTGGCACAAAAGCGTCATCTCTGTTGTTGAATGTGTTACCGGTCCCGAGGAAATCTCTGTTCTGTCGACAGTGGTGACTAAGTCAGTTGTTGCCTTCTCGCAAAGAGGAAGATTCATCCTTGTAGCCAATTCTTGATCCATATAGTTACCAATGGCTCCGCTATCGATATATGCTCTGACTGCATGCATTCGAGACGGCTGTTGGTGACTTATGAGAATCATTGGCAAGGCTAGGTGTGAGGTCTGGGAGTCCTTCTTTTCACTCGACAAACGGACCTCTACGCTTGTCGGGTGGGGAAGTTTTCCAGCACTGGCTCTGCCTCAACCTTGCTGGCAACCCCTAATGATTTCTTGGGTGGTTTCACTGGGCACTCTCGGAGGAAGTGGCTGGCTGTCCCGCAATACAAGCACAACTGTTGCTGCCTTCTCTTGTCTCTTTCAGCCTTGGATAGCGGCCCTCGCACCCCTCCAATCTGCATGGGTTCGGACACGTCGGTAGTTTTGGAAGCATTTTCCCTTGTACGCACAAATACCCGAGTGCCCATTCTAGCTCGATCAGCCTTATGGTTCTGCAGTCTATGATCAAGCTGGACCACCAAGTCTATGTATTCAGCACAGTCTCTGGGTGGATTGACCACTTGAGCTAAAACGTCTTTTAACTCGCCTCTCAAACCACGGTGAAACAGCGTTGTTCTTTTGTCGTCAGCCAACCGGTTTCCACTACCAGTCTATTGAAGGTTGCGATGTACGTTAACAGATCTTGGTTCCCTTGACGCAGAGACAGGAGTTCATTATCTAATGTCTGACCTTGTGAGTGCCGGGCAAACAACTTCTCCATGTCTAGTTGATAACTCTGGAAATCTCGCAAGATGGAATCATTGCCATTGACTAGTGGTACCGACCAATCTGCAGCACTGCCACTGAGATATGAAAGCACAAAGGCCACCTTTCGACTTGTCATTTGGAAAGGCTCCCGGTCTGCATAGGAATTGTAGACGGCACTGATTTATAAAAACCCCGTACCTTTTTGGGTCTCCTGCAAAGCGTTCTGGGAGTGCCAAAGGTACGGCTCCTGGAAGGACCACCTGTACGGGATTGCTGGGTGAAATCACGACTGTTGACCCCAATCCCAGTAGCAGTGTTTGCCTGGGCTGCAATTGAAGCAGTTGTCTGGCGAGGTCGTCTGTGCGATCCTTGGCTACAATCAGTTCTCTCTTTAAGGCATTGGTTTCTTGCCGAGCTGAATGCACCTCGGCCCTGAGTTCCCCCAAAAGCTGGGCTAGCTGGTCAGTCTCTGAGGTTTCCATGACGCCCAGGTGGAGGTTTTGTGTAAGGCTTTGCGTTCTGTCACGCTCACCTGGTCTCCACAGGGGCGTCGCACGAAGCTGCACGAATGACATCTGCACTGCCGTTGCAGGGGGCTGACTGATGATGCTTGCACGCGTCTTCTGCCTCACTATAACTTCCCAGGAAGTGTTTGCCTAAAATGTCGAAACAAGATTTTAGCCAGCCGGTAGGAGTAGGTTTGGTTCCCACCTCCCGTAACCTCCTAATGCCCCTCTCTGCCTCACCTTGGGTTTTTTAATGGTGGGTTCTCCGTCCTGTGATCTCTAGCAGGGGCGCAATATGTTCAGTCTTTCCCTGGATTAAGTTACTTCACTGATCCTGTGGGGCTGTAGCAGAGTCTTGAATAGCTTGACTCAGCAGGTAAGTCTCTATGCCAATAGATGCTTGGTATAGTTGCTTAATGTCCTTATTGCCCAAGTTTTTACTTTTGTTCTCTTTTCTTTCAGGCGCGGCCTTGGGCGGTTTTCAGATGAAGATTTGCCTCTTCCTACGACGCTGAGCGGATTTCCTGCGGGTGAGTATTAGCGCGAGTGCGTGGCGCTGAATGTCTTTATGAATGGTTTCTTTCTCGTGCGCGACTAACCTGCTGCTCTTTTCTTTTTCTGCAATGCAGGTGCGGCGTGGCTCCGGAGCGGCGATTGGATGAACCACTTCAATGAAATCCTAGAAGAAAGCAGTCTCCGGGTGAGTATTGGCTATTCATGCAGATGCCTTCTTTTCTGCAGGTGTGACGATCCGGAGAGCAACTGAAGGCGCGGCCTTTTGGATGGAATGCTTCAGGTAAGGCCTCAATTGCTGTCTAATTCCTGTTCCTTTCTTTCCCTTCTTCTCCGGTGCCGATGGATCGTGATCCCAGGACAGGCGTGGCTGTTGAAGTTCGGGTACTGGAGCTAAGCAGACACGGTGAGCGTTACGCTGCAGGAGTGCAGAATAACGCGAAGCGTGTTCTGTCTGTAGGGTGTGGTTTAAATAGCCTTGCAAGTAGTTCCAGTTAAAGTAGTCCCTCCAGCCTCATCCTGCAATCTCAGGTAAAGTAGTCCCTCAGCCACACCCAGGGTAGGCTGGAAGACTCAGCCCATTAGGCTGGGCTGTATGTAGTCCCATGCAGTTTAACACCAGATAGAATATTATGAGCCTGGCACCAAAGGCGCCAGGAATAAGTCTAGGAAGTCCTAAGATAACCTTTTGGGGCTTTATAAGCCCTGCCCTTATGGGTGCCAGTAACTGGGGTAGGCCCATCAGCTCCAGATGTTTGGGAGTATGCACCATGAAATGCAGCCCCACAGCGCCCACACACAGTTCCCCTCGCCGGACAGTCACCAGCATGCAGGAGATCGTAGCCACACTTGAGGCATGGCTATGATGACTCTGCTTTTCACAGGGCCCATCTGGGTTTCATCGGGCCTGTGCTCGATGGTCGCCTAACTGTACAGACTTCGTCACCTTTTGTAGACTTAGCTGCGCCATCCATCCTTGTGGCGCGGCTCTCTGCAAGTTCATAGGATCTCCCCATCTCCAGGATGCAGGTAAACGTGAGCCCAGGCTTGCGAAGGACTTGTCTCTGTAGTTTGCCTGAACTGCACCCCTGCATTAGCTGGTTGCGGATTATGCCTTCCTCATTGTCCCATTGGTACGTGCTCGCGAGTTGACGGAGCCCCCCACAAAACTGGTCGAGTGACTCCTCTTCCCGTTGTCTCTTGCTGCACATACCAAACCTTTCCAAGTCCTGATTTGCCAGCAGCATGAAATGCTCCTTGAAGGCGTCCTTCACAGCCTGGTTTGAGTTGGCAGCGGGAGTGTTTCAAAAATACGATGTACTTCTGGCCCAGCAACGTAGATAAGGGTCGCCACCTTTGCATCGTCATCAGTTTCGCCCATTGCTTTAAAGTACATTTTGAGCCTTTTGACCCACAGTAGCCACTTTGGCCACCACTTTGAGGGTGGGCCTGAGGTGTTGAATTCTAGCATTGGGGCTGTTAAACCCCCTCTTGGGGGCTATTTCACAAGCACTTAATGACTGTACAGGAGCCATGGTGTGTTTCTGACCTTCCCTTTATTCTTCCATTCCGTTACGGACTTCCCTCTTCCCTTGCCCCTCCCTTTTCTCCCGCTTCGCGCTCCCTCCCATAGTCTTGAGCTCCCCTCTTAAAGGGGCTCTGTCCTTTTTCCCTTACAACACCTCCCCCTTGCTTAACATGAGACTTCCCAGGTTACATTTGCCCGATTAGCCGTTGGGGTCTCTTTGTGGTTCGATGGGGCCTGCTTGATTGCTCATGGGTCTCCTCTGCACTCTCTCGTTGCGACGTTTCATGAGTCTCCTCTCTTGCTTTTTCCTCCATCTCGATCACCTCTCTTTTCGTTGGTTCATGCTCTTCAAAGTGTAACTCGTGGAGGAGGGAGTCATTTGGCGTCATTTCGCCGTAGTTCCTTGTCGTACTTCTCACTTGTTCTTTGTCCCCTGTCGCTAGGATGGTATCTGCGCTGTTCGTCTGTCCTTTGGCTTTGTCTCTCCAGCATCTTGCTCGGGCACGTGGTCCTTCTTGTGGGTTATTTTGAATGACCTATAGTGGACGCTGATGAGTGCGTGTTGTAGTGCTGTCTGAGACGGCTGTGTCCTCTGGCGGGACTCGGCATCATGCGGATGGTGTCCGGCACTCTGCGTTCTCCTTTGGTTGGGTCACGTTGTGACCGTCCTTTAGGCTGCTCTGTCTGAGCCGTCCTCCATTGGACGGCATGGTCTTGGGGTTTGTTTAGGGGGTATTCTTCCGCCCTTGTCTGGTACTGTTGCCTTATATTGATGTTTCTGTGACTTCCATTCCCCCCCATACGATATTTCAAATGGTACTGGGCGGTTGCGAAGCTCATAGTCCTCTCGCAGGACGGGTGGCGTTCGTGTGTCAAGTGTCGGTCTGTCCCCTTTGTGGTGGGCTAGCTCAAGGTAGGGGGGTTGTGCATGCCTGAGACCTCTGGGTGGGCTGGTGTTCATGTCCTTGATGTCTTTCCTGATGTCTAACCGCGCTCTAGGTGTACTCGGGTGTCTTTCCTGGGGTGTGGGTTGGCATGCCGAGCTTGTGGGTGGTCCTGTTCTGCACATTCTCTGAAGGTGACCTTCCTGGCCACAGTGCCAGCATGTTCGTCCAAAGGCTGGGTATGGTTGTCTGTGGGTGTGTTTCCACGCTCGCTCGTGGCATTGTTCTTTGCTCGGGCTTTCTTGCCAGTGTCTTCTCCTTTCCCTCCTTCTCCAGGGTCGAGTGGGCTCAGAGTATTGCGGTTGCTCTTCCGTGAGGGCCGCGATGGCGTCGCGTTCAGTTTTCCTTCCAATGGCGGCTGCCTCTGCGTCAACTCTCTCGCATGTTTTTGCCATATTGAATATTTCCGCTAGGGGTAGGGGCTTTATGAGAAGGTGTTTTCTGAACGCTGATGAGGTGCACCCTTCTATGATCCTTAGTCTTATAGCATCTTCATCATTGAAGTTGGCGAAGTCGCACTCTCCTATCCTCTGCTGGAGACGTATGACGAACTCTCCAATCGATTCGTGTGGACGCTGCCTGTGTTGGTTGAATGCAAGGCGTTTGTAGTCTTTGTTGGATCCTACTATGAGTTTGTCGTTGATTGCATCAAGGAGACGTTGGTACGTGATTTTGTCTGTAGCTGGGATTGTCTTGATGATGTCCTTTACCCCTTTTTCTACCAGGTTCCTAAATATGCTGAGTTTGTTTGGCGGGTCTTTGTTCCCAATTGCACCTAGAAAGTCCTCAAATTCTTTGACCCATTCCTCCCATCTTGTTCCTTTGTCATGGTGCGGGATCAAGGCAAATGGGTTGGGCCTTCTCATGACGGTGGCATATGACGTGGGGCTCCCGTCTGTTAGGGATTGTGCACTTGCGGCGGTAACTGCTTGCTCTAGGTCAGTCATGGTGTGGGTGCGTTGTGGTGCTCCGTGTGGTAGTTGGACCTGGGTTGTTGCTCCTGACCCTCTGGATGGTTATGGGTGGTTAGTTGGCCTGTGGTGTGGTTACTCGCATCCTCGGGTTGAACAGCGGCAGTTCAGGCGCCGTTTTACTCATTTGGGGCTGCTGGCAGTATCCAAGTGGGTTCCCTTGGTCCTCTACAGGGGTGTGAGAGGTATGATGGCTCTCCACTTTGTTATTATCCTCATTCTGTTGCACAATTGTGTTTGTTTCGTCCTTCTGTGGGCCTGTCAATATTCTGCGCCGGTGGCCTGCGTGGTGGGGCTACTAATGTGTCTCTTAGCCGTTATGGAGCTGTATTGGGTGTTCCACTGACATAGGTCCACTGGGTAGGTGGCTCGGGGTGTTTTGGCGTGGTGTGGGTGTCCCAGTTAGTGCTCTCTGTTTACAATTGTCCAGTTGTTTTGTTCCTAGGGGTGGTACTCCCCTCTCTGCAGCAGTCTTCCTATTGTGCTTCTTACCCCTAGTTCGGGACACCGTTGTAGACGTGCGTTGGTTGGGGTGACCGAGGGTGCTTTGCTGGCGTCCTATGGGCCGTGTATCTGGGTCATGGGCTTCCTGCCCAAACTTGCTAGTGTTGTGGCTGAGCATTGGCATCTGCCGCATCCAGAGCTGACATGATGGCGCTGCTATGTATTGGGTGGCACGTGGGCACCGGTCTTAGCCGTTTCCGGGGCGCTGTGGGCACTTGTTTCGTGTGCCAGCATGTGTTCCTTCGTTACAGGTCACGTCGCCTGCTTATTCGTTAGGGTAAGGGCAGCCGTGTGATACTTCTTGTCTTTGGTCGTGCCTGTGAACTGTGGCCGGGCCCTAGTGTTTGCCCTTTATTGGCACTGCCAAACTTGTCCCTGTTATCCCCCTATTCTTTTTTTTTTGTATTTGTTTTTTTTTTGTACTGTCACTGAGTGGGAGACACGGGGTTAATGTTGGTAGGCCATGTTTTGTGCCATTATCCACGTTTACTTTCAATGTCACTTGCGTGGGAGACGCAGGGATTCCTTCCCGACCCCCGTTGAGACTCTTACCTTGATTCAGCGTGACCGCAGCTGTTCCCTATCTGCTCACGTCCTCCTCGGGTGGGCGGGAAGACGCGATCGGGCAGCCAGGCCTGCTGCATAGTCACAGGTGTTGCGGGCGCAGTCTTCTTTCCGGTCCGGCTGTTCTACAGCCGCTGGTCCTTTGTTCTGGGCGCATGGGCCCCACTGCTGGGCTCACGGGTCCACCTCCACTGCTGGGCTCACGGGTCCACCTCCACTGCTGGGCTCACGGGCCAACCTCCACTGCTGGGCTCACGGGCCAACCTCCACTGCTGGGCTCACGGGCCCACTTTCACTGCTGGGCTCACGGGCCCTTCCACTCTGGGCTCACGGGCCCACCCTCACTGCTGTGCTCATGGGCCCTTCCACCTTGGCCTCACAGGCCCACCTTCACTGCTGGGCTCACGGGCCCACCTCCACTGCTGGGCTCACGGGCCCTTCCACACTACGGGCGCACAGGCCCTCTGTTACTGTGGGCGCGCCGGCCCTCGGTCACTGCCGGCACACGGGCCTCCGGATGCTGTTGGGCATGCAGGTCCTGCACCTGGACTCCTCCGCTGCAGGGCTCACGGGCCCTCCGTCTTCCTGTTCTGCTGGGCGCATGGGCCATTCACCACTGCTGGTCCTGCGGGCTCGCTGCGTCACTCCTCAGACCTTCTGCCAACACGGGGCTCCTCATTCCAGGGTAGTCATCACGGCAGTGCTAGCGTTCGCATCGCCTCGTCGCCAGTTGTTAGACCCCCTCTTGGGGGCTATTTCACACGCACTCAATGACTGTACAGGAGCCATAGTGTGTTTCTGACCTTCCCTTTATTCATCCATTCCGTTACTGACTTCCCTCTTCCCTTGCCCCTCCCTTTCCTCCCGCTTCCCGCTCCCTCCCATAGTCTTGAGCTCCCCTCTTAAAGGGGCTCTGTCCTCTTTCCCTTACAACAGGGGCCAGTGTGCCCTGTCTGGGCGCTCTTCCCCTTTGTGGGGTCCCAACCGCATCTTGGGCGGCACCACCGTCGTTGTTCATGACGGCAGACTGCACAGCCACCTCTCAGCAGGGTCGGATTGGGACAAGAAATAGGCCCGGTCACCCAAAAAAAAGTGGCCCACCCGTCGCTTCACGACCCTTGACCTCTGATGACATCACCAGAAGTGATGTCATTTGTCCCCACCCCAAAGTGACATCCCGGGAAGCGATGAAAAATGACCTTTCAACCCTTGACAAAACAGGAAGTGGCATCAAATAGTATTGTTCCTAAGTACACTACAAATGATATGGTAATGATTTCACTAATGTAATATACATTTCATACAAGAATGGATCACTATATGTATCATTAATATCTGTGTGCATAGATCCATATTGTCAAATTACTGTGAATCCAAGCAGACTTCCAAGGCCTAATGATATGTTACTGTATGCCACTTACGCTTAAGCTCTTTTTTTATAGAACAAATATGCATACAATATCACCCAACCTGTGTTGGTACTCATTTATCAACCTAAGAAGGATGAAAGGCCTTTTGGAAGAAAAAAAAATGTCTTCACTTTTTTTTCCCAAACTGGCCCAGGCATGGCCAGAAACCATCCCCCACTCCCCAGCGACGATTTTAGTCCGGCCACAGGCCGAAAGGCCAATCCGACCCTGCCTCTCAGGCACGTGGAGGCCGCAAATCTTAGTCTTCTGGTGGTCTTCTATGGTGTTGTGAATGCACAGGCACCCACCCTAGGGCCACAGCGTGGAATTGTTCTGGGCTCCCGCCTCAGGAAAAATGATGGTTGCTTCATGGAAGGATGGCCATCCTATTCATGTTGATGGATCGGTGTAGGGGAAAAAAAATTGTTTTTGGGAAGGGGTCCCTCTTGGCACCCTGCTGTGGAGCCGCAACCACAGATCACAAAAAATGGCGGTGTAATTTTCCCTGCGATGTCGTACGTTCCTGGCAGGCGTCGGAGAACAATGCTGAAGCATTAATTGCCATCGGATTGTAAGCACCGTGCCCACAGCCGTCCTCGTTGCCAGTGTGATGCTTGTATTATGCCCCAGGCCCCCCGTGGTTAATCCTTGCCCCCCCGTACCTGAATGAGACGCGGGACACAGGTCTGAACGCTTCGGCTTCCCGGCACGCACTGGCGGGCATGCCCACTTTATTTAACTGACATAGAATAACTACATGGGCATCTATGCCCTAACCACTATTGACTCATTCCAGTCAGTCTCCACAGTGCTTCACACAGTAGGTACATTGGCCAGCAGTGCACATGGTGCGCGCTTCTTCTTCTTACTGATAGATTTGTATCCATCGGCTGTGATTTTAGGATACCGAGGCTTGAGCCTAATTACTCTATCTTCTCTGGTTGAGTATGTAGTCCTGGGTTAGAATTCTTCTTGGTCTGTGTGGTCTTGTCACAGTAGGGTGGGTGAAACATGGTGTAAACATGGTTTACTTTTATAGCCTCGCATACTTGCCAACCCTACCGATTTAGGCGGTTGGATACCGCTTTTTAAGCAGTCCTACGCCTACCGCTTTATTGGCAACAAATTCCGATTTTTTTTTTGTTTATTTTATTTTATTTTTTGTAAAAAATGTTTGCCCACGCCAGCTCGGGGGAGTCTTTCAACGGCTCGCCCGAGCAGGCGTAGCGGGAGAAGGCGCAGCATTCAGGCTTTTGATGTCAAAAGGCACCCGCGGGCTAAGTGCGCCCCTCCGCCGTGGGTGACTTTGACAAAAGGCGCCATTAACCCCCCACCACGCCAGCTCGGGGGAGTCTTTCAAGGACTTCCCCGAGCTGGCGGAGCGGGATAAGGCACAGCATGGAGGCTTTTGATGTAAAAGGACGCCCACGGCGATGGGCTAAGTGCGCCCCTCCGCCATGGGTGCCTTTGACAAAAGGCGCCATTAGCCCCCCACCACGCCAGCTCGGGGGAGTCTTTCAAGGGCTCCCCCGAGCTGGGGTGGTGGCTGAAGGCGTGGCAGGCGCCTCATTGTCTGATTACACCCGGCGGCGGGATCATTCAATAACAATGGGCTGCTGACGTGCCCTATTCCTATCATTACCTCCTCACCTGACTATTTTTGAAACTTTAAGATTCCTACAGATTTTTGGTCACAGAATGTCGGCATGTATGGCCTCGTAGATTGAAAAAGCTGTTGCAAACCATGTGAATAGGAAACGACCATCATAGAACGGGACTGAGTAACATTTAACATTGTGCTTTTAGCAAGTGACAGAGGTGGTGTTAAGGCGACCATTTCGCGAAGGAATGGACTATCGAAAAAGGACCAAGAATGTACATAGCTATGCGACGAGTAAAAGCCTTTTACTATGTGAAGTAACTAGCAAGTGGGATAACTCAAGATACAAAATCAGTTTATAAGATTAAAGCTGTAAGTAGTAAACTGATCAAAAAAGTATTTAATTTCAACAGTATAACAATCAATGTATTTCATGTTTAATTCTCTTTATCTAAAACTATATTCTCACATTTTTTCACTGCCTTAAAGACATGACGCTCCGTTTGAAAATGGCCGCCCTATTCGTGGACAGTGAGTCGTGGGCCCAAAGAGTGGCTCCGCCCCCTGAAAGACGTTCTCAATTTCAATGCCCATACGCTACGCCACAGTTCGTTTGTGCGCATGCTTGGTGATCGTACTGTTCGCATTAGGAGGACACGTGTGGAGTAGGAGAACCGGACGGAAGAACAAGCGACATGAGGCCAGGTATCGTTGCAGCGAAGTGGGGGTATATGTGGGTACATGCGTGAGGCGCTGGAACGAAATCGAGTGGCTTGTGGTATAATACCGCGAAGAGGATAACGTCTGGAGATGTGTAATCTTGTAGTTTGACTCGATCGGCTCTTCGCCAAACTCTTGAGGAGCGGGAAGGGTGTTGATTGCAAAGATTAAGGTTACATTTTGTTTCGAAATCCTTTGCATCGTGTGGCAAGGTGTTGGTTGCCCCGTGAGAAGTCGAAGGTAGAGTGTATGCAGTTGCATTTCGTGAGGAAGGCGTCTGAGTAGATTTAGCTATGCTTGTCTGTTATAGTGTGCCTGGCGGGAGTTGGAGGCGCAGTGTTTGGGGTGTGTGCACGCTTTGGATGCTGGGCATGGTGTTGGTGGAGCCCTCGGCCGTGCGTCGGAAGTCCATCCAGGGACGTCACCAGGGCCCTTCAATCCTCAGTTCGGGCCTTTCGTGTTTTAGATCTCCCCCCCCTCCCCCTCCCATTCATCGCCTTTCTGCATTCCTATGACCTTATTATATCGTAAGTTCCACATGAGCGCCTCTGTTTTTGCCAGCTGTACGGCAAGCTCCACCCCCACCTCAAAACATCATGTTGAAATGGCCCCCACCAGCCCTGCCACTTCTTCAGCTGCTCCTGAGGCCAACACTCCCTTCCGCTTCTGTGACTTAGTAAACGTTTTTTTTTATTGTATATGTTTTTACTTAACCACTTGAAATGTAAGAAAACTGCACATTCCAGAAATACAAAACCGTATTGAGTGGCCTTCACGTATGGCCAGGGGAAACTGGGTGTTAGCGGAGTCTGCCAGGTTGGTTGGATGCTCAGTCTTTCGCGGGGGGAGGGGGGAGAGATGTGTGCTGCCTGTGTTGTGGTGGGGGATATGTACTGCCTGCGTTGTGGGGGATATTTTATTTACTTTTTTACATTTGTATAGTGCACAGACAGCCCATGGGCATCGTGGCACTGTTACTTGCAGGGAGCTTAGTTACAGGAAGGAACATTTTACAGGGAAGTACTTTTGACATATTTTGAATTGATAATTTACTTGCATCTAGCTGACTGTATTATTGTGTTATCGGGAGGTGTGGAGTGGTTGCATGGGGACTGTGGTGTTGAACAAGGTGGTTTGTATGGCTCTGCGGAAGGCACTGAGTGAAGCTTCAGCCTGGAGAGTCGTAGGGGGAAGCTAGCGACTCCTGCTCTAGCTCTTTTTACCCTGGTCACGGTGAGCATGTTTGCATAGGGTGTTCTGGTTGGCCTTGTAGATGTGGCGGGGTGAATTCTTTGTGATAAGCATATGTGCTGCCTGTGTTGTGGGGATGGGCGGGATATGTGCCGCCTGTGCGTTGTGGGGTGGGGATGGGGGGGTATGTGCTGCTTGTGCGTTGCGGGCAGGGGGTGGGGATGGGCGGGATATGTGCTGCCTGTGCGTTGCGGGTGGGGATGTTATGTTAAAGGTACTTGTATAGCACACTGTCACCAACGGAATTGGTCCCCAGGTGCTCTGGCGGATCTGTAAATAGAAAGGAGGGCGAGTAGGTTTAGTTGGGAGGAGGCATGCACATTATTGGCAGGAGATTGGGGGGGCATGTGCTGTCTGTGAATTGTGGTCAGCGGATGGGGGAATGCATTGCAGGAGGGCTGAAGGGGGAGAGGTGCGCTTTCTGCATCATGTTGGTGGGGGTTGCGTTGCCTGCGTTTGCAGACAGGGTATGTACTTATATAGCGCACCATCACCAGTGGAATTGGTCCCCGGGCGCTCTGGCGAATCTGTAAATGGAAAGGAGGGCGGGTAGGGTTAGTCGGGAGGAGGCATGTAGGAGAGTGGGGGGATATGTGTTGCGGGCAGGGGTTAGGGGGGATATGTGCTGCCTGCGTTGCTGGAGAGGTTGAAGGGGGGTGGCGGCGCTGTCTGTCGTGTTGGGGGGGATATGCATTGCCTGCTTTGCAGGAGGAGGTTTAAGGGGGGGTGCGATGCACTGCGTCGTCTTGGGGGATATGCACTGCCTGTGTTGCGGGCGGTATTATGCACTCCTTGCATTCTGTTCCTGCCAAAAGCTTGGCCCTGCATGGAGACCGAACATATAGATCAGATGACAGTGGGGAATTGTGCACATAGTGCAGGACTATGATGCATGCAACTCAGCATTTGGAGAGGATGGACCCAAGTTGGACCTGGGAGGGTCGATCGGAGAGGAAAGTAGTCTGCCAAGCCAGGGCCTGACTGGTGATAACCAGGTTATCACGTAGACGGTTGAGCAGGGTGGCATGGCTGACCACATCAAATGCAGAAGAGAGATAAAGTAAGATGTGGACACGGGGTGTTGGGATCAAGGTCTTCACGGATGTTCAGGGGAGCAGTTTCCGTGCTTCTGGCAGCTCTGAAGCCAGACTGATGGTCATGAAGACAAAAACCGATTCCGTGTGAGGATTAAGCTGGGAGATGGTTAGCTTTTCCAGCAGTTTGCCCAGGAAAGGGTGATTGAGCTTGGCCGAGAGTTAGCCGGGCCGGACGGTTCGGTAGAGGGTTTCTTAAGGAGTGTGCACAAGGGAGTGCTTCGGGGGGGGGGGGGGGGGGGGAGACTCCAGTGGTGAAGGAATGGTTGCAGGAGTCAATGTGGTTTTGGGGGAACAGGGATAAACCTGTTTTGACAAGACTTTTGTAGATCTAGACTTGTCTAGAGACCTTAGTGCCAGGGGAAGAGCATGGAGTAGAGGGATGAAGAGGAAGAGAGGACACAATGTCCTGAGTTTTAGAGATGAAATGAGAAGCCAGAGCCATGCAGATGGCCTTGAAGGGGACAGGAGAGGTAGACTGCAGCAGGATTGGCCAGTTCCTTGCAGATTTTAGAGAGTCCGGCCGAGTTGTTAGATGCTTCAGAGACGCAGGCTTGGATGTGAGCTCTCCTAGTGTTGCAGACAGCAGGTATTGCCTTTGGAGCAGGCCAGTTTGTCAGAGGATGTACCAGACACATGCCATTTCCTCTCAGCCACCCTGTACTTGCATTGGAGGGTGACAAGGCTTGAGTCGTACCAGGAGTTGCACTTGGCTTTGGGCTTCAAGCGGATTCTCATTACAGGGGCAAGATCATCAATATAGTAGAGTGGAGCATGGAAAGGGCTGTGTCAGGGTGAGTGTCAGCCGAGGGGGGAGCGAGAAAGTGGCAGCGAAAGCTTCAACTGACACACGTTTCATGGGTCTGATAACTGAGAAAGTGGGTGGCAGTGTTGGAGTTGGCTTGGCCTGGGGGTAGAGAGGGTGAGCTGGGAAGAAATGAGAAGGTGATCACTCCAAGAGAGGAGTGGTGAGAGGCATAGCAAGTGGAAGGTCTGAAGAGATGAGAACATCCAGAGTGTGCCCTGCGGAGTGAGTCGGGCCAGGGGGGAGAGTCGCAGAGGTTGCGAAAAAGTCCAGAGGAAGGACTAGGAGCATCCAGGTGTGGATGTTCAACTCCAAGGAGCAGTTGAGTGGTCTAGACCAGGGGGGAAGAGGAGAGGAAGGAAATCTGACCATGTGGACGATAAATGGTAGCCACAATAGGGGAATGGGTAGGAGAGGGAGCCTACAGAGGAGGCATTCGAAAGAGTAGGCCTGCGTAGGAATGAGAGGCAGTGATCCACTACGGGGAGATCAGGGCTATACCCCCTCCAGATCATTTGCATCTGGGCGCAGAGAGGATCTTACAGTCATCGAGGAGAGTATAAAAGCTTGTGACAGCTGACCATAAACCATGTCTAGGTGAGTCCAAGGATGTTAAGGTGCAGTTCTTCCAGGAGACTGCAGATGTCAGTGGAGTGTTTTGACAGCAGAGCGAGAGTTGGGAGTGGCAAAATGGAGAAGGTTGCAGTCCTTGAAAGACTTCCGGGGAGGGGTACGCCCTGCGGAGTTGTAGTAGAAGCCTCCGGGGGTGGGGGCTGAGGAGGATGGAGAGGGCAAGGTAGCCAAGGAGTAGAAAGTAGGGGGATGCAAGGTAGCTGAAGGGTGTGTGGGGCAGCAGGAGAGGAAAGGAAATTTGAGGTGTGGGAAGCGTCTATCAAAGAGAAGGTTGGCCTGAGGGCCTTGGACCCAGGCGGCACCATTCGGATAAACCTTAATGATGACCTTGGAGGAGTGGAAGGGGGCCAGGAGGGCCTCCCACCGGTTGCCGCCATTCATGTGAGAAGAAAAAGGAGAAGGCACAGAGACCATATGAAGCCCATAGGTCTGGAGAGGGAACGAAAAAAAACTAGTCTGAGGGTTTGCCTGGAGGAGGCGCTGGTATGTCAGTGATAGGGGCGGTCTGAGTTGAGACCAGGAAGTCCCTTTTAAACTTCTTCCTGCCAGATTTAGTGAGTAGAGCAGGATAGTCGATTGAGAAGCAGTTTGAAAAGAGAAATGGAGAGCACCATAGAGTAGGTAGGGGAGAGCAGAGGGGGGGGCACTAGGGGAGGAGCGCAAACAGACAGGAACTCAGATAATGGTAGAAACGTTTGCTAGTTGCCTTCTTTGCTAAGAAGGCAAGACCACATGATGGCACTAATTTTACAAAATAATTTTAAATACCAGAGAAAAACACACCAACGTCTGAGATCCCTGTATAGTGGAAAAAAATTCCTAGGTTTCACACTGCAATTTTAAATACTGGAGAAAGGAACAGATCTAAGTCTGCAGAGCTATGTGGCTGGGTTAACTGGGTACAGTGGAGGCTCTATGCCTGACCCGGGCCCCTCCTACCTTACTTGGTTGCTTCTGGTTGACAGCTGGCAACTGGCTCCCCCTGCTGACTCGTGCAGACACTAGTTGACGCTGCCCTTTGCCTCGGGGCCCTTAGCCACAAGGGCTGCGAGGAGGGAGGGAAAGCAGAGGGAGGATCAACATGTGTGCCAGGCCCAGTCGGGTACACAAGGAGCAAAAAACAAATTTACAGGGCCTAGGAGGGTTGTGGCAAGAGCTCACTCACCTTAGCAACGCCTGGTGCAAGTGTATAAGGCAACCAACCATCTTTGCTCTCTAAATCCTCCTGTTGTAATTCCTCTGTATAATAAGGTCCAGAGAGTAGGAAGATCATTGCCACACAGGCACCCAAATTGTGCAACGTTCCTCCCACCTCAAACAAACTGCTCTAATTTGGGCAACTGCTCAAATGCTTCCCTTTCAAAGCCGTATGCAAGTTAACTTAAGACTTTATTATTTTATTTTTTTTACACCGTCCCAATATTGCTTGCACGTTTTAACTTGGGGTGACCCTGCCTGTGTGTATATGGGGTTCTTGTGTGCCTGGTTGACTGAGGTGTAGTGATTTTATGTACCGAATTGGGTGGGGCAGATTTGGAGATGCATTTGTGGGTGATTGAGAGACTTGAATTTGATTCTTTCTCTGATGGGCAGCCAATGTACAGCTCTGCAGGCAGCTGCGATGTTCTGATCTTGGAATGTTGAGGGGGGGCACGTAAAGCATGGTGAGATGGGTTTACATGCTGCACCTCAAGAGAAGGTTGCATAAAAGTCTCCTTGACATTGGCCCACTATTGGCCATATCTTTACACGCTCCACATATTGTATTTGGCCATGTTCCGGCCACTCCATGTGCAACTTGCTAATGCCAGGGCAAGTAACCATGCACACCTTTGACCATAAGGATTTATCTCTGACCTGCATTTGTACACTTATATCCGTAATACTCATCCTACTGTGCATTTTTATCAATGTACTTATCCTGATATCTATTTAGTGGTCAGTGGAATGATGGTAATGATGCACTGTTACAAAGGTGTACTTCCTTGCACTGTCCATGATCTAATTTGAATTTAGAAATGGTGCTAATTCTGTTTAGCTTAATGTTACTACCATTATGTGTTGAAGTGGTAGTGTGTTTTTTTTTCTTTCTTTTCTTCCCTGGAAGGTATTGTAACCAACTGACATGCCACATTGATCTGGGACACTGCTGGCTCTGGCGTCTGTCCTTAAAGGCAAACGCTACCCATTTTTTAAACTTTGTTTTACAAAAATACCATATTGCCCTACAAAAAGTGGAAAAGCTGCTGCACCCGTAGTCCTGGAAATGTCATAATCTGTCGTTATGGGCATATTTCAATTTAAGATTTGGAGCAGTCTACTTTGACCTTGATTCGTAAGCCTTGCCTAGATGCCCAAGGCCTTATTACGTCGTGAATTCCAGCTCATCCTCTCCATGATTAATACCTTTTCAATTTGACAGTGTGGTTCTGTTCTGCTTCAAGCACAACAAGGAAACATCAGTTACATTTTTATTTAAAAACATGTGTTCTTGTTTGCTAGGATTCAGTCCACGTGGTAGAGGCTTTGGTGACCGCGGAGGAGGCCGAGGCAGAGGTGGATTTGGTGACCGTGGTGGTCGTGGTGGATTTGGGGATCGAGGCGGCTTCCGGGGTGGCAGAGGTAAGTTAAATACAATGGCTGAGAAAATACTTTTTCAAGATTTGGAATTATCGCCATTATTTCTTTGTTATAGCTCCAACTCTCTGCAGATCTGGCGCTTCTCCAAGCAGTGTGGGAGGTAGATCTCAGTTCGGCAGGAGCCTCCCTCTGGAATGGCCTCTCTGCCTCTGACTTAAGCCGGAATCTGCTCAAGTAATTGCTTTTCTCTAATTTCTTCCCCCTTGCCCTCCCCTGCTACAGCTTCTGTCTGCTGTGACTGGTGACCAGGTCCCTTATGAATCTTGCAGGAAACCAGACCCTCCTCCAGTCTACCCCAGTACCTGACCTACTAGCACTGCCTTTCGAGCCCCCTCCCTGACTAGCCTGGGAGATTGGCATACCTCCTGGATCCTGTCCACCCCTTTCTCCACACTTGACGGTGATCCCTGTCATCCCCTTGCTATTGTCCTCCTGTGCTCCCTTTAGCACCTGCCTAACCCTGGGCCCTCCTTTCTCTACCCCTCCCCCAGCTCTTTTTGCTTTTGCACTTGCAGGATCCGAATGTCACAACGCCTAGTAGGATCGTTATTTGTGTTTTTTTTCTTTCCCGTTATACGTTTTGAAAGAAATGGGTTCTGGTTCATCAGTGAGGCTGGTAGGGGGTTGGCTAGCTTTCTTCAGGGGAAAACTGAAGTGATGCATGCATTTTTCAATTGATCATACATGTTGGCATGGTTGTCTTTCAAACTATATATTTTAAAGCTTTTCTGGCATTACACTGTGGCAGGGTGAAACATGCGGGCGGCCGCATATTTTGTACTGTCCGATTGTAGCCTAATTGACGGGGGTAGGGGTGTCGATAAATGACTGGTAATCTATTTGCAAAAAAGTCTTCACTCAGGCTGCTGATTTTCAACATGGAGTGTCGAACAGAACCTTGGCGGTGCTTGTGTGTGCGCGCCTCGGAAGACCTACTAGGGTTGGTGAATCAGATGACATTTTTGGGAGGGGTAGAGGCAGTTAAAGTGAGTGGAATCATTGCAGGTTTTGTTTAAAATTGTACGTGTGATATATGCATAGCGAATCCCATTATGCACAAGTTGCATAACACCACTTGGATAATGCAACTAATGAGACTTTGTTCTTTAAATTTAGCTTGTCCACTAAAGTGGGATGGCCGGGGACCAACGTATGTTTTACTGCAGTGGTCTTCAAACTTTTTTGGCCAGGGCCCCCCTGAGCAAAATTTGGGCAGGTCGGGACCCCCCAGAAATGCCAAATGGACAGTATATATTGCGCGCCGTCACCTGCTCCCATCAAAGTCGCTGGGCTCCCTCATCCCACTCCTACCCAGTCGCTGGTCTCTCCCCACCCCATCACACACCCAGGGCTCTCCCCACTCTGCTCCCATCACTATCCCATGGTTCCCGCCCATTGTGCTCCCACCATAGTCCCTCGGTTCCCCCATCCCGTTCCCAACGCAGTCTGAGGGCCAGTGGCGGCTGGTGAATCTTTTTTAAGTGGAGGGGAGGTTCGGGGGGGGTTCCCCCTGTGAATTTTTTTTTAAATAATAGGTTAAAATGTTGCATTGTAGAGCATACTTTTAACAAAAAATGGGTAAATAGCCAAACAGTTTGCAATTGTTGCTGGGAGTCCAGGGGGCAGGCATTGATATTTTATTTCTATCACGCTCGTACACAAGTGTTTCAGAGCGTGACAAGGCAAGGGAGGGGAACAGAGGAGAATAAAACAGCGATCTTACTAGGCCCAGTGACATTGAGAACGCGCAAGTGTGAGGGGAAAAGTGCATGGAAGGGGGGAGAAGTGGAAAGTGCGAAGCAGAGGAGAAACAGATAAATAACAATAAATAAATAATAAAGGAAACAAACAGTGGTAGTGCAGCCAGCAATTTGCAAGTGCTACGTTTAAGGCAGCAGACAGGGTAGGTCTGATAAGTGCAGGAAGAAAGATGGTTCTCCTCAAGTTTTAGAGTGGCAGGGCGCTGTTCCAGAGGGAGGCCCCAGCCGAAGACGGAGATCTACCCCCAGCTCGTTTCTTTGATAAACGACTGACCCCGAGGGAGTTGGAGGTAGAGGAGTGAAGAGCTCGAGAGGGGAGGTATTTGCGGAGGAATAGCTGAAGGTATTTTGGACCCAGGCCCCAGAAAGCCTTGTGGACAAGGCAGAGGGTTTTGAATGATAGATGTCCGGTAAAAAGATACCATCCCTGTCCCCTGGGCCCCACTGGTCCTAACACAATGAACATGATTATGTGTATATGCAAGGCGCTGCACATTCATACAGCAATCACTCTATCATTCACATGAGCATCCATCACCATACACTCACAACGCATCCATACACCTGTTTAAATAAAAACAATGAACATAAACGTACCTTCTGCATTGGCCTGTGTGTGGGTGCTGAAACGGCCTGCTCCAGCTGCTCTGTCCGTATGTGCGAGGAGGCGCAGGAGCTCCCCCTCGGACATACAGACATGCAGTGCCCCAGCCAGCATTTCCAATGAGCTATGCAATGCTGGCGAAGCAAAACGCCCCAGCACTTGCATGGCTCAGTGAGCATGTGCGGCTGGGGAACTAAACTGTCAAAGGGAAACAGTGTTTCCCTTTGACAGTTCAGCCAGCCCAGGAGCACTACATTAGCTGGATAAAGCAGCTGAGGGAGTGCTCACTTTTTCACTGGGCTGGCTCCTTGGCTCCACCATAATGGGTGAGGGGCCACTGGGTGGGCGCCTCTTGCCATTATGGATGAGCCGCCAGGCTCGGACAGGCCTATAGGGCAATGCCTGTACCAAAAATGTAAAATGCTAGTTTGGGCCAATCAAAATGGGCCACCATTTTGGCCAATGTGGACCATTTTGATGAGTTACTTAACTATGCAGTTAGTAATGTTGACCATTGTTGCTGAATATATCATAATTTACTTACATTTTAACACAAAGCACCCCTTTGGGTACTATTGAAACAGTGAGCTTCATAACTACTCTGGCGGTAGCTGTGCCGGTAAAACCGGCACGACTGCCACTGGAGTTGCATCCGGGTCTGGCACCCGCGAATGGGCAATTACTAGGTCATGCCGAGTTAGGCGGACATGATAATTGCCCTTTCGAAGGTGCCGGTAGATCCCCATTCGAGCCCCATATGGCTCAAATGGGAATGGGGAGCTCGGAAACACCGGCACCGTTAATAACGGTGCCGGTGCATCCGACGAGCTGAGGTCAGACCTGGGGGGGGGGGCTGTCAAGCACCCACGAGCACAACTTACTATGGCGGAACGGTAGCAATGGTGCCGGTAGCTTACCAGCACCGTTGTTACTGGTCCGCCATAGTAGTAATGAGGCCCAGTCTGTGACTAAAGGAATGAATATCCATTTACAACTGTGGGCCACTTTTTCATTGTTGCCTGAGACAGTTTCATGCTTCAGCCCGCCCATGTGGGCCACCCCTGCCCATTTCTTTCAATCTAAAAAAAAAAAAAAAAATCTTTTTTTTCATGCTGAGCTCTCAGGGCCCCCCTGGGATGCACCCGCGGACCCCTAGGGGGTCGCGACCCACAGTTTGAATACCACTGTTTTACTGTAAGACTGCCGACCATAATGTACAAAGATGCCTTTATTACATTTCATACTAGCAAACTGACAGTTTGGGGAAACAATGTCATTATTTTGGGGTTCTCTTGCCCCACTTCGTGGGTCCCCTAAACGTTGTTTTCTTTTGGCTGGCTTCCCTAGTTTTATTTTTGTGAGCCGAGGTTTTTTTATCTGGAGGGCAGAGGTACTTTTCAAGCACTCGCATTGGTCCTGTTCATCTTAAAGTATGCAGACGCGTAGGCTCGTGTGTTCCTCTTTCCCCCTGCTACACCATACTAGTATCACTTTTTACTGCATTAGTAGCACAGTTCCCCTACATTGTAATCGTCTTTTATATAGCACCTTTTACCAATACTAGTCTCAATGAGCTTGTGTTGGGTACACCCTTGGGGACCGCAGAGCATTGGAAATTTGCATAGAGGTTTAGAATGTATGTGTGCATATGGCCAAGATTAGGTATTTGTTGGGCTGGCTAGTCTCCAGTGTGCAACCTGAGTGATTAAGCATGTGGGTGGGTGCTGAAGGAGGTCACGATTGTGTACCAGTGCAGGAGACTCGTCATGTGTCCAGCTAAACTGGAATTATGTTGTAGGTTGTCGCTGTATTCCAATGGCAGGTGTGTTAAGGCAAGTCTGAGGGGGGAGTAGGCACAAAAGTGCCTAGCTAGAGCGAGTTTTCATAGGTCATAGCTGCATTCTAATGTGCATGGATGGATAGATGTGCATGCGACAGATGGCCAATGGTGTTTTAAAAAAAAATGTTTTATATGTACCTGAAGCTTATCTTTAATGTAACTGTCATTGGATCATCTGAGTGGGCAAAAAGCCAGCTACCATTTGTAATCTCTGCACGCTTTGTAGGCTGCCCTCAAAGTGCATGCAGGCTACTATGGTATCAAGTGTATAAGATTCTGACTTCGTGATGAACATACCCATACCCATAGCTTTAGGCTCGAAGGGTGGGCTTGCATTACATGCTGTCTTATCGAAGTGCTAAGTATGTGCTAGTCTTTGAAAATTCAAATGCAGTGCATGTTACTTACCCAGTTTGGTCCCAGTGCAGCACACTAGTTGGCCTATGTGTGCAGTCTGTGTGCAATGTCTGTCGTCCCCACCCCTCCAAAGACATCAAGTGCAACGGTGATTCTCATAGCAGGAACCATCTGTGCACAATCCAATTCCTATCCCCCAACTGTCCATCCAGGTGCAACACATTTCCTGTCCCTCACGAAAGCCCTGTAGGCATAGTACATTTCCTACCCCCAACAGTCCATCTAAGTCTAACACCTTTCCTATCCCTCGGATGGCCGCTGAAAACCTGTGTGCCTGCCTGTTGTGATTGATGGGCTGGTTTAGCCATCCACTGCGTTGAAGATTATGTAGTTAGTTGGGAGGCCATGCCTCTTGATCACTCTTCTGAACTCTTGAGCATGCTGGTGTAGCTGGGCTGCTTGTGAAAATTCCAGGCTTCACCTTTGGTTATTTAGTCCTCGTGTCTTCTACTGGTGGAATAATTTGGCTGGCCAATTTCCTTTGCTACTCTACCATCGTCCTAGCTGATTCGACTTACTGCACTATGGATGAGATGTTTACCTGTCATCTGCAGTGCTCTCTTCCCTACGAAATCCTCCTGGTATAAGCTCTTCGATATAGCAGATTTCCAGACCTGGACGAGTGGTGGGTGTCTGCACTCTGCCTCAGCTCAGTTTTGTGCCGTCCTGAGCTTCCTCCTGCCATTTGCCCATGTTTTGAGACTGTCCTCTTGCTGCTGGTTGAGTTCCCAATACCACGTGTGCTACTAAACCCTTGTTCTGGTTCGTCACTCGTCCTGGTGCTGTTCTCGTTGCTGCGTCTGCCATGTGGATCATTTCAGCTGGTTCTTGGCAGCTGAGAATTCAACTCATTTGTCTTGGGGGTGGGGGATGCAGGGTGGGAGGACCGGTGGTCTGGGGGATTGAGGGGGGTTCTACAAATGCTAGCCATTCCTAAATTAGGAAGCTATTGGTTTTGTGGTTCTGTGCTGTCTCCCATGCTCTGTGATTACTTGTTCCAGGATCCTGGTGGGGCTTGAGGTTTTGTATTGACTGGCACTAACCATGTGCTCTATACCCAGTTCTTCCTGGCCTGCTGGTTCTCGAACTCTGGCTGGTACTCTCTTGGGGTGAGAGGTCAGCTCTCCTCATGCTACCTTTGGCTGGTTGTTGGCTCAATCTGCTGCACCTGTCGTCAGTCTTCATTTTCTCCGTAGCCAAGGAGCGCCCATGTGTTTTTCCAATAGGGAAAGTTGGGACTTTAAAGTGACTGGTAATATTACTTGCCATACTGCCTTTTTTCTGTTCCTTGAACTTATTTTTGAGAGCAAAGGCCAGAAATGCAAAACGTAATTCTTTGCAACATTTTGTAATGCATCGCTGCAGCTTCCTGTCTTCCTATTTCTATCTACTAATGCATTGTGTGAGGGATGAATGGCTGTAGTAACCCTTGGGGAGACTACACAATCCTTGTCCTCTTGGCATTAGGTAACCCACCTTTTGGTATAGGCATTAATACAAAAGTTGATAGTGTGACTGAGCAGCCATTCCCCCCCCCCCACCCCCTCACCCGGCACTCTGTTCCAGCAGCAGCAAAGAAGTACAGCCAGTCATGGAAGGTGGTCCAGTGGAGTTTCTCTGGGTTAGTTGGTCCCCGTAACCCAGGGGGAAGAAGTCATCCCTACCGGGGCTTCTCTTGTCGATCAGAAAAGTTTCAGCACAGCAGCAGGGCTTCACCGGGTTAATTCAAAGATCCAGGAGGCTACAGCAAGCTTTGTTCATGGTTTCTTCATCGGGTTATTCTTCCCAGTAGTCAAGTCGACTCTGCCTCTAGTCCCAAAACCCTTGTCTCTTAAGCATGTTTCTCCCATCTCATGCACAGCCTAGCTGTCACGGGACTGGGTGCATTTAGGCATCCCTAAAGACAAAGGATGAATTTCGGTAACCTCCCTCACTTCCTGCCCTTCCAGACAGACTGGAGCCAGAGGCGGGTTTCAGTACTGTAGCCCGCCAAAGGCAAAACTAACAAAGGGCTCGAACCTGGCTTGGCGCGCAGAGTAAAACCCAAGAAAGACCTCCCAGACAGAAAATGGTGGAAAGACTGGGGCCATTTTAACAAAATGGTCACACCTGGGTGCTATACTACAGCTGAGGATTCAGCCTGCGGTTGAAAAGTACAATAGTAGGAAAATCAAACCATCTCCACCAGCCATTTAAAGTAGTGAGGGTAACATAAACCTTTTTAAATGATTAGGTAGGATAAGGGGCTTTTAAGTACCCCCCACTCCCTCACAGCACTCCACATATGCTGGTGTGTGCTGCACCTACAAAGAGAAAAGGAAGTGACGTCAATTTAACTTTTTACTATTACTGTAGTTCACACAAGAAAAGGTATTTTAAACCTTACGAGAAATCTAAACGATTTCTGACACTACACTGAAGGTGCAGTGTCACCATAAAAAAAGTAGATGCCTATGGAATTTGTTAGACTCCAAAAATAAAGCAAATTTATAATCCAAATCAGGACAAAATACAGTGAGGAGAAAGGGCTCACTCACTTCAGGGCTAAATTAAAAAGTCCTAAAGTCCAGCAAAAGAGCTGGGGGAATCTCGAAAGTTGAAGGGATTTGGCACAGAAACGAGTATTCTCCCTAACGTTCCTAAGAACGCAGACTGCATTTAATCTGAACACATTAAACTATGCGCTTTAGCAATATATTGTATGGTATACACTTTTTTTGGGGGGACTAACCTTACTTGGTACCCAGCAACACCCCCCTTCGAGTAAAGCTTAACTGCTTTGCCACTCTGTAATTAATTCTCACTCATCGAATATAGAGAACAAATCCACCCATGGAAGTGCCAAGCTGCTGGGGAGAAATCCAACCTTTTTGTAAAACTTTTTTTTATTTTTTTATAACTGCATTTGATGGCCCATATGCTGCTGGTTTTTCTTTCTCCCAAGCTTGACAGTCTGGCTCAGTTTTTGCGCTCTGCCTTAAGGTTTGACCCCTCTGCTTTCGGTACTCCAAAGGTGCACCCTAAAATGTGGCTAGGCGGTTGGTCCCCTTTTATTTTTTTTTTTACCAGTTTGACCTGGTGGAATCTATTTTAGCTGTCGTCCCTTTTGCCTTTCCACTTCAATGTAACTAACATGGATTTGGTCTTTTTACCTGGAAGACCGGAGGGGTCAAATGACCCTTGTTCCTGTCTGAGAGGAAGTGGCATTCTTGGGCCACTGGATGCCTGTATCCAAGCATTGGGGACTGGAGTCAGCATGCACAGCTTACTGACCTAGACCTATTGTGAATTCATTCCTGTGGTAAACCCTTCCAGGTGGCACGGACATGCTTGGAGGGATGGTCTCGATTGGGTGCTGTGTTGGCCCGCTGCCTCACGAGGGGAATAAAAGCAAGGCTCCCCTTAATCTACTGCTGAAACTCAGTACTTTTTAAAAATGTATATTTTTTTTCCCCGTTCTGGTCCTGTGCCTTGTCCGTCTCTGCACAGGTGGACCCAAGGTCGTATATCAGCCCAATGCCTGCATCATTGTGCTCAAGGACTGAGGCAAGCCCGGCAAAGCTTTACTTGAATGGTATTGATCACCATTCTAATAAAGCCGCTGCCTTGTCGACAACACCGGGCATATGCCTGTTTGATTCCATGCCTCCGCCCGCATCTTGATACTCCAATGAATCCTGCTCCAGGCAGTCGGCAGACGATGCATGCCGACTTCTAGGACCTGAAGTTTATTTCCCATGTCGGTCCGTGGCAGCCTGAAAGTGTTGCACCAGTGTGAGTATATGCCCATCCCGTGTCACAATTACATTGTCGGTGCCTACTGACCACCCTTGCCATTCAACGATCCAACTTTGCACTTCTCCCCTGGTCGTGGCATCACCCATGATGCCTTCTTGTGTTCTAGAGGACCTCACATTGATAACCTGCCCAGAAGAGACATGTACATAATCAGTGCCATGTATAGGCAATGCTAGGCGGGCACGCTTCATGACACACACATCTCGGCCCAATGCTCTGTTATGCAGACCAATGACACCTACAAAGAAATGAACATCTGCGGGAGCATACTAACAAAGCCACATGCACCTTGCTGTCCAGGCGGACTCCTTACTATGCTTGTCAGCTATTACAGTAGATTATTCTAAGATTAAACTTGCACTCTGCAGTCCCTTCATGGCTGCAAAAACCTTGGCTCCAGTTGCGCCCGACGCCACCTCTCGGGGCGACCCACCAGTCTTCCTCAATCAACAGATTAGCTCTACCATGCATGCCGCAACAAACTCAGCAATGGCTCAACCACCTGCATTAGGCCAATTCCAGGCCTTACCGCTAATGCCCACAGGTTGCCCAAGGTGCACCACTCAATTAGCTCAGGTAGGAGCTGTGCCACTAATCGCGACACGTCAATCACCATAGGGGCACTATTAAACCATGCCATGGTGCCACAAACCTGCTTCTGCCCTAACCCTTCGCTGGGCTTCTCCCCTTGTGATCAGAACTGCTGCCTTACTAGCACCTCTTCCCATATATGCTCCTTACACAAACCTACGGACCCTATAGTGAAAGGGAGCATTGATTAATTCAAGGTCCATACTAGTTCTCTCACTGGACATCTCTGACCTCATCACCTCTAATAATGCTAGCTATCTCTGAATCGAGGCTGCACTCTGCATCTGACCTAGCCATAGCTGCCGCACCCCCAAATATGCCATCTACTGGAAAGACTGATCTGACACTAGAGGTGCTAGGTACGCCCTTATAGCCTGAGATTCCCTCCCTATTGGAGAAATCTCAGTAACTTTACCATCCCAGTAGGAGAACTTCTGACCACCAATGAAACCCTCCCAGTAACTATTCATTTAGTCTATTGTGCACTAGGCCCACCACTCCTAAGAGGCTATCGTGCGACTTCTGTCCATTCCAAATCTTCCACGAACATTCTCATGGCTGACCTCAACTTGGTCTTTATCGATGAGGCCGATATGAACGATTTATCCATAGCCAGCTCCATTAAGGTGCTAGGCTTGACACAGCGTATCCTTAGCCCCACGCACTCCAAAGGCCGTATTCTGGACTAGCTACTGAACTGCTAATTTAGTCGCCTCCAATCTGTCCTGCTTTTCGTCTGATCACATCTTTCAATATACCAGCGTCAAATCCTGTCCCAACTTTGGCTACGCCCTCCCCCCCCCTACACTAACTCGGAGCCCCTGCAATATACCCACTACCCGTATTTTGCCTCTGATGGATGGGCTCACAACTTCAGACACTTGTAAGTGACCGTGCCACTCTGGTAGATATTTATAATCAACTTACCTGGGCTATCACTACTGTGGCTCCCCTTTCACAACGTAAAGCCAAACCCATATTGCATTTTAATTCCTGGTTCTCTGCGGACAGCAAAGCCCTCCGTGCGTAAAAACAAGAGGCTGAAACTAATTGCAGGAACCACCATTCTAATAAAGCCCACTTCACTTCTTCAGCGAAGGCTTACAAGCAGGTAAGGCAAAAAGAAACCTCACCTACAATACAAGAATTGCAGACAAACTCCCGAGAGCTTTTTGCAATATTACAGGAGTTGGAATCTCCTGCGCCCCTGCAACCAACTGCACCAAAGACACCACTTGGTGCACCAACATCCAGAATGCCTGCTAGATAAGATTGCTTAGCTCCAGAAGAAGATTGTATTGAGAAAAGACTCCCTTGCTTCTGTGCCCCCAGCCCCTTTGCAAAACTTATCTCAAACTTTAAATCTCTCTAAAACTGAGGTCCTCCAGATCATCAAAGGACTCAACCTTCCTGGTGCCAAGGGGATATCTGCCCTGCTACGTTCTTCAAGGCATGTGCTGAAGTGCTTGCACCCTTCATCTTCTCCCCCCTTTATTAATGCCTTGTTTCCCTCTGGCTCAGTACCAGCCAACCTTAAGGACACATGGGTCAACACCTTGCTAAATCCCCACAGTCCTCATCAAAATCTTGATATTGCGGCATACTGCCAGATCCAGTCATGTGTCGATCTAACAACCTCCTAGGTCTTCACCAGTCTTGCTTTCCATCAGGCGATGACACACAAACTGCATTTAAAAAAAAGTGCCCCTTCTCCTTTTGTTGGACCTGTTGCCATTGGCCTCTAGGACCACCAAATCATGTCAACACCTCTGCTCGGCAGCTCATTTCCCAGCTGAAGTGATTGCCTGGAACTCCTCCTTTCTGACCAACCGATCCAAGAATTTTCTCAGCCACTGCCTCGGGGCCCCTCCATCACCTGCAGTATCCCCAAAGGCTCTTGCATCTCACCTACCCTGTACAATATCTCTACCAAGCCCCTATTCAACCTGACCTGGTCATATCCTACACAAACTATACACCACAACTCCTGCCGCTCACAGGTGACTACTCTACTAACTGTAGTACGCTGCATCAGTCTAACAAACCATCCAGGCCTGTATGACCTCCCACATGCTATGCCTTAATGACATTAAGACTAAAATTCTTTTGGTCGACCTCGCAAACCCTACTCTGTAAACTTGACCTAGCCTACAAATCTTTCGTCAAGACCTTGGGTGTCTACCTAGATTCCACTCTTAGGCAGGTCAACATCATTGCATCTTCGGCTGCATACACTGCCAAGTTGATTAGTGCCTGCAGACCCTTTCTTTCTACCGATCGCTGCCTCACCGTTGCCTGTCTGCTCCAGCCTGGATTATTGCAACTCCTTATTTGCGGGCACCTCCACTCGAAACATTAGCAAACTGCAGGTCATACAGGATAAGGCTTTTAGGGTTACATTGAACATCCCAGACGAGAGCAGATCTCAGCTGCCAGAAGTGCACACTGGCTTCCATTTCAAGAGCGTGTTTCACCACACTAGCCATCGGCCTCAAATGCCCATCGATCACTGACCCCTCCCCCCCAGTACCTCTTGCAAAAGTGCAGTTACCCGGGTCATTGCCACTAAGAATTTGTACGCCATACCACTGGAACTAATTATGCGATCAATGTTCACCCAGGACGCAACCTTTGAGGCACTGTGACAGGTTAAGCAATGTAACCAACGTCTTGATGTCTCTGGGTTTAAAGCACTTTATAAATGAAAAATAAATGGAAGGCCGGCCTGCTCGAAAGGACTGACTGTGTACTCTTGGATCCTTCACTTCAAAGAATCAGACAACGAAGGTCTGCCTCTCCAGTACGACCATAAGAAACCCACTGACGGTCCCGTTCCGGTGGGGAGAATTGAGTTGCTGTTCCTGCTTGAGGCCGTGTCTTACTGAAACTCCCAAATGCGTTTGCATTTCTAGATCCAGAAGCTGGTACCCCTTTGCTGCCAGGACTCCAAAAGACACTCCATGCCAAAATGACCGGACTCTTCGCCCCATGACATCAGACAAGTGCATTGGTTTCATCTCCCCTTCTAAGAAGCTTCAGTAGCCTTAACTTCCTTTGTTTTGCAACCGCACTGCCAACTCTCAGCCTGGTCATTCCGTTGCTGGCATCTCTGGCGTGTGAACACGTTTCTTTGATCTTTTTCTTTTTTGGGGTCTCTCCAAGCAGTGTCCATCAGAAGCAGAGTCCAGTGCCAGAGGATGACATGGGAACCCTACATTGACTACCGCTGACCACATTAGGCTCTGTATTCTCAACTTGGAATTATCAAATCTTCATGGTACTTCGTTTCCCGAGGGACTCTCCTGCACATGTGTTTTTGTTGTAATTAAAGCTGGTTGCCAAACCATATGCGCAGACGCCGCTTCTGGAAACCACCTACTGTTTTTTTGCTCCCAGGGTATTGCTATCATGACTCTCTGGGGTTGCTGGAGAGCCCCTTCATTTTGGAACCTCCTTGCTGGGTACTTTCCCAGAAGGGACATTTTCCTGCTGGTGACTCCCCCCCCCCCCCCCCCCCCCCCCCCCCAAAGCCACACTAGACCAAGAAACACTCTGCATTGGGGGGGGGGGGGTGTATGGTGGCTACGAAGACTAATCGTGGTAATTTTGACCTGAAAAGAGTGCATAATATGTTAACATGTTGCAGGGAGGAGTGGTAAGGCGGGCCATTTAAAGAAGCCAAGTCTTAACTAACAAAACTAGCACCACTAAAAATGTTAGAAAACCACCTGGAACCAGGAACATTCTATTGCTTACCTGCTGCTCCATTTTCTCATCTAGGAAATACTTTACTGAAAGCAAACAGTCCCTCGAACTCTTACTCACCTGATGCATTGTGGCATCTTTTGATTTACAAAGTTTACCTCGAAGTGTAGTTTTTCGCTTTGCTTTTATTATATATATATATATATATATATATATATATATATATATATATATATATATATATATATATATATATATATATATATATATGCTTGTTCTAGTGTTAAGATATTTTCTCACGGAGTATAAACAAAGTGTCTATTGTACCAGTTAACCACCCCACTTGAACTGTTCGTTTCATGACTACAATCTGGTGTCTGGTGAGCTTGAGGGACTCATTGAATCTGTGCCGACCCTGACTTGCAAGGAAAATCTCTCTAAAACATGTCTCCTTTGTTTAAGCACCTACATCTTTTTTCAATTGACTTTGCTGTTTTAGGTGGCTTTCGATCCCCTGAAGGTGGCTTCAGGCGTGGGGGACCGCCTAGAGGAGGCAGAGGAGGGCGAGGTGGCCGAGGTGGTTTTGGAGCCGGAAGGAAAGTGACAGTTGAACCTCACAGACATGAAGGTGAGAAGAAAATGTTTGAACTGCGGCCCCTCGCGTGCTCTAGGGTTGATAGTTTTTCCAGTGTCTTTACTGAGCATAGTCCGCATGTCACGCTAGACATGGTTCTTTTGGAAACCCAGATTCCAGTTGTTCTCTGAAGCGATCTTGTTGACATGTTGAGCCATATGAACGTGGAAGAATTTAACATTTAGCTTGCTTGTTTAAGCATAACAAAGGGTGATGGCTGACCCTCCAGACCATTGTTATTCACCAGCCAAGCCATTAAAGGGGGAAGACTATGCAAATCAGGCTTGGTCCCACCCCCTAAAAGGGCAGTCCAACCAGAACTGCTTGATCACATCCCTTCTGGGGTGGGTTCAAGAGGAGCATGGATCCCCTTTTGCACTGGTGGCCTCTTAGAAAGAGCCTAATGTTGGGTTTTTCGTTATAAACTATGGTGCAACATACATATGGGATACTGAGAAGAATTATTTACTACACCCGTTGTTCACATATGGGCCTAGGGGTACATGAAAGGGCACTGCCCTCTTGTTTTCATTGGCTTGTTTTCGACATTTGATTTTTGCATTTGTAGAGCGCACATAACAAACTAAATCTTATATTGGCGCAGATGGTATCGGCAGAGGTAGATGAAATTACTAAATATAGGGTCCCCACATGAGGGGGGGGGGCATCTACCTGAAGTTTTCAGTGCTGACGAAATTGCAGAACCTAACTCATGGTTCTAAGCTGTAGTGGTAAAGAGTTCCACAGCTTGGGGCCAAAGACAGCAAATCTATCACCTCAATGTATAGGTTGAATGGGGGATGATCAAAAGATGCACATGGTCCCCATGAAACTCTGCACTGCCAGGTTAGAACTTGGCTAAGCTTCAGTAAGCTGCCCGAAGGAGGGGCGGGTGGGCGCGCGGAATTGTTGGTTTAGGATGGAGTGCTAGTGCTGGAGATTCGATGTGTGCCCAGCTGAGGAATTTAATCGATGGTCGCTGTATACTAATATCAAGTGTTTTAGGTATCTCTGGTTTAGGTGTGGATGCCTATGCAAGCTGCTACACCGGAATTGCATACCCACATCTGAATTCTAGAGCATATGGATGGGTGGCCGTGACTGCGGCCTGTGTCCAGACGTGGTGCAAGGTATACATACCTGTAACTGGGATGGAGTTCGTTTTTGTAGGTCCCTTGGATTGGAATGGCTCGCCAGTTGTGGTCTCCTCAGATTGAAAGTCTGAGCAGTTGGGGGGAGGGGGTACCTGGAGGGACTGGGAAGTGATTGACATTGTCTGGGGGTGGAGGGTGATATTTGTGTCACTGCCAGCACCTGTGGATAGGTGTAGTGTTAGGTTTGGGCTAGTGTTTGTGTGTATCGAAAGTATAAAGTGCAAGAGTGTCAAGAGGGGGAAGGGAAAAGACAGGATTTGAGGGCCTTTCTGAATGCCAAGTGATTGTCAATGTTGTGGATGTGCAGGGGCAGAGTTCCAGATCGGCGCTTGGCTGGAGAAGGAGGATCCGCCCAGTCTGGTGGAGTTGTAGTGTGGGGCAACTAGCAGAGGTGCTGTGCCAGATCAGGGTCCTTTTAGGGGTGGTAGTGAGCGATTTTTGTCTTTGAGGAATTCCTGGCTGGTGTTGTGGATGGCACAGTGAGTGATGCACATGGCTTTAAAGGTAGTGTCGACCAATAGGGAGCCAATGAACAATGACGGACTCTTGGTGCACGGCTGATGTGCAGCATTTTGGATTCTTTGCAGTTTCCTTAGCTGAAAGGCTGGTGCGCCTAGTTAAAGGTAGTTTGCATAGTATAGGTGGGAGAGGATGATCGAGATGATAGTTTGGGTGAGATAATGGAAGATACATCGTAGGTGGAAGAAACGGGTTCTGGATACAGTTTGTGTTGGGAGAGGGATAAATCTGTGTCCACCGTGCAACCAAGTTTTTTCAGAGGTGGAGGTTTCTGGGGGAGACCTAGGGATTGAGGCCAGGGAATTGGTTGGAGCGCGGTTTTCCTTTACCAAGGATTGAGGATGAGGTGGTTGGTAGTCATCCGGTAGTCCATATCCGAGAGGCTTGATGACCGAACTGGATGGTTGGAGCCTGGCGTTTTGGGGGTGTTAAGGATGATCTGGGTATCTGCCTAGTTGTAGCAGGTGAGATTGTGGCAGTGGACGAGTGCTGGGAGTGGTTTCAGATGTGAAGCAGTGGGGAATGGGGATGCTCCTCGTGGGACCCCTTTTGGTACTAGTTGTAAAGTAGAGGTGTAAGGGTGGAGTATAATTTGTGAGCGATGAGCGCTCCGGGTGAGGGCAGTGCCGTTGATTCCTTAAGAGTGTTAGCCTGTCTAGGAGAATGGTGTGGTCCATTTATCGAAGAAGTCATGTCAAGGAGAATTACAGTGCAACCTTCTGCGTCTGCTGTTGTCGTCCCATGCGGACACTAGCGAGGGCTGTGTTCCTCAGAGTGGTCTGAAGCAAGAGTCCGGGAGGCTGTTTGCTTCAGTAAAATGGGTGAGCTGTTCGTATGCTGTGCATTCCATGAAGCAGATGTTGGAGGTGGGTGGGTAGTTCGGAGGGGAGTGGTTCGAGCATCGTTTTTTAAGGCTTCCAGATGTTGGGAGTGGTTGAGCATCGAGTGTGATGCTGCCTGCACAGGTTGAGGCTGGGATGTTTTTTTGTGGGAGGAGGGGGGTCTGATGGGTGGCTTTGTGCTAGAAGCGAGGGTAACTCCTGGTGTGAGATTGGAGGGAAGGTGGTGAAGGGTTTGTACCGGGAGGCGGTTTGGGCGGTCTGTGGATGGGTAATAGGTGGGGGCATGATTTCTAATTTGGAGAAGGCAGTCTATCAATAGCGACGTTGTGATAGTGTTGTGATTGCATAGGGATTGGGAGTTTGGTGGAGTTGGGGGTGGATCAGCCCAGAGAATTTCAGAAATGATTCTCTGCAGTTCCTTGCTCGAGTTGCAAGAGTTTAAGATTCTGTTCACAATCCTTGCTTGGGTTTTGATTTCCAATCTGTATGCCCTTGTCTTGCTAGGGCGGTTTTGTTTGGGCGGTTGGGTTGTTTCTCCAGGTCCGTTCCAGCCGGTGCTTGAGGGTTTTATGTGATTTGAGGTTAGTGGTGTGGGGCCTCATCTGAGGACTGGTTTTGTTGGGTGCGAGGGCATTTGGAGAGCCAAAGGTCTAGGAGTTTGAAAGGGGGTGCTGGGAGTGAGGTGAGGAGGGAGTTGGCTAGATCATGGTTAACTACTTCGTTACAAAATGAGGTGTGGTGGTAGTGTGGCCATGAGCTGCTGTAAGTGGTATGGAGAAGATTACTGAGTGATTTGTCCATGTGGGGTGGGAGGGGGCATGTGGAGGCAGTGCAGATAATGTTTGTGCTACTAAAGCCTCCAGTGTGGGTGGGCGTGGAGATACGCTGTCGGATTGAAGGTTTCTGGGTTGTCGTCGAGATCGGGTCATAGGGTTTGAATGGGAGTTAAACCAGATCACCTAGGCTGGTGTGTTGGATGGAAGTTGGTGTTGTAGCCAGCAGGGTCTGTAAATGATTAGGAAGCTGTGGGAGCTGAAGGGTGGGAGTTGGGATTCATTGTCTGTGGTGGTAGCGGAGGTGCCCTTAAGTAGTGGAAATTGGTATTTGTGTAGTATCTCAAGTCCCCCAACCCTTCTTGGTCTGTTCCGAACAAGGTTGTAGTTGAGTGGGAAGGTCTTGTTCGCAATGGGCACGTAAATTGTCAGCAAACCAGGTATTTGTGATGAAAAGTACGTCTTCTGAGATAGTCAAATTTGTTGAGACTGACCTGACGTAGATGAGGATGCATGAGATTTAGTGAGGTTTGTTTGTAAGTGCTGGGCGGTTTGGGGATTGTAGGAGGGAGGGGGCATGGCCAGGGAGGGCATGGCAGTGTTGGTCGTGGTTGGTGGGGAGAGGTGGTTGGAGGAGGGGGTGGGAGGGCTACGTCTAGTTTGGCTACCAGCGGGGAGGCTTGGGCCCGCGAGGTGGCATCGTTTGGGTTGGAGCACAGGTGTTGCTAAGTGGGTCCTGAGGTAGCCTAGGTCTGGGCCTTTACTTGGCTTTTGGGAAACGGTCAAATGGAGACAAACCGGTGTAGATGGTATAGCTAATTAACTGAAGAACCTTTTCAGCAGGTCTACCTTTCAGGGGCGGCGGGAGAATGTAGCTGAGCATCTACAATGTGTTGCATCTATATGCACACTTGTACACAAACAAGGGTGCCATGAAGGCGGCATAAAGAACCAGTTTGGCTGTCGATGGGCTTCAGAACTTTGATTTTAAACCCCCAGTGTGCTGGGAGCTCTTAATCCTCGACGTATGTTGAAGGGGCGAGTGGTATCTTCCCGTGCTGTCAATCAAATCAGCATGCAGGAGGTCCATCCTCATGTTACAGCTGTCTACTCCGGGTTGGTGCTGCAAGATGAGTGGCCCTCGTTTGTCGTAGAGAGCATTGGCAAGCTCTTTAATTGTAATTAACTTGGGTGAAAATTGGTGATAATTATGGAAGTGAACTAAAGCGAGATGTTTACAAAGGGGATGGAGCAGCAGCGAGTTGTAAGATGCGTTATGACGACATTAGGGCAGTCTGTACAAGAATGGCAACCCAAAAGGCCAGATCGTCCCAGCGTAGGCAGGGCAATGTACATGTGTATATGCGTTTCCAATACAATCGTGCTTCCTGGATTGGGAAAAAGTTTCAAGGCGCACACTGTAGTGCGTTCATCAAAGAATCACCAACTTCCTCACCCTAGACTGTACATTGTCCTCCCAGACTTCGTCTCGTACACCCTACAACTATTATGTGTGCCTGGGGCTTTGAGTTGAGGGGTGAGTGCAAGATTGCGAGGTGTCCAGCAGTTGGTAGAGCCCAGAAACTGTATCAGGCTGTGGGATATGGGGGGTCACGCAGTGTGATGCACAAGCTGACATATGAGCAGGGGCGAAAAGGGATATCTGCTAAGGAGAGATGCCAACCACTTCTATTGAAGAGGGTGAGCGATATTTGCCGAACTATTTGTAGGCCTTCTATGGGAGAAATGCAGCGAAATAGTTCAGAGATAAACCAGAGTGCAGGCCAAGGGTATTGAGTGGGTGCAGTGACCGTGTTGGAGGGCTGCACTCTTACATTTTAAAGGGCTTTTGAAATTGGGTGACTTCTCATACAACCTGTTTGCGTTTGGAGAAAAAGGGTTGCAAACCGTAAATTACCTATTAACACGAACATTTAAGAAAACAATTAGCGGAATGTCCTCTGCACGGAGCCTTGTGGGCTTGAGCGACTCCATCCGCAGCCACTCGAAATTATTTGTCTAGTAATTTTCACTTTTCAGAAAAACAAAGTGCGATTTTCAAACTGCCTCTAAAGGGCAATATTGAGCACAGCTTTGATTTTTTTATATATCAAGCTGCAAATCTCTAGTAACAATGTTCTTGCCAGTCTTTCCCCTGCCCCTTTCTACCCATCTAAGAAAGACGGTGTACTTATATATCCTTTTTCATTTCTCACGAATAGATTAGTGGTGCAAATAACCATCATTTTAACAGAAGTGAAGAGAATGTCACACTTCTAGTCGACGAATATGACTAAGACTTAACCAGTTAGGTTCCTGACTCGTTGGATCAGAAGCAGGCGTTCAACTTCCATTATTTTACCATCTGAACATCTACAAGGCGCTATTGCGTTGTTATAGATGTAATCGTTCTTTACACCAAATTCTTACTTTGGTTTTTAGGGACTTGAAAAGGATTCTGCTAAAAGTGCCCTGAGCAAAAGAATATCCAAGGGTATGTTATCATCCTTTCTTTTCTGAAGGGCTTTAAAACGATTGTCAATGTTTAGTACTCGGCCTATCCTGGGCTCTATGACCTAGGCAAATTGGGCAGCTGGGAGCTCTGGAGCAGAGGGCATCACCAAAAGCAGCTACTCGGGCTGGGTGCGTCTTTAAACTGCAAAGTGTATGGAGTCTGGCTCCGTTCTGTGACTTTGATTCATCTTTAGGAATCCGCAGTCCATCTGCAAAACATTACAGGTAACTAACTTATTTCTGTAACTTTCATCTAGATGCTGGGGTATGGCATCCAAAAGCACTCCTGATGCTTCAAGATCTTGTATTAAAATGTGAAATTACTGCACATCTGTCTGCTTGTTTTACCTAGTTGACGCTTGCAATTTTTGTTTTGCATATTATGTTAATTGTTTTCCCCATACCTGTGCAACGACCCCTATGAGCGGCTCCAGTGAACACCCCCTTAGAGTTGACGTCCAACCAGTCACCTGTTGCTATCTTGATCCATGTGCCTTTTTAATAAATCTTCAATATGGAGTCATAGAGCATGCCCTCTGGCACGATTGCTATTTGTCTGTCTTGTATACGAGCCAGCCTGACCCTCACTGTTTCTTTTCAGGGGTGTTTATTTCCAGAGGAAAAGAAGATGCGCTGGTCACAAAAAATATGGTGCCTGGCGAATCTGTGTATGGCGAAAAAAGGATATCTGTGGAGGTGCGAGTTTTGTTATTTTTCATGGTTTGTGAAAGGGAGGAGGGAAGTGATGCACACCAGTTACGAAGACCGTGTTAAATCGGGTACTTTTGGAGATTTGGGGAGGGTGTGGGGGGCGACAGACATATGAAGCAGTGTAGAAGTTCTCCTAAAGCCCACCCAAACGTGAAATGCTGTTACAGGTCTGAAGTATGTATCCCAATAAAGTGTTCTGTTGCAGTTTACCGCGGTGCATCCCAGTGTTTGTGAAAGACTGCAGCTTCACCAGTGGTAGAGCACCTTTCCTGTTTTTGCGAAGTGTGAACCTGTTTAGTTAACTTGCTTGACAAAGTGCGCCTTCTAGTGGTTGGTCTGCAGTATTTTTTTTTTTAATTTATTTTACTGTAAGCCTTTTAATGCTGCATATGTCGATTTAATAGGATCAACATGACAGTACCATCTCCTGGTAGTTTTTTCTGAAATTGCTTCGGAAATTTGGGGAGTTTTCTTTTTGCAACTTTCCTCCGTTGACTTCCATGGAGCCCATAGTGTGTATATCGCTTTCTATCTTGGTCATAGCTGCTTTTGGGGCAAGTGAGGCCCTGTTGCGTCGCTCGCCTGCTTCTCTCATTAAGTTTGTGATGCCCCTTTCCCTACCACTGTATGGAATGTTTCCCTTTTAGTGTAGCACCGTCAACCTTTAGCGAAATTTTGCATGCACACTGTCGCTTACAAAATGGCCCTTTAACCATCTACTCTTGTATATGTACTAAGCAGACATGGTAGTAGTGACCTATTTTTCCCCGTGCATCTGTATTTTATTTGTATGTAAAATCATATTTTAGTACAGATAAGCAGATACAAGAATGGGAATGCACCTTTCTCTGGGGCATGCCATCCTTATTACTATTACTGTGAACTAGTATTGGACTAGCCGAAAGCCGAATACACATTTGTATCAATTAGTCTATAGAAGATTTGTCGTCAAGTGTGTAAAGTGCACACCATGCCCAAATCTGTGCAGATCATTTTATCTGTGTGCCATATCTGGCAAGGTTGCAGCACTGGATATGGGCTTTGTGTTGTGGTAGGTGGGCAGATGGGATGCTTGGTATGTGACTTGCCAGCTCCACTCATGTTTGGTACTTAAGCCAGATCACCCTTCCTCGCTGAGCTCCACCATTCATGAAATCTTATTAGCCACCTCCGTCACACAGTGGCACAGTGACCCTGGCCACTGTGTTCCTGCTGCTGCAGAGAAATGTTTTGCTTGGGGACAGCTGTGTAACATTTGTTTTTGTTAATAGATTGCGGCTGTTGAACATCTTGGTATGCTCTGTACTTGAGAACTTGGTTTGACGTCTCATTTTTAGGTTCCTGCTAGGTGGGCCATGTGTGATTAGTTGTGTGCTGAGATCAGAATCTGGAACCAGACTACCGCATACTTTACTCTCTTGCAAAAGTGAAGACTCATTTTTACTCTCTTGAAATGTCATTTACTTGAAAAAAGAGTAAAAATACCCCACCTCCAAAATCGTATCTGGAGCACTGTGATCCTAGAAGTATATTTACAGATTTACGTGCTACCAGGCTGCACCTATAGTGTAATATAGGTGCAGACTGTTAAAATGCGACATCTGCCGCCTATGGGGGACTTTGTCTTGTGGCTGTCTAGGTGCCTTTGAACTTAATCTGTGCCAATGCAGGGCTGGTGCAGTAGATGTCGGTAGACTGGTTACTTCAAGGCACCAGGTTGCACTATAATGTTGGCATGGTGCATTTTGAAATATGGTGTCTGAGTAGGAAACCACAATTTTAGTGAACGAATTACCTGCGTCATTGTAATGTTAATCAAAGCCAAGAATTTCACATTTTGGCTGATGACCCGGGTTTCTCTCAGCCCCTTACTTTAAATTGCTGCTCTTCATGGTGCACGCCCTGTTGTCTGTGCTATCATCTATGTTGGCAATCTTCCTTCCTCTTCAGGTTGGAAATGGTCATTAAGGGCATGCGCTTTTGCGGTAGTCCATCCTTGGATTCCCAGGCAGTGGTTGGGTTGGGCAAGAGTACAGGGAGGAGTAGTGGCTAAAGAGCCTACTCTGCCCACACTGTCACACCTGCAGTGGGATTAAACGGACTGTTTGAGGGGTATACAGCCTTCCCCTTTTGTGATGGCGCAGGTCGTGGGCACGCTATACACTGGTGGGGGGTGAGGGCAGTAGCAACCCAGTCAACTTGAGTATAATAGTCCAACAAGGTAATGTTAACGTTCTATATAAATACAGACTTGAGTAAAATGGAATCTACGACTAGAAAATACTAGACCAAGCACCCCATTCAAAGAACATGGACAATGCAGATTTTCAAGGGGCACTCTGGGTAGATGGTGTTCATGTACAAGATTGACACATGGTCACTCTTCATAGTAAACCGTTAAGAACAAGGTCGAGAAAGTGGGTTTAAATTCACTAGTGTCTCAAAAGGAGATCCAGGGGGAGCAGAGCCTCTTCGCTGTACCTTTATTCTTTGGCGCTCCAGAGTGTTGAGCCAGGCCTTTCGGTGTAGGCACCAGTACCACAAGCACTCAAACCTGGTTTAACGATGCAGTGGAGACCACTTGCCAGTCAAAGATGGTGGTGTCTGGTCGGTGGAACTGGAAGACTGGCCTCGGGTGCAGCGACTGGCCTCAGCTGGCTTAACATAGCGTTTGGTTACTGCAGCATTGTCCATTTTAGTTTGTGACCTGGCCGGCTGTAGCCAACTGTGATTGTGTCTTGCATGTTGAGACTGCAGAGCTTTGGTATTTGGCGGAATGCAGAGGGGGTCGGGCATCCATGTTTGGGAGGACACCAGTGGTTTCCATGCAGCCACTTGGTCAGAGTAAGGTGCCAAAATAGGCATCTATACGATTCAGGGGGAGTTGGGGGTTCACTTCGTTGGATCTTTGGTTGCTGCTCCCAAACCACGGGCTCCAGGAAAGCAGGAGTCCTTCTGCATTCCCACTCAGTGAGCTAGGCTTGCACCTCCAGTGAACACTATCTTGGTTCCAGTGCAGCTGATATAGAAGCCTTGGCCCACCAGCAGTCACCCCCACTATTACCTGGAGATGGTGGGTGGTGATGGGGGTAGTTCTTCTCTTCCTTGGATGATTCCTGCTTACAACTCCCTGGCAGAGGACTTTGGGATAGGTGGTATCCTCCACGGAGGGCCAGATGAATTCTTCTTGTCCTTGTAGAAGTCCAGCGATTGGCTCTGAGTGCTTTCCCCCCCCCCCCCCCTTCCTTGCAAAGGCTAAATGACACATGGGATTGGTGCAAAGCAAGTAGCTCTTAGGGGTCACTCCCCCTTTGCCTTATGACCTCACACTCCTGAGTACCTGGTTTGTTGAAAATGGAGGGGCCAGTAAAGGAAAAGTGCCTCAAGAGAAATTAAGATGATGAGGCTATTTTCCATGAGTACCTTTCTGTTTGGCTACTCTAATCCTGCCCCCTTTGCATGTCTGCTGGCTGCAAAAGAACTCCAGTGATCAGCACCCTGGCATGTGCCTGGTTTTGTTTGGTGCCAGCTCTGAAGCACTGTTCCAGGAGACTCGTGGGGGATGTTTCTGCTCCCTCGGCAATCCAAGGGCTGGAGAATCAAAAGGGCAGCATCCTGGCTATTCCACATGGCAGGTGTGAAGACAGTCTGCCTATACCCAAATATACATCAGCCCAGTCATAGTTGGGCTCTGCTTACAGAGCCGACACTGGTGTGAAATTAAATCACTATGGCTCCATTTGTGTTCAGCCGGCGAACCGAGCATTTTTTTATGCATGTGCATCTTATACATACGCCGCATTAGACTATTTCACACACATTTACCCAACAGCCACAGCATTTGTATTTGAAATTATTTCCTTTCCTGCGTGTAGTTGGTACTGCAGTATGTTTTAGTGTACAGGAAGTCTTGTGCCATGCTGCAGTTCCCCACCCTCGCCTCCCTATTAAAGGCCAATGTCACAAAACTGAACCGGCCCGCCTGTGAACATGGGAAGCCACATACACATTAGTTTGGACTGTCCTCGTTCCGAGGTGAACACAAAACATTTTCCCAACTACTTGCAAGGCTTCCTCTTGTGCTAATGTTATGGTGCGTTGGATTAAGTGGGTCTCCGACCTGGAAAAGGGCTAAATCTCGTGTGCTGCTTAATTTTGAAAACCACAGTAGAGGGGTTTGTTAAACGCGCCGAAGGCCTCTTTGAGGAATGTTTGTCAAACTTTTACTTATAAGTGCATGCTTGCGTCTCAATGTTTATTGAACCGTTTCTCCTTAATTAGGTTTGCGGGTGCTTGCTTTACCCAGATTTGATTCGCGAGGGTCATGGGCATTCATTTTAAAGCACTGCAGTGGTGGGCAATCGCGCTTCAAAACAGTGTCGCAGGATCCCACGTTACTTACTATAGAAATAACACGTAGCTCGGGAGTTCCTCATCAACACACTAATTTGAAGGGGTTGATATGTACATATTTCACTCCGGTTGTAATGCATCATGCTAAAGTTTAAAGGAAGGACTTTAAAATGAATGTCGAATTCAATAAAGTAAAAAAGGTGATTTTTTTTTAAACCGCATATCTAATGTACATGAGCATAGGTTAAAATATCGAACATTCCATGTGTCCCTAATCCATGACGCATTGATTGGATACAGAATGCATTTCTACGTACTCTACATTCAACACATTTCCTATATCCATGACTATAGTCACATTCGCAAAAAAATACCTTTTTTTTTTATTTCAGTATCACAGCCGTCTTTGTGACACATTGTTTGTGCTTTTCTTTCTAAACCGATAGTGGGAACGGATAAATTGCGTGGTTTACTCCCAGGAAAATGATGCAAACCAACGCATGATTGTTATCTGCAGAACATTTTGATATGTAAGCAGATACAGGAATGGGAATGCACCGTTCTCTGGGGCATGCCATCCTTATTACTGTGAACTAGTATTGGACTAGCCGAAAGCCGAATACACATTTGTATCAATTAGTGTATAGAAGATTTGTCGTCAAGTGTGTAAAGTGCACACCATGCCCAAATCCCAGCTTCGCCTCTTGAAAACTGATCTATGCAGATTATTTTATCTGTGTGCCATATCTGGTAAGGTTGCAGCACTGGATATGGGCTTTGTGTTGTAGTAGGTGGGCAGATGGGATGCTTGGTATGTGACTTGCCAGCTCCGCTCATGTTTAGTACTTAAGCCAGATCACCCTTCCTCGCTGAGCTCCACCATTCATGAAATCTTATTAGCCACCTCTGTCACAGTGGAACAGTGACCCTGGCCACTGTGTTCCTGCTGCTGCAGAGAAATGTTTTGCTTGGACAGCGAAGGCCTATGTAACATTTGTTTTTGTTAATAGATTGAGGCTGTTGAACATCTTGGTATGCTCTGTACTTGAGAACTTGGTTTGACGTCTCATTTTTAGGGTCCGGGCTAGGTGGGCCATGTGTGATTAGTTATGTGCTGAGATCAGAATCTGGAACCAGACTATCGCATACTTTACTCTCTTGCAAAAGAGAAGACTCATTTTTACTCTTGAAATTTCATTTACTTGAAAAAATAGAGTAAAAATACCCCACCTCCAAAATCGTATCTGGAGCACTGTGATCTAGAAGTAACCTGTCAAACCAGGACTGGCTTATATTTACAGATTTACGTGCTACTAGGCTGCACCTATAGTGTAATATAGGTGCAGACTGTTAAAATGCGACATCTGCTGCCTATGGGGGACTAGGAAACCACAATTTTAGTGAACAAATTACCTGCGTCGTCGTAATGTTAATCGAAGCCAATGCTTTCACATTTTGGCTGATGACCCGGGTTTCTCTCAGCCCCTTACCCGATTTTTTTGGGTAGGAGAGGACCTGCAGTCATTTCAGGTAGTCTACCACAAGATCCAGGTATCTGAAGCCAAAGGACCACCACTAGCCAGCATTGGTTAAGACGGCAACTGTGTCCAGAGTCCTTGCCTTCCAATAAATTGGAAAGACTTAATGTGGGTGGCTTCCTCCTCTGGACGGGTGGAACCCCACCTGGCTGAATTAGTGCTCTGTATACTTTTTGCTTTTCCAAGGTCTGAGATGACTCGGTCTGCATTTAGTTTGGACCAGCAGTTTAACTTTGCTGGCATTGAGAGAAGTCTGCTGGGACTACACAAACCTGCTGATCCAGACTCCCCTTGAGGAAGGGCCTGCTGAAACCAAATGAGAGCTGCTCCTTGGAGCAAACTAACCATGTCCTTGAACACAAACATCTGCCACTATTGAGGGGAATACTATGGTGCTGCATCCAAAATCAAATTCATAACCCTGTCCTGAAACCTGTACCTGATGGAGTCACTGGATGCCTTAAACCTACTACAGCCAACCCTAAGATGAGCCACTGATTCCCTAACCTGTGGTTGTGCAAGTCTGATCCTGTTTGATACATTTTTTGGAAACCTATTTTATTAGTTCCAACTCGATAACCATACAGTGTAGCAGCAAGTATGCATTTCAATTCTCATGTACAGTTTCATGTTTTCCTTCCTACCCCCCACACCTTCTGAGCCTACCCCACGCCTCAGCCTTCCACAACCCCTTCTCTGGGCTTCCCTCTCCTCCTGAAGCTGTCTTCCTCCAGACTTGCCCGGTCAGACCCAGAGTGTAGCTATTTGCTTCCAGGCTATCAGCGTGTCCACTTCTTCCTCCCCAACTCTTTGCTGCTTCATTCCACACCACTGTTTCAGCATCTGCCCATTTCTAAAGATCATGCCACTAGGCGCCTACTTTCGGTCTTCTTGCTTTCCAACTCGGTGCTATCCTGCGTCTAGCAAGTATGTACTCCAGGTCTTTGCGTTTACTCACGTGTTTCAGTTTACGTGTCCTGGGGAACCCCCTAACATTGCCCAGCAATAATGGTGTTCATACAATTAAAACCTGTAGAGGAACAAGCACTGCCAAAGCAAATTGGTTCAGAAGGGGGCCTTTAGGGAGACAGGGCAGCCAAAGTCAGTTCTGATGCTCCTTTCTTAGAAAATGTGTTTAAAGTAGTCAGTAGTGCAAATCGAAAATCGCAGCAACTCAAGAGGAGTCCCCTTAACTCAAGATGGGGTAAAATGGCACTTCCCAAGAAGAGAAGCACCGCAAATGGCAAAAGGATGATGTACCCCAAGGCCCCACAGTACCTTTGAACTGAAGATTATTTCCAGCTTGATGCTTTCTGGTTGCAGTGCTGCAGACCCATGTTCCTGGTCTTTGGTCGTGTTGCTGAAAGGGAGGACGTCTGGCAGGCTTCTGTGGCAGCACTTTTTTTTTTCCAACAAAGATCAGTAACCATCAACTGAGACAGTACAAGACAACTCTTAATAGAAGGCTGTACCAAAGGAGTATATGGTAGCGTAGACCTAGTAGCCAGGCTTATCCTAAGAGGGAGAGGGGCTGTAGGAGTATACTGAACATGTAGTATATCAAGGATTCAACATAAACACTTGCAACCAGAAGCATTATAAAAAATAAAGGTTTAGTTTAAATACAAGTAGGCCAAGTTGCGTCTTGGGGGTGGGGGGGAGGGGGGGGGGGGAGTACTGGTCCTAGTCATCAACTTAATAAAAAAACACACCAATGTTTGAAGGGACACATACCAAAGCATACAGCCTTCTTCAAAATGCCTAACAGTAATTCTAGGGAAGTCGGTTCTTATGATACACATTTAGTATAGGCCACACACCTATTCATGGGGCGTTGCTTCTAGATTACTTTATGTAATATTAGACTCTAGCAGTTGTACTGTGACGCTCAGCAAAGAAATGACCTAGTAAACCAACCTGTAAGTATACTTTTCTGAACAGTGTAACACTCATTCAAGGACCAGTACAAACCTAGATCTACTTTGAGGAAAAGTTTTTCTAGGTGAGTAGGACCTTTTTGGTGTAATTAGTTGCTTTTCAGGTCAGTGGAACACCAATTGAGGTAAGTACTAAATTATTTTAGTATCACACACAGCTAACTAAAGGTAAGTAAAACCTAATATACCTTTTTTTAAAGGAGCCATCAGCAACTTTTAAAGGTAGGTAAACACTTTAGCATCTGTATAAAGCAGACCAGGTAAAGTAAAACCCAATGTTACATTTTATGACTGAGTCATGTTATTCTTGGTAGATGAAGCCTATTCTGAACAGGCTTTACCGCAAATTGGGGGATTCAAGACCCAGTTGGGGAACTTGTACAACTATTCTCTGAACAAAATAGTTTGTGAAGCCAACCGCGTTACTTTTGGGAAAGAGGCCCAACCAATTCACAGTTGAGTAAATTAACAAATTAACCTTGTATATACTTTTCAGAATGGCACAACACACATCAAGGCAAACACTGTTCACTGTTAGTTACTGTTGGGCAAGAAGGGATGTAGTAACCCTGTGGGAGACGCCACCCTTGTCCTCTTGGTATTGGGAAACCCACCTTTTGGTATATGCCTGTACTACACAAGTTGGCAGTGTGACTGAGCAGCTAGGCTTATCTCAAGAGGAGTAAATGTGAGCTGTAGCAATGAAATCCACAAATAGCCAAGTAACACTACTGAAAGTTTTTGTTATAAAGTTAGATGTAACCATCAAATATAATTTTAAAATACTTTTCTGGAATCTCACAAAGCTAGTACACTCTATGGATGCTTCCTACACCCGGAGGTGACTTCACGAACTAGGACAGTAATGGCATTTATATATCATTAGTACACGGTTTTGCAGAAAGGTTAAGGGAAGGAAAAAGGTTAAACAGGTTCTCGGAGCATGTGAGCACTTCCAAAGAAGTCTAGATAAAAACCTTTCACAGCAATAATGGTTAAAAATCAAGTTATCACCTATGAGGGACAGTATCGGCGTCAAATGGACTAGATTAGTCTGCAGGGAGCCAGGAATTGGAGCAGTCTATGGAGCTGAGTCACTTCTTAGATAGCTAGTCTTGCACAAAGTTTGTTGCAGAAAAATCACTGTAGGGTCACAAGCAGTTACACCTGTGAAGGGTAGAGCTGAAATCCACTCTAGCAAAGCAGCTACTGCAAGTCTCAACTGAGCAGAGCAAAGCTAAAGACACTGAGGTAAGTACCCCAAGTTAGAACAGTACCTTTGGTTAGAGTGGTTCAGCTGGCTTCTCTGGTTGCAGCGATGCAGATCCTGGGTTCCTGGGCCTCCATGGGGACAAGATGGAGGCCGCCTAGAGGACTCCTGCGGCACAGGCTTAAGATCGGCAGCACTGTTAGGGAGAATTATCATTTCTGTGCTAATTCCTTTCAACCTGAGACCCCCAGCTCTTTTGCTGGACTTAAAATTTTAACCCTGGAGACAGTGAGCCACACTTCCTCACACGTGTTTTGATCTGATTTGGAGTGTTTTAATTTTTGGAGGCTGACAAACTCCATGGGCATCTTGGGGGTTTCCGGAGCTTCTCGATTAGGAAAAGGAGCTTCAGCACAGGAGCAGGGCTTCACCGGGCAGTGCAACAGCTCCAACCGGATTTGGCGCACAGAGTAGAACCCAATGAAAACTCACAAATGGTGAAAAAGGACCAGGCCCTTTTGACAATGGTCACCCATGGGTGCTATACTGCAGCAGAGGATTCAGCCTGTGCTAGAGAAGCACAATGGTAGGAAAACTAAGCTTCTGCCACCAGCCAATTAAAGTAGTGAGGGTAACATAACTATGTTACATGAGTAGGTAGGATAAGGGGCTACTATGTAACCCCGAGCACGCCACATAAGAGGGTGTGCTGGACCCACAAAAGTGAAGTAAAGTCAATTTCACTTTACTAGTCTTGGAAACAGTCGTTCACGCACAGTATTTAAATCTTATGAGCAATCTAAAGGATTTCTGTCACTGCACTGAAGGTGCTATGTCACCATACAAAAAGTAGAGGCCTATGGAGTTTGTCAAAATCCAAAAACAAACGAAACGCATAATCCAAATCGTGGCAAAACAGTGAGAAAAAGGGCTCGCTCACTCCAAGTCCTAAAGTCCAGCAAAAGAGCTGAGGGTCTGTAAAGTTGAAGGGAATTCGCACGGAAATGAATTCTCCCTAACAATATTACTTTTCAGTTTCAGCTCCAGTGGATGACTTGTCAGCAGGTTCAGAGTTTTTATCGGCACAACCTCTGCGATCTCTCTCAGGGGATGAAAATCCCTTTTTACTACTTTATTGTATTTCACCCAAGTACATGAAAGATATTTAACAAAGGGGCAACCCAGCCGAAGCCCAAAAGTTGTATAACTTCAACCATACACTATAGTCATAAAAAGGTCCCCCCATAAAGAGTAAAGGACTAGGTGAGGTGGGGGTGGGGATTCCCTTTAACCTAGTGACCAGGTAAAACAGTTACCTAGTCAAAGCAAAAAGTTCTGGGGTTGATTTATCATTGATGCCTAACAGTTTATATAGCGCCTTTTACCATTACTATAGTCAACAGTGAGTCTTGGACAGACCCTTCCCATGCCTATAACTGTTGTAATATCATGCTGGTGGCACATTTGAAATGTTAAAGGGGGGGCCGGGGCGGAGAAAAGTGTCCCTAAACTCATTGAACTACATAACATGACCTGGAATTGCCATGCCAGTACATTAATTGTTCCCACAACCTCTTAAGTTATAGGATGCATACACTAAAGGGGAACATTTAACTTCTAAACAAACCCAATGTTCTTGTTTCAGTGATTTTATAGTACCTTCCCTAATCGCTTCCTTCTACACAGTACTTGGTAGAAAACTAAAGGGGGAACCAAGAAAAAATGTCTACGTCCAGACAAGAGTCCCTTTGTCACTTTAGGGGATCTTTGCTGCTTGGTCAACATGGGGTGGGGGGTTGGCCGAAGAGACTGACTTGTAAATCTCACGGTCTACGATTTGCTGAATCTTGACCTTATTTTATCCACCGAGGCTGGGGATTTGGTGTAACCTGCCTTTTCGATGGCATGGACTGACCATTTTATTATGTGACCTCAGGGCCCCAAAGCTGGACCCCTGCACTCGTCCTGGTTGGTGATCTGGGCAACCTGATATTTCGTGCAAATCCTTGTCTGCCATTCCGATAACCTCCCATGTGGATTTTGGCTTGCTATCAACACCTTTTTGGCAGCAGCCGATCGCCTTGCCCAAGAGGTCGAGGCCGCCAGCGCAGTCTATGCACCCATGGTTATCGTAGGATCTGCGAGCTGTGCGCCTGACGTGCAGACAGCTCGAGCGCCAATGGAGACTTTCTTATGCCCAGTCAGCAAGGCTTGCATGGACTCCTCAGGCCATGCTGCAGTATCATTGTGCCATTGCTAATGCTGAGCAGTTCTTTGCCTCAATGATATAGCTCAACCAGCCTAAACAACTATTTAAGGCCGTACGTGGCCTCTTCTATGGTTCCGGTTTCCCTTCACAGGATGTCTGCGATTCCCCATCCCTTTTTCCTTTTATTTTTTTTTAAATACTAATTCGGTTTAATATCAGTTCAGGGCTTACTCATCTGCCCCACCGTTGCTCTCTGTAGTGCCATCTGCTATGGCATCTTGGTCTGTCTTTTCCTCCCACCGATATTGCATGCTCTTCTTCCCCTCAGGATCCGATTCCACTTAGCATTATTAAAACCATTGTCCCATCTTTTTCACCCGAGCATGGTGGTGAAAACCTCCCTGTCTACCGGGGCGATTCCAGCCCCACTCAAACATGCTAGTCATTCTATTACTGAAAAAACCCTCAATTGATCCTTCAATCCCAGCCAATTTCTCTTCTCTATGAAGCTTTTGCAATCTTTTCGTCCAGGGCGTGGCAGTGTCCAGGTCTGTTGAATACCTAGCATGGTTTCATGACAAAGGCGGCATTAGCGCTCTTTTGCTGCTTGATCTATTTGCTGCCTTTGACACCATCGATCATGGAATCCGGGATCGCCGAGCTGGTCTATCCTTTTCATGGACTGCCATCAAACCCTCTGTTCCCCCTTTTCTCTGGCGGCTGACCTTGCGTATCCCGCAAGGGTCTGCTATCTTCCTAGTCTCTTTCAATGTCTACGGTCAACTGCTGACAAAATATCTTCTCCCACAGCTTCCTCTGCTATTCATATGCAGTAGACTTGCATATCCTGATCCGCCTTGACCTGTCCATTCCAGAGTCTGCAGCCAGGTTCTGGGAGAATGGATGCAGAACTGGCTCAAGTTGAACAGGGACAGGACAGAGGTGCTGGTAGTAGGTCCTCCCACGGCTTCTACTTTTTGGACCCCTGATTTCTGGTTCCTCCTCTCTTGGCCCCTTTCCGAAACCTGTCACTATTCACCTCTAAGTGAAACACTCTTCCTCCGTGTCCATGGAACCCCAGGTCGGTGCTGTTTGTCAATGGGGTCATTTTTAACAAAAAATCCTACGTCTGGTTCTTCCTTTCCTGTGCACCTTCACTGCCATTTCTTTGTTTTAAGATCTACTTGCTCCCTGTGATCAAGCACATCCATTTTAAGTCTGTTTGGTTCACATGCCATTTATGGATGTCGCAGAATAACTAGTGTCTAAATTTCAGCCCTACGTCTGCTGCTTGTCCCTGTGGTAAAATACTGCCGCATTGGTGGCCGCTCTTTATCCGTGGCAGTGGCAGGCCTCTGGAATGCCCTACCTCGTCCCCTCAGCTACAACCAACCATCTGACTCTTTGTTTATTACCTTTCTGCTAGATTAGCGCGAACATGCGCTCCACAAATGCTTATCAAATCCTTAATGGCAACTAACCCTAGACTGTCCAATCTTGTATTTGGAGTTTAAACATGTTTCACCCTAAGATATCAGACTACCACTCACATGACTTTTATCCTGCCTGTATGAATGGTTTGGTGATGGATGTAGCACACAAACTGTTTTTTTTTTTTATAAATGTTTGTAGCTTTGCTTAACATTGTCATAGTTGGTATATAATTGGTGGTAATCCTGCTAAACTAGTCGTCCATATCTTCTGGTATGTTACTCTTGGGATTTGGCATGTGATTTAAAACATTTCTAATTTTTTTAAAGAATGTTAATCTGCCATAATATCCCAAATGGATGTATTCTTTTCTTCCATAGGATGGGGAAAATAAGATTGAATACAGAGCCTGGAATCCATTCAGGTCGAAGCTGGCAGCTGCAATTCTTGGTGGAATTGATCAAATTCATATCAAGCCGGGTATGAAGGTCTTGTATTTGGGAGCAGCTTCTGGCACCACAGTCTCGCACGTGTCTGATGTTGTTGGGCCGGTAAGTGTTACTGGGATTAAGCCATCTTTTTAAAATGCTTTGGTATTCATTTCAAGTTTTCTCAACATGATGCGTATGCTAATTTTCATGGACAAATTGAACAAAAACGGTCATGGAGAGAATCCTATTAAATAGCCCTTTCCATGGTTCGAAAGGTATAGAATTAGTTGAACTTCATGGTCATCAAACTGTAAGGCAGACCCCTCTAGAGGGCCCGGGAGGAGGGGGGGTGCTGTGAGGCACTTCGTAAAGGAAGTAGAAATTGGGATTGGAAAAAAGGGGAGCTAAAAGCAGCTCCTGGTTATCTAGCATTAATAAGTGACCAGGAGCTACCACTGGGGAACGATGAGCTAGTACTTGGTGTTCTGTAAATCCAACTTCCACATGAAATGTAAACCTATTGTCAATTACTTCAGACCCCTTATGCTATAAATGCTGTATGGAAGTATCCTAATGTTTATAGATTGTCCCAAAATATTTTTACAGCACCTTTCCCTTAGTTTTTATGGACCTCCAAACCTTGTGCTCTGTATTTTTGAATTTGACCTGCGCTTTTTAGTGTAGTGAAGCCTTCAACTTCAATACGCTGGCTTTTGCTCATTTGTCATGGGGAAACTGATATGTCCTTCAGGCTGTCAGTCGGTACTGTTCATTGCCACTTCTCGGATGCATTTTTCCCTACCTCTCCTACCCGAACAGACTTGTCGCGGCTATGTCTATTGTGATGTTGCGTCTGGACAATTTGCAAACTCCCTATACCTATGTGCTCCGGCACTCCAAAGAGCCCAAAATGATGCCGCAAAACTACTCCTCCTCCATCATAGGGTCTGGCATGGATTCACATGCTCATGAATCTTCCCTGTCGTTGGGCTGGGAATCATCGGTAAAAGAAAAAAAAAATCACTTTCACTTCTGAACTGTCTTTCTCCTAACGACCAATCACTCGTCTCTGGGTCATACTGCCCTCTACCTAAGCCCCTCCTCTGGCAGGCATTTTCTGATTTTTTTACCACACGTTCGAGTGGTGGGAGTGATTAGCTATTGGGGTTTTTGCTGCATTCTGTGCTTTTTTTTAAAAAATTTTTTAATTCTATTCGGTCAACCAAGCCTCAAGCTCCACTGACCCATCATCCAATTAACAGGGACCCGTTTTCGGATTTTTTTCCAGTGCCCCTCAAGGGCAAGTTTTCGTCAAATTTGCTTCTCGGAGGATTCCACAAGATTCTTCGAGGCCTACCCCGCGTGGCATGGCGGAGAAGGAAGACTTAACGGCCCTTTTCAGGGTTTGCCTAGGATGTGGCCTACGGAACATCAACTTGGACGGCGGACATCCCTATGCCTTTATTGCCTACATTCGGACCACACGTGGAAGAAGTCTGTGTTTTGCAAGCAGATGGTCCCCCGCACCATGAAGGATCGGCGCAGGGATCTCACCAAATGTCTTCAGGCCAAGGCCCCTGCTATGGGTGAGTCCCGGCAGCATGCCTCACATGGCCAGAAGAAGAAAACTGAGCGGTCTTCGACCTTTGAGGGCGCTCTGGCAACAGGGTGCCCAACAGAAGGCTAAGCACCATGAGTCCACCAGCACTAGTAATGCCGTTGCGACGGGCTCCCCGGTGGCCAGGGTGGGGTCAGTGTCGCTAGTACCTTCAACCACGAGTTCAGCGAAGAGGAAGTCGGACCATCAGGTAAGCTTCTAGAGAAAGCCCGGACAGGCCAGTTGGAGAAGGCCAAGGGGGAGCGGGACACAGACCCTTCCCCAAGGTGAAGGCCCCTAGCTCGACCAAGGTTGTGAAGGCCCAGATTCACCTGGCGAAGCCTTCCATTGAAGGCGTGGTGGCGTCCCTAGTGAAGGACGCAGGTTTGCAGGGCACGGCTCCCAAATTGCAAGTTTCCCTGCCTGCCAGGAGGGAATCGTCTCTTCAGCCCGTGCAGAAGACACTGGAGAAGGCGATGCCCATCTCCCCAAAACAGTCTCCCCTGGTCTCAGGGATTGGGGGGGGGTGGGCAGGGGCACGGTAGTCCTGCAGGGCACAGATATCTCGGAGGAGCTTTCTATGCTCCAGACAGTTTAAGTTCGTCGAGGCCAAGTCCTACAGGAAAGATCGCGATTAGGGAGACATCGAGAGTGGTGACGAGACGGACTAGGGAGGGCGGGCCGTAGAGGGGTTGGAGAACCCTACGCCGCTGCTTGTCGCACCCACTTCCACCACCTCAACCCCCAGTGGACCTGTTTGAGGTCACATTCGTCCCCAGATTTGGTGGTTGCAGAGGTGAGGAAGAAATCTTATGGCTCTTGCTTCCTTCTCCCTCCCCCGGACAGCGAATGGAAGAAGTTGGACGCCATGGGACGACAAGTCATCACATCGGTTGCGGCACCCATCAAGGGGGCCAGCGCCTTTGCCATCGTGTCGCACTACGACAGGGAACTCTAGTTTAAGATCGCTCTGCTCCTGGACTTCCTTCCGACAAGAGTGGAAGCGTTGGAGATTCTGCAGGAAGGCGAGGTGGCGACCATGCCATCAGTGGCCACGGACATTGCCGACACGGGTTCTGTCAAATGGGCAACAGCGTTTGCCATCGGCGAGGTTGGTTAAGAACTAACTTTCACCAGGCTGTACAGTCAAGGGTACTGGACATGCCCTTCGGGGACAATTTGTCAAGACCGTGGATGAGTCTTTTCAGGCCATCAAGGCAGACAGACGGCTTGTGGCTTGGGCACGCTCCAGCAACGACGGCCGTCCTTTCGGACTTCTGGGGGTAAACCCAAAGATTCCCGAAGTCTTCGGTGGAAGTTATTCGTTCTACCGACAACTGTCCCGCTCTTCGGCCCAGGAGGCCTACAACAAGTCTGGAGGAGGTCGCTGTTGTCCCGAAGGCAGCGCTCCGCGGTGAAGCAAGATTGAACCGGTAGTGACATCAGGCCCCCACCTGTGCATCCCAGCGGGAGGCCGGCTGGCGAACTTCGTCAGCGTTTGGAAGTCCATCTCCACCGACGGTTGGGTGCTGGACGCTGGGGCCCACGGACACACCCTGGAATGAGTGTCCCCGCATACCACCAGTGGCCAGGCAGTTAAACTACATCCCTCTGCTTCTGCTGGAGGTGCGAGCCATGTTGAAGAGCGCAATAGAGCTTGTTCCAAAGAGGGTCCGGGGAGTGTACTATCAGTACTGCCTCATCAAGAATACTTGCGGAGGCCCATCCTAGACCTCCGCCGTCTGAACAAGTACATCAGATCCCAGAAGCTTTGGATGGTCACCCTTCAGCACGTGCTATGACGGCTGGAAGAAGGGGATTTCCTATCGTTGCTGGACTTGGAGGATGCCTACTTTCACATCCCCATTCACAAGGGACACCGCAGGTTTCTGCGCTTCGTGGTACAAGGGCAACAATACCAGTTCAAGGCCCTTCCTTTCGGATTGAAGTCAGCGCCAAGCGTTTTCACCAAATGCCTGGTGGCACGACTGTCTATGAGGGATCCATGTTTACTCCTACCTGGACGACTGGCTCATCTGAGCGAAGTCGAGGGAGATTGCTGTTGCACTCTGTCGGAAACCGTCCAGATCCTAACGAAGCTGGGGTTCTCAGTGAACTATGCAAAATCTTGCTTGGTGCCATCGCAAGATGCACTGTTTCTGGGGTCTCTGCTCGACAGTGTTGTGCCTGGCGTCTGTCGGAGGAGAGGCTAACAGCCATCCTGGGCACGGTACAACAGTTGTTGGCCCTGAAGATCGCATGGGTGAGGTCGATCAAGTCCCTTCTCGGCATGTTTCATGCATATACCTCATTCGGCTGTGCAGGCTGCGGATGCAGCCACTGCAGGAGTTCCTTGACCCCATTGGATTCAGCTATCTGGGAAGCTTCGAGGACAAGATCTGAGTTTGTCGAGCGATATGGTGGCGAGTACATGCGCATCTGTCGGCGGGCACAGACTTCCAGACCCCACCTCATCAGGAGACGGTCACAACAGACTCCTCCTTGGAAGGTTGGGGTGCACACACCGGCAGTTTCCATGCAAGAGGACTGTGGCTGCCGGAGGAGTCTTTGCATATCCACATACTGGAGCTGCAGCAGTGTTGGGCCCTAAAGTCTTTCCTTCCGTCGCTCATGGGCAAGGTGATATGGGGCTTCACGGACAACACCCACGATGTTCTAGATGTAAAAGCAGGGGGCACTACATCCCAGCGCACTCCTTTGAGGCGCATGACCTGTGGCATTGGGCCGTAGCCCAGGGGAATGTTCCTCATCCCGTTTCATCTTGCAGGAGTGAAGAACACCATTGCAGACTCCTTCAGCAGGGAGATCCGTCTTACCACAAGTGGGACCTTCGGCAGAAACAAGTGGATCTACTGTTCCGGTGCTGGGGCTGTCCCAAGTTCGATCTGTTTGCGACTGCGACTAACACCAAGTGCCAGAGGTTCGCCAGCAGGTTTCCCCAGCTGGGTAGCATGGGGGGGTGGGAGGGGAGCGTTCTCATTCCCGTGGGACAGCCTGTTCCTATATGCGTTCCCTCCTTTGCCGTTGCTTCTTCGGCTAGTCGATCAACTCGGACGGTCCAGGTGCAGGATGATTCTCGTCGCGGCAGCGTGGCGAGACAGATATGGTACCTGGACCTTCTGGACTTGTCAGCGTCCCCCTCCAGTCAAGTTTCCGGCGGCCGCAGATTTTACTAGAGAAGGAGGTGCGATCCTGCACCGCGACCCAGGGTCGCTGAACTTGCAGCGCTAGAGTTTGGAGGATATGAAATCCCGGCAGACTGCAGGGAGGTGCTTGCCAAGGCCAGGGCTTCGTCTACACTGAGATGCTATGGACCTAAGTGGAAGGTTTGCTGTCTGGTGCCGTGAACAGAAGATTGACCCTCTACAGATTACGGCTCTGCAGGTGCTGCTTGCTGTCACTGGCTAAAGCAGGGCTGGCTTATGCCTCAATTGTTCATCTGGCGGCTATCTCCCACTACACCAGATCTCCGGAGATGGTCGTCGTTATGGTTGCACCGCCTGGTCAAGGTGTTCATCAAAGGACTTTTCCATTTGTTCCCTGCCGGTGAAGGCTCTGGCACTGGCGTGGGAGCTCAGTGTGGTGCTGACTAGGCTCATGGGTCCGCCGTTTGAACCTATGGATTCGGCGCCATTGAAATTTTGAAAACCGCATTTCTTGTGGCCATCAACTCTGCACGATGAGTGGGAGACATCGGGCCCCCTTGTGAACCACCTTACTTGACATTCCACGAGACGAGGGTGGTGCTGCGGACGTACCCTTCTTTCATGCCCAAGGTGCAGTCGACCCATCTAAACGAGCCCTTGGCGTTGGCTATCTTCTTCCCGACGCCTTTGTCGCTGGCTGAGCGGACTTTGCAATCACTGGCTGTGGCTAGACCGCTGAAGTTCTACATGGACCGCACAAAGTTTTCGGAAGACGTTGCAACTTTTTGTGAACTTTGGCCCTGTGAACCATGGGAAGGCCCCCTCCAAGGCATCCATTTCCAGGTGTCTCCAGCTGAATCACCCTTGTCATTGGTTGGCAAACTGACTGTTGCCTGGCTGTCTGAGAGCCCACTTGACCAGAGCAATCGCTGAATCTACGGCGTTCCTGTCTGGTGTGCCCCTGGTGGACATCTGCAGGGCTGCTATGTGGAGACTCGCACCTTAACAAAGTTCTACTGTGTCGACAGGGATTCCAGGGAGGAGTCCAGAGTCGGCCAAGCAGTGCTGGGCATCCTGTCCACTTCAGCCTGGTGAGGAGGTAAGAGATGCTTAATGTTGAGCCTTGCCACCTCCCGTGGTTGTGCATGTGTACTGCTATGTACTCTTTATTCATTAATCCGTGCCAGACCCCATGCTGCAGAAGGAACATGTAATTTATGTAACTGTTGTTCCCCAGCATGGGTCTGGCATAGATTCACATGCAAACCCTCCCACCTATCCCCTCTGAGGCTCTTCACTTGGTCCTACTGCCAATTTACATGCTACCAAATATGAAGATGGCTGCCAGAGGGGCTTAGGTAGAGGGCAGTATGACCCAGAGACCAGTGATTAGTTGTTAGAGAGTTCAGAAGTGAAACCGATTTATTTTCTTTACTGAGGATTCCCAGCTTGTTGATGGAATATTCATGAGCATGTGAATCCATGCCAGACCCATGCTGGTGAAGTTACAGGTAAGTAACTTGTTCCTTCTGAAGCCTATTGGGCTTTGGCAGTGCTTGTTACTTACAGGTTTTAATTGTTGAAACTATTATTGCTGGGATAAGACTGCCTTACATCCCTCTGGGAGAAACTAACTATTGAACCAGTTGAAAGTGTGCTAATTTAACTGTAACCATCCCCCAACCCAATTTTGTAATGGTGAACAAAAATAGGTGCGGATACTGACCTTGATGTCACTTGTGTGCTGGAACATGTCACATGGAGAATGACTCGCCTGCGATATTGGGCCTTATTTAAATTCTGTCTTCCATTGAATGTTGTTAGTTGATGCTTTTTAAAGTGCTTAATTTGCTTTGTATAAATATAACTGGTGTGCAAGTGTTTAGTGTATTGTGCTACTCTACAGCTGCTCAGTCACTCTACCAATTTGTGTAGTACTGGCATATATTAAGAGTTGGGCTGCCCAATACCAAGAGATGTCTTGTCTAGTCCAACTGGTGTGGGACTTCACAAAACATCTTACCCAACAGTCAGACAAGTTTTAATGTTTGTTTGATTTAATGTGATCTGTGTTTTACACTTTGTCATTGTTACTTTATTCAAATCCATGAAAGTTTTGACTGACTGGAAGGTGACAATTTAAAATTCAGGCAAAGGCTAGTTTTATTGCAGACTGAACAGGCATTCAATGGGCACATGGTTGCCATATAAAGTGGTTCGGTCGAAATGGGGAGTGGCGGGGATTCAGTGAATTGTGAGTGAAGGCTTGTAGGGGAGGAGAGACATCTGGTTTGTAAAGAAGCAACTGGAGAAGACATTTTGTCAGATGGGAAGGGCACGAATAGGGACTAGACGAAGGTTTATCATGGGCAGATTGGTCGCCCTTTGAGGATGGCAAGGAGGCCCTAGAGAGATGAAAGATTCAGTGACCTTGCTGGATGGCATGTTAGAACTGATTTTCTGTACTCTGGTCTGGTGGACAGATGTATAGAAGGCAACTTATGTTGCAATTCAGGGGAAGCTGTAGCCAAACCAGTTCAAGGTAGCACTAACTAGGGTTTAGGTTAAGTCTCAAGAGGTTGTGAGTTTGTATAGGTCCACAATGGGTACATGGGAATCGCAGATTACATTTGGACAGTAAGTATAAAAATAGTTTTTTATGGCCAAATATCACTGAGCAATGACTACAAACAAATATCACGCAACATGAATAAATTAGTCACTGGTAGAGGGCATAATACAGATCAAACCCCTGTAAAAGAAAGTACAGATCAGATTATGTACCAATGGGCAAGAGTTAACCCTAACCTCAAATGGCCTCCCTAAATTGTCTGGGGCTTGATGAAACGTTTCCCAGGGAAGAAATACCATTTGAACACTCTTGAGGCGGTCAAGATGTCATTTGCTTGCTTGAACTAACCACTTTAATAATCCACTAGATCTTAGGTGGTCCACAAAAGGTGCTTTTGAATACCAACCTTTGACCCCCCAATGAGTTTCACAGGGACATTGGAAGCCAGCATGCCTATATTCATACCGGAAAAACGAGCATGCGCTCAACACATTTGTGTTGGTTTGCAAAATCATTCTTCAGTGTATTCAAGAATCATTGCAAGTGAGGTAAAACAACCATTGCACATTAACTGAATGCTCATCCCACAAGGGTCCAACCTTTGAATTCTTTAGCACCCTTCCCTTTTGCAAAGCATTATTGTAGTTAACCCCTGAGCAGATGCACAGGTGTTTTCTAAAAATGTTTAAATAGTGTTCACACATCACTTAAATAATAATCTATGCCGAGCGTTTGGCCCTAGAACTAGATTCACGCTGCTGTTAAATTCTGTTTGCAGCTTTATCTGTTACCTATTTCTCATGCAACCCAGAGAAACAATGTGTTTGTAGTATGTTATTGATTTGTATATTCTTGAAACGGATAGCCTCTAGTGCATACTGAACGAATATTTGGTGTTGCTTGTCCCAGAGGGGTCTGAGTGCACATTAGTTATGCGCCTCTTTCTTGTTTCAGAAAAATAAGTGATGCCTAGATCCATCCACTAGATGGCAGCCTATACAAAACCTGTGAAGTCATAAGATATCCTCTTAAACTGTCAATTTTCTTTCTGCAAGTTAACTTGGTTGCAAGAGAACATGCTCCATTTCAGAATTAGTTCCTCATGCGTTCGTTGCAGCTGCATATTTTTACAAATTGTTTGAGAACTAGTATTAAGATTTTCTGTGATTTGCAACTAGCAGGTCTGCATTGGTTTTTCCATTACGTGGTTCTAAATCCTGATGCCTTTTTTTGCAGGAGGGACTTGTTTATGCTGTAGAATTTTCTCACAGATCTGGTCGTGACCTAATCAACGTGGCCAAGAAACGCACAAACATTATTCCTGTTATTGAGGATGCAAGACATCCACACAAATATCGGATGTTAGTAGGTAAGCTAAGTCCACCTTTTTGTGTTGGCTATCCATGTTTTATATAACATATAACATTACTGCAATTGAGAAGGCAGTTGGCTAGGAAGGAATTGGGTTTTCTTTATTGTGCTACTTAGTTGCATTCTCCTTCACGGAACAGCTTAGTTATAATAACTCAGCTAAAAGGTGTTTATGTATGCAGCCAGCTTTTTGGACATGTTTTTATATAGCGCCTATACACAGGCAAGAGTTTAAAGTGCTCAAGGAGGGTGGGAACACGGGGGTCGGGGGAGGGGTGGGGGGGGAACAGTCGCTCAGAGCCCTTGAAAAACAGACGATAATAGTTTGCACAGGCAGAGTAAGTGCATGAAATACATTCAACAATATGGGGCATAGCAAATAGGTCTGACAGCCATTCTGCAATTTTAACAGTACAATTAGAGTGGAGACAGGGGAGAACAGACAGACGATCTTCTGGCGTGGTGCATGCAGATGGAGAAAGTGCAGTCACATGGAGGGGAGGGTCAAGTGCATCTGGTCGGTTGAGATTGTGTTAAGTGCAGAGAGCCACTCTCTAGGAATAGTGCGTGGAGTATGGGGTAAGTGGTAGGGCCTGGGGGCAAGCACAAGGGAAGACTGGCGGGAGTGCCGGGGACCAGTGAGACTCTGGAGTACACCAGGTGGCCAGTCAGCATTCTATAAGGAATAGAGGGGGGAGAGAGAACTAGGTTAGCCGGGTAGAGGGAGAGAAGGAAGAGAAGAGGAAGGAATTGAGGAGTTTCTGGAGATCCATCTCAGGACTTAGGAAGGCTATGCCAGAGGAAGGCACCTGCTAAGGATCTCCCACCAAATTTCTGCTTGGAGAACCAGCTCACTTGCAGAATGTTGAGGTAGATGAGGAGGGCTCATGAGGGACAGTATTTAGGCAGGCAGCGTTGATGGTAGGTGGGTCCCAGGCCCCAGAAAGCCTTGTGAACAATGCAAAGGGTCATCAATTTGATCCTTGCAGCCACGGGGAGCCAGGGGATGGATTTCAGCGCCAGAGAGATGCAGTCCCTAGGCTTGAGGCCAAGGGTAAGTCTTGCGGTTCTGTTCTGGATGAGTTGTAGAGGGCACAGGGCAGAAAGGAGGTTGAGGAAGAGGCTGTTGCAACAGTCCATCCTGGAGGGAACCGGGGCTCTGGGGACAGTGAGCCTCTGGAGGAAGTGAGGGTAGAGTACCTCTGAGGAGGTGTAGCTGATAGTTGGACTTTTTAGATATGTCTGAAATGTGAGGAGGAGGGTGGAATCAAAGATGACCCCAAGGTTTCTTGCTTCACAGGTGCAGGGCCAAGGGGGGGGGGCAGAGTGAGTGGGAAGGCGGGAGCAGGAGTCGCAATGAGCGCGATCTCGGTCTTCGTGGTGTTGAAGCAGGTCGTTTGCAGCACACCATGATTGACTAGCGCACAGGCAGTCTGATATGAGCAAGACTCTGAGAGCAGCCTGAAAGATGGTTGCATGTCATCCGCATAGCATTGTAAGTTAGAGGGGAAGGTGGCAATCAGCCGTGCCACGGCAGCCATATAGACGTTGAAGAACCAGGGGGATAGGTGGGTAACGCCACAGGTTGAGAGTGATAGTAGAGTGAAAGGCTCAAAGTTCCACCTGGGGATGGGCGATCAGAGAGGAAGGAAGTTAACCATGCCAGAGCCTGACCTGTGATTACCAGGCTGTTGACGTGTGATCAGGATTTTGTGGTTAACTGTGTCAAAGGTGGAAAGGTCAAGGAGAATGAGGATATGAATCTGTTTTGTTGCTGTCTGCACAATCTTTCCTGAATTTAACCCATCTACTGGTCTCTCACTTTATTCTTTGAACATGCACCATGCTCGACATGTATCTCGGCCCTTCAAAGATGGCCCTTTTGTTTTTGATGGTGCTGCCTTTCTCTGTGGCCAGGCCAACTCCCTCTCCCATTGGCTACCCATCTGCAGCTGGGAGGTGGGAGCCGGCACCAGACCACTAAGGCCCACACAAAGGCCCCTGTCAGGCGATGCTGTCTACCCACACCACCCTGATAGTACCCTCTAATTCTCGCATCTGTGTGCTGCCGCCGTCCTGCAACATGGGGTAGGCACCATGTATTTGCCCACTGACTATAGTATTTGTATGCTGTTGTCGCCTTCTAACCGGGGTCAGGCTCAATGGATGTGTTCACCATGTTCTTCTGTTTTGCACTTGGCGTATGTTGCGTTACCTTTTGTATTACCGTTCCATGATGTAATTCACTTCTTACTCTGCCTGCTCTGTAACCTGAAGCACTTACTGTAACTATTCTTTAAAAGCGCTCAGATACCTCTGGGTTTTGTGCGCTATGAGTGTCTAAATAAAGAGATGGGGTGTTGGTGTCAAGATTTGAGAGCAAGTCTTCATGGGTGTCAGAAGAGCATTTTCCGTGCCTCTGGCTTTAGAGTACCCAGATTGCTGGTCATGGAAGAAACCAATGAATTCAGTGTGTAGGGTCAGCTGAAGGAGCTAGTTTTTCCTGGAGTTTGCTGAGGAAGGAGAGAGCGTGGCAATTTGGCAGACTGGAGGGGTCGGCAGAATGTTTTTTGAGCAGACTGTTTACAGGGGGGTGCTTCAGTGCCATTGGGAAAACTCCAGCGGAGAAAGATTGCAGCGATCAGCCAAGGGTAGGGCGAGGGAGTCTATAGCTGCCGTCAGTGTCTTGAAATGCAAAGCAGGCTAGACTATGTTGGGATGACCTATTCTTGCTTCCACAGTATTTTCGTTTCAATCGTCATGACAACCATTCCACACCTTCATAGCATTATTCACTGTATATTACTTTGTTTCGTTACTATTGGTTTACACAGTATTTATTTTTACCTTCATTAGGTATGGTTGATGTAATCTTTGCAGATGTTGCCCAGCCTGATCAGACAAGAATTGTTGCTCTGAACGCCCATAACTTCCTGAAGAATGGTGGGCATTTTGTGATCTCTATCAAGGTAAATCCAGTTGTTTTCATTGGGTTCTACTTTCATTTGGCTTTTGTGCACGTAAGCTAGATTGCTTACTTTTATGTTGTAGAAGTATTTAAAAGTGGTTGGTGTATGGGTTTACTGAAATCATGGACCACCTTAAGGTTCTTTCCTGCAGTTGCGCAGATAGCTACTGCCTCTTATGCTACATAACCTCCCTTTCCATTTGCAGTGTGGGTCTCGCCAATGCTCTGTGTCACTTGAACTGTGAATGAAGAGGACCCATGTTTGCTTGTAGACTTTCCTTGTGAAAGCGATGGGGTGGATGCTGCTCCTCGTAACACACAAGAACACAATTTAACTGCGCATCAAGGGTAAAGCATATTGCAGTGTTATTACTTTGCTAGACTAATCCATGTTGTAGGCCAGTCTAGCCACACAGTAACGCTTATGTTTGCTTTATCCGTGATGCCAAGTTTCACTTTTGATGCCTTATTCAAGTACATGCAGTCTGGCAATACTAGCATCGGTCTGCATATACTTAATGTGGCATAGCATTCTTTTATGTTTGTTTTACTAGGAAACTAGTGCCCATATATTCTTCGTGAATCCTGGCATTTTTGTACTTTGCATCAAAAGTGAATGCAAACTGAGCTTTGTGTGGTACACTGTCCTCAGTCTTGATATAATTTTTCTGTGGAATGGCCTTTTTACTGCCTGATGGGGAAATATTCTTTTCTTTCCCTCCTATATTCTATGCACCCAAACATTTTGCTTTTAACCTGTCCTGACATTGTACAGAGAAGTGACACACTCCTTTTGCTCATGTTGTCATGGGGAAACTGATCAGTCCTTCAGACTCGCTACTGGAAAACAGTTTTTCATTTGTGTTTTTTTTTTTTCTACTTCCTGTTTTGGTAACTTCACTAACCGTGCACAAAACATGTCTTTGGTTACTTTTGTCTGCCTTAAGACAAGCTGGTGGCAGTAGTTACATTTTTGCAGGATTTTTAGTATGAATTCACATTAACAGCTTCTTGCTACAAAACCTTGCTAGTGCCCTAAAATGCCCATGTGTTTTTTATATGGATGCTTGCGTTGGGAGCAGCCTACTACAAGTACACACCTTTGCAGGTTCGTATTTGCTAGAACAACGAACTCGCTCTGAAGAGCGCATTATACTTATTTTTGCAATAAGTAGATAAAAGGCAAATGCAAATTGCGCAGGATATTAAGCTGACAAATGGGTAAATGCACAAATCTCATTACTGTAAAGGGACAGTGTGGCTACCTGTAGGCACTGTCCCGAGTGTGGACCCCAATGGTTGGAAAACCTTGCAACCCATGCTGCGTGGGTGGTTGGATCCTGTGGAGACTGCCTTTTGCCTGGGTGAGGGAGGGGCATGCCCTGGCCCAGAAAACGGGCTACATGCGGAAGCTGGTTCTGTTGACAGTGGTCAATATAGGAAAGGTTTGAACACTGTACATAGTGGACCACTTGTCAAGGGAAGGATGAATACTTCTTATGATAGAGGTCCTAGTATCAAATGGCCACAGTTGATTGCCTTGTTTCAGGCTCTCCCTGCTGCTCTTCTCACAATAAAGGGCACGCTCTGCCTTGTTGCGCTAGTATTGTGGCATTCTGTTTCATTGCACATCTGCATCCCATTTTTAATTGGTAATCCTGACTGAAATGCTATTGATCTGTATAGTGGTGTGAAGTCCTGCTATATAAACGAAATTGGAATCTATTTAAACTCAGATTGTAACATTTTAGTCCAAACAAAATGGATGAAATATGCAAATTCTTGTCAGTCTCCTCAGATATCACTTCTATGGCTTGACTGTAGTCTGCAACATGGGAGTTGCTCATCTTTGCTAGAACTGCAATCGGTGCAGACATTGGGGCGGATCATTAGCTTGAACTGCTTTGGAAAGTCTCCCTCACACTTCGACTGAAACAATCTTGGTGCAAGTTACTTGCCACAGGCTTTCTTTTTTAAATTGGCCTAACTGGAGAAATGAGGCAGTGTAGCAAGTAGCCTGCATCCGAAATTGGGCCCGGCTAGATGGCCTGTGGGCTTGTTCCCTAGGTTAAGCTAAGAACACGGTCCAGGACAAATATTTTATTTAATGTGGTACTGTATTAAATATGCAAGTAGTGGTGGTGCACACTGTGTGGAACCAGTCGCATGACTTTAGCTAGTTCAGAGCAGCTAAAAGGCTCTCCATTTTAGAGGAATTGTTCCAAAAGAATCTTACTTTCAATGGCTCCTGTTGCCTGAAGGATTGACCTTTGACTCTTCGGCAAAGCATTCTGCAACTAACCTATCAAAAAAGAGGGATAGACTACGAAGCAGTCAAAAGTGCAGCAGCACTCAGGCGATGGTATCAATGAAAATGAAGTTGCAGACCCTTGGTCAGCTGCTGGACATTGGGGTAGCAGGAAAGAAACACGGTTCACCCTGAACGGGCTTCGTCTGGTTTGTATACAAAGGATGAGGGTCGCTTGAAACAAGATTAGTCCTTCGTTGCTGTTGGTTGGGTGAGGCCAAGATTCAATACCTTTGGTGTGCATGGGGGCAGACATCTTGGAATGTCATGTGTAAGCGTACGGCTGCCACCTTAACACATTGCTAAATCACAATGTCAAGCAAGCTGCTGATCTATTACAACAGTTGTCTGTAGCAATAGGATGCTACACACGGCTCAAATACAGCATTTAAACCACACTTGAGCACATGATTGTGATGCTGTATATTAAAAAATATGTAGAATATATAAACACTAGCCTACAGTTGGTTCTTTAATCTCAATCATCTGATAAATGGCACGTTGCTGTTAGATATTGAAATTCATTTATTTTTGTGTATGTTTTCGGATGTATGATGCATTGTACCAGGTACAGAGCTAGTGCTAACATACTGGATATCAAAACTTTGCAATATGTTCTGCAAATAAGTCTTCTCCTGTGTTTGAAAATAAAGTGCAATGTGTCAAGTGCAGAAATGTCAACATAGATGACACTGCAAGACTGCAAAATAAAATAGCAAATCTCCTAATGTGCTCACGTGACCTGTTACACACACACACGTTAACTGCTCATGCTCGTCTTGTCTATTGGACTCCTATGTAATGTGCTTCTAAACGACTCGTACCCCACTTGTAACTGTGTAATTGTATTGAACCTGGAGATACTGGAACATTAAAATACATTAAAGCATTGGAAAAATGCAATGTGCAGTACATATGGTATAATCTGCTTGCTGTATTACATAAGGTGCCATGTGCTGTGCAAATAGCAATGTTTTCGCTATACGTTGTAATCTGCTACTTGCATCTCTCCAGAACTATACACTGCCCACTTATGTGACATAGGACTCTGGTGCTGAGCAAATTTTCAACTGGTGTATTGACTTAAGCCTATAAACCAGAGATCTGCAATTTGTGGTTGTCTAGATGTTTGTCTACCAAACCCTTGATTTCTCAGCATTGACTATTGTCTCAGGCTGATGGGAGTTGCAGTTCAAAACAGCTGGAGAGCCAAAGGGTGAAGACCCATGCTTGAATTATTCTGCTTTTGTAATCTACTTGGATTCCTCCTTTATGTGTCTGGTAACGTTAAAGGTTTTCTAAACAATCCTCTTCTCGAGGCATCTCTTAACCACATTTGCCATGTTGTGTATTTCCCACAATCTTGATACCGCAAAGGGTGAATTAATACTGGATCATAGAAGCCTGTTTTAAGAGCAATCTAGCAAAACTGCAATGTCAGATATGCAAAAGTATGTTGTGCCTAGTTACCCTGTATTAAAGCTTTGGCCCATTTAATTCCATTGAGGCAATCTCTTGTCTTGATTAACTAAAAGGCTGTTTTTTAAGTTTATGAAATATGGAAACGTCTTGGCTGTAAATTCTAACCTACAAAGAAGTCGCTCACACATGACTCATGTTCTGTATGGACGCAGTGTGAAATGACTACATATTTGAATCTCGCACTAGTTGCTTAAGCCTGCAGACTGCCCTCCATATTGGTAATCGCATAAAGCTGGGATTTAGTTTGAGGCTACAACAAATTATCTGTTTGCACCAATTCTTCCAACAGGTACCGTCACACTGTGAGACTACACGACATATCTGCTTGGTATTAGGTAGCCCACCTTTGGTATAGGTCCGTACTACACAAGTTGGTAGCGTGACTGAGCAGCTAGGCCTATCTCAAGAGGGGTAATTGTGAGCTGTACAAATGAAGTCCGTCAATACAAGTAACCTGAACACTTAAACTGGGTTTCAGTTATAAATATTTATACCAAGTTTTAGTTAAGCTTCTTTAAAAGTCAATTGTTACAGTCCAGCGCATTTTGGAATAACTTCAACAGTCAACGTTGGTGAATACTCTTTGGATATGCTAATACAGTTCTTACACCCCGAAGTGACTTCAAAAACAAGGATAGTATTGAATTTAGATATAACACCAATATATGTTAGACTGAGTTTCAGGAAGGGTTAAAGGAAAATGGAAAGGTTGGAACATACTTTCTTATAAAGTAAATATAGTTTGGATTCTCCAGTGAAATCTAGGTAAGCCTTTCCCAGCAGTAAGTGTTCAACAAATTACAACCTAGGATGGACAAGCAATGCCAAAGTTGATGGATTCAGAAAGGTGCCTTTAGGGAGCCAAGACAGCCAAAGTCAATTGGACAGTCCATGGTTCTGATGCACTCCTTGGATAGAAGTGTTTCACAAAGTCTGATCGTTCAGAGAAAATCACTGAAGGGACACAAGCTAAGCCTGTGCAAGAAAGTGCAATTCTCAAGCGCGACTTAAGGCGAGAAGGTAAGTACCCCAAAAAAGTACCTCTGGTTGGAAGAAAGGTGGTCCAGGTGGATGCCGTCTTGCTACAGCCAAGCAGGCCCTGGTTCCTGAGCCTCAGTCGTGGGGGCAAGAGGGAGGACGTCTGGAGGGTGCCTGCAGCAGTACTTGGGGGAAGGACTTCGGCAGCTACGGGCTCTCTTTTATTCTGCAGCACTTAGGGTTTCAGTGCCTCGCAAACAGCACTGATGCAGATCTAATATCTCTGGTTGGACTTTCCTTGCTCCCTCAGTCCTGGACTCTGGTGAGGGGACTCTAGATCAGGATTGCCTGCTTCTGGGGTGTTCTTAGGAGGTTCCTGGAGCTTTTGGCCGGATTTATTCCGCAGCAGATCTTGCACTCTTGTTATGGACACTCATCGCCTGGCATTGGGCTTTTGCAGCAACGGAGAGGTACAGAAAGTTGGGAATTGCACCATAGTGGAGTTCGTTTCAGGGTTATGATATATTTTATATCGTGCTCATACTCTGGTGTTTCAGAGCGCGACGGGAGTTTGTCCCACTAATCCAAGGGGAGAAGTCTTTCCATCCAGAGCTTCTGTTCAGGTGAAAAAGGTCAGCACAGCAGTAGGGCTTCAACGGGCAATTCAAGGTCCAGTAGGTTGCAGCAGGCTTCTCTTCAGTTTCTTCCAGTGGTCGTTGCTGCCTCTAGTCCCAAAACCCTCCTAGTTTCCCACTCATTCACAGCCTAGGCTGTCAATCACAAAGCAGGCTGGCTGTCTTTTTAGGACAGCCAGCCGGCCGATCTGGACTGGTTTTGTTCAGGCACTCCTAGAGATAAAGGATCAGTTTTGTGAACCTCCCTCACATCCTGCCCTTTCAGACACACTGGAGCCAGGGGTGGGCTTAATGGGCTGAAGCCCACCAAATCAAAACACAAAGGGCTCAAATCTGGCAATGCACAGAGTAAAAGCCAAGAAAATGGTGAAAAAAAGACTGGAGCCATTTTTGACAGACTGGGACACCCATGGTGCTGTACTGCAGCTGAGGGTTCAGTCTGCGGTAAGAAAGCACACTGGTAGTAAAAATTAAACCACTGCCACCAGCCATGTAAAGTAGTGCGGGTAACAAAAGAAATGTTCAAGAAAGTAGGATATGGTGCTACTAAGTAACCCCCAGCACTCCCCATGACTGTGTTGGGCCTACAAAAGGAAAAAGGTAAGTACGATCATTTTCACCTTGCTGTTCTTGGGAATGGTAGTTCACCCAAGAAAAGTTATTTAAACCTTAAGAGAAATCCGAAGGACTTCAGTGACCCTGCACTGAAGGTGCTGTCACTATACAAAAAGCAGAGGCCTATGGAGTTTGTCGGACTCCAAAAACAGTGAAAACACAAAAACCTAGTCAGGGAAAAACACAAGAGGGAGTGAGAAAAAGGTCCCACTCTAGAAGGCAAGCGAAATAGCTGGGGTTCTCGAAGGTGGGAGGAAATTAGCACAGATTAAAATTCTCCCTAGCGGTACCATACCTTCTTTTGCCGGAGATACTTTAGGCCATGGGGTTGTTAACGGGAGAACTGAAACCAACATCAAAGGAAATGCAGTACTTGTATTACACAAACCACTTAAATTTGTGAATGGGGTGGAGTAAGACAGCAACTTGTAGAACCCATCTTTTTGTATTGAAGCAAATGAATGTAAAGCCTTTCTGCTGAGCGGATGGACACATTGGTTCCAGGATGCTCTGGCATTTGATTGCCCATGGCTAGAAACCGTCGATATGGGGGGGGGATATATTCTAAAACGTTGTTTGTTTAAAGTGTTAATTAAGAACTGTTTTTTTTTTTCAGGCAAACTGTATAGATTCCACAGCAGCTCCAGAGGCTGTTTTTGCCTCAGAAGTAAAGAAAATGCAGCATGAAAATATGAAGCCACAGGAGCAGTTGACATTGGAGCCTTACGAGCGAGATCATGCAGTTGTAGTTGGAATATACAGGTATGTGTAGAACTCTTCATTTTTAGATGTGTAGGATGTCATGCATGTCCCCCTATAGTTATGGTTTCTTGGAATTGCAGTGGGGAAGGGGGGGGTTTAGCTGTGTGCTTCCTATTAGGAAAGTCTTAGCAACTTACCATCTGTAGTTCTAAGGGCCCCTAAACATTTTACATTTGTTTATGAACCTGTCATGACCGTTCAAACTGGGACTGGCTTTTTGTTTTGTTGAAGGGAAATCATTCCTTCAGGCTATCTGGGAAACTGTTTCCCTTTTTGTCTTGTACTTTTGGTAACTTTTTAACATTGCATACAGCATAATGCAATGCAATGGGGATACTTATGTATCGCACTCTTACTTGTGCCTTAAGACAAGCTGATGGCAGCAATTACATTTTTACAATTTGTTTTTTCTAGTGTGCACATTAGCATTTACCGCGTATGGCTTCTAAACGTGGCTAGTGCTCTGAAGTGGCCACACCAAGATTTTCACTTGTTCTTTGGGCATTGTTTGGACTTCTTGCCTTGCCAGGAAATTCCATAGGTCATGCACTTACCGCTTTTGCAGGCTAGTGATAACTGTGCATGGCTCCATTCCTGGTGCCAGTCTGGGTGTGGGGTATGCGTGTGTTGGGGAGAATTCTCATTTCTGTGTTAATTCCCTTTTAACTTGGAGACTCCCATCTCTGTTGCTGGACTCTAGAACTTTTTAAATCCTGGAGAGTGAGCCCTTCTCACTCTCTATTAGTGCTTCTATGACTCTGCAGTCTGACAAACTCCATATGCATCGCCTTTTGCATTGACACGCAGCACCTTCAATGCAGTGTCGCAGAGAAGTCCTTTGGATTTCTCATTTCTCTTAATGTTTAAATACCCTCTCTTGAGTTAACTGTTTCAAGAGCAACAGTGAAATTGACTTAACTTACCTTTGTTACTTTGTAGACCCAGCACACACCATCTTATGTGGAGGGGTTCCTTAGTATCCCCTTTGTCTACTTTCTCATTTAACATTTTTGTTACCCTTTCTACAATTAATGGCTGGTGGCAGTGGTTTATTTTTCCTACCATTCTGCGTTTTTACCACAGGCTGAATCCTCAGCTGCAGTATTGCTCCCATGGGTGCGCATTCTGTCAATTATTTGTAAAGTCCTTCTTGAGATTCACTCTGCGCGCCAAAGCAGGTTTGGTCCTTTGTTTGTTTTTCTTCGGTGGGGGTTCACTGCTGAAGTCTGGCTCCAGCGTGTCTGGCAGGGCAGGAAGCAAGGGGAGATTCCCAAAACTCCCTGTGCTTAGTCTCCTCGGTTACAGGAATGCACCCAAAGCTGATTGGCTGGCTGGCTGTCCTGGGACGACAACCACCCTGCTTTGCGTGACGGCTAGGCTGAGAATGAATGGGAGAAACTTGCATAAAAGGTTAGGTCTTTTGTAAGGAGCCCACTGGACGAAGGAACCGAAGAAGAAACTGGAAGAGGAGCTTTCTGCTGCCTCCTCGACCGTTGGTTTGCCAGTGAAGCCCTGTTGCAGTGATGAAGCTCTGAATTTCTAATTAACTAGAGAAGCCCGGAAAGGACGACTTCTCCCCTTGGTTTGGGGGGACCAATCAACCCCAAGACTAAGTTGCCTGGAACCTCTCTGCTGGCTGTACTTTGCTGCTGCAGGAACGGAGTGCCAGGGTACGGGAACGCCAGGATGATTGCACCGCCTTTAAGCTGGACCTAAGCTCCAGGAAGATCTTCCAACTCCCTTGAAGCAGGACTTCCTGAGCCACCTCAACAGTGTTGTACCCCAGAACCAAGGGGATCCTTTAAGGTGTCAAATATCAGCAGTGGTGCTATTTGTGAGTAGCTGAAACCGGGAAGTGCAGCTGATGTGTGCCCATTGATGCCACTGACCTTCAAACCATAGTGCAGGAGTCCCAGCCGTCCTACCTCTTGTCCCTACGACTGAAGCGTAGGAACAACATGATATGCAGGACTACAACAGGAACAGAAGCCAGCTGGACCTTTTTCTTCAGACTCCTAGCACTGTGTAACTAGGGGTTATGTTAAAGGTACTTGTATAGCGCACCGTCACCAACGGAATTGGTCCCCAGGCGCTCTGACGGATCTGTAAACGGGAAGGAGGGGATAGGGTTAGTTGGGAGGAGGGGAGCGGGAGAAGTGATGTGCTGTTGGCAGCTTCAGCTTGGTATACAGAGTGCTGGGCTTTGGTGCTAGTTTCAGATCGGGCGAGACCTCGAGTGCGATGATTGTGTTAATGCAGTGTGGTAAAGTGTGTGCGGATTGCTGGGAGAGATGGTTGCGTGGTTTAAGTATGCAGAAGATTGAGGGTTGGGGTAGTGGGTCTGTATCCAGACTCCGATCCTTCTGATTCTGTTAGAGTTGTACCCCTGTGGGTTGGGTTGATGCTGGTTCCTCGTGGGCAGATTTGCTTCGTTTGTGCTGACCCTGCTGTTTCATAGTGAGTATTGTTTGGATTTGATTTTCTTTGGGTGTGGTACTGGGATGGTAATATCTATTCTCTTCTAGTGTGACACTGGTCAGTTGGTTCAGGGTCTTGGTGTGGCGTTCTAGTGCTTCCGTCTTGGTGAGCCTGTGGATTCGGTCGTTCGTTTCCACCTGTCATGACTGTCTGTTTAGTTGTAGTTTGTATGATCAATTCCCTCTCTATCTGTTGTCCTTGGGTCTGTTGGGAATGGCTGTAGTTTAAGGTTATGGTCCTCTTGTTGATTCGTCCTAGTGTTTGTCTTTGTCTTGCTATGTTTATGGTCTTTGGTCGCAATGCGGCTGTCTCCCGGTTAGTAGTTTAGTATGTCGTGGGATATTTTCCTGAGTATTTTTCCCATTGATTGCTTGGTGTGGTTCTGGGTCTCTGTTCATCAATGTTTTAGTTGTGTGCGTGCCCCTGTGGCTGGTCTTTCTAGTTATGACGTGAAGAGACAGGTTTTGAGTAATTTCCTGAATAGTAGGTGGTTTGTTGTCTTACGGATGTACTTTGGAAGGTCGTTCCAGGTTTTCGGGGCTTGGTGAGAGGATACTCCTGTTCTTTTGTTGTAGGGTTTCGGTTCCAGGCGTATGTCAATGCTTGATATGTACTTGCCTTGTGTGTGTAGTTTTCTTGGCCTCAGTTGAAACTTGCATTGGCTGCCTTTTGCGGAGTTGCTTGCAGCTTTGTTTTTCACAGGTCTTACAGCTTGTGGCCCAACAGTGATCTCTTAGCCACAAACTCTTAACATTGTGCAAGATTGTTGTGCTATCTTCAAGAAGTGCCTCTGACCCCACCGCCCCCCACCCACCCTCCTAGGCTTTGCTCAATTGACACTGGCTGCCTGCAGACTCGTCTGACCCTTTGACGTGTTCATAAGTAAATTGTATTGCTGGGCGAGGGTTAACCTATAGTTCATTGGGGGGGGGGGGATTGTGAAAGTGCTTACCTTTTCAGGAAAACTTAACCTTTGTGTCCTTCCCTAACCTTTCCTTTTTGCCATAACTCCAGTATTACATTAAGTGTCGGTGATATATCAATGTCCAGTGTCCTTACTATTGAAGTCACCGGAGGGTGTAGGAGGAGTCTGTGTTGTATCTTGCCCTTTCTAAAGAGCCTTCTTAAAAACGCCTTCTTGAAAACTGACAGTTAAATTAATTTTAATAAACCTTGAGTAAAAGTTGTGACTATTATTTTGCATCTGTACAGCTTACATTGACCCCTCTTGAGATTAGCCTGGCTGCTCACTCTACCAACTTGTGTAGTATAGGCCTATACCAAAGGTTGGGTTCCCTATTGCCAAGAGGACCTGGCTGGTGTAGTCTCTCACAGGGTTACTACGATCTTGCCTAACGGCGTGAAACTAATGTTGCTGATTGGACAACTACTGGCTGTTTGGTGCAGATCCTTACCATTGGTGGGCTTGGACTTGCATCCGCGCTGTATTTTGGATAAGAGGACTCCTGCAGTCATTTCTTCAGAGCCAAGACCGTCAACTGACGCTCTAGTCACAGCATCCCTTCCTGTGTCTTCCCGGTGAAGCCATGATGGACTACCTGATCTGCAAAGGCCTTGTGTGGTGCTTAAACGCCTGGACTAGTGGGACCAACAAGTCTCTACGTGTTCTCCAGCATGGGGTCTGACATGGATTCACATACGCATGAATGTTCCCCGTCAGGCTGGGAATCCTCGGTAAAGAAAAAATCGGTTTCACTTCTGAACTGTCTTTCTCCTAACAACCAATCACTGGTCAACCCCCCCACTCCAGCCAATGACTGCCCTCTATTTAAGCCCCTCCTCTAGCAGCCATCTTCAGATTTTTACCAGTCAAGTAGTGGGAGTGCTCGTAATTGGCGCTCTGGTTTTTTTACTGCGTTTTTCGCTAGTTTTACTCTTATTTTTCGGTCAATCGTGCCTCAAGCTCCATCGGCCCATCAGCCGATTAACGGGGACCTGTTTTCAGATTTTCCAGCGCCCCTCAAGGGCTGAATTTTGTCAAGTTAGGATTCCAGAAGTTTCTTCGAGGCCTACCCAGTGTGGACATGGCAGAGAAAGAAGACTTGCCGCCTCTTTTCAGGGTTTTCCCAGGATGTGGCCTACGGAACATCTACTTGGACGATGGGCATTCAATGTGCCTCTATTGCCTACATTCGGACCACGTGGAGGAAGCCTGTGCGTTTTGCAAGGAGATGGTTTGGCGTAGGCGTCTCACTGAGTGGCTCCAGGCCAAGGGCCCTGCTACGTGAGAGTCCCGGCACCATGCCTCCCTGGCCACAAGTAGAAAACTGAGCAATCTTCCAAGACCCTTGAGGGCGCTCAGGCGACAGGGGCCCAACATAAGGCTAAGCACCGTGAGTCCACCGGTAGTGCCGTTGACTGACTCCCCGGCAGCCAGGGCAAGCTCAGTGTTGCCAGCTCCTTCAACCACGAGCCACCGCTCTGATTTGGCGAAGAGGAAGTCAGACCACCCGGGTAGGCTTCGGGAGAAGTCCTGGATGGACTAGTCTAAGGGCAAAGGGGTGCGGGGTGCTGACCCGACCCCAAGGTCAAGGCCCCCTCCAAGGTGAGGCCCCTAGCTCGACCAAGGTTGTGCAGGCCCAGATTCACCCGGCGAAGCCTTCCATTGAAGGCGTGGTGGCGTACCGGCCTTCGCTGGGTGCAGCCCCCAAGGCAACAGTTTCCCTGCCTGCCAGGAGGGAATCGTCTCTTCTGCCCATAGAGACGATGCCCATAATCTCCCCGCAATGGTCTCACCTGGTCGCAGAGAGGGGGGGTGCACAGTAGTCCTCCAGGGCACGGCATCTACTCTGAGGAGGAGCTTTCTACTCTCCATACAATTTTGTAAAAGTTTGCCGAGGCCAAGTCCTACCGGAAGGATCCCCATGAGGGAGACAGGACCGACTAGGAGGAGCAGGCCGTGGAGGATTTGGAGAACCCTACACCGCTTCCTCCGTCGCTTCCGCCACTTCAGCAATCGCCTCAACCCCCAGCGGACATTTCGGTGTACATTCTCCAGGCATGAACACCTTGTGTTTGGAGATTCAGACGAGGATGCCCCTGCCGCCGACGGAAGATCCTGCGGCACTGGGGGCTTCAGGCACGCCCCCGGTCAAGAGATTTCACCCTCCGTCACCTGTCAAAGCCCCCCCCCCCGCCCCCCCCGCTGAAGGAGGATACAGACACAGCGTTGACTGGCACGGATGACTATGGCAGGTTGGGAGACCTCCCGTCTCCACTGCCCAGTGCCTCACCGCCTAACAAGATGGGCCCGTTCCATGCCATGATCTCTATGGCCTCTGACCTCTTTCAGCTGACGCCTCAGGAAAAGAGGGTTTCCTGTACCAATGCTACGAGGCAAAGAGTAAAACCGTGCTGTCGATTCCGCTGTTGGACGACATTTGGGACAAGGGGCTGTCCCTTATGAAGAACGCTTCCTCGGCCCCAGCAAAGAGGGGCCGGTACAAAAAGTACAGGACTCTGCACCCAAGTGTTTGAGGTCTCGGCCTTCCCCGGATTCTGTGGTCGCGGCGAAGAAGAAATCTTCTGGCTCGTCCGCGTCAACGACATCATGCTTCAGCAGTGACTGCCGTACTTTGGGATTTCTGGGGGTAAACCCCAAGGTTCCTCCAAAGGCTTTGGTGGAAGTTCCTCCTACTGCCAACCGTCCGGCTCTTTCAGCTCATGAGGCCTAAAAGGGATGCAGCAAGTCTGGAGGTCGGCATCGTCAAGGTCCCCAAGGCGGTGCCTCCACGGCGAAGCAAGATTGAACCGGCTGTGATGTCGGGTCCCCACCTGCACACCCCAGTGGGAGGCTGGAAGTCCATCTCCACCGACTATTGGGTGCTGGATGCTCCGGCCCACGGACACAACCTGGAATTCCAAGTGTCCCCGCATACCACCAGTGGCCAGGCAGGAAAACCACGTCCCTCAGCTTCTGCTGGAGGTGCGGGCCATGCTGAACAAGGGCACTTGGAGCTTGTCCCAAAGAGGCTTGAGTTTACTCTTGGTACTTCCTCGTCAGGAAGAAGACTGGTGGTTGGAGGCCCATCCTGGACCTCTGCCGTCTGAACAAGTAATCGGATCCCAGAAGTTTTGCATGGTAACCTTTCAGCACGTGCTAGGACAGCTAGAGGAAGGGGATTTTCTGTCACTGGACTTGGTGGATGCCTACTTTCACATCCCCATTCCCCAAGGGAAACCGCAAGTTTCTGCGCTTCGTGGTTCAAAGTCGGCACTCAGTTCAAGGCCCTTCCCTTCGGATTGAAGTCAGCGCCGATGGTCAAGTGCCTGGCGCAGTGCCGGCACAGCTACATCTACGAGGGATCCACGTTTACCCATAACTGGACGACTGGCTCATCCGAGCAAAATCGAGGGGAGGTCGCCGTGGGACACAGTGAAAACCGTCCAGCTGTTGTAGAGCTGGGGTTTTCGGTGCCATCGCAAGACTCAGTTTCTGGCTTCTCGACTCAAGTGTCATGCCTGCCGTCTCTGGAGGAGATGGTAGCGGCCATCCTGGGCAAGGTGCAACGGCTGTTGACCCTGAAGATCGCAAGGGTGAGGTCCATCAAGTCTGTTCTCAGTATGTCATGCATATACCCCTTTCGACTGCAAGCTGTGGATGCGGCTGCTGCAAGAATTCCTTAATGCCCGTTGGATCCAGGTATCCGGAAATTTCAAGGACAAGATCTCGCTCGACAAATTTACGTCGAGCGATACGGTGGTGTGGTGTCCACCCGCATCTGTTAGCGGGCTCAAACTTCCAGACCCCACCTCATCAGGAGACTATCACGATGGATGCCTCCCTGGAAGGATGGGGTGCACACACTGAAGTCTCCATGCAAGAGGCCTGTGGCTACCGGAGGAGAATTTGTTGCATATCAACGTACTGGAGCTACAGTCAGTGTTTTGGGCCCTCAAGTCTTTCCTTCGTCCCTCAAGGGCAAGGTGATGCGGGTCTTCACGGACAACACCACCACAATGTTCTACTTCTGGAAGCAGGGGGGCATCGGATCCCCGGCACTCTCCAGAGAGGCGCAGGACCTATGGCACTGGCTCATTGCCATGGGGATGTTCCTCGTCCCGTTTCCTCTGGCAGGAGTGAAGAACATTGCCGATTCCCTCAGCAGGGAACTTTGGCAGGACCAAGTGGATCTTCTGTTCCGACGATGGGGCAATCCCACATTGATTGGTTTGCGACGGCGAAGAACATCAAGTGGCGGAGGTTCGCCAGCAGGTTTCCCCAGCCGGGGAGCATGGGGATGCATTATCATTCCCCTGGGACGTCCGGTTTGTGACCCCCACGCCCCTCCCCCTGTCACTGTCCCGGTGCAGGATGATCTTCGTCGCACCAGCATGGCCGAGACAGATGGTACCCAGACCCTCTGGACTTGTCAGCGTCCCCTCCATCAAGCTTCCGGTGGTTGCAGATCTTCTCGCAACGGAAGGAGGAGCGATTCTGCATCACAACCCATGGTCGCTGAACTTGCAGGCCTGGCTCCTGCAGCACTAGAGTTTGGAGGATACGAGATTCTGGCCGGACTGCAAGGAGGTACTTGCCAAGGCCAGGGCTTCGTCTACACTGAAGTTCTACGGACAGAAGTGGAAGAGGTTCACCGTCTGGTGCCATACACAGATAAACCCTCTACGGATTTCAGCCCCTCAGGTGCTGCCTACTTGCTGTCGCTGGCCAAAGCAGGGCTGGCGCACGCTTCTGTCAACATTCATCTGGTGGCTATCTCCTGCTACACCAGAACCCCGGGGCGGTCGACGCTGTGGTTGTGCATGTGTACTGCTATGTATTCTTTATTCATGAGCATGTGAATCCATGCCAGACCCCATGCTGGAGAAGGAACAAGTTACTTACCTTGAACTGTTTTCCAGCATGGCTCTGTCATGGATTCACATGCAAACCCTCCCGCCTACCCCTCTGCGGCTCTTCTCTTGGTCCTACTGCCACTTTACGTGCTACCAAATCTGAAGATGGCTGCCAGAGGGGCTTAGGTAGAGGGCACTCATTGGCTAGGGGCAATAGTGATTGGTTGTTAGGAGAGACAGTTTAGAAGTGAAACTGATTTTTCTCTTTACCGAGGATTCCCAGCCTGACTGGGAATATTCATGAGCATGTGAATCCATGACAGACCCATGCTGGAGAACAGTTACATGTAAGTAATTTGTTCCTTCTCTCCTTGGCAATCGGTTCCTGCAGCAGCAATGGAGCTACAGCCAGCTCTGAGAGGATTTCCAGGCAAGTTCGTCTTGGGGGTCGATGGGTCCCACCAACCCAAGGGGAGAAGTAGTCCTTTGCAGGGCTTCTCTAGTCGAACCAATTACCTTGGGTGCATTCCTGTAACCAAGGAGATTAAACAGTTTCGGGAACCTGCCTTGCTTCCTACCCTGGCATACATGCTGGAGCCAGGGGCGGGCTTCACCAGTGAACCCCACCAAAGACAAAACAAAGGGACCAAACCTGGTTTGGCGCGCAGAGTAAATCTCAAGAAGGACCTTTCCAACAACAAATGGTGAAAATAGACTGGGGCCATTTTGACAAATGGGTCCTTTACTGCAGCAGCAATTGCAGCCCATGATAAAAACACACAATGGTAGGAAAAAGTAAACCACAGCCACCAGCCATTAATTGTAGAAGGGGTAACATAAAAATGTTACATGAGAAACTAGTCGGAGGATAGTAAGTAACCTCTCTGCACCATATTGTTAGATGTGTGTGCTGGGTCTAGAAAGTTACAAATGAAAGTTAATTTCGCTTTGCTGCTTTTGGAAACAGTTTAACCAAGCAAAGTTATTTAAACCTTTGGAAAATCTGGAAGACGTCCCTGTGCCACTGCACTGAAGGGGTATCAGGTAATATTATCCCCATATATATGGTCGCCATATATAATATCGCCGAGAAAAGGTTGTGGCGATATTATATGGGTGACCATATATACAGGGGCAGGGAAAAAAATAAAAGTTAAAAGGGTTTGGGGGTTGTGGGGGTGTCCCCCACACGTTCCATGCAATAATGTCCCCACAAAAAACAGTAATTTTTCGGCGATATTTTTGCATGGCGATATTTTTGAGGGGACATTACATGGAACCAATACTGAAGGTGCTGTCGCAATGTAAAAAAAAATGCCTATGGAGTTTGTCAGACTCCAAAACCAAAAGAAAGTGTTCAAATCAATGAAAAATACATGAGACAGTGGGGGAAAAGGTCTTGCTCCCTCGGGATAAAAATTAAGTTCTAAAGTCCAGCAAAAGAGCTGGGGGGGGGGGGGGGGGGGTGTGTCTCGAAGGTAGACTGGAATTGGCACATTTCTGACTTCTCTCTAATGCAATCGTATTGCGTCCTGCCAAATCCATCCAAGTCCTTGCTGAGCTCCAGGTGAACTTGCAGAGACTCAATCCAACTCGTCCAAATCCCCTCAGAGTGCAGGAATCCAAGTAGATTGACATGGTGAGTCGTGTCCTTTGTTGGTGCTGCAGAAAAGGTGGCAAAACCGCAGACTGACCAGAGAAGCTGAAGAATCTGTGCGAGAGGTCCTCCCTCGACTGCTGAGATCCCGTTCATTGTCCTGCCTTTAGTCCCCAGACCGAGTAATCCGGAGACGAGGTCCAGTGCTGCTACATCAAGGAGAATCCAGCCACAAACACTTCTAACCTAAGGTACTGTGGGGTGAAAAGGTATTGCTAACCTTAAACTGAAGTCGCTCCAGAGTGCTGGAGTGCATGTAGAGGTGTACCCAAACTGTCGGCGTGTCCCTTTTGCGAGTTTTTTCAACGGCGTCTCCAACGTTTTGTCAATTCTTCCAGCATCTAGCATCTTGAACTAGACTGAGAATATCCAGGAACTTTTGCTGTTCTGCTTCGTGAAATTTTACTTCTCCTTATAGTTTTCTCCTTATAGTTGGGATCAGACTTTAAGTGTGTGCGGAAACTGCCCCTAGAAACTTAAGCTCTGCTAATGTTTTGACTAACAAACTGTTTCTTTTTTCACAAAAGACTATCTTATGTGGTTTTGCTAACTAAATACAATTACAGTATCTGTCAGTGTGCGGTACTACCGGTAATACGGTAGAACTGTCATTGGTTTAATGAAATAAGTATAACACATTTGTATAATTCTGATCGATATTTTAATATAAATGTATTGGTGTTTCTTTGATCTGCTTTATTAACTGGGTTCAGTGTACTTGCCTACAGCTCACATCTGCCTCTTATGATGAGCCTGTCTGCTCTGCTACTCTACAAAGGTTCCATGAGTAGTACAGACTGATGCTAAGAGTTGGTGTCCTGTATACCATTGGGATGGTTTTATGAAGTCTTACTCATGGGAGTCAACTTTAGGAAAAATCCCCCTGGATGAAAGTGCACCGTCCCAGGCAGGCGAAGAGATTTAGACTGTGCAAAAGCTGCACTTGCAGCATTTATTGGGAGTTTTCCTTGTTGGGGAGAATTTTCATATTTCTGCCAATTCCCTTTTAATCTTAGACTCCCAGTTCTTTAGCTGGACTCTGGGCTTTTGAATTTTTACTCCTGTGAGTGGGGCCTTTCTCTCATGTTTTCCTAAAATGTTCAGTTTTTCTGTTATTTTGGAGTCTGGTAAACTCATAGACATCTGATTTTGCATTGACACATCACCTTTTGTAGTTATCAGGTAATCTTATCACCACCAAAAATATCGCTCTATATGGTTGTCAGGAATGGCCATAGGCTATATTTGTTTGTGGGGATAATAGTGGGGTTTTTTGGGAGCAGGGTTTGCGGGGGTGTCCCCCTGCAGGTTCCATGCCTTAATATTGCAGCAAAAGTATGGCTATTTTTGTATTGCGATAGTTTTTCACGGATATTAACACATGGAACCCTTTTGTACAGTGCCACTGAGAAGTCCCTTGGACTTAACTTAATGTTTAACTACATTTTCTTGGGTAAACTACTGTTCCCATGAATTGTAAGATGACCCCTGTCTTACCTTTACTTTATGGGCACAGCACACACCACACTGCTCCTTTAACCCATTCCTTGTGTAACATTTTGTTACAGTAACTCACTTGACTGGCTGGTGGCAGTGGTTTCTTTTTTTTTACTACCTAGTGATATGTATCTGCATGCTGATACCTCAGCTGCAGTGCTGCACCCAAGGGGGATTTCTTGTTAGTTTCTTCTGGGCTTTTACTGTGGTTTGCATCAGGTTTGCGTCCTTTGTGTGTTTTGCCTTTTCAGGGCTTCAGCCCTGAAGCCCCCCAGGCTCCAGTGTGTCAAGGCATGAAGTGTGAGAGGGTCCCAAAACTTCCCTATCCTTTGTCTCTGTGTGCCTGCATAATAAGCGAGGATTTGGAGACTAAGAGCAGAGTCGAACACTGGAGGACAACATCTGAAGCAGAAGACAGACACCACCAGCAGCAGCAGCATCCTCCTGGACCGCAAAGTGCCTGGTGAAGCCCTGCAGCTGTGCTGACCCAGTTTTCAAATCGACAGGGAAGACGATAGGTGACTACCTCCTAGGCTGCTGGGACCAACTAGCCTCAAGACAAACTATATTTTCACGCAACCCTGACTTGCTGCGGCTTTCCAATGTTGCAGAATCCCAATACCCGGGTACCTCGACCACCTGTGAGTGCATGTGTGAATCCGGCCAAATCTTCGTGGGTATCCATAAGACCGACACTACAGAAGCAGGAAATCTGCGTCCAGTCTCCTCAACGGAGTCCAGGACCAACGATCAAGGAACTTTCTTTGGTGCTGAGAGGCCACAAAGCCACTGAATCAACGGAAATCCATTGCTGCCTGAGTCCCCTTCTGAGTGCTGCAGCCGAAGCCTGCCAGGCGTCCTCCCTTTCATCACCACGACCTATTCTCATTTTGCCATTGGGATGCTTCCTACCTTTGGGAGTGCTATTTAACCCTACTGAGTTGACCTCCACTCACTTGCATTGGCCTTTCAGCTTGTGCTTCTTGAAGGCTTGAGTTGCTTTTTTTTTTTGTTTTAATTTTTTTTTTTACACGAACAACATTTTTCTGAGAGCATCAGAACTTTGACTTTGCCCATTTACTTTGGCTGGCCTGGCTCCCTAAAGGCCGCCTTCTGAATCTATTGGATTGGAGTTGGCAGTGCTTGTTCCCTTTACAAGTTTTAAAAGTTGAACACTGGATAAGACTGCCTGCGTCCCTTTGGGAGACTATAACTGATATTCATAGAATATCAGTCTGTTCTGATGTAACCCTAACCTTTCCTTCCTTAACTCAATACTGCAAAGGGGATACAAGTAACTTTGAATATTCATGAGCCTGTGAATGCATGCCAGGCCCATGCTGGAGAACAGTTACAGGGAAGGAACTTGTTCCTTAAACTGACCTCACCTCTGGGTGCTGGAACATGTGTAACATGAATTACTCGCCTGCTTTATTCACTTTTTGTATTGAATCTTAACTTGGGATTAATGTTACAGCTAATTGCAGCTTTTTAAAGAGCTTTAAATATCTTTGTGTATATAAATAACTATTAGTAAACTTTGTTTACTTGGGTACTTGTATTTACTGATTTCATTGTACAGCGCTACAGCTTCCATTACCCCCCATAAGATAAGCCTGGCTGCTCAGTCACACTACCAACTTGTGTAGTACAGGCCTATTAAAAGGTGGGTTAGCTAATATTAAGATATGTCTTGTGTAGTCCACTTGAGGTAGGGATCCCACACTTCCATTTTTGAGTGCCACCATGCTTTATCAAGTAAACCTGCAAAATACATCCACAGAACCATCTCCCTGTAACATCTTGCCTTCTGAGTTTAAGCATTTTGTTTTGAAGTCAGTTGACCCTCTATCCATAGGCTAACTCATTCAAAGAAAGTCGCTCCCATTGGTTTCTCAATGCCAATAAGAGTATTGCTCCTCACATCGACGACTGGGGCTTACGCACCCAATTGTTGAGATTTCTGTCTGCCATTGCTCAAAATAGGAGTCTCTCTTTCTTCAAAAAGAATCAATATCAGTTGGCTTACCTTCATGCACTTTGAGGCAAATTTAATCTGTTGGAAACAAATGGTGATCAGTGCACTGTCTAAACTATATTGATATCCATGCTGCTCTTGGTGTAGTACTTGATCTAAGGTGATTATTGATGAATTCTGGACCAGCTCATTTCTTTTTTGGGTAGGTTTGTGGTGGAATCAGAAGTTGGTCAAGTGGAAGTTTGCTTTTACATTTGGTGTAAGCATACTTCCTTCCTTTTGGCAAGACTGTACCAAAAACCTTTCTCCAGCTGATTTTCTTCGACTATACTGTTCATGTTTTTTTAATAGAAATTTGTTGAACCATATTGGCATGGTGAGAGAACAGACAACACAATGTACAGTATAATAAGGGTATCAGACACGTGTGGTAATGCAATACATGAGAAATGCCAGCAAGGACAGATGCACAATAGTTCAAATTTGTGGCTCAACAATGGGTTAGTTTACTTCACCAGGAGGGGGGGGCGGGAGGGGGACAGTAGTAAGTCATCCTTGTTATTCAGATGGGTGCAAAATTCCATCCATACATTCTTGGGCCAAGAGGTCAGCGGGAGGGTATCCTCACGCTTGAGTCCAGGTGAGGGCCCCAACCACATCTCAAACGAAGGGGATCGTGCTTCCAACATTGTAATACGCATTATTTGGCTACTGTGGTGGCAACATTCAGAAACCTAGACACCTTCCTCAATTCAGGGTTATCCCACAGGCCGAACAGTATAGCTAGGGGTTCTGGAGGGATAGGGGATTTCCGAGAGAGCGTCTATTATGGCTTTCCAGTATGGGCCCAGCGCATCACAGGACCAGAACATACAAGTGTGATCTGCAGCAGGAGACTTACATTTTAGGGCAGGTGCGAGCCTGGGTGTGTGCAAACCTATCCAGTCTGTGCGGTGTGTAGTATAATCTATTCAGGAGCTTGTATTGTATACATCTATGTCTGGCATTCAGAGAGGTGGTTCGGGTGTGTATGCACATTTCTTCCCACACTGCGTCAGTGATGGGGAGGCCCAGCTCCTCAGTCCACGTATCGCGTGCCTTGAGTGGCACGTCCTTGGGGTCGGCCATCAGCAATTTGTACAGCGAGGACACTAACCCTCCAGCCGAGTTGGATATGTAGTGAATCTCTGGGGGCTCATCAGGGTATGAGGGCCACCAGGCGCGGAACACCACCCTCAACCTGTAGTATTGTAGTAGTTCCAACGCAGTATCAAGGTGTCCGGGGCGCCACGTCTGCAGAGTGATAAACTTCCCATCAGGGTAAAAGTCGATCAGGGCCCGGTAGCCCAAGTTGTGCCAGTGTTTCATTAGGAGTTTATCATGTGTAGGGCTGAGGCCTGGGAACTGCCAGATGGGCAGCCATTTGTAGTATGGGTGATGGCCGGGTTGTGTCTGCAGGATATATTTCCAGGCCCTGATAGTGGCCGCTACAGGGGCGGCCGGGGCATCGGCATGAAATGTATGGTGGAGTATGAGAGAGGTTGTTGACTCCTTCGCTTGCTAGTTTCTCGAGCTTCACATGTGGGGGAGGGTCGGAGAACGTGTACCAGTATGTGGCGTGTTGGGCCTGCGTGGCTGTCCATTATTTAGCGAAGACGGGAGCGGTGAAACCCCCATTTCCATAGGGAAGAGCCATGTGCTGCCATTTCTTACGAACCGCGCCCGAGTGCCATAAAAATTGGGCACATGCAGTGTGTAGGTTCCTGAAGTATCGCTTTCCAGGCCAGATCTTCACATTAGTGAAGACGTAGAGTAATTTAGGGACCATTATCATTTTGATTAGAGATGGTCTACCCAACAGGGAGAGTGGGAGACTGTGCCATTTCAACATTTGAGCCTCCGCAAGCTGTGCCGCAGCCACGTAGTTGTCAGCCAACAGTTAAGCTTTAGTGTGGGGACACGTGCACTCAAAGGTATCTGATGTCCCTCGGTGACCATCGGAGGGGGAAGTGCAGGGCGGTTGTGTAGTGGACGGGGTGAGCGGGAAGATTTCAGATTTGGTGTAATTTATAGTAAAGCCCGAGAGTGCCAATTTTGGTTGTCTCTCAATATCTGGTCCAGGTGGGCAGCCGGGTCTCTAATAGAGAAGCACGTTGTCCGCATATGGTGAAATGATCTCGGGAGTATCGCAAAGACGTATACCTTTGCGCATGTTTGTCCCTAACGTTGTCAGCCATGGGTTCTATAGGGAGCGCAAAGAGTATCGGGGAGAAAGGACTGCCCTGGTGGGTCGCTCTGGAGAGCGAAGGGGGGCCGAGGCCCTGGAGTTGACTAGGACTCTGGCTACGGGGCTTGTGTAGAGCAGTTTGATGTACAATCTCATGCGTGGACCACTTGCCATTTTGTGGAGCACCGCCCACATATATTGCCATGACACAATATCAAACACCTTCTGGGCATCGAGAGTGACCGCCACGGCTTTTGCGTTGGGGTCAATTCTAGACAAAACATTGAACAGGCGACAGATATTGAGGGCGGTGGATCTGCCGGGTACAAAACCACTCTGGTCAGGATGATCTAAGTGAGGCATAATGGGGAGGAACCTATTGCCAATAATCTTGGCAAATATTTTCGTGTCAGTGTTAATTGGGGAAAGGGGTCTATAGGAGCCACATTCGTCCAGCGGTTTATCCGGCTTGGGTAGCAGTTATAAGCGCCTCACGCATGGATTGGGGTAGGATTTTGAACTTTAAGGATTTGTTCCACACCTCCAGGAGTCTGGGTGCCAAAATGGCTACATGTTCCCGATAAAACTGAGGTTAGGCCGTCCGGGCCTGGTGCTTTGCCCCTAGGGCAGTTTGAGATGACCGTGGTTATCTCATCGAGGGTGATGGGAGCTTCAAGTAGGTCGCTAGTCGTGCGGGAGAGGGTCATGGGGATTTGATCTAGCAGGGTGTCCGTGTCTTGCAGGCTATGTTCTTGCTGGGGGCCATACAGGGTCGTGTAGAACGCAGTGAATGTCCAAGGATGTCTTGGTCGGACCAGCACAGGGTGCCTCCTGTGTCTTTGACAGTCAATGCAGTTCCTGCCCCCCTCAGTGCGGACCAGTCTGGACAATGTCCTACCCGGCCTATCCCCCTCACCATACTTCCTGGCCACTACGGGACGGGCGAAGTACCGAACTTCTCTTAGAGCATGAGACTCAAATGTTTCCAATTCCGTTCTGATCTGTGCCAGTATGGTCAGGGAAGGGGCGGAGGCATACACCCTCTCGCTCCTAACTTTGCTTCTGATTGCTGCAAACTATTTTTTATGACTTTGAGGACCCCAGCGATGCACATCCCCCTGATGAAAACCTTGAATGCCTCCCAGCGTACTCCATCGGAGGTGTCATGCCTGTTATTGCACTCAAAGAAGATGTTGATCAGCTGGGATATCAGCTTTGAAGACTGTCTTGGAGGGCCTCCGACTTAAATCTCCAGGAGGAGCAAGGGGGCTGGTCGTGTCCCAGTGTTATACGAAGTGTTACCGGTGAATGGTCCGATTAATGTGCGGGGTAATATCTTGGTCTCTGTGACCCTGCCTACCATGCAACTCGATATGAGAAAAAGATCGATCCTGGAGAGGCTATCGTGTGCCGATGAGTAGAATGTGTACTCTCTAGCCTGTGGGTTGAGAGCTCTCTATACATCCTTGAGACCTAGTGTCCATGTGGGCATGTAACCTATGGGCCGCGCGTGATGGGGCTCTGCGGGCCGTCCCGGATCTGTCCAGGCCTTTATGTAGGATCAGATTCATGTCCCCGCCCCATATGATGGGAATACCAATATATTTCAGAAGCGTGGTGGCGATGCATCAAAGAAATCAGGGGCATCAAAGTTAGGGGCTTATGTGTTCACAAGGAGGCATTCCATATTAGCAAGTGAGCAGCGAAGTATCACATATCTGCCCTTGGGGTCAATGTGGCTGGTACGCAGGGAAAACTGGACTGACTTATGGATTAAAGTTAGGACCCCCCCTTGACTGGGTGGAGTACTTCGTATAGTATTGTCGCCCCACGTGGGGGCGAGGCATGTTGCTAGGCACCCAAGGGCATGAGTTTCTTGGAGAAAGAGGATTTTAGCGCCATGCTGATGGGCATAGGCAGTTATCCTGCAGGCTTTAGTGAAATTGCTCAGACCACGGATATTCCATGTCATAAGGTTCAGGGCCATAGTGTCACATTATGGAACATCCCAGTGGTAGTATTCATTAGCTTTCCACCTTTTGCATTTGCCGTGTGCAGTTATGTTGAGTCGAAGTAGTCTATCTCTCAGCCATGTTTTAACTGTTAACCCAGCCCCAACTTTGCCACCCCCACCCTCACTGCCCACCCCCAACATGCAGTGCAGACCTCCCACCCCAGAACACAAGTCGCCCTTTGGGCCTGCTCCAACTGGGAAATAAAGGTCAGAGGACCAGATCCAACGTGGATAGGGCCACATCCCAGCCCAACAGGGGCCAGTCATTAAAAGGAACAAAATGAAAGCAAACATTGCAAATGCAATGGGGAGCGCTGGTGCCGTGCGGCCGGCATCTGGAACTTGGTGCGGGGCAGCATATACTGTCCCGAATGTGTTGCTGCGGTAAACGGGTATCACAAACAGCCTCTGAGACCAGAGAGTGCACTCTGGTTGGCTGACATCGCAGGAAAGAGTAGGACACAGGGATAGCTCCGAGAACCAAGTGGGGGCGAAGGCGGAGTAAACAGTTTAGGAGCTAGCCTGTGGCCCGCATACATATAAGAGGCCACAGTTGCTAAGTGGACACAGTGAGGTTGCCATCAACACATGGCAAGGATCAGTGGACACTTTATAACATCGTGGGCTATGACGCTTATGGCGCGTGGTCGCCTCGCTGCCCAGGAAGAGGTATATGTAGCTCAATGAACTTCACCGCTTCGTCTGGGACAGTGAAGAAAAAGATCTTGCCATCGTGAGTGATATTTAGCGTGCCAGGAACAAGATGGCATAGGGGACGTTGTGCTCCCTGCGCAGCTTTTTGACGCGTAAGAATTGGCGCCTCTCCTGCTGCACCGCCAGCGAGAAGTCTGGGAAGATTCTGATGGTGTGGGCCTCAAATCGCAGGTCTCCCTTTTCCCGCGACAGACGGAGGATGAGATCTCTGTTGCGGTAGTTGAGTATCTTGGCGATAATGGGTCTGGGAATGTTGCCGGGTCTGGGGCGCGACGATGGGGCCTGGTGAGCCACATATGGGGCCACATATTGCTCGACTCTGAAATATGTGAAATAGGGTGAGAGGGCAGGGTTATCCAGCAGGTCTTTAAGTAGTTTCTCCACTGCGTCTTCCATCCGCCCCTTGAGGGCATTCTCGGGGACCCGATGATGCTCAGGTTGTTCCTGCGAGAGCGAGATTCCAAATCGTCACATTTCGCCTTGACACTTCATGTCATGCGTTAGGGAGGCCACAGTGTCTTGGAGCGCGTGAATACCATCTTCGTTCACCGAGATTCTATTTTCGGCCTCGGTGATCCTCGATCCCGCCTGGCCTACTCAAGTTTTTAGCGAGGCAACATTAGCATTAATGTTGTCCAGCTTTTCGTGGAAGGAGGCAAAGTTTTTAGCCATAGACTCCATTAGTTGGGTGAGGTCAGGTGCTCCGACCACTTGGTGAGGGGTCAAGTCTGGCTCGTCCTGAGGCGATGACACGCGGGCTGGCTCATCTCGAGGGGCAGCTGTAGCGTACTTGTCCATCGTGCCCCCTTGGGCACCTGCCTTGGGTCTGCTAGGCATTGTTGCTGTAGTGGTCCCGGGTGCAGAGAGGGCACGCTTATGAGTAGGATGAAGAAATGGCGAAGGCAGGGACAGACAGGACCAACCCTAGTCTTTTGTGCCGGCAGGCGCCAGAAGGCGGCTGGGGGACCACCGCAGATGGCAGCGTTACTGGCTGAGCAGCAGAGCTGTGATGGCTGATGTGTGCGGCTTCCACATGTGTTCAGGTTGCACGGGGGGGCCAGTGGGGTCTGTCTCAGGGGGGCCCGTGCGGAGACGGTAATAATGCCAGCAGGAAAGTGGGGTCGTTGGCGCCCTAAGGAGGGAGAAGTCCTGGTGTAGCGCAGGCTCATAGGGAGGATGTGGAAATCAAGCAATCGCAGGGCACGGCCTGGTTTAGGGATGTCAAATCGATGCCCCAACATTAGCGGCCCCCCTGGCCCCCCAGAGCTGGCTGCAGCGGGGTTATGATGGAGTGTGCAATGCAGGGCACGCCGCAGCAGCTGGGGGACAGTCTTATAGTGCATTGGGTAGGCGGGCAGGCCGCTAACAGTACAGTAACAATGTGGGGGGGGGTCCAAGGCGCAAAGGCCACTCTCTGCTGCTCGAGGGGGCCAGGCGCCGAGGGCCACAGATGGGACACTGTCAGGTGCAGCAGGGGGAATCTCGGATCCGTTCAGGAGTCCTCCGGGGGTGGGGGGGAGCCTGGTCAATGCAAGGGGAACGGTCGCGGCCCAGAGAGGGGCACAGACGCAGGTGGGACACTTCGTTATGGCAGTTCTGGCACCCAGCAGGGGCCTGCAAAGTCGCAGGCAGAGGCTTCGCCGCCCACTCCAGCCCCCGCTCACCTGGCCCGCCGTGGGGCGAAGAAATCCTCTGTCGGCAACGGGGAGGCTGCAAAGATCGCCAGCGCAGCTGGAAGCTGTCACAGCGCCGCCCGCCAACAGAGGGCCCAGCAGGCGACTCGCCGCAAGTCACGGCGTCCACAGTGGGTCTCCCCGGCGGCCGCAGCAACTCCTCAGAGCGGTGGGAAACGGGGCCACCGTCGCAGCTGCCCCAGGGGCGAGTGGCAGATCCGGGAGTCAGGCAAGCCAGGCGGAAGGCCCGGATGCTAGGCGACCGCCGGGGCCGGGTGGAATGTGAGGCCCAACTCCAACAAGGGTGCCAACCAGGTCCCAGGAGGACCGATCGAGTCCAAAATTGCACAAAATGTCCAGTGCAGTAGCGAAAGCACCACGGCTAGCAGATGGTCCTTCACAACGACTGGGACCGCAGATGTGAGCAGATGAACGCCGAGACCGCACGGAGCTGAAAGGCTAGGCAGCCATCTTGGGCTGCTCCACAGCTCCACCTCGAACCATATTTTTCTAATGTTGCAACTTTGTTTTATTATTTTCTGATGGGGATAATGTGTATGAATGGGATTTATGAAGCACACACCTAGCTGGGGGAAGCAACTGTGCACTGAACAGGCGCATACAGTAGTAATGAATATGAACTTTTACTTTGTAGGTAAGGATTTTATGAAATTATATTTTTTTTCTATAGTGAATTTAAATCCAACTCCCATTTAATAAGCCTTTTTAATCTGGAAATGTGATCCTAGTTCTGAGGGTGGGGTGGCACCTGCATTTACTTGGCCAAAAAATGGAATCCAGAAAAGACAAATGCTGGTGCGCTTAGACATGTCACCTTGTGGTTTTCCAGATTTTTTGGAAATCATCCTGACTTTGTCAATGTTCTGCTACAAATCGAGTGTCTTTTGTCTTTCCTCCTGCCTGCTGCTACAGGTTCTTGGTACTCTTCTTGAGATTATTGGGGTAAATGTAAAGAAAAATTTTGATGCTTTTTCCCAAAGCCTGATCTGCCTGGGGCATCCAAACTGTATTGAAGTGTATGTCCTGCATAATCGGAAAGGAAATGGTTCACTGAAGTCCACGTGTGGAGAGGGCTATGGCTGGTTGAAATAGTAGGCCTCAAATTTTGTTAGCAATTAGCCTGTGAAACATTCAATTTATTGGGCTGTTACCTGTTCATTTATGTATTTATTCATATCTAAGCGCACAGAATCGGCCCTGAGGCATTGTGGCACTGGTTACAGAGATGGCGCTGGTTACAGGAATAGTGCGACTTAGTTACAGCATAGAGGCATACAAGCATACAGGTTTAGACGATAACAATATTTAGCAATGTGTGCCTGTTTGGCTGTTGGTAGAGGAAATTTAGTTAAAGAGCGGTTTTGAGTTTTTTTCTAAACTCTGTGAGGGAGCCTTACGCTCTTAGAGCGTGGGGGAGATTGTTCCAGAGTTTTGGTGCTATCTAGGGGAAACCCCGCCCTCCTGCTGTAGTCTTATTGATGCGTGGTACAGTGAGTTGGTTAGTGTAGCACAGTCTGGTAGGTCTGGATGAGGTCGGTCTGAGAGATATGATGGTGCAGTGTGGTGGATACATTTGTGGGTAGTAGTCAGTACCTTGAAGGTGATGCGTTCTTTGACAGGGAGCCAGTGAACCGATTGTCTTGCCAGTGAGTGTGGTGAATTGAGCCAATGCATATAGCAAAGAAAAGTTGGTAGCAGTCCAAAAAGGATGAGACTTATTAAATGTGAGGGGTAAAGATCGTTCTTTCGGAAACCAAGAGAGCCTTCAATGTACTAGTGGGTGATAAAACATCAGATTTTCTGAAAATATTAAAATATGTTAGTTTTTGTGCAATCGCTTTCTAGCTTTGCTGACTGTGTCCTTTTATTTTACAGGCCACCACCGAAGCAGAAGAAATAAAGTTTTTGGACTAGAATATGTATGCAGCAAACTCTTGTAGGTTGGAAATGAGCTTATTCCAAGCCCCAGCTTATGTGCTCTTTAAAGACAGGATAGGTTGAAGAGCCCTTTTCAAGCCAACCAGGATACCTTTTTGGATTAAGACTTCCACAGACTGTAAATTGTAAATGATAAATTGCTACTCCCTTTATTGTAAATCCATTTAGATATTTGTATAAAACTGATTTTTTTTCTTATTTTTTGGTTCTTATTTTTGCTTGATGCATGGACGTTTTTGGATGAGAATTTTTAATAAAAATATGAACCAGATTAGTTGTGTCAGTTAGTGGTAGTGTTGTTGCAAGCAGTGTCTAGCAAGCAAACCAGTCTTGATGAGTTACCCCATATCTAGGCCTTCACTCTAGGGGAAGGGCAGGTGACTCTAGAATCCAAAGTTCTAAGCGTATTAAATATAGGGAAATTAAAGCCTTGAAGAAATTACCCATTTCCTTCTCTGAACTACAGCTTAGAAAGAAAAAAATTACCCTGAAACACAAAAATTTGATAAAGTACTTGAAAATGGATCAATATCTTGAAGCGCACCAATTGATGATGCATAACCTCTGCAAGGGCAGGGATGAAAAATGTTGGGCAACTGTCAATACTACACTTATGCCTGTAAAAGACAGACTTGATTGCCCCATCCAAGCGGAGGTATGGTGCTCCTTCTGTAAGGAAAAGTTTGCCTTGCCTTCTGTCTTTTCAAGGGAACAGGATTTGGGCTTAGGTCCACCAGTGGTGGGTGATTGTCTGTGGGATATTGAGGATATTATGTGGGCTATTAATAAACTTAAACCATCCAGAGCGCCGGGCCTGGATGGTATTGCCCCTTTTGTCATAAAGGCAGCCCCTTAAATGTGGGCAGAGTTGCTCAAACCCATATTTGATATTTTCAAATACCATATCCCCAAATCTTGGGCCCAAAGCATTATTGTCCCTATAGTCAAAAAAGGGGACGTTTTAAACCCATGGAATTATAGGCCAATAGCGCTTTTAGATGCAGCTAGTGTAAGGTCTTTGGAATTTTACTTCTAAGGGACCTTAATAAAGTGATTGGAAGGAATGCTTCCTTTAAGCAAATTTCAAGTTGGCTTTAGAGAAGGTTTAGGAACAGATTTGAATGGGAATATTTTGGCCCACTTAATCAAAAATGGGTGAAGTTTTTATGGCATCCTTGGACCTTTCTAATGCTTTCGACGGGGTTATCGGAGCAAGACTGTGGAATAAAATGCTAGCAATGAATTTTCCACATAAGATTGTCCAACTCTTGGCTCTGCTACATAGTAATACCTCGGTCAGGGTGCGCTCAACCCAAGAAGGCCATTGATACTAAGTGTTGGGGTCAAGCAGGGCTGCTCACTTGCACCCACGCTCTTCAACCTGTACGTTAGCGATGTGGAGAACATGTGGCAGGGTCCTTCCATCGCTCCGTTAAGGTTGGGGAGTTTGGTTATCGAGTGGATGGCCTTTGTGGATGATTTTATTATTTTTGACCGTACCCCTCGTGGCCTTCGTAGAAAGATGAATATTTATCAATATGCAATGATGAACAATCTTTCCCCTAATGCATCGAAATCACAAACTATTGTAGTTTCTAAGAAAATTGTCAAACCGTACATTTGGAAGATGGGAGATGATCCGGTGGAACAGGTCCAGGCTATAACATACTTAGGGTATACGTTTTCTAATAAATCTAGCCTAAAGATGTGGAAATGGAGTCTTGTTGAAAAAACATCTAAATTAAAGACTCAAATGAAATTTGAGTGTTAGGTTATGTAAATTTTCGCTCTTATCAATAAGATGTTTTTATCTTGCGAAATGTGAGCCGGTTCTTTTGTATGGTCTGGACATCTGTAACCATGACATGGGCTTATATTTGAATGTGGTTCAGGGGAAAATGTGGATAGTATTGGGCCTTTCCATGGCAATCACTAACGCCATTATTCGCCATGAGCTATGTCTTATCTCACTCAAAGCAAGATATTTGTGGAGACAATTAACCTTATTCAGAAAAATGAATGATGATCCCGTTAACACCCTATATGAGTTGTTAAATAAGGTCGTTGAGTCCGGGGCAGTGAAATCTATCAGGGAATTCAATGATAGAATGAATTCTCTGCTAGATACTTTAGGTTCTTGTATATATGACCTGGTTCAACGACCTGGACTAGTTGAGACTTTTATTTAGGGCAGATTGGGTGGATACAGTGAAAGGCATAGAGTCCTTTGCAACTTATAAGGAATATGCTAATTTCGGGCATGCAAGGGAATGTATTTCCCTTTACTTAAGGATTCCCTTGCCATAGGGCGAGAGTAACATTTATACGGTTTAGACTCAATCAGATGCCGACTCTAGAATACATCGCTGGATACATAAATATAAGGGGCTTAACTCAAAACAAATTAGCCTTACATGTTTCTGTGGGGAGACTGACATGATAGAAACCCTTAAGCACCTTGTTCTAACATGTACCCATTTTGGGTCTAAACAAGCTTTCTATCTCAAAGATGGATTTAATGGGGATTTTGAAATATCTACTAATTTGCTTTGGAGTCGCTGTATGTGGGGTGTAAATATCTCCTTAATTCTTGCATTGAACTCTTTGCTCCAAAATATTACGCAGGAATTGGAGGTAAGAAATAAAGAATTTAATGTGTAATGTCTTTACAGTGGAATAACGGCAATGAACATGAGGAAAAAAAGGCTGGGAGAGATTTTAAAGATTTTATGATGTTTGTGATCTTGAAATCTTTTTCTTTGCCATTGTATGGCATTTTAGCATTGTCTCCATTTTCTTATATATTTTTTTTGTATATATATCTAGGCCATCACTCTTCTCTTTTGGTCTCTTCAAAACTCATTGTGACACAAACCCTTTTAAACCTAACCAGATCCTCCCCCCACCTCAACTTACTGTCCCCCATGCCGGGTTGCCTGGCATTTAAAATTGCTTTAAATTCCTGTTACTTGTCTAGAAATCCATTTTTGCTCAGCTTTGTGAAGATACTAGTACAGCGAGTTCCAGTCACCAATCAGTCTCCTGCAGTGGCTCCTCACTGTCACCTTTCCCATAACTCCCACACATAATTGGAATGCTTTCCCTCTGACGATAAAGCAATCTGTTCAGTGGTGCTCTTCAAAATGAGGATGAAACTCCACCTATTAGCAGTGCTAGGAGTCCCCTTGTCTGATCACTCCTGCCTTCCTATATAAACTGCCCACTCAAACCCACCTTGCCTGCATTCTGCCCTAAGGACTACTGTATTTAATTTGTAACTGCTTGCCTCAGGCTCCCAATGTTAGAAATGTTATGACCTTTATTCCCATCTCCTGGTTTGCTCCTAGTTGTGCTCCTTCAACACCTGGAACAGGTCATTCAATTCAGCAATACATAAACTAAGGCCACTCTTGGATAAACCAGTGGAAGATTCTCAATTATTTGGCAAGGTGGTAGATGAAGCTCTAGATGGGGCCAAAAAAGATCTTGACACTCGAACATCTAGGGCAAACATCAGGCCAGGCTTCTCAGGCAACCTGTTTCCCAGCAAATGTATGTTCCTTTTGGACCACCCATGTGAGAAATCGGCCACCCTGCATTCCTAAGCGGGCGACCAGTTGGTACTCTGGGTCAAAGCCTCAACAATTCACCTATTCTGCTCCCCCAAGACACACATGTAGCAGAAAGCCTTAAGGAAGAGGACAAACCTTGTGAAGGGTTTCCTTGTAAGGGAACATTCTCATTTCTGTGTTAATTCCCTTCAACCTTAACCAGCTCTTTTGTGAGACTCTATCCTGGACTAAGTGAGACTTTTTCTCACTCATGTATTTTTGATCTGATTTGGATTCTGATTTCGGTTTTTGGAGTCTGACTAACTCCATAGGCATCTACTTTTGTATGGTGACACGCAGCACATTCAGTGCAGTGTCAGAGGTCCTTTTGGATTTCTCTTAAGGTTTAAACACCTTCTCTTGGGTGAACTACTGTTCCCAAGAATAGTAAAGTGAAGTTGACTTTACTTTTTCTTTCTGTAGAGCCAGCACACAACAATTTCATGTGGCGTGCTTTATTTGATATTTGTAACACGCACTTAGCCCAAAGACATCAAGGGGCACAGTATATGGTTACAGTATGCTTCTGGTATAGTCTACCCTTTTCATGAGGCAAATTACTTAAGTACTGTTACATATTTGCAAGATAAAGTTGGTACAAGCTAATTACGTACTATTACATATTTACATAGTGTTATTGGTGCAGCAAAGTTGACATACTTTGAAATATAAGTTCTAGTATGGATCATTGGGTGGAAGTGTGCTAGTCTAATTTGCTAGTCTTGTGATTTTTATTTTCAGAATGACCAGAGATGTCATTTCTTAGGTGATTCTGTCATGGACAGGGAGCCAGTGTAGGCTTTGTCTGATAGAAGAGATGAACATTCTTGGGTATGTTCAGTGCTGCTCTAATAGCATTATTTTGAACTACTTGAAGTTTATTTATGTTCCTCGTACTGGTGCCTGCGAAAAGTGATCTGCAGTAATCTATCCTAGATGAGATCGGTGCTCTTGCTAAGGTGATACTATTGTCAGCCGAGAGGAAGGGTCTGCTTGATCTGAGGAGTTTATATGTATAAACTGCAGAAGAGACAATGGAGTTGACTTGTCTGGTAAGGGAAAGCAATGTCTATGTAGACTCCCAGTGTTTTTATTTCTTTGGCACTTGGATGTTAGTGCCGTCTGGATTGGTATTTTTTTTTTTTGGGCAGGTTGTCAAGTTTGGTTTTGTTTCCTATTAGGATGAGCTCCGCTTTGTCATCGTTAAGGCACAATTCATTTTGTTGAGACATCCGTGTCATGACATCCTGTTATAGGGATGAGTATGCATATCTGTGTAATTGGTGTATGTGATACCCATGTTAAGTTTGTCAAATAGGAGCTTCGTGAAGGCATTGTATAGTGTTGGTGATACACATGAGCTTTGTGGAACACTGCATGCCACTGGTGTTGGGGGGCTGGGGGGCTGTGGTTGGGAAAACTCATTGTACAGTTGGAGAGAAAGGATTCAATCCATTTGAGAAGTGGACTGCAGTTTCAAGGTATAAGATGTCATGGTTGACCAAATCAAAAACTGCGGAGAGGTTGTATAGGAAAAGACTAGAGGTCTCCTCTGTCGTTGAATTGGTCCATCTGTATTTTGAGATCTAGCAATGCTGTCTGTACGGTGACCAGTTCTGAATCCTGATTGTCAAAGTCCTAGTAGTTTGTTGAATTCTAGAATTTGTTGTATTTGTAGATAAGCTGCTTGGGCGAGGATTTTTAATAAGAAAGGTACTGTTGTGATGGGTCAAATCAGTGGGGATGTTGGGGTCGGGTGTTTTTTTTCTTTCCGTAGGGGTAGTACCCAGGCTTCCTTTAGATCGTCTGGTAGAGAGCTTAGAAGCAAAAGAACTGTTGATTACTGCAATGAATGGTGCTAGTTCCCGTACGCATTATTTTATCAATGTGGTGGGACAAGTGTCACCTTTTGCATCTGGATGGTTTTAGGGCTGATCATTTTAATTGTTTCTGTAATGGTCACTGGCCTGAAGGTAAATTTGTTGGATATCAATAGTTCTGGCGTCTTGGGTGTAGAATGGTGATCGTGTCAAGATTACGTTTGTTTTTTTACTTTCTATTTTACTTTGCAGGAGGGTCATTTTGTCTGCTAGGGCTTTTTGTACATTTGTGCACCATGGTTGGTCTTTGATGAAGTGATCAGGGGTTGGGGTCGGCGATTCAAGCTCGCGGAGGATGATCAGTTCCCTGGGACGTGATTGCGCATTTTGAATTCTGGTGTAGAGCTTACTCATAGCTTTGATGGCTTTCTTAGTTATTGGCTAGGGATTGGAAGACGGCTTTGTTGGTGTAGGTGATTGCCTCCAGTTTTCTGCTGATCTTTTGGCTACAGGCATCGTTTGAAGTTCTGGTGAAAACCAGGTGTTGGTATGGGCTTTAGGTTTATTTTATTTCGTTTTCTAAGTCCATAGCTGTTAGCAATGTTTTATTATAGTTTATCTAGGGAGGAGGGGCTGTTTTCTAAGTTCTCCAGCATGGGGTCTGGAATGGATTCACATGCTCATGAATATTCCCAGTCAGGCTGGGAATCCTCGGTAAAGAAAAATCAGTATCAGTTTAGTTTCTGATCTTTCTTTCGTAGTAGTAACCAATCACTGATCTCTGCGTCATACTGACCACAACAATGACTGCCATCTCCCTAAGCCCCGCCTCTGGCAGCCATCCTCAGATTTTTACCGCACGTTCAAGTGTTGGGATCCTCGTGCTATTGCTCTCGAGCTTTAGTGCGTTTTCACGCTTTTTCATAGGAAAATTCTCTCTTCGGTCAAAAGAGCCTCAAGCTCCACCGTTTCTTTATCTGATCAACGGGGACCCGTGTCGGATTCTTCTATGCGCCTCAAGGGTGAAGATTTCGTCGAGCCATGCTTTTGGAGGACTCCAGAAGTTTCAGGCCCATCTCGGACATGGCCCAGGAGAAGGGAAGCTCGATGCCCGGAAAGCGGTTCAGGCTCTGCCCTGGATGCCAGCTTCAGAATGTCTTCAAGGAGGACGAACACTCCCTTTGCCTCTACTGCCTGCATGAGGACAAGACGCACGTGGAGAAGGACTGTGCGTTTTGCGGGAACATGTCGGAGCGGACCATGAAGGACCGCCATCTGCGTCTCGCCAACTGGCTGGAAGGGAAGAGCCCATCAGGCGAGAAAAAGAAGTCTGAGCGGTCTTCTAAGACCTTTGAGGGCGCCCCGGCGCGGGGGCCTAACAGAAGGCCAAGCACCGCGAGTCCGCTGGCACAGGGAGCGCCGAACGGTCGGGCTCTTCGGTTGCCAGGCAGGGCGCAACCTCCCCAGCGCCATCAACCACGAGCCAACGCTCTGGCTCGGGTAAGAGGAAGTCCGAGCACCCGGCGAAGCTTCTGGAGAGGCCCCGGTTGAGCTCGAAGGCCCTGCGCCCTGCTCAGCCCTCCTCCCCGTCCACGACCCGTGGGGATGATACAGGGACAGACACGGCCGCGACGGGGACAGACGACGAAGTTTACGACGAGGATCTTCCGCGCCCGACGAGATTGGATCGTTTCATGCCATGATCGCCAGGGCATCCAAGCTTTTCCAGCTCTGCCCGGAAGAGAAGAAGGAAGGTTTCCTTTATCAACGACGCAAGACCAAGAGGAAGACGGTCCTCGCTGTACCTCTACTGGACGATATTTGGGATGAGGGTCTCGCCCTCCTCAAGAACCCATCCACAACGCCTGCGAGAAGGGATCGGTATGAGAAGAAGTACCGGGTCCCGGACGCGGCCCCCTTGTGCCTTCGGGCACAGCCGACCCTGAACTCGGTAGTCTCCGCGGCGGCCAGGAAGAAAGCGGGGGGGGGCATCGGCCTCTACGTCAACCACCTCCCAGGTCAGCGAGGGAAAGAAATTGGACACGATGGGACGCAGAGGCATCTCATCGGCAGCAACGACGATTAAGGCTGCCAACGCCTTGGCTATCGTAGCCCGCTACGATGGAGTTGTGGTACAAGATCGCCCCCCTGCTGGACTTCCTACCGGACGACAAGAGGCAGAGGCCCTAGAGATCTTGCAGGAAGAAGTGGCGTAGGACCACGCCATTACGATAGCGACGGACATCGCTGACACTGGGTTTCACCAGTTTGGCAACGGCGTGTTCCTTAAACAGCGTGGATGGCTCAAGGCAACGGACTTTCCGGCAGGACGTGCAGACCAGAGTTTTGGACATGCCGTTCGACGGGAGCAACCTGTTTGGGAAAACAGTGGACGACTCCCTGCAAGCCATCAAGGCGGACACGGAGACGGCCCGGGCTCTTGGTGTTCTCCAACGACGACGGCCGCCCTTTCGGAGCACCGGAGGCAAGCAGGGTGCCTCCAAAGGTTCCGGCGGCGGATATTCCACCTACCGTCAAGCGGCCCGTTCGTCGTCACAGGAAGCCTACATGGGAGGAGGCAAGTCGGGCGGACCCTGCCGTCGTCGCCAGGGAGGACAAGGTGGCAAAACCTCATCGAAGCAGGACTGAACTGGCCGTGGGGTCGGGTCCCGACCGAAGCACCCCGTTGGGAGGCCGGCATGCGAACTTCGTCAGCGTGTGGGACTCCATCTCCACCTACCGTTGGGTGCTGGACGCCCAGGGTCACACGCTCGAGTTTCTAAAGAAGTGCCCGCGTGTCTCCCCCCCCCCCCCCCATACTCCCAAACCCCCCCCCCACCCCCCCGCCAGGCCCGTGGAACATCACGTCCCTCAACTTCTCTTGGAGGTAAAGGCGATGCTCAAGAGCACCATCGAGCTCGTTCCAAAGACGCTTCAGGGCTCCCAAGTTTACTCAAGATACTTCCTCATCTAGATGACCGGAGGATTGCGTCCCATCCTGGACCTACGACGACTGAACAACTTCATCAAGGCACAGAAGTTCCGGATGGTCACCCTCCAGCACGTCCTGGGTCAGCTGAAGGAGGGCGATTTCCTGTCGTCGTTGGATTTGGAGGATGCTTACTTCCATATCCCCATCCTAAAGGGACACTGAAAGTTTCTCAGGTTCGTGGTTCAAGGGCGTCACTACCGGTTCAGAGCCCTACCCTTCGGATTGAGGTCGGCACCCAGGGTGTTCACCAAGTGCCTCGCACCGGTTGCGGCGCGGCTGCACATGGAGGGGATCCACGTCTACCCCTACCTGGAAGACTGGCTCATCTGAGCAAAGACAAGAGAGCTTGCATCGGAGCACACGGCGAGGACCGTCCAACTACTCACGGACCTGGGATTCTCCATACACTACGCCAAGTCCCACCTGGTGCCCGCGCAAGACGCACTGTTTCTGGGAGTGAAACTCGACACTGGCGCTTCTGGCCTCACCGTCGGAGGAAATGACGAGGGCTATCTTGGGCAAGGTGCAGCAGATGCTGGTTGCGGACGCGGCCAGGGTGAGGTCCATCAAATCCCTCCTCGGAATGATGTCTTCTTGCATTTATCTCATCCGCCTGTGCAGGCTTTGGATGCACCCGTTACAGGAGTTCCTGGACGCTCGCTGGATCCAGACGACGGGCAGCTTCGAGGACAGGATCACACTCAACAAGAGTTTCTGACGAGCGATCCAGTGGTGGGGCACCCGTGCGCATCTGACGGCGGGCATGGACTTCCAGACCCCGGGCCACCAGAAAACAGTGACCACGGATGCCTCCCTGGAAGGGTGGGGAGCGCACACCGAAAATCTGCACGCGAGAGGCCTTTGGCTTCCGACGGGGAAGTCCCTCCATATCAACGTCCTGGAGCTCCGTGCAGTGTTTTGGGCCCTCAGGTCCTTTCTTCCGTCCCTCAAGGGCAGGGTGGTGAGGATCTTCACCGACAACAACACCACCACCATGTTCTACATCAGGAAGCAGGGCGGTACCAGATCCCTAGCCCTGTCCAAGGAGGCGCAGGATCTGTGGCATTGGGCCGTTGCCCCAGGGATGTTTCTGGTGCCGTTTCATCTGGCCGGAATAAAAAACACCATTGCCGACTCGCTCAGCAGAGAGCTGCGCTCGTGCCACGAGTGGGGAACTACGACAATCTAGTGGACCGCCTCTTCCGGCGGTGGGGCACACCCCAGATCGATCTGTTTGCGACGGCGATAAACTCCAAGTGCCGGAGGTTCGCCAGCAGGTTTCCCCAGCCGAGGAGCATGGGCGATGCTTTCTCGTTCCCCTGGGAGGGCCTGTTTCTATACGCGTTCCCTCCATTGCCGTTTTCTGATCCGGCTCATCAACCAGCTCAAGAGGTCACGGTGCAGGATGATCCTTGTCGCACCTGCGTGGCCGAGGCAGATATGGTTCCCGGACCTTCTGGACTTGTCAGCGTCCCCGTCAATCAAGCTGCCGGTGGACGCGGATCTTCTCTCCAGGGAAGGAGGCGCTATCCTCCATCACGACCCGAAGTCGCTGAACTTGCAGGCCTGGCTCCTGCAGCGTTAGTTTGGAGGTTACGACTTACCGGCCGACTGCAGAGGTCTTGCAAAGGCCAGGGCGTCCTCAACTCTTACATGCTACGGACACAAATGGAAGAGGTTCTCTGTCTGGTGCCACGCACAGAAGATTACCCCTCTACGGGTTACGGCTCCTCAAGTACTGCCGTACCTACTGACGCTGGACTGGTGCACACTTCCATCAAGATTCATCTTGCTGCGATCTCCTGATACACCAGAACCACGGGACTGACGTCTTTGTGGTCTCGTCTGGTGAAAGAATTCATGAAGGGACTGTTCAGATTGTTCCCGCCGGTGAAGGCCCCGGCCCCGGCGTGGGAGCTCAACGTGGTGCTGACCAAGCTCATGGGACCTCCGTTCGAGCCTCTGCACTCAGCTCTGTTGAAGTTCTTGTCGTGGAAAACAGCGTTTCTTGTGGCCATCATCTCCGCACGACGGGTGGGAGAGATCCAGGCCCTTTCCTGCTAGCCCCCGTACTTGACTTTTCACGACACAAGGGTAGTGCTCAGGACGCACCCTTCCTTCATGCCCAAGGTGCCGTCGGACTTCCACCTCAACAAACCCTTGGTGTTGCCTGTTTTCTTCCCGTCGCCTTTGTCGCCGGCTGAAAGGACTTTGCACTCGCTGGATGTGGCTAGATCGCTGAAGTTCTACGTGGACCGCACGAAGAGTTTTCAGAAGACGTCGCAATTTTTTGTGAACTTTGGACCTGTCAATCAGGGGGAAGGCTCTCTCAAAGGCTTCCATTTCCAGATGGCTCTCCGGCTGTATCATGTACTGTCACCGGTTGGCAAACCGACCGCTGCCTGGCCGTCCGAGAGCCCATTCCACCAGAGCGATCGCAGCTACCACGGCGTTCCTATCTGGTGTGCCCCTGATGGATATCTGCAGGGCTGCTACGTGGAGGTCGACGCACACCTTTACGAAATTCTACTGCGTCGACTAGGATTCCAGGGAGGAGTCCAGGGTCGGCCAGGCAGTGCTGCGCAACCTGTTCGCTTAAGGTGAGCCTGGTGAGGAGGTAAGAGATGCTTAGAGCCTGTTGCCACCTCCTGTGGTTGTGCATGTGTACTGCTATGTATTCTTTCATTCATGAGCATGTGAATCCATGCCAGACCCCATGCTGGAGAAGGAACAAGTTACTTAGCTGTAACTGTTGTTCTCCAGCATGGGTCTGGCATGGATTCACATGCGAACCCTCCCGCCTACCCCTCTGCGGCTCTTCACTTGGTCATACTGCCACTTCACGTGCTACCAAATCTGAGGATGGCTGCCAGAGGCGGGGCTTAGGGAGATGGCAGTCATTGGCTGTGGTCAGTATGATGCAGAGATCAGTGATTGGTTACTACTACGAAAGACAGATCAGAATAGAAACTGATACTGATTTTTCTTTACCGAGGATTCCCAGCCTGACGACGGGGAATATTCATGAGCATGTGAATCCATGCCAGACCCATGCTGGAGAACAACAGTTACAGGTAAGTAACTTGTTCCTTACTAGAGTTTATCAAAGGTGCTAGGAGGGGAAGCTTGTTGTCCCTGTAACATTTTTAGAGCTTCTAGAGGGGAGTCTAGGTGGTGGTGATGGTTGTGTAGGTACTTCCTTATTTTTAGTGACTGGTGGTGGAGAAGACTAGTGTTGTGGTCGGACCAAGGTGTTGAGGTGTTAGTCAAGATGTTTGTCATGCAGTTAATGTCAGCCAGCCAGTCTTAAGTATGACCTTTGTGATGTGCAGGTGTACTAATTCAATGGGAAAAGCCTTGGGCTTTCATAGATTCAGCAAGGAGGCTGGCTTGAATGTCGGAAGGGTCATTCAGGCCAAGGTTGAAGTCACCTAAAATGACTTTAGATTGCGATTTCATATTGTATGCTAGGAATGATGTCATCTTCGAAGGTAGACAAGGTCCTTGGGGGGTCTATAAATAATATATACATGGTGCGTGTACAGGTCTGGGTAAGTTTGTTTTTTTAAAAAAAAAAAGTAATCACTACGGCTGAGGTGATAGATGGTTCTCCTGTTATTCTGATGTTGAATGTGTCTTTAGCTCAGAGCTACTCCGCCTCCTATTGAGGTGGTTCCGCCTTCCTATCTATATCATCTGCTTATGTAACATTTTTTGTTATCCTCACAAGTTTTAGTGGCTGGTGGCAGTGGTTTAATTTTCCTACCATTGTGCGTTTTATCGCAGGCTGAACCTTCAGCTGCAGTATAGCACCCATAGGTGCCCATTTTGTCAAAATGGCCCCAGTCTTTTTTTCAATCATTTCTTGCATGAGGACTTTCTTGGGTTTTACTCTGTGCGCCCAACCCGGTTTGAACCTTTTTGTTCGCTTTGACTTTGGCAGGCTTCAGTGCTGAAACCTGCCTCTGGCTCTAGTGTTTGGCAGGGAAGCAAGGGATATTCCAGAGTCCTTAGTCTCCTTGGTAACCTGAATGCACCCAGTGCTGATTGGCTGTCCTTGCAGGACAGCCACCCTGCCGTGAGTGACAGCTAGGCTGTGCATGAATGGGAGAAACCTGCATAAAAGGCGAGGTTTCTTGGACTGAAGGCAGTCGTTCACTGGACGAAACTTCCGACGAAGGAATCTGAAAGAGAAGCTTGCTGCACCCTCCTTGACCGTTGAACTTCACGTTGAAGCCCTGCTGCAGTGCTGAAGCGCCAATTTCGAATAGACTAGAGAAGCCCCGGAATGGATGACTTCTTACCTTGGGTTGGTGGGACCAAGACTAACTTTGCCGGAGGACCTTCCCTGACTGGCTGTACTTCTGGGCTGCTTGAACCGAGTGCCAGGGGTCGAGAAATCCATAGTCGCAGGAATCGTCTTTAAGCTGGACCAGAGCTCTAGGAAGAACATATTTAACCCTCTTGAGATGTCGGTCTGCTGAGCCATTCTACCAACTTGTGTAGTACAGACCTATGCCAATAGTTGGCTTAGCTAATACCAAGAGGACAAGACTGGTCTCCCTGAGGTGACTGTATGCAATCTTGCTTAACACTGGTGCAGGCGGTGAGGATTTGTGAAGAGTGGTTATTTGCCCTACTTGTGTCTAACCAAACCATCCACAAGGCTAAGCCATTAAAAAGTAAAGCAATTTTAACATGCCAAATATGGATAACTTTAATGAGGCAGCCCTGATTGTTCTGACAGTGGATCAACTGAAAGATATGTGCAAAGTCAGGTGTCTGCCTGTAAAAGGGAAGATGTGAATTAATTGCAAGGTTGTTGAATCACCAAAGTTTGGGTAGTAGGCCTGCAACACCTACTAGCCCAAGTAATATGGAAAATGTTGAGGATGAACGTTTAGAGTAACTGCTTTCTGCAAGAGGAGGTAGAGGAGTCCAAGGAAGAGGGCCTCTTTGCCACAGCATGCCCTTCTGCCTCAGCCTATTTCCATTGGGACCCCAACATTAAGCCCAGAATGTTTCTCTTGAAAACCAGATTAGAGTTGGAGTTCCAGTCTAAATGCTCAAACTGAAGCCAAACAGGACATCTGACTCGGAGTTGGTAATGCGACATGAATGGATCTGAAAAGACTCTTGAATCTGCTACCCTCCCTGGGTCCTCTAGGTCTAGAAGTCCCAAAAGGTCACGCCTGCCCAAAGAAGCAGTGAGTATATGTATGATGTAAAACTTGATGTATTGGTTGAGTACATTTGAATACACCTGTGGCCTTCAAGGATTCAGTGGGAATGATGTGATTCCTTGGTTCATGTCTAGGCTCCCACTGAATGGATGTGACTTTGGATCGACGAAGCTGGCATTAATAGCCAGAGTGGGGAAAACTCCTTCCCAGTACCTTGAGGGGTTTAGGACCCTCAAAGAGACTGATGGTACCCCTTGGCCTCCCTGGGTATGCGAGTGTTTAAATAAATTAGATGGTTGGGTTAAGGGTTAGAGGGAACACCTTTCAAGGAATGAGATGTATTTGTTATCTATTTTTGAGGCCTGCTCTTGTGAGCTGGGACAGACTTCGGCTGACTGAGATTGATCCCAAAAAGTTACCACATGCTGCTGACCTGTGGGTTGCCAACATGGCCACTTACAAGGATTCTGGGGCAACTCACAAGGATGAGGGGGGGGAAGTAGCACAAGAAAGAGGGAAAAGAGAATTCTCCAGCATGTGGTCTGGCATGGGTTCACATGCTCATGAATATTACCTTGTCAGGCTGGGAATCTTCTGTAAAAAGAATCACTTTTGTTTAACTGACTTGCTCGTATAACCAATCACTGAGCTCTGGGTCATACTGCCCTCAGCCAATGACTGCACTCTCTTTAAGCCCCCCTGGCAGCCATCTTCAGATTTCTACTGCATGTCCAAGTCCTTGTGTTTCGCTCTTGGAGCTTTCTGCATTTTTGCTTGGAAAATCCTATTTTTGTTCAATAGAGCACATGGGCTCAATCGCTTCATCCGACTGGGATCAGTTTGTCGACATCTTTCATCACCTCTCAAGGGCAGAATCGCCAAGTGTTTTCGATTCCAGAAGGCCATGGGACTACATGGCACACCGGACCATGTTGGAGGAGAAGAAAGGGGATCCCTCTTCAAGCTCTGCACCACCTGCGGTTTGAAGAATGTTCTGTGGAGGACCAGCCTTCTGACTGCCATGTCTTCACCCAATGCGCAAAGGAGGAAGATTGTGAGATTTGTCTAGGTTTTCCAAAGGGCACGATGAAGGATCGGCACGTCGGACTGGCAGCGTGGCTCAAAGCCAGGGCCTCTACCTCATGTGGTTCACAGGGCATGCCTCATCCAGATTCAGCCAGAGTGGGCTTTTAAGTCCTTTGAGGACGCTCCTTCCGTGGGGGCCCAAGCCAAGGCTAAGCACTGCAAGTCTGCTTCTGTCATGGGTTGTCGTGCAAGTGGGTCCCACAACGGCCAGGGCGCCATAGTCTCCATCCGCCTCAATCTCCAGCCATCGTGCCAGTTCTTTGTCGAAGAGAAAGTCAGCTACCCCGGGAAAGCTGCAGGAGAAACTGTAGAAGGCCAAGCAGGATAAAATGTCCAACCTGCCCATGAAGGCCTAGGTGATCCAGGCTAAATCGGTGGTGGCCTCCCGTTCAAAGGTGAAAGAGGCTGACAACAGCCAGGGTGGCGCTTCGACCAAACAAGTGGAAAAGAGTATGCTGTCCCTTAGCACGAGACAGAACACCCTCAACCCCCCTCTGACCCCAGGATGCAAAAAAGTGTTGGGTGTGTGTGGGGGGGGGGGGAAGTGGTATAGTCTTCCAAAGTGGAGGACGAGGGTTCTGGCCACACTATCCCGGAAGACATTGGGGACTGTGACGGGAACGTCGAGGAGGTACCTGCCCGAGGCGGTGTTGACTGGGACGACATAGGCGCTGGGCCCAACATCCCGATTCCCCAGGCTCTTCCCAGAGATCTCTCGCATGAGTTTCTCTCCACCCGCCACACACTGGTGTCAGATTCAGAAGAGTATGCCAGTAATGACACCAGGGCCACCACCGCATAAGAAAAGGAGGCACCCTACACCCCAACCCCTCCCTGCTTGCCCCCCAGGGGGACGGACACTGCAATGACATACCAGCGCCATCTTGACCTCCAAGGGTTTCTCCACCGGACAAAGTGGGCTCCTTCCATTCCATGATCGCCCGGGCATCAACTCTTTCAGCTAGCCATGGAGGAGAATAAGGGCTTCCTGTATTGGTGCCCAGAGGGGGAAAGGAAGACCATTCTGTTGGTGCCGCTCCTGGATGTCTGGGATGAAGGGCTGGTGCTGCTGAAGAATCCCCTCAGCCCGGCGAAGAGACCAGCTAGAAAAGAGATACCAGGTGCCGGAGTGTGTACCCAAATGTCTGTGATCACAGCCATCGCTGGACTTGGTGGCTGCTCGAAAGAAGTAGTCCAACCCATCTTCAACCTCTTCTCCGCACGACATCGAGGGGACTCAATCGGATGCCACAGGTAGGAAATCTACTAATTGGCGATGATTGTTTCAATGCTTTAGCGATCCTGGCCAGATGTGACCGGGAGCTTTGGTACAAGATGGCTCTGATCCTGAATTTCATGAGTGGGCAAACGGGTCAAGGTGATGGAGATCCTTCAGGAAGGTGAGGTGGCATCTGACTACCCCCTCACTGTGGCCCTGGACATTGCGGACACAGTTTCTGCCAGATGGGAAACAGGATTTTCCTCCGTCATCGTGGTTGATTGAAGGCCACCAACTTTAGACTAGAGGTCCAGACGAGGGTCCTGGACACATCCTTTTGAAAAGGCTGTCGGTCTCTTCAGGCCATCAAGGCTGACGGACTGCCCGTTGCCTGGGCACGCTGCAACAGCACTGCCCGTCCTTTTGTTTCTCGGGAGGGAAGTCAGGCAGATCGAGTTTCGGCAGAGTTTCGTCCTCTTACCACCAACCCTCCCGTTCCACGACCCAGGAAGCCTACAGGGGTCGTGCCAAGAGCTTCGGAGGAAGCCGTTGTTGTCGTCAAGGCTCCCAAGGTGGGGCCCTGGCCTCCAAGCAGGATTGAACCGGCCAAGATGTCAGGCCCCACTCCTGCACTTTGGTGGGAGGCTGGCTGGCGAGATTCATCAGTGTGTGGGGAAAACGGCTCCACAGATGGATGGGTGCTAGAGGCTCTTCCCCACGGACACACGTTTCAACAATGTCCGCATGTACCACTGGAGGCCCAGCAGGAACACATCCTTAAGTTGCTGGAGGTTAGAGCCATGTTAAAGGGATCGATAGAGCTGGTTCCGAAGTGATTCCAGGGCTCCTAGTTGCCTCAAGATACTTTCTAGTAAGAAAAGGACGGTGGCTGGAGACCCATTCTCGACTTACGACGACTCAACAAGTACATGAAGTTCCCAGAAATTCAGGGTGGTCTTGTTGCAGCACGTGCTCTGCCAACTGGAGGAGGGAGACCTTGTCGTCGGATCTAGAGGACGCATACTTCCATGACCCCATTCCCAAAAAAGCCACGTTCCTGCACTTTGTCGTACAAGGGAAGCACTACCAGTTCAAGGCTCTACCCTTCGGATTGAAGTCAGCGCCCAGAGTCTTCACAAAGTGCCTGGCTCCTGTAGTGGCCCATCTGCGACTACAGGGAATTCATGTGAATCCCATACCTCGACGACTGGCTCATCCGGGCCAAGTCAAGGGACATTGCTGTAGATCACATGGAGAGGATCGTCCAGATGACGGATCGGGGGTTCTCGGTGAAGTCGAGCAGGACTTTGCTTAGTTCATCGCAGGACGTGCTGTTCCTGAGGTCCAGCCTCAACATGGTATCCTGCCTAGCAGCTCTGTCAGAGGCGAGCATAGGGACCATTTTGGGCAAGGTGCAACGGCTGTTAGCACTGAAGATTGCCACGGCGAGGACCATCAAGTTGCTGCTCAGCATGTCGTCATGTAACTACCTGATCGGGCTCTGCAGGTTATGGATACGCCCGCTCCAGGAATTCCTGGACACCAATTGGTTCCAGGTGTCGGAAGCTTCATGGACAGTATTGTGCTCGACTAGTTCTGTCGAGCGTTAAGGTGGTGCCTATGCTCTAACATGGCCGGGGCCAGACTTCCAGAGCCTGCGGTACCACAAGACAGGTCACAACACTTGTCCGGTGTGGGCTCCCCAGCCCTTCAGGGAAGTCTTCACGCCAGAGGCTTGTGGCTGCTGGAGAAGATGCTACACATCAACGTCCTGAAACTGGTCAGTGTTTTGGGTAGTAATTTCTTCCGTCCATCAAGGGTAAGGTGGTGAGGGATCTTCACGGACAATACCACAATGTTTTAAATCTGGAAGCAGGGTGTCCCCCAGATCCCTGCACTTTACAGAGGCGCAGGACTTGTACCAACAGGCCGTCGCCCAGGGATGTTTCTCATTCCTTTTCACCTGGCAGGGGTAAAAGGACACCTTTGCCGACTCAGCAGGGAGCTTCTATCACGAGTGGGAGCTTTTGCAGGAGTGGACAAACTCTTCCTTGGGTGGGGAAGTCCTCAGACCGAACTGTTTGCAATGGCGGCAAACCTCAAGTGCTGCAGGTTCTCCCCCAGCCAGGGAGAATGGTGGACGCATTCTCCTTCCCTTGCGAAGGCCTGATCATGTACTTGTTCCCTCCGTTACCCCTACTACTATGAGTCATCAGTCAACTCAGAAGGTGCTGGATGATCCTTGTCGCACCAGCGAATCAGATCTGGTACCCGGACCTTCTCAGCATGTTGGCGTCCCCTCCAGTCAAACTACCAGTAGTCGCAGATCTTCTCGCCAGGTAAGGATGCGCAATTCTGCACAACAGTATCGCTGAACCTGAAGGCCTGGCTCCTGCAGTGTTAGAGTTAGCTGGTTACGAGCTGCTGGCATACTGCGGGGAGGTCCTCGCCAAGGCCAGAGCGTCGTCGACTTTATGTTAAGGACACAAATAGAAGCATTTTGTGACTTGGTGCCGGTCGCAGAAGATTAACCCTCTGAAGGTTATGGCCCCCTAAATCCTTCCATATTTCTCATTGGTTAAGTCTGTGCTGGCGCATTCCTCTACCAAGTCTCCGGGACGTTCTTTGCTTTTGTCGCACCATCTAGTCAATCAAGGGACTGTTCCGATCGTTCCCACCGGTGAAGTCTCCAGCACCTGCATGGGAACTCAATGTGGTGCTGACCAGGCTCATGGGGGCTGAAGGGGCCCAATTGAGCCTATGCATCAAGCTCTGTTCAAGTTGCTGTCTCGGGCTTTCCTCGTGGCCATCATCTCTGCCACGAGAGTAGGTGAGATCTAGGCCCTGTCCTGGAAGCATCCTTATTTGACTTTTCACGAGGGTGGTGCTGCAGATGCACACCCTCCTTCATGCCCAAGGTTCTGTTGGAATTTCATCTCGACTAACCCCTGCTGTTGCCTGTGTTTTTTCCCGACGCCTTCATCGCTGTCTGAAAGGACTTTGCATTTGCTGGATGTGGCTCGAGCGCTGACGTTTTATGGCCTGCACGAAGTGTTTCCAGTAGACTTCCCAGCTTTTTGTGTACTTTGGTCTTGTGAACCATGGGAAGGCCTTGCTTCCATCTCCAGGTGGATATCCGGCTGCATCACTCATTGTCACCGGTTTGCAAACTGACTGCTGCCTGGCCTTCCGAGAGCCCATTCTACCAGAGCGATCGCTGAGACAGCGTTCTGGTCTGGTGTGCCCCTGCTGGACATATGCAGGGCTGCTACATGGAGGTCTAAGCACACGTTCACGAAATTCTACTGCATCGACGGGTGCCAGGGAGGAGTCGAGAGTCGGCCAAGCAGTGCTACGCAACCTGTTCGCTTGAAGGTGAGCCTGGTGAGGAGGTAGGGTACTTGATTCTGTTGAGCCTTGCCACCTCCTGTGGTTGTGTAATTATGTACTGCTGTGTATCCTTTATTCATGAACATGTGAATCCATGCCAGACCCCATGCTGGAGAAGGGTTACTTACCTGTAACTGTTCTCCAGCATGGGTCTGGCATGTATTCACATTCAAACCCTCCCTCCTGCCCCTCTGCAGCTCTTATTGGTCATACTGCCACTGTACGTGCTACCACATCTGAAGATGGCTGCCAGAGGCGGGGCTTAGGCAGAGGGCAGTCATTGGTTGGGGGCAGTATGACCCAGAACTCAGTGACTGGTTATAGGAGAAAGACAGTTTAAAAATGAAAGTGAAACTGTTTATCTTTTTTAATGAGGATTGCCAACCTGACTGGGAATATTCATGAGCATGCCAGACCCATGCTGCAGAAAAGTTACAGGTAAGTAACTTTTTCCTTCTAATTCCAACAATCCAAAAGGGGGGCCACAAACCTAGTAAGGGTAAATTCTATGGGAAACCTGGTAAGGCTAGTGAAACTTCTAACCAGAGGTAAGTTAGAAGGCCCCATTCCAGAGAGCATTTGGGAAATGCTTTGTATGTGGGTCTACCGGTCATGTGAAAGGAGATCAGATATAAGTGTAAACCTTCATGTTCCACACTGCTTCCTTGGCCTTCATCCCTGAGGGAGAAGGTCATATGGCAAGTGGTAACCTTTGATTTCTGGCTGAAGAACCCATTGGAGTCTAAGCCAGGGTTTCTTTAGTGTCCCCGTCTGTGGGAACAGAATGTGGATGTGTACAATTCCATACCAGATAAAACAAAAGAATATTATAAGGAGAGTGTACTTGTAAATGGTCAGGAGACCCCTGTCATTATAGAAACTGGGGCAAGCGTCGCAGTGGTAGATAGCAACATCCTTGGTTTGAAAAAAAAAACTAAGGTACCCAAAGGTGCTGAGGAGCAAGGTGAGTGGCAAGATCCATCCAGGAGAGCCTTAAATTTTTAAAACTTGCAGGCCCAGAGGCCTTTCTTGGGTTTTTTTTTTTTTTTTTTTTTCCCCCCCCCCTGCAGCCCGATCCGACCCCACACCCTCTTCTTGCTTTCCCCTCCCGACCCGCCCAGGCACATTCTCATTGGCACTCTCACCCTTCATCACTGGTCCTCCCAGGGCAGCCTTCGGCTAAGGGCCCCAAGGCCAAAGGCGGTTCCAGGAAGTGTCGGCAGGTGTCCGCAGGGGAAGCCAGTGGCCAGCCGTCAACCTGCAACTACAAGGACCAGTAAGGTAGGGGTGGCTCAAGCCTGGGAGAGGAACATCTGCTCTGCACTGGAGTCCCGGCCACTTGGAGAAAACGTTGCGCAGGGCCAATCTCTCACCCTCCTCCTCAAAATTAGTCAAAATCCAAACTTAGTCTCCAGACTGCACTATATGATATTTAGATTGCACTGCTAGGCCTTTCTCCTATAGTACAAGGGTCTCCAATTTAGCTGGGCTTCTGTTCCCAACTGCACTGTTAAACTGCATTGATAGGACTGCACACTGCATTGTATGATATTTAGATTGCATTGCTAGGCCTCTCTCCCACTATAAAGGTCTCTCGAATTTTGCAGGGCCCCTGTGCCCAGATCTTTGTGTCATTTAGATTGCTTTGCTAGGCCCCTCTCCCACTATACAGGTGTCTCCAATTTAGCTGGAGTTCTGTCCCCAACGGCATTATGATATTTAGATTGCATTGCTGGGCCTCTCTCCCACTATACAGGCGTCTCAGATTTAGCGGGGCCTGTGTGCCTAAATCTTTGTCATTTAGAGTGCATTGCTAGGCCGCTCTCCCACTATACAAGTGTCTCTAATTTAGCTGGGGTTCTGTCCCCAATTGTATGATGTTTAGATCGCACTGCTGGGCCTCCCTCCCACTGTACAGGTCTCAAATTTAGCAGGGCCTCTGTGCCCAAATTTCTTTGTCATTTACGTTGCATTGATGGGCCTTTCTCCCACTACACGGGTGTCTCAGATTTAGCTGACTAACTCACTCAAGTGAAACAGAATCCACGAGTGATCTACTGTGGAGTATCACTCTGATCAGGTACTCGCGCACCACAAGGCGCAAGTTCGGCCTGCGCCCCTCCAAGCCACTCTTCAACTAGCAGATACCCTCCCCAAACCCACATAGCGAGCTCACCGCAGTGAACCGCGCTCAAGGAGATGGACATTAAAGAGAGCCACCAATAGCACTCTAATAACCAACCCTTAACCACCTCCCCATCCCCCTTAAGGACAGGGACTGCGCGCGTCACCAACATCAGACGGAATACCACCAACAGACAGAGCCCAAACTAGTAGCGGACAGCTTTCACACCCACTACTACACCACAAGACCAACTGGACTTCACCAAACAAAAGACTAAACCACTCTAGACTATAATGCCGCGTAAACGATCCATTCCAAGGAAAAGACTAAGAGAAGAAAGAACAAACACTCCAGAACAGCAAATTAGAACAACAACAATAGATTGCATGCCCACAGAAAGGTACACAAATCGAACCAACACTGAGAGAAGGTGCAAATCCCTCTACCTAACTCCATACCTCACCGGCAACCACACCAACCAACCCAACGTTAGAAACGGCAACATCAAACAACCGAACACAAGCAAGTAGAAGGATGAACACCAAAAACAAGCACACGACCCATGCGATAACTCCCTACAGCACCAACGCAAAAGGAACTTCCAATTAACAACCACAACTTCTGGATGATGAACACAATGAAATAACTTCAGACAGAACCTAGAAAAACTCTTTGAAGACGCTGACACCCGAAACCCACAGCTCAACAAGTGGTCGACCGGGAAGGAAACCTCAACACCGATCAGACGACGACCTCAACAAGAAAGTCCAAACCAAACACCTCCATACTTCATTGCAATCTAATAAACGCAAGATCCATATCAAAACACTCAACAGAGATCTTCAACCTACTCGACGACAACGGCATTGACATCCTCTTCATCACAGAAACATGGCTGGACGACAACTACAAAATCGCACTCCAAAGCTGCCTTCCAACTAACTTCAAATGCCTGCAAATAAACAGGAAAAACAAAAGAGGAGGAGGCATCGCAATATCATTCAACGAACACCTCAACATAAAAACTGACGAACCACTCCACATCCTCAACTGCGAAACCATGGTAATGCACTTAACGGTGAACCCAAAAACCAACATCACATTCATCCTGGTGTACAGACCCCGGCATATGATGCAACATTCGTCGACAACTTCATAGAAGCCATCACCAACTTAGCCATCAACCACAAACACCTAATCATCCTGTGGGACTTCCAACATCTGGTTTGAAGACAACCACGCCAACTCCCAAATATCACTGATTGAACAACTCGCCACCATGAAACTACGACAACTAGTCAAAGGGGCAACACACTCGGCGGGACACTCACTCGATGCAATTTTTCGCCAACGAAAAACTCCTCGCTACGGCACTGCCAATACAGATATTATGGAGCGACCATCTCATCATCGCATTCGTGATCACTCTACCTACTCAAGTCTACATCCAACCCCCGAAACTGACAACATCCACAAAGAGAAACTGGAAACACGTCAAAGAAAGCAACCTATTCGAACAAGTGGAATTAACCAAACCCTCAACCACAGAACTAGAGCTACCTGACCTAGACGGGAAAGCGGAGATAATATGCAAATGGGTTGCAGATACAATAGACAAGATTGCCCCAGAAAAACCGTTCACCCCATCAAAGAAAAGAGCAACGGCAAAATGGTTCACCCCACTATTAAGTGCCATGAAAAAGGAAAACAAAAAGATGGAACTGGAATGGAGGAAAGAATACAACCCAAAAAAATGTTCAAAAAACAAATCCGCACATACAAGAAGGAAATTCAAAAGGCGAAGAGAAGACATTACGATGACGGAATCACCAATGCCGCCAACCCACAAAAAGAAATGCTTAGCATCATTAAAGAAATAAGAAACCCACCAGCCTGCGGTAACACCCCCGACACCCTCAGAAAAACGATGCAACGACCTGGCAGACCACTTAAATTAATGACATCCGACAAACCATACAAAAGAGACCAACTACAACATACAACCGAACACGGAACTACAGCACAAATTCCAAAGTTTTCCTGAAATATCGACAGAGCCATTCGCTATGCTGGTAAAACGAAGCAAGAAAGCTGGCTCACCCATGGACCCATGTCCCCCAGACATCTACAAAGCAATCCTCGCACAAGGAACGCCAGCAGAACACTACAGAAACCTTCTAAATCTATCACTAGGAGCTGGGACTGTACCGAGGATCTTCAAATCAGCATATATCGAGCCACTCTTGAAAAAAACAAGTGGCGACGTAGATGACCTCCAACTACAGTCCGATGTCTAACATCCCCATACCCGGCAAAACTTCTAGAAACCTACGTATAAAAACTAACCCAGGAACACGTAGAAAAACACCACCTGCTAGACCAAGCTCAAGTCGGTTTCAGACCAGCAAGAGGAATGGAAACAGCCCTACTTATCCATCTGGGACGACCTCAAAACTAATGCAGACTCGAACACTACCTCAGCCCTTATTCTACTCGACCTCTCCGGAGCCTTTGACACATTGAGCCAAGACACCCTGACCAAAAGACTAGAAGACATAGGCATAACAGACACAGCCCAACTCTAGACCAAATCATTCCTAGCAGAAAGAACAGAGACCGTATGGATTAAACCATTCAAATCCACTCCACGAGTTAACGACTGTGGAGTGCCACAAGGATCCTCACCATCTCCACTATATTTCAACATCTACCAAACTCCGGTCATCAGAATCTTCAAAAAATACATTACATGCTACAACTATGCAAATGATACTCAAATCATCCACAAAATCAAAGACACCGATGCCGATCATTCAACCCTAATTGACTGCCTGAAAGAAGTCTTATGAATGCCAACAACCTCCAAAATCAACCCAGGAAAGACAGAAATCATGATCGTATCCAAAGATCAAAAGAATGAAATCCCATGGCCTACGGAAATGGGAAACGCACCAACACCATCGAAGGTAGTAAATAAATCTGGGCGTCCTAATGGACAACACCCTAACCTTAGAACCACAAATACAACAGTGAAGAAATGTTTTTTCCTCCTCCACACGGCAAGAAGAATTCTACCTTTCCTCTCCTTCACGCACAAAACGCACTATCATCGCTCTAATCATGTCAATAATCGACTATGCAAACGGCCTCTACCTCGGAATACCAGAACATCTGAAGAAACTGCAACGGATCCAAAATGCAGCAGCAAGACTACTCCTCAAACTATACGGAAGAGACCACATCACCCCAGCCCTAAAAACACTACACTGGCTCCCAGTTAAACATTGCATCACCTTCAAAACAATGTGCATAACACACAGGGCAATTAGTGGACAAGTAGCAGAATTCCTACAAAAGAAAATAACAATCTACAAACCGACAAGACCCCTCCGTCCGCCTGGAAATCAAACCATACCTTAAGAAAAAACTTGGAGGCACCTCCTTCTACCACTTAGCCGCAAAAACTTGGAACAGCATCCCAAAAGAAATAAACACAGGAAGATCACCTAAAATTCAGGAAATCACTAAAAACCTGGCTCTTCAACACCACTGACCCAAACTGAAAACCGAAACAGACAAAAGGATGACTAAACTGGAAAGGTCATGGACCGCCCTAGAAATAACGGGGAAGCTCCCACGGCACATAGGTGGGTGACACCAGATAGACTGGAACTCAGGTGACCTGCACGGAGACCGAGTCAACTACACCACCCGCCCCTTAGTTACCACCAGGTACCACAGTGTTGTGGAATTGCTGAGATATTGGCAATTAGCACACAACCTGACTTGTAGACATTGGCAGGTGCACTGGCCACAGGAGTATGAAGGGAGGACAGGTGGGGCTATGAGAGAGCCCGATCGACGCGGGGACAAGAGGAGTAGGGAACCTTGAATGTCAGAGGGGCCCAGATCAGGACAGGCGCATCAGGGGAGATTACACAAGCCCAGCGCCTCAATTCAGGATATCAATTTCCCCCTCTGCATACACCTCACATTCCAACACAACCAAAACCTGCAGCACAACAAACTACACAAACATCACTACACTGCAACAACAAAACAAAAAAGACAGACTCGCACAACAGTACACAATGTCTGCCCGCCGCAAACACCCCAGGCCCAGCCAACGGACCCACTGGGCTGAGGCCGCCAACAGCACATCACTGCTCTCTTGCACTTTTCCTGCTTCCTCCCACTAACCCCGCCCCCCCCCCCCCCCCTCTTTGAGAGCTGCCACAGCACCACTCCGGTGGTGATAGTGCGCGGTACAAATGTCCTTTAACATTAACACTAAACTTGAGGAGGCCCAATCCAAATGGTCCCAATCCTGCCAGCTCTCATCCAGTGCAATAATATGACTTAGGATATGGTCACTGTACAAAATGAGGTGCCTGGGTGTTAGGCAGAGTCATGTGCAGTACCCTTTGGGAACACTACACACAATTAAGGCTACAAGTGTAAGTACAATTTCACCTTTGGTACAAGCCTGTACTACACAGTAAAGTGGTAGCGATGGCTGAGCAGCCAGACTTATCTCAAGAGTAAAGTGAGCAGTAGAACTAGTTACACAAAGGACCAACAATCAGTGATTCAAACAATGTTTCTTGGTAAAAGAATATATATTTATTTACACATTCAGTTTGAAAACCTCAAACTAGCAAGAGCAGCTCAATATCACACACTAATAAAACACAAATGCCCAACCGTTAAGTAAATTAACAAGTTTAGCTCCCCTGAAGTGGGAGCAAAATGGCACTGCCGATACTTAAAAAAAAGGGGTAAAAAGTCAAGGTTATAAGAATAGACAGCACAAATACTTGAATAGGCAGGGCAAAGGGTTTCAGTAAACTACAACCAGCAATTCAGTTCAGAGGTCTGGGCCAAAGTCAATGGTTCAGAGTCTTTGTATAGGATGGCACCGTTCTGGTAGTAAACGGTTCAGTTTGCCACGGAGTTTAGAAGAATTTGGCTAGGCGAAAAGTTTGACGAATGTTTAGGGAAAGACAAGCCTTCAAAGTTGAGAAGGTTTCAAAGATCTTTCGCGATGGCCGAAAAGATATCTGGACTGCATTTGCACAGTACCTTTTGTATTGAAGAGCTGTAGCTGAGGCAGTTGTTCCCGGCAGTTCGAGCAGATCTCGCTGTTCCTGAGCTTCAGTCGTGGGGACAAGGATGTTGGGAGGTTCCTGCATTGCCCAGGGATGAGGCCAAAAGCTTTAGCAAGACGTCGGTTTAAGGTGCGAGTGCCTTAAAGTCCATGAGCTGGTTTCCTTCCCTCTGGCTATCCGGTTTTCAACAGTACTCTGATGAAAATTCGACCAGATGGAGACGGTATCCAGATGGCTTGCGAGTTGGTTGTCCCCACCAAACTCAAGGGAAGAAGTTAACCTTGAAGGGCTTCTCTGTTTCAGGCAGTTCGGACCTCCAGCAGGGCTTCACTGGTTGTCCAGGAGTTGTAGCAGTCCTCTTCTTTCAGCTAGTCTTCGGTTCTTTCGTTCCAGTGGTCGACTCTGCTTTCCAAGTCCCAGAGACTTGCTTTTAAACAGTTTGGCCCCATTCATTCCAGCCTGGCTGTCACTCACACAGCAGGGTGGCTGTCCTTGCCGGACAGCCAGTCGGCCAATCACACCAGAGTGCATTCAGGTCTCCTAGGAGACTAAGCACAGGGAGTTTCGGGCACCTCCCTCAAATCCTGTCCACCCCGGACACTCAGGTGCCAGAGGAGGGCTTCAGCATTGAAGCCCGCCAAAGGCCAACGAACAAAGGGACCAAACCTGGTTTGGCGCGCAGAGACAAACGCGAAGGACCATTTCCTAAAAGAAATGGAGAAAAAAGTCAAACGGAGTTCGTTTTTACAGGTGGGTCTTGGGCACCATATTGGGAAACATGGCCTACCCAACGTTTAGCTACTGTTCGCGGTCGGGAAAAATCATGGTAGTTTGATCTAAACCACTGCCACCAGCCATTTCAAGTAGGAAAGGGTAACATTTGACTGTTACATGAGTGTTTTGACTCCGGGAAAGCTAGGCAACACCTCAGCACTCTATGGGAAGATAGTGTGTGCTGGGTTAGTAAATTTAAAAAGACTACTAAAGACAATTAAACTTCACATGCTCTGGGAGACAGCAGTCAGTCCCAGAGAAGGTATTTAAACCTTGGGAAGTCTGAATGACACTTCTGTGTGTCACACTGCACTGAAGGTGCTGTGTGACACACAGAAAAAGATGATGCCTATGGAGTTGTTTTAAAACTCCATAATCCAAGAACACAAAAGTAAAACACACATCAAAAGACATGGAAGTGGGGGAAAAATAGGGTCACACTCTTTCCAGGTAAAAAAATCAAATGCTAGAAATCAAGCAAAGTTGCTGGGGTGGGGGGGTCCCAAAAGGTAAGGGACATTGGCACATTCTTGAGAATTCTCCCTAACACTGGGTGATTCCTGTTGGGTAATGATTTAAAAACTTGAGTTCTATCTAGCACCCCAGGCCTCCCAGTAATAGGAAGCGGGAGCAAACCAGATTGGCCAGAGAGGCAACTGGAGGACTCAGTGGGAGGTTGAGGAGATTCCTCGAACCCACAGTCCACAGGAAGGACACCCTTCGATTCTAGGCCAAATAAAGAGACAAAGGGGAAACCCAAGGTCTCTAGGAAAAAGAAAGGTATTGCACCTAAACCTGTTCAAAGGACAAGGACATCCCCGAGAAGACAAGCCCAGGTCACCCCAGTGACTCGTTCCCTAGCTGAGTGGGAGGACCATCCGAACTCAGAAAAGAGTCAGCTACTGGTGAAACGGAGTGCCGAGTGTTACGGCGAATACTAATTTCTGTGTTGATTCCCATCAACCTTAGAGACCCCCAACTCTTTTGCTGGACTTTAGGACTTTTATATTTTAACCCTGGAGTGAGGAAACCCTTCCCCCCGCCCCCCCCCCCCCCACCCACCGCCCTTCATTCTCTCATGGTTTGACCTGATTTGATTGTATGTTTCCTCTGTTTTTGGAGTCTGTCAAACTCCATAGGCATCTACTTTTTGTATGGTGACGCACAGCACCTTCAGTGCAGTGCCACAGAGAAATCCTTCAGATTTCCCATATGGTTTAAATACCTTTTTATTGTGTGAACTACTGTTCCCAAGAATAGTAAAGTGAAACTGACTTTACTTACCTTTTTCTCTTTGTAGATCCAGCACACACCATTTTATGTGGAGTGCAGGGGCGTGGGGAGGGTATTGGGGTTTACTTGGTAGTCCCTTATCCTATATCCTACCTACTAATGTAACATTGTTTAGGTTACCCTCACTACTTTAAATGGCTGGTGGCAGTGGTTTAATTTTCCTACCATTGTGCTCTTCTACTGCAGGCAGAATCCTCAGATGCAGTATAAAATGGCCATAGTTTTCCCTTTTCACCATTTTCTGTTTGTCTTTCTTGGGTTTCACTCTGCGTACCAGGCCAGTTTTGATCCCTTTATTCGTTTTGCTTTTGGCAGGCTTCAGTACTGATACCCACCTCTGGCTCCAGTGTGTCGAAGGGCAGGAAGTGAGGGAGGTTCTCGAAACTCCCCTGTCCTTTGACTTTAGGAATGCCTCCAGTCCTGATTGGCTGGTTAAAAGGGGAGTGTTTTGGGACTAGAGGCACAGTTGACCACAGGGAGGAACAAGAGAAGCTCCACAAGGGATGACTTCTTCCTTTGGGTTAGTGGGACCAACTAACCCTGAGATGAACTCCACTGGACCATTTTCCCTAACTGGCCTTTGCTGCTGCAGGAACAGAGTGCCAGGGGTCGAGAAATCCGTAGTCCAGTGCAATGTCTTTGATCCAGCCAGAAGCTCTAGGAGTCTCCCAGGGACCCTCCTGAAGCTGGACGACCAGAGCTCTAGTCCCCTCACCAGAGTGCAGGACTCAAGGAAGCCCAACCGGTATCCAAGATCTGCGGTGGTGTTTACCGAGTGCTGAAACCGCAAAGTGCTGCTGATCTGAAAAGAGCCTGTAGCTGCCTCTGGAGGATTCCTGGGCATCAATTCAGAAGTCCTCCCTCGCATTGCTGCAACCATTTACAAGTCAGCTGGACCACTCTTTTTCTAACCAAAGGTACAGTTCTGACTTGGCGTACTTGCCTCAGTGTCTTAAGCTTTGCTCTTCTTAGTTGAGACTTGCAGTAGCTACTTTGCTAGCATTGATTTCAGCTCTACCCTTCAGAAGTGTAACAGCTTGTGACCCTACAGTGATTTTTCTTCAACAAACTCTAACTTTGGGCAAGACTGCTATCTAAGAAGTGCCTCAACTCCATAGACTGTGCTCCAATTGAATTTGGCTGTCCTGGCTCACTGCAGACTCTTCTAGTCCATTTGACTTCTCCATCATGGATTCATATGCTCATGAATATTCCCTGTCAGACTTGGAATCCGTGGTAAAAGAATAAAGTTTCACTTTCGTTTATAAACTCTCCTATAAACCAATCAATGGGGGTGGGGGTGTCATACAGCCAATTTCTGGCCTCGCCCTAAGCCCTGCCTCTGGCAGCCATCTTCAGATTTTTACTGCATGTCCAAGTGTTGGGAGTCCTCGTGTTTTGCTCTTAGAGCTTTCTGCATTTTGTGCTTTTTTTTTTTCTAGGAAATTCCTATTTTTGTTTGTGTCCGTGTTCTTTCTTGTTTCTTCATCTGACTAATGGGGATCTGTTTGTGGCATCTTTAATTGCCCCTCAAGGGCAGAATCGTGGAGTGTTTTTCTTTGAGGATTCCAGTAGGCCATCAGGCCTACGCTGAACCATGTAGAAGGATGGGGCGGAGGGGGGGTTCCCTCTTCAAGCTTCTCACCAGCTGCGGTCTGAGGAATGTTCATGGAGGACGAGCATTCCCATTGCCTCTATTGTCTTCACCTGACGCACAAGGAGGATTGTGTGATCTGTTGTGGCTTTACCAAGCGCACCATCAAGGATTGGCACAGCAGATTGGCGGTGTGGCTCAATGCCAAGGCCTCTACCCTGTGTGGTTCACAGGGGCATACCTCACTGAGATCTGGCCAGTCAGAGTGGGCTTCTAAGTCCTTTTGAGGGCGCTCCACCCGTGGGGTCCAAAGATAAGGCCAAGCAGTATGAGTCCTGTCGGGGTCGCCGCGCAAGCGGGTCCTGCGACGAGCAGGTCGTGTTCATCTTCTCCATCGGCCTCTGTGGCCAGCCACCGCTCCAGTTCTTTGTCGAAGATTAAGTCCGCTACCGTGGGGAAGCTGTGGGAGAGACCGGAGAAGGCCAAGCCTCAGGATAAGGTGGCCGACCTGCCTGTGAGGGCCCAGGTGATCCAGGCTAAATTGTCATCTACCATCGAGCTGGTGGCGGCCGCCCTTTCAAAGGCGAAAGGGGCTGACCCGGCCCAGGGGGCTCGATGGCGACCAAAGTGGTGCTTCCTCCCAGGTGGGTGTCTTTGGACAAGCCAGTTGAAAAGACCCCTGAAAAGAGGATGCTGTCCCTAAACTTGAGACCGACTGTCCCACCTCTGCCCCCCTCAAACCCCTTCAGGACACAAAAAAAGGGGGGTGGTGGTTCTCCAGGGCACAGATGTTTGTTCTTCCGACGAGGAGGACATGGTTTCCATCCACACAGTCCAGGCGGATGTTTGGGATGACTTGAATGTTGAGGAGGCGGTAGTCGCTAGAGGGGGCTGGGCCCAGCGAATGTACCCCCGTTGCCCCCTGACACCTCCCAGAGACTTGTCGCAAGACGTTCTTTTGGCTCTCCACATGCTGGTTTTGGAGATACAGAAAAGGATGCTGACGGCACCACCGGCGCCAGCAGCCCCAATGAAACTGTCCCCACCACTGCCAAAAAAGAGGAAGCAGCACCCTACACTGCCTTTCCAGCCGCCGCATGCACCCTCCCATGGAATACGGGGACGATGGCCAAAAAAGGTGACATCTCTCAGCCTCCAAGGGCTTCTGGACGAAGTGGGCTCATTCCACTCTATAGTCGCACGCGCACCGGAACTCTTCAGCTCACGTCAGAGGAGACGAAGGAGGGTTTCCTATCAACGTGGGGAGGCGAAAAGGAAGACCATTCCGGTTGTGCCCTCCTGGACAACATCTGGGATGAGGGCCTGGCCCTGCTGGAAAAACCTCACCTCCGCCCCTGCGAAAAGACACCGGCTGGAGAAGTAGCGGGTGCCGGAGTCTGTACCCAAGTGTTTGCAGGCGCAGCCATCCCCAGTCTAGGCGGCTGTGCAGAAGAAATCATCCAACTTGTTGTCCTCAGCCTCTGTTCCCCTGTACAGCGAGGGGAAGAAGTTGGATGCCGTGGGAAATGTAATCTACTCTGTTGCTACGAAGGTCAAGGTGGCAAACGCTTTAGCGATCCTGGCCAGGTATGGCTGGGGGTTATGGTACAAGATGGTCCTGCTACTGCATTTCCTGCCTGAGGACAAACTGGTTGAGGCAATGGAGATCCTTCAGGAGCACGAGGTAGCATCAGACCTTGACATCACAGTGGTTCTTCCAGATGGGGAACAGGGTTTGCCTCAGTCATCGTGGCTGGTTAAGGGCCTCCAACTTTAGGCAGGAAGTTCAGATGAGGGTCCTGGACATGGCGGCTGGGACTGTGTCTTCAGATAGGCTGTCGATTTAACACTTTAGGCCATCAATACTGACAGATGGCCTGTGCCCTACGTATGCTGCAACAGCACTTTCTGTTCCTCTGGAGAGAAGTCTGGCAGATCATTGAAGGGTTTTGGCAGAGGATTCTCTTCGTACTGCCAACCCTCCTGTTCCTCGACCCAGGAAGCTTACATGGGTTGTTCCAAGGCCTTCAGAAGTGGCAGTCGTCAAGGCTCCAAAGGCGGTGCGCTGGCCTCCAAGCAGGATTGAACCGGCCAAGATGTTGGGCCCCTGCTTCCCAGTGGGAGGCCGGCTGGTGAACTTCGTCAGTGTGTGGGAAAACACCTCACTGATCGATTAGTGCTGGGTGCTCTTGCCTACTGACACACTTTGCAGTTTCAGCAAAGGTGTCCGCGAATACCACTGGTGGCCCGGCAGAAACATCCCATCCCTCGGCTGTGGCTGGAGGTTTGAGCAATGTTAAAAAAGGGGCCGATAGAGCTGGTTCCAAAGCGGCTCTGGAGTTTACTCCAGATAGGGCTGGAGGCCTATTCTTGATCTACGACGACAACAAGTAAATAAAGTCCCAACAATTCAGGATTGTCATGCTGCAGCACGTGCTCGGCCAACTGGAGGAGGGAGACTTCCTGTCGTTGCTGGATCTAGAGGACGCGTACTTCCATGTCCCCATTCATGACAAACATTGCAAGTTCCTGCGCTTTGTCATTCAGGTGGAAACCCTACCAGTTCAAGGCTCTCCCCTTCGGAAAGAAGTCAAGTGTACCCATACCTCTGACTGGCTCATCCGTGCCAAGTCAAGGGAAATCCCTGTCGATGACATGGAGTGGACCGTCTGGTGGCTGACGGCTCTGGGGTTCTTGGTGAACTATCCAAAGTCCTGCCTGATTCCCCCCTCAGAATAGCAGCCTTTTTGGGCAAGGTGCAACGGCTGTTGGCACTGAAGATCACCACGATGAGGACCAACAAATCGCTGCTCGGAATGTCATTGTGTATCTACCTGATCAGTCTCTGCGGGTTGCAGATGCTACCCCTCCAGGAATTCCTGGATGTCTGCTGGACCTGAGTGTCTGGAAGCTTCAAGGACAGGATTGTGCTCGACGAGGAGTTCTGTGGAGCGATAAGGTGATAGGGCGTGTGCTCCAACATCGCCAGGGGCACAGACTTCGAGCCCCCTGCACCACCATGCCAGGAGATGGTCTCCACAGACTCTTCCCTGGAGGACTGGGGAGCCCACACCAGACTTCTCCATGCCAGAGGCCTGTGGCTACTGGAAGAGAGGGAGCTACTCATCAATGTCCTGGAACTGCGGGCAGTGTTTTGGGCCCTCAAGTCATTCCTTCCTTCCCTCAAGGGAAAGTGGTGAGGGTCTTCACAGACAATACCACCGCAATGTTTTACATCGGGAAGCAGGGGGGCACCAGATCCACCAGCGCTCTCCAGAGAGGTGCAGGAATTGTGGCACTAGGCTGTCGTCCAAGGAATGTTTTTCATTCCATTTCACCTGGCGGGAGTCAAAAACAATTGCCGACTCTCTCAGCAGGGACCTGCGCTCTTGCCATGAGTGGGAACTTCGTCAGGATCAAGTGGACAACCTTTTCCTCCGGTGGGCCAGACACCAGATCAATCTATTTGTGACGGTGGTGAACACCAAGTGCTGGAGATTCGCCAGCAGGTTCCACCAACTGCGGATGTGGGTTGGTGGAACGTGTGGGATGTGTTCTTCCTGTGGGGAGGTCTGTTCCTAAATGCGTTCCCTCCTTTGCATCTGCTACAATGAGTAATTGGCCAACTCAAACAGTGCCGGTGCAACATGTACCGGTGTGGCCGAGGCAGATTTGGTACCCGGACCTTCTCAGCTTGTCGATGCCACCGCCAGTCAATCTGCCAGTGGTTGCGGTCCTGCTCGCCAGAGGCGCAATCCTGCACCACAACACAGGATCGCAGAGCCTGAAGGCCTGGCTCTTGCAGCCTTAGTTTGGTGGGTAAGAACTGCTGGCAGACTTCAGGGAAGGTCCTTGCCAGGGCCAGTGCATCGTCGCCTCTTTAGTGTTGCGGGCACAAGTGGAAGCGGTTTTTGACTTGGTGCTGGTCGCAGAAGATCAACCTGTTGAGGGCCATGGCCCCTCAGATCCTTCCGTATTTCTTATCTTTGGCCAAGGCAGGGGCTGGTGCACGCCTCCATCAAAGTGCATCTGGTGGCTATCTCCCGCTACACCAGGTCTCCCGGACAGTCTTCTCTTTGGTCACAGTCTTAGTCAAGGAGTGCCTTTTTAAAGGACCATTTCGATTGTTCCTGCCGGTGAAGGCGCCTACGCCGGTGTGGGAACTCAACATGGTTCTGATGAGGCTCATGGAGGGCCCCCTTTGAGCCTATGCATCAAGCCCATCTCAAGTACCTTTCGTGGAAGACTGCTTTCCTTGTGGCTATCGCCTCTGCCAGAAGAGTCCAGATAATGTACACACAAATAAAATGGTGGGCACCACTATATTATCTTGTTATACTTCTTATTTCACAATCTTGTTAGTCTACTAATATTACTTTTGCAGTTCAAGTCTTCGGAGCTCAATGGTCAACGAGCCCTTGGCACATGGCTACAAACGCTGTGTGCTCTTGATATGCTCTAAACTGATCTGCATATAACGTATATGGTCAATTAACACACCTACAATGTGTGTAATAGCTGTCTCACTCTGGGCCACGCTGAGAATCGCTGCTGGGCCTGACTTAATTTAAACTGAGGACTCTTGGGAATCCCTGTGAAAAGTGTGTGTTGACATACGCCATGCAAGTTGAATCTCAAGTGGCAGAGTACAATATTCAAACCTCCGAGCTAGAGATTGGGTTGGAGATGACCTCAACTCCCAACAGCCTATTAAGGGGGCACCTTCCGGAAAAGCCTCATGGGCAATTCCCCCAGCTCCAAGTGCTAAATATCAGGAAAGTTAGGCCCCTGGTGACTGTGAGGCTGAAAAGTCACTCAAACACTGGTATCAACACAAGATTAGCCAAGAAGAGTGGAGGGTTGGACCTCGACCCACAAACAAACACTGGCGTTGAGCAGATTTTCCACTGATGGGTATGGATAAAGGCAGGTCCCAAATTACACTTCAACAAAAACAGAAGGGGGGGGGAGGTTTGAAGAATACAACACCCACCACACCATCTTAAACTGCTGTTGCCTGGATGCTTTAAGATGCAACTGGAAGCTGAAACACATGAGACAACCCCTTTGCATAGCTTGACCCCACCCAAAATTACTTCTTGATGCCAAAGAGAATGTAATTGTATCTTTCATGGAAAACATTAAGCCACATGCAAACAAAAGATATTAAAGCAGTGGGGCCCAAAAAAGCACAAACCTCACTATTGGGTAGAATTTCTTTCAGCCATTTTCGGACCACGAAGAATGTGAAGATATGGGGGGGACAAAGACTAGTATTGGGGCTACATAGATCATGGTAATTATATAATGCCATTGCCTGATTTGGGTGTGTGGGGGGCGTTCAAACTAGTTGCCTCATCTCCAGCTGAAGAGAATTTCCAATCTTGCAATTTGCAGAGGAAAGCAGCTGAACATGTGGATATCATAATGGAACCACTGGACTTTACCAAGCCCATCCTAGAAGAGAAAAAGTTTAACATTGTATCCCACTGCTCTCGTCCATTAAAAAGAGGATAACACCATCCTTAGCCAGACCAGTTTCTGCTAAACCTAGCATGGAGGAAAAATATAAACAGTCGTACTGCCTTCCCATGTACATCAGAGGTCTGCTGGTCCACGTCTTGCTGGTTGTCACTACAGCCAGAAAAATGGCTAACGCACCTATGTCGATCTCAGAATATACTTCAGATAAGGAGACAAGGCACATGTATTCCTTCAGACATAAATCAGCAACTTCGAATGTATTGTGTCCTCCAACGTATTCCTCATCTTTGACATGTAATGTCCACAGCAGGCTGCTTTGGAAAGGTTTCAGTAGAGGGCGCCCTGCGTAGATGGTGTCTGGTCGATGTCCCTTGAAGGCCTCTGTCGAGGGTGACGTCATTGGATGTTATAAGTAGCACGCACTGCGCCTGTAGCCTCGGTTCTGTTTTTTCTGCGAACGTGTTTGCTTCATTGAAAACTTGGCGCACCTCGTGCTTACTGTGAATTGGTGTTCTTGTTACGCTCACCTGGTCTCTGCGGGGACGTTGGGGCGCGGTTGCTGCCCTCCCTGGAACTGGCTCCCCTTGGTCAGGCTTCTTCCCCTGCTCCTGTGTTGTGGACTGCGCTGGTTGTTGGTACTGCCCCTGCGAGAATACGAGAGGCTGTGAGAATGCTGTGATATGACTGTGGTCTCCCTCGAGCCCTTCCCAGAATGTGGTGAGCATGCGCCTACCCATATGGTCTCACCTGTTTAATTATGATGGCGAGACCTCTGTCCTTCTCACTGCAGGGGCCCTTTTAGATAGACTGAGTTTCTTCACTGGTCCTTGTGCATTGCAGCCCAGACCGGCTGTGGCTGAACCACTTCAAAGGCAAGTATCCTTCGATAATGATTATTGTCCATATCCTTTTGTAATGTCTTTTTTCTGGATTATTGTCCATCTCTTGTAATGTCTTTCCTTTTCCCCAATAGGTGATATGAGGCCCAGGGGTAGTTGTGGTGCAAGAAGCAAGCCCCAATGGAGAAAAAGGGAGTTCTCGATGTTCCAATAGGTGGTAAGTTTGGTTCTTAGGTCAAGCGTGAGGATTGGTTTGAGCGCGACCTTAACGTAATGTCTTTATAACCTTATTTTGTCCTTTTCTTTTGCATGGATGGCCTGGCGAAGTCAGACTGGAATGCTGTTATCCGGAGATCTGCCGGCGGATGAAGGATGCCTGGATCCGTAATGAAGCTGGCCGAAAGTGGACTCCCGAGTAGTGTTGTGGCTGGGAGCCGGAATAAGGTAAGGAGACGCTCTGACTGCGGTTGCTGCTGGAATTGGGTAAGGATGTGCTTCGACTGCGGTTGCTGCTGAAATCTGGTAAGGATGCACTCCTACTGCGGTCGGCTGCTGGAATCTGGTTTGGCTGCTGGAATCTGGTTTGGCTGCTGGAATCTGGTTTGGCTGCTGGAATCTGGTTTGGCTGCTGGAATCTGGTTTGGCTGCTGGAATCTGGTTTGGCTGCTGGAATCTGGTTTGGCTGCTGGAATCTGGTTTGGCTGCTGGAATCTGGTTTGGCTGCTGGAATCGGGTAAGGATGCACTTCAGGCGGCGGTGAGCATTAACGCTGCTGTAAGCAGACTAATGCGAAACGCCTGCATGTGGGTGGGGTAGGCTTAAATAGCCTGGTCCCAGCCGCGCCCATTTGTTCCGACTCGTGGCCCCACCCTGCCACTCCTAGAGGATGCTGCACGTGCAGCCCAATTAACTCCTATGGCCACGCCTGACCTGGAGGCACGTGGAGGCCCTGCAGGGAAAAAAGGCATGTGCACCAGAATAAAGTGTGGAGAGCACACTTACTCATGAGCCTGGCGCCAAAGGCGCCAGCACTGGGTCCGACTGGACCTTTTATGTAGTGGAGCTTGTGGTCCTTGCCCAGTGACCATGACAGCTATGTCTTCTACCCTGACAACCCCGAAGTCTGGATTTAAGAAGTGTCAGGATTGCAGCTCCAAGATGTCAATCCTGGATCCGCATCGTATTTGTCTGTGGTGTCTCAGCGAGAGCCACAATACGGACGACTGTTTGAAGTGCCAGTCGTTGAAAACTGACGGTAGGCAAGGTATCCAAGCCCTGTAAATCCCAGACTGCGGACTTTCGACTGAGTCGAGAGTTGACTCTCCTTGGTGGAAGAAGTCCAAGCGGTCAAGTTCTAGGAGTGGTTCCTGCCACTCGTCGAGGTGTTCCAGGAAGCGGCACCATCGGTTGCCTTCCTTGTCTTCGTCGGACGCCTCCCCAAAAAGGATGGTATGCCTGTCCAAGTCATTGACCATGGCGGAGTGGGATGCTTTGCGGGTGGCGATTATGAAAATGTTTGATAAACATGCCACTGTTCTGTCTGTGCCTTCTGACGAAGCCGGCAAGGAATGTTCTTGGCTGGGTACTTGTGCGCCTTCGAGCCAGGTAGTGACACTTCTCCTGAGCTGGAGTTTGGCAAGCCAGACCCAGCGGAGCATGCCGACTTCTCATATCGAACACTCATGTCTAGAGTTGTGGAGTATCTGGGTTGGTCCAGGCCTCCTGTGCACTTTGCGTGCGATTTTACAGATATTTCTGATCACGGTCTGTTTACCGACCCTGTGTTGCCATTTCATATGGCTCTGCAGAAAAGGGTGGCTGCAAATTGGAGTGCCCTGGTGGCTAATACGGCGGTGAATAAGTCTCTGACGAAGAAATACCGCCCATCCAGTAGTGACCTCTGGCTACCTGTCCACTCACCCCACTTCAGAGAGTTTGGTGGCTCAGGCAGCGTACCCTACAATCCCTCCTGAGATGGATGGATGGATGGATGGATGGATGGATGGATGGATGGATGGATGGATGGATGGAGTCTTTCCTGCTGGGAGCATGGCGTTAAAATCTGCCAACTCTACTTGTGCCTTAGCAAAGTTTTCGCAAATTATGTGGAATTGGATTTCATTAGTGGCTGAGCATATTCCTGAAGGGGAAGAACGGGATGACTTTCTGGCTATTCAGGATGGCAAGGATGCTGTATGTGAATCCCTTCAATCTGGGTTGGATACTGCGGACAGTGTCAGCAGATCCATGGCTACGAGCACCGTGAGGCACAGGTTTGGGTGGTTGAGGACATCTGGTTTTGCCCCATATGTGCCGGCTCGTCTTCTCAACATGCCCTTTGACGGGTCTCCTTTGTTTGGCAGCAAGGCTGACGAGAGCCTTGAAGTTGCAGACCTCCAAAGCAGCTACCAACTCAGCCTTTTTGACAATGAAGGGGTGGATCCTTTTGCTTCTACTCCTCATTTGGAAGGGCGAGAGGGATGACAAGGGGCTAACCTAAGTAGAGATGCCAAAGCCGCTCAAGTCGCAGCATCCTCTTTGCCATCAGGCACTGCAGCAGCTGCTTCAAAACCGCTCTGAGGCCTCGAGTCACTGTTCACCGGTAGGGGGCAGGCTGTCTCGGCATCTAGAAGAGTGGCGAACCATTACTTTGGATGCGTGGGCTCTGGAAACAATAGCCCACGGCTACTGCCTTCCTTTTCTACGACGGCCTCACGACAATCCACTGGGGAAGCACTCTTTGAAGATTCCAAATACGGTCCTTGTGCAGGAGATATTGACCCTGCTAGAGAAAGGCACTATAGAACCAGTGCCTGTGGCGGAGAGGACCAAGGGTTGGTATTCCCCATATTTTTTGATTCCAAGAAGGACGGAGGACTGAGACCGATCTTGGACTTACAATGCTTGAACAAGTTCCTCCGGAAGGACAAATTCAAGATGGTCACTCTTTCTCAGATCCTTCAGGCCCTCCAGCTTCAGGATTGGTTGGTGTCATTGGACCTGCAGGATGCTTATTTTCATGTGCCAATCCATCTCAAGCACAGGAAATACCTGAGGTTTGCAGTTGGCGGCTTGCACTATCAGTTTCGGGTCCTGCCATTTGAGTTGTCCTCTGCCCGAGGGTCTTCACCAAGCTCATGGTGGGTGGTGGCAGTGCGTCTCAGGAGAGGGGGGGGGATTCACATCTACCCCCTACCTAGACTATTGGCTGATCAGGGAGAACAAGCCTTGGATCAATTTCAACATCACATGCCACTCCCTTCACAAATTGCGCTTCTGCCTCAATTTCAAGAAGTCACATATGACGCCTTCCCAACAGCTCCAGTACATCGGTGCTGTGTTGGACACATCCTTGGGGATGTGCTCGCCACCCAAGGTGAGGGCTCAACACATTCTCCAGATGGTCACCAAATTTCAACATGCCCAGTGTCTTCTGGCTGTCGAATTCTTAAGGTTGCTCGGCCTCATGGCAGCCTGCATTTTTCCGGTGTCAGAGGCCCGGCTGAGAATGAAATCCCTTCAATGGGCTTTGAGGACGCAATGCTCTCAATTCTCAGGCAAGAGGTCGGATCTCCTTCGGGGTTCCAATCCAGGTCTCGCAGGATCTTCTGTGGTGGGCTTGCAAAGGCAATCTTATGAAGAGAACCTTTTTGCCAGCCATGGCCGGAGGTAACTGTAGTGATGGATGCTTCCGTAACAGGGTGGCTGGGGGCCCCCCCTCGCGTCCAGCTATCTGACTGTCAGTGGTTGTTGGTCTCCATTGGAGTCCAAACTACACATCAATCTTTTGGAGCTGAGAGCAATCAAGCTAGCACTGAAGGCTTTTCTGCCGTCTGTACGGGGGAAGAATGTCCTGATAATGACGGACAACACAGTGCTCATGCATTACCTCAACAAAGGATGTGGTGTAGGGTCGCATCCACTGTGCAGCAAGGCAGCTCTGGTTCTGGGCAATTCAGGAAGGAATCTCCCTAGCGGCGGTGCATCTAGCCGGAGAGGAGAACATTGCGGTGGGTGCTATGAGCAGGCAGAGCATGGTCTCTCACAAGTGGGAAATAGATCAAGAAGTCCTTTACAAGGTCTTTGCCCTTTGGGGAACCCCGCAGGTGGACCTGTTGGCGACTGGTGCCAACCAGAAGTGCGAGAGGTGCTGCTCAAGGGCGTTTCCTCAGAGAGCTCTAGGGGACGCGTTCGTCGTGGATTGGTCATTCCCGCTTCTGTACGGGTTTCCTCCGATCACAGTAATTCCTCAAGTTCTAAGGAGGTTACGGAGGTTCGGACCCACATGATCCTCATTGCTCTGGATTGGGCGGGAGAGTGTGGTACTCGGACCTTCTAGACATGTCCACCTGTCCTTCAATTAGTCTTCCCCCAAAGAGGATTGTCTCTTGTGAGAGGAAGGTCGGTTCGCCATCCAGAGGTCAAGACGCTCAACCTTCACGCATGGCTTCTGAAAGGTTGAGATACAAGGATTGGGACCTCGAATATGATGTAATGGAGGTGTTGCTTTTGGCCAGGCGTCCGGCAACAAAGTCCCTGTACTGTTGGTGAGAGTTTTGCGACTGGTGCAGAGGCCAGAATGTTGGTCTTTTTCAGTGTTCAATTCCGGAGGGTCTCTCTTTTTTTGCTTTCTTTGGCAGACAGGGGTCTTCAGGTGGGAACCATTAAAGGTTATCTAGCAGTGCTGTCCATATTTAGGTGCTCATCCGAAGAATGCTCTTATTTTAAAGAGTCCACTGATCACTCGGTTTCTAAAAGGACTCACAAATGTGTTCCTGCCGTCGTCTTTTCAGGTGCCGGTCTGGGACCTTAACCTGGTCTTAAAGTTTTTTATGGGTGCTCTGTTTGAACCTTTGCAATCCTGTCCGTTGAGGTGGTTAACCTTTAAGACTGTTTTCTTGGTTGCGATAACATCTGCTGGAAGAGTGAGCGAGTTGCAGGCACTTTCTTCTAAGCCACACTTTACTATGTTCCAGAAGGACAGAGTTGTATTGAGAGTACGTACTTCCTTATTACCTAAGGTTGTTTCTGACTTTCACTTAAGTCAGAAGGTTCTACTTCCTGCCTTCTATTCTCCTCTGAACCCTAGTAAGGAAGAGGAACGGCTATATAGGTTGGACCTGACAAGATCGTTCTGCTTTTATTTTTCCAGACTGTCCAAAGTCAGGGTTGACAACCAATTCTTTGTGGGGTACACTGGTCACAAATTGGGCCAGGCTGTTTCTATTTCTGAATGCTATAGGCTGGCTGGGAAAGTCCCTCCTCAGGGATCATTCCACCAGGGCCATTGCTACATCGACAGCCCTGCAGAGGGGTGTACCTGTAAAGAACATCTGTGATGCTGCAACGTGGTCTTCCATACACATGTTTGTTAAGCATTTTTCCCTGGATACTTCACATGCTCAGGATATTGCCTTTGGGAAGGTTGTCCTTTACTTTGCCATTTAATTGGGTATATCTAAATTCTTCTCCCTCCTCCAGTCTTAGATCCTGCTTTGGGAGTCTGTCAAAGATGAGTAATACGTTGGAGGACACAATCCATTTGAAGAACAAGTTACTTACCAACTGGTACGTTCTTTCGATTGGATGTTCCTCCAAGATATTCCTCATCGCCCTCCCAGCCTACCCCTCTGAAGAATTTCCTGTGCTGTTGCAGCTTTCGTTCCAGCAAGGCTGAATGCAGTTGGTGCTATATTGTGGGCACATGGCCTATACGATGAGAGGGGGGAAAAAACATGAACTGAGGCTATGGGCGCTGTGTGTGCGCGCTACTTATAACATCTGATGTTCCCCTCGACGGAGGACTTCAAGGGACATCGACCTGATGCCACCAATGCAGTGCGCCCTCTAACGAACAATTACCAAAGCCGCAGAGCTGTGGACATTACATGTCAAAGATTAGGAATAAGTTGGAGGAACATCCAATCGAAAGAATGTTACCAGTTGGTAAGTAACTTGTTCTTCTGGCATGTATTGTCAGGATTGTGAACGCCAAAGCCCTGATCTCCAGAATCGGGCACAGTGGGACGATAGAGTTTGAAAACTCACTCCCACAGCGTTCTAGGGTGCCTTCTTTAAAATCATCCAGAAAGGGGAAATACAATCATCAAAAATGCACTTGAGGCAGCAGAAATAGGAGGGTGTCAAATTGCAGGGCTGGTGGCTGTTCTAAAATGCCACACCAGGCTGAGAGGAACAAGTTCTAAAAAACCAAAACACAGGCAACCGTATTGGGCCAATCAGATGAGGAGGCTTCACTATTTGGCAATGCAGTAGACTAAACACTAAAGAGTACTCAAAAAGACCACAACACACTTAAAGCTATAGGACAGATGCCTTCTCTTTCCAGCCAAGAGGTGCATCGGCTAACTGCCGTTCCATTCGGAGCAACACATACTCCAACCAACAACCCAGTTTACGCAGGCTGAAGGTACCAACTGGTATTCTGACACGCAACAGTAACACACGTTCCTCTGTCTAGATGACAGCAAAGAGGGAAGCTGCAACGCGTACCTGGACTCCTTGGGAGCGTAATGCCTTCTCTGCCTGTGGACCTGTTACCTGGGCACTTTTTGGATTCCTTTTATGTGTAAACAAGAATAGAAATGCTATAACGTTTATTTTCTGAGAGGTTAATGTAGAACTGTGTACTTTGGTAATCCCTCCCTTCTCACCTGTGCTTATTTTTTGTGGAGCTCTCCATCCTGCAATTCTACAGGGGCGCGTTGGCATGCAGAACAAAACGTTGAAGGCTGATGTGCTCTTATAGATTCTTGCCTTTACAATGTCTTGCTTCTGCAGAATTTGTCTTTGGTAAGTATCTGGACAATATACTGTAGTCTTTTAGATCTTGAATAGTTCCTACGTTGGAGGAGATCTTTCTAATACTTTTCCTTTTACTTGCAGGTTCTCGGAATTCAGAAAGATTAATGGCTGCGGAATGACTGCGACGTTACTCTGAAAGAAGAAACGTTTAACAAATGTACGTTCGTCTTTACGGATTAACTGTAGCCTTCAGGGAAAAGCGCGGTAACAACTGGGAGATGAAAACTTGAACAGTCAGGTATGTAAACTTATTTCAACTTTTTTGGTTAAATTTCTGTTATATTTGTTTGTTAATGAAAATACCTTGTTTGTCAGCAGGTTTTCAGAAAGCTGAGAATACCTTGGGCAGATGCAGATGCAGAGGCTGTGGCATAAACCTCTGACTGAAGATTCTGCGACTGCCAGCAAGACTGCTGCTAGAAGACACTGCAACGGCGAGAGAACGTCTGACGGAAGATGCTGCGGTTACGAACAAACGCTGCTGACTGAACTGCTTCGAAAATATCTTAGGTTCAGTAAATCCTTTCTAGAACTATGGAATTCCGTTATTTTTTTCTCTAAAAACAAATGTCTATTTTCTCTCTTGACAGGTTCTGTGAGGAGAGACAACGGTAGCGTTGCCCACTGTCGGCAGAGCAGACGCGAAGCGACTGCTCCAATTGGAGGTGGGGCTTAAGTAGCTCCCTCTGCAATATGTATAGCGCGTGCTGCAGGTTACCAATGATCTTGCGGTGGCCATGCTTAATGTATGAGATCACTGTAAGCACTGAGAAACTATGGAAGCATATGCTATGAATGATGCAAATTGCATGTTTTCTAGGCTTGAACCCACTTTTGATCTGTTGATTGATGTGTTGTCCCTTGCCTCTCTTGCATGGGAACTGTGTGCACTGACTTGGATCATGACAGTTTTCACCTCCAAGACCCCTCCCAAGGATGAACCTTCGGGTCCTGGCTTAGTAGGTTGGTTCTGATGAAACCTCTGAAGTAGTTTGGGGGCATGATTGTTTGAGCCAGGTTCCCAAGTCCTGTGGAACAAACCCTTTCCAATCTACAAGGTAGAATAATCTCCTTTTGACAATCCTGAATCTAAGATTTATTTTACTAAGAATGCTGGTTCACCTTCTATGATTAGGAGTTTTGGTGGTGGTTGTAATCTGGACGCTGGATTCATTGGCTTTAACAAAGAAACCTGGAATACAGGATGAACTCGCATGTGAGATGGCAGGTTCAATCTTACTGCTAATGGGTTGACCATGTTTTCCACAAGGAATGGACCCAGAAACCTAGGTTGGAATTTATGTGGGCCTTTAAGTCCAATGTGTTTGGAAGATGACCATACCATGTCTCCCACTTTATACTCTGGAGATTTTCTTTGAAGTCTATCTGCAAATATCTTTTGACTTTCATTTGCTGTAGTATAATGTTGCAGAACCTCTTCCTGTACTCTGGTAATGTTATCATGAAGACTCTGTACTGCTGGCACCTCTAAGGATTCTGTTGGGTCGAATGTAGAGGTCTGAGGATGTGAACCGTTAAGTATGTAGAAAGGGGTATAACCTGTGGAAGTTTGTTTGAAGTTATTATAATCATACTCTGCTACCCAGAGGCCATCCACCCAAGAACAATATCTGGAGGAGAAGACATTGAGGGTATTGTTCAAGTGCCTGATTGGTTCTCTGTTTGACCGTCAGTTTGTGGGTGGTGACTTGTAGATAAACGCACTTCGACTTTAGCCAATTCACAACGTTTCCTCCAGAATTGGGAGACAAATTGACTCCCTCTATCAGAGATCACTGCAGATGTAAATCTATGAAGATGTACAATTTGTTCTAGCAACACCTTTGCTAAAACTGATGAAGTAGCAAGCCCCTTGAGGGCAATAAAATGCGCCATTTTGGAAAACGAGTTCACCACTACAAGGATCGTGTTCTAACCTGAACAAGGGGGTAATTCAGTAATAAAGTCCATAGAACTGGTGTGCCAATGTGCTGGTGGGACAGGTAACGGTTGAAGCAGTCCTGCTGGTCTCTGCTTTGAGCTTTTGTTTTGAACACAAATTCCACAAGTACGAATGAAATCTGATATTCTTGCTCCATGTTGGCCACTATAAGTGCTTTTTGGATTGTGGCTGTGGTCTTAGTGATTCCAGGGTGGCCTTCCAATGTGGCTCCATGGTAATCTTCCATAACCTTCTTTTGTAACTCCTGATTTGGTAGGTAACGTCGACTGGAAATAAGGTAAACCTTCTTGAATGCAAAAATTGGGTCCTCTTGATTTCCAGGCCTCTAATTCTGAAGTGGTCATGTTTTGGAGAGTTTGGGCTTTCAAGTCGTCTTCTGAAGAGCCAGTGACTCCCTTTTTAACAAAAGGGATAGCCTGTACTCGGGCAGGATGGAAAGGCTAGACTAATATTTTGTACAGGGGGGTGGTCCCGTCCTCAAACTACAATGGATTGTTGTAGGAACCATTCTAACACACCTCCAAATTAGTGTTAACACATCTACAACAGTATGCATCATTGGAGGAAGGTTCAATTTCAAGTACTGGAAAAACAATTGTGGTGTCCTTTAAGGCCACATGTATGCACATTGGTAATTCAATGTAGAAAACGAAACATTTACACACAAAAAATGTGGTAAATAAATAGACCTTGTCACCAGCTCAGTGAGTGGAGTAAACAAAAGAAACATGTATTGCAAATATTTAGTGCGTATTTAAATCACATTACATGTTCAGTGGTGACAGGTGGTCACTGAATTTGGCCTGTTTTTGTCCGTACAGCCCAGAATTCTGAAGTGACTTCTAGAAATATACACAAAATTCAACAAAAGGGTACATTTGCAAAATTGGTACAGCGTGTTGACTGCACACTCCTGTAATGGGGTTGTATTACCTGTGTCACAAAATATTATATCATATTTGCCAGCTGGACAGTGTATTAGCACAATAACAATATTTACACAGCACAATGCTTATAGCTTCAAGAAACCTAAAAATAGGGTCTGCTAAAAGGCAACGTCAGCATAAAAGTGGTAATGAGGATTCAGGTCATCGTTCAGAGAGGTTTAGGATCCATGCATGATGACATAAGACGTTTCGGCTGTAAGGGGGTAGCAGCCTTCTTCTGGGGCCAGGTAAAACAGGTCTCCCTATGAGTAAAAACAGTATAGAAGTATATTGTTGAATGTTCCAGGAAGTGGATCATAACTGAGCATGTTAAAAAGCCCGTGAGAGGCTAAACAGGGGGGGGTGGCCCTCCGGTCCCAAACACTAACCTTGCACATTGGTGATGCGGTTCATGGGCTGATTAGTAGTTTCCAATGACTACGCTCCAGGAGGTCATGCCTCTCTTTGGAAGGAGAGTATTCATGTCTGCTCTAGACATGAAATACACATTCTTTCATTTTCCTCGCTTACAGAAAATTCCTAATGTTCCAGATTGGGAAACATCATTACCAGTTCAATGTATATGGTACCAGATGCATGACTAAACATGAGGGAAACGTGTCTCAACAATGGTCTCAAGTGTTTGGCAAATGTTTTTTTTTTTTGGTAGTGTCAAAAGAGATGGTAAGTGCTCTGCTTGGTGGATAAAAGAAAACCTCTTAAAAGGCAGGCCTTTCAAACTCCCAACAGTACAGGCTTCACTCACAACAGATGCCTCGTTTTTAGGTTTGATTGAGGAGGAGGCCCTTTATCAAGAGATCACTTCACAGGGAACTTGGACATAAGAATCAACACAGCACATACAAATATTAGAATTACAGTGTATAAAGATAGCACTTCTGTCTGTCCAAATATAATTATACAGCAAGAGTTTATTGATCAATACAGATGTTACCATGGCGATGGCATATGGCATACATAAACCAAGAGGGAGGAACACACTCCAGAACATTATCAGTTCTACCACAGGAAAAAATGGCAGTGGTTTCCAGCACAACCACGAATGGGAATTCTGGGGCACAAACAAATAGATGTTCAAGATGTGTATACAGCCAACAGTGGATCTGTTTGAAACCGAGAACAACAACAAATGCCACACTTTGCATCCAGGTCAACAAAAAGGCTCGCTAGGCGAAACTCTATGGAGGAGTTGGTCATGGTCAGGGATATTTGCTTACGTAACCCCCTCTATACCCGACTTTCCATGCTGCAAGGCATTGCACAAGTTACTACATGAGAATACCTGTAGTCCTAATTGCACCAATGTTGGCAAGACAAACATGGTATCTTCATCTCCTGAAGATAGTGGTACCCCCACCATTCAGACTTCAGCCAGTCCACAAACTACTAACACAACACTGCAAACTCGCACACCCATGCAAACAATGAATTTAGCAGAATGGTTCTGGAAGTCGTATGATTTGGACAAGGTGCAAGCAAATATTAAAGGAGACCAGAAACCTAGCACAAAACATTGTGATTTCAACAAAGGGAGGTGATTTGTTATTTGGTGCACTCAAAAGGACATCAACCCTGTTGAATACGCATCCACACACATTGTTACCTTCTTCCCCTCTTACACTCGGGACCAGTCTATAATTCCCTCAAAGTACACCTGGCAGCTTTAGCAGCATACAGTACAACTCTGCATAAATTGTCCTGGTGGAGAGTGCCAGTGGTAGAAGCTTTCATGAAAGGGGTTAAAATAGTGTATCCACCTATCACCTCCCCACCCCTCGACCCCCACCCACCCTGGGTGGGATCTGCATATCACACATGGTAATTCAGTCACTCAAATGGTGTAATCCACAAAAGCAAGAAAGTTGATGGTTCTAATGTCCCACCTATGGGAGCCCTGAAGTTTTTCTCCGCTTTTGGTCTTTTAGAACGCTCAAACTTATTTTGTGTTCAGAGGGACTTCTACTGAAGTCACCTTCTCACTGAACAACTTTCTTACTATATGGTCGCCCACATTGCTCCTCCAAAATGGATGCTTCTTAAGCACCATATTTGACTGATTAGTTGATTTATATCACCCCATATTGGTTTTGGGAGTGGGCTGGTGGCAGATGTAATTTGGTTTTGGCTGCTCAGGTGTGGCCAGATTTACTGCATTACTAGCCCAATGTACCAGCATGGTAGCCATTGAGCTACTATTGTCTTTTTTTAAGACTTATTCTCTGCAGATTTTTAACCGTCCTTTCTTTTGTGTGGGGGAACCCGTGAGACCGGTCTAAAATGGCTGTTGTGCGAACATGTGCTTGCTCTACTTTCAGTCCTGCAGCCTCTGTAGTGGCATGGGTAGGTTTAAACTGGTCCTTTGCCCTAATTAGGCCAATACACACACTATGGGTGAACTGACTGATTGGCTGGCCACCAAAACATGTGTGTGGCTGCCATTTTGTGTGATTGGAAGGGCTGGGTCAGCCCAGCACTTAAGTGCGCGTGTATATTTCGGGGAGGACTTGACCCTTCCTGAGCTTTGCTTCTTTTAAGCTCCTGGTCTAGACATACTGGCTGGGGTCCTGTGACCTTTCCTCTAGTTCTGGTTTTGATTTTTGGCTGCTCGACTTTCTTCCTGGTCTGTCCATCGTTAACCTAGTCCTAACTGGCTAGAGTTGCTGTCCCATGTTGGGCTGGTTTCTGTGCCCCAATATATCCTTCTCCTCTTGCACCTTGATGTAGGAACCCGCAGTTATCCAGAAGGGGGTTGATACATGACTTCCCTGCCTCTGCTCTTCATTTATGGCACGGGTAGCACAGCATTTTTATGTGTCCACAATAAAGTGATGTTCTTAAAAAAATGCTGATGTGCCTTAACAGCTCATTATATATTTTAAGAAAGAAATATGTGGATCCCCTTAGGATCGCTAGGCTCTCTGTCGGTGTCCTCTTGTTGCCCTAGATGCGTTGATGATGCTATTAGGTTTGCTTGGACACCAGAGGTGTGTAAATTGGGTGTATACCCCTGGCCAAAGGCCACTATACCCGTCGCTAAATTACTTGATTTTGGCATGTGGACTGGCAAACTACAGGCTTGATAGAGCATGCAAGTCAGCATCTTGGCCCCAATATGGACCCTGGTGGGCAGACCTAAATGTTTGATTTATGGTTGAGATTAAGGTGTCGTACTGAAGTGCATGCAGAAATATGCATAGGTGAATGATAACATATTGGCCTGGAAAGCCCTTGTACTGCCTGTTTGATTCCTTGGATGATATGCCCTGCTGAGAGTCTGACTGTGTTGTGAGATATAGTTGCTAGTGGAAAAGAAACGAATCCACACAAGAGATGAGGGGATAGACATGTGGAATTGGGGTCATGGCAGTTATACGCTGCTCTATACCTCAAGTCGGAGCATTGCAGTGTAGGTTTAGAGGTGCGATGACCGTTTTAGGCATGCTGTTCTTTGGTTCATAGTGAATTTGCTTGTGGGCATTGAGGAATATTATTATGTTATTTGGCATTTATATAGCGCTCTATATATCATTGGTATGACCTCAAAGTGCTTGTGGGTTGAATGCCCTCGGGGACCGTAGTCCAGGTCGGTCAAGAGTGTAGAGTATCATAGGGTGCTTGGGTGCACTCAATATATGAACAGCTGATGCGATTGCCTGATGGTAGCTGCATCAGAACATTAGGTGTGGTGGTATTGAGATCAGTTGAATGTGTGCAGTCTGGAGGTTGGTCTCTGAGACTGGATTCTGGCTGCGTTAGGGCTGTGTAGGTCGCTTATGTGTGCAGCTAGGCCGATTTATTTTCGTAGGGTATAGCTGCGTTCAAGCGGGATGTTGAGGTGTTCATGGAGTATTGTTCGTATGTGAGCAGCTAGACTGAAATTGATTGAGGGGTGTAGCTGCGCTCTATTGTGTGTTGGTGTAGAGTAGGAAGTGAGCATAGTGATAGGAGAGGTGAGTGTCTGGAGTGTAGTTTTTATTCTTACGAGCCTACTGTTCCGGATTTCATTTACGCGTTTCGCAATAGCTGCGTTCAGAGGGACTTATTAGTTGCTTTCAGTGGTGTCATTGCTTGGTATCTCATCGAACATTTGTCTACATTTGTCTGACAGCGGAGTGAAGACCTCATAACAGGAACTGAACACACAACTTCACTCATTTTAAGATGAGACACACAACAAAGGAACAAAAATCTTGCAAAAATTGGACTATCCAATTAAGTCAAGAGGGGGGAAAAAAAAGAAAATGTGTCTGCAGGGTGTCAGCGGCCCTAGATGGTCTGAATCGGGTTTATGGAAAGAGACACGTTTTTAGAGCTTTGCGGAAGGCCATGTAATTTTGGGTGTGCCTAATGTGTAGTGGGAATGAGTTCCACAGAGATGGAGCCATGGTTGAGAAGGCGGATCATCCATTCCTGGGTGAATTGGCGATTGGAATCACTAGTAAGAGGGCAGTGCTTGATCTTAGGGTGCGTGATGGGAGGAAGGGTTTTATCTTTTCTTGTAGGTATGTGGGGCTGGTCTTGTGTACTGCTCGGTGGGTAATACATAGGGTTTTGAAGGTGGCCCTTTGTCCGACAGGGAGCCAGTGGAGGTTGCGGAGAGCAGGGGAGATGTGGTCTGTCCCAGGGTGAGAAGGAGTTTGGTGGCAGCGTTTTGGGCTCTTTGGAGTTTAAGTTGGTATGCTGGTGCGCCCAGGTATAAGAAGTTGGCATAATCCAGTCTCGACATAACAATAGACATAACAGCGGCGAGTCTGTTGGGATAGGTGAGGTAAGGGAAAATGCGTTGTTTGAGGTGGTAGTGACTGGATTTTGATACATTATTGATCTGACGGGAGAGGATTAGACCGGAGTCCATAGTGCAGCCAAGGTTTTTAACTATTTTGGAAGAAGGAGGGTTTGGGGGGCGTGGTGGGGCCATGGTAGTGGCTGTGGGAGAAGGGCAGTATTGCTGCACACCACGATTTCAGTTTTATATTGGTTGAGAAGGAGGTGGTTTCTTCTCATCCATCGATCAATATCACAGATATGCTTTGAGGTCAGGATGTGAGTTGGTGCTTGTTTTGGGAGTTCTTAAGATAGTTTGGGTATTGTGGGCTTAGTTGCAACAGGAGAGGTTGCGCACGGGCGGATGATTCCTGATAGAGTGGTGAGATATAGGTTGAAAAGTAGAGCAGAGAGGCAGGTGTCTTGACGGTACTCTAGTGTTCACAGCGCAAACAGTTGAGACAAAAGGGGTGGAGAAAGTTGATTGTTTTCCTGTTGCTGAGGAAGGAAGCAATCCATTTGAGTGCTGAGCGATGGATTCCTAGGGAGTGGAGGCGGTCAAGGAGGATTGAATGGTTAACCGTGTCAAAGGCTGCTGACAGATCAAGGAGAATCAGTGCTGTGCAACCCTCAGTCTGCTGTGACCTTGACATCATTTCAGATCGAGATCAGAGTGGTTTCTGTTCCATGGTGCGGTCTGAAGCCTGATTTGTGCGTGGTCGAGTAGTTTGTTGGATTCTACGAAGCAGTTGAGCTGGGAGTATGCAGCCCGGTCAATGATTTTCTTGGGAAATCTGGTGTTGGAGGTCGGCCTGTGCTATTTTAAAGGCTTCTGGGAAGGTGCCAGAGGTGAGGGAGACATTTAGTATGGATCTTGCATGTTCTCCTGCGAAAGTAGAGGAGCATATTTCTTTCAGAAGAGAGACAGGGCTGGGGTTGAGGGGGATCTGGAATGAGGAATGCTGAAAATATGTAATTTCTCGCATGAAATTGGTGCTTCTTTAAATGCAAATAAATGTAAATGACAAAAAAGAAATCTGTGGATCCTTGAGGGCACACATTGTTTTGAATGACACAAAAAATGTAAGATGTTCTGTAATGCCACTCTCTTTTGTGTTATGTAGATTTGTAAATATATATGTTCACTGAAAAAACGTTGTTAAAGAAACACAAGAAATTTGCCAGTTATTGTAAGCTAAGCAACCATAACTCGCGCCAGTACCGTGCAATGCTAAAACTAACACCCAGGACATGAAAGATGACATTACAAATGTCATTGATGACATCACAATTTGTTTTTGTTTACTGACATGATTAGGCTAGTTTTTTGTTTTTACTGACAATGAAAATTTTCCAAAATGTAAAAGGTACTATGTATCTACATGTTAATCTTTTTATATGTTCTTAAAGTACTTTCCTTAGAGTTTAATCTGAGCTAATGGGGCAATAAGCACGCCTCAAACACAGAGGTAATTTGCATACATGAGTAACTCTAATGTTGTCATTTTATGGTGCTGTTGTTTCTTCCTTCCTTACTTTTGTTTCCCTGTCTGTGCCTCTAATTTGTATGCATTGTGCGTTTATATATCAATTTTTTCTATTAACACAAGTGTGTGGTAAGTTTTCAATTGTTATATATTTCTTCCATGTTTAACATTACTCAAAACTCTCATAAGGTAGCATTTATTATTTTACTATCAGAAATGACCAGATTACAAATATTCTATTTCTATTGTCCATGCTGCAACCAATGTCCAACATGTAGGAATGATGACTAGAATATAATGATTTGTTAACATGAGTACATTAAGTAGTACATGATAGGTCTCCCATTCACCCCTAACATCTTGTTTCCAACATTATAAACTCAACCACTTGTAGGGACTGTTTATTAAAAGGAATTTAATATGTGATGTCATCAGTGACATTTGTGATGCCATGTTTCATGTCCTGGGTGTTAGTCTTAGCAGTGCACAGTGTTGTCGTGAGCTATGGTTGCTTAGCTCACCATAACTGGCACATTTCTTGGGGTTCTCAGTTTTACTTGTAACCTTAATGTCCCTTTTTTCATTGAATTTCATAGGTTTTTATTGCAACTTAACTATCCTTTTAACAAAGTTTTTTCCAGTGAATTTCATGTTTTCCCCCCAGTGCACCCTTAATTTCCTACAACTTAATATCATATGTACGCCACATAGCAACATTTCTGACCAATTTGCAAAGTTTCACCTTAAAACTCTGGGATTCCCCACCTTTTAGCAACATTTTGAACACTTCTATAATTTTTTTGCAGTGTTGACGTTCGCGAACATCTGATGTCATTGTGGACTTTCCAGACTGTGTCATGTGACCATCCGCTCACTCCAGGCATGATTTGTGCGCAAATGCACTTCGCGTATGGGTACATGCTTCCTGAACAGTTCGGAACTGTGTTTTCTGCTGATTTTGAAGATAGAAATATACCCTTGCACAGCTCCTACAACCATTCTTACCCATTGACCATTAACAATCTAGCACAGAGCACATACTTAGGAGAGTATCATCACAACTGCTATTTGTCTTACAAAATGGCATCAGCTATTGCCATCCCTTCTCCCCAAGAGCCACCACCAGCTCGAGGGCCTACACAACAAAAAAATCGCAGTACTTCAAATGACCAAGAAGATGGGTTAGAGGATGTGCCTATCAGAGAGAATCATGGGTGTGACAGTTGTTTACCACTATTGGGAGTGTACCGAATGCTAAAGCTACCCAAGTGAAATGCACGGAGTACAACCTTGTATTCAGTCGCGGACTACCTGGACAGTACTCCTATGGGACCACCTCCATGCACTGTCACACACAATCCAACCAGCACAATGCTCACAAAAGGTTGTTCCTTTCTTAGGAAGTAGTAGGCTGTCTTCCTCCTCTTCCTCAACCAATACTGTAACCACACAGCCTGCTTCAATGGGACACAAACTCCCACCAGCTACTTTGCAAGCTATAAAAGAGGCTGTTGATACATATCATTCGAAGACAGCAGTACTCTGTGTATATACTGCAACACACCACTCTAAAGGGGGGGAACAATTTCGAACTGCTTTTGAAACTGTAATCAAAGAATATGAGAAACACTCCCCCCCTACCTTAGATATAACACACATGCGCAACATCTTCCTCTGTCCACCTGCCCCTCCATATTTGGGTTGGTGCCTTTTCCCTCATTTGCCTCCCCACCTTACTTTTTGACCTCTCCTGCAAAAAACTTTTATCAAAAAAACAACAAAAAAAGGTTCCTTTAAGAACCACCTTTCATAGTTAAAAAATAGAACTAAAAATAATTCTTAGTCTCCATCTACTTTACCTTTCTCAATTAAGTAGATACTCAATAAGATTCTATTGCCTTAACTTCAAAGGCCCTCGTGGCACTGATTACATCCCCCCAAACTCCCCTAACATCAATATACGCTCAAAAAGAGAGCCACCTATTTCAAGACGTTGGTGGGCAGCGTAGTCAAACGTACCCTGTAATCACAATGTCATAAGGTTATCTAACGAGGAACTTAAACACACACATCCACAACAAATACAAAACCTTTGTTTCTTTTTACAAAAATGATAGAAACATTTTATTTTGAAGAAAACAGCAATATTCTGGACTGTAACAAGTACTTTTCATTTTGACACAACAATGAAAACATTCAATTAAGTCCACGAAAACTTGGCTAACTTTTTCAAACACAGTTCATAGCTACCGAACTTCACATCGTTATCGTTTTTAGTGAAACTGTCAACAGTGATCTCCTAATGCCAAATCCGGTCATCAATCGATTAATGCAAGTCTTTGCGTTCTTCATCTGAAATGTTCTTTCATGACCGACGAGAAATCTACGCACATGGCGCTCCAATACAGAGGAGAAATAAGTGCAACACTTTCACATCTGCACGTTTCCTGAACCTATACGCTCCCATCTTGCTCCTTGTTACTGCAACCGCGAAAGGACAGATTGTTGTCTGCTGATCATCCCAGATGATTATCACATATCTGTTGATCATTATTGTCCTAATACTGTTGAAGCTGTCGGCCGGTAGACTGTACTCCTGACATGCGAACATCAGTATTATATAACTAAGTAAAATCGAGAATGCACAAACATATTTCAGTAACCACTTTATAGTTACATTTATAGCCAAAATAAGAATATATTTAAGTTACGAGTAACACATACAATGTCTATTCTTTGTGTCCAATTGAACATTCATCTGTCAGAACGTTCATCACATGGCACACTTTCAATCCACACTTCAATAAATATTATTTAAAATCTTAGTTACATTGCATTTTGTGAATCCATTCTTCCGATGTAGCAGAGGACCAAGCTCTTCAAAACACAGTCTAGTGAAATAGAAACTTACTTTCTGATGTCAGCTTTCAATATAGTGAATCTTATCATTTTTTGTTGATTTTTGACACATTTAGTCCTTCAAATTCTTAATGCGGTGTATTCAAGGACACACAACAATGAGACCTTTCATGTAGAATTCACAGCGGGCCTGAGTCAGTTTCGTGTTTGGTAACACATGCCACAAAAATGAACAATATTACTGGCAATCGGTGTACTGAAAAACAATTAAATATGTCAAGTAAACCCCATATAATATTTATTTCCATTTTATCATTATCAATGCACCTTTACCCAATACATGTATGTTTTCTTTCAAAGATGACCTCAGCACCTGTGCAGGTCCACACAAGCATGGTTTTGCCTATGCCAATAGTGATATGACCCCTGCTCTCTGCTATGAGAAGCATTCCCCCAGCAGAGAGTTGGAGCGACAAGATCGAAGGTATCGTGAAGAAAAGCAGTTTGTCAGAAAGAGCTGCAGGTAGTGTGTTCCTGCACCCAAGACAGCCTTGTGGATAATGCAAGGGTCTTGAATTTCATCCTTAAAGCAACCACAAAGGCATCAGAGTTTGTCCAGCATAATTGCTGGAACCTGAAGGGATAATAGTGATGGAAAGACAAGTACAGTGATCACGTACACTTGTAGAGACATGAACAGTGTAGTACAGTCTTACTAGCATCTGTGTATATCTATTCCTGCAATCATATCCATTTCTGCATTCATGCACGCACCTCTCGTTGTGCTCCACAGTAAGATGTAAATGTGCAAAGGCCACAGGTGCATGTTCATAATGCACATTGGCAATACAAATTAATTTGCCTGTTATTTCAATGTTAGCTAACACTGTGGCGCATACACTTTTGGTCTATTGCAATCTGCAGCCACTTACCATGGTACCTACTTTCCAGTGTGTCCAGGCTTCATTTATTTCTTGGTTTGTGAAGCACCTGCATTCAAAAAATAAATGTGCACGCTGGGCCAAGACCAACAAAGGGTGGGGGGGGAGTTGCCATGGAACAACAATAATATGATAAGTAATTTATAATGCGCCGGTACACAGGTGTTTCTAGGTGCGACAAGGAATGGAAAAACAAAGGGAAACAAATTATCTTACTAGGCTGTGTGTCATTCATATTGTGCAAGTGCAAGGTGAAACGAGAGAAGTGCCGGGGGGATGAAAGGGAAGAGTGCAATAAGCAACCTCCAGTAAGGATGCTGTGGTGGCCAGCTCTTACTAAGTGCAAATAGGCATGGCACCATGTGGTTGCAGATACAGTCCATAGTGTGTGGTGGGCCTGAAGACAGTGCATGGGTCTACTGGTCATGAGGGAACCTTGTTCCCATAAGGTTTAGAGGGTGCCCAGGTAACCAGTTAGTGCAGCAGAATGAGAACATCAGCAGGGGAGAGAGCGAGAAAACTGAAGCATAAAGGAAGGTCTTCAATTACTTCCAGAACCCGAGGTGTTCCTGCTCAAGTTTGAGAGAGGCAGGGAAGCTGTTCCAGAGGGACTCGCCAGCCGAGGAGAGAAATCTATCCCCAGATTCCCACTCTCTACCAAGAGAAGCATCTAACCCTCAGAGAGTTGGAGGTGGATGAGCGAAGGGCTCAAGAAGAAAAATGTTTAGGAACAAAAAGTTGTATCTAGTGTGCCCCAGAAAGCCTTATGAATAATGGAGAGGGTCTTGAACTTGATCCTTGCAGCTACCAGTTGGAGGCAGTGCAGAGATTTCAGGACTGGAGATATATCATCCCTTGGATTAAGGCCAAGGACAAGTCTTGCAGCCCTGTTCTGGATAAGTTGCAGAGGTCAAAGAGCAGAGGCAGGAAGATTTAGAAAGAGGCTGTTAAAATAGTCCAGCCTAGAGAGAACTAGAGCTCTTGAGACAGTGGGTTTCTGGGGGAAAGTGACAAAAGCAACAATACCTCTCAGTAGGTGCTGCTGGTAGTGCAAAGTCTTAAAGACATCTGTAATGTGAGGAGAGAAGGAGAGGGTGGAGTCAAATATGACACCAAGGTTTTTTTCCTCCCCGGAAGGCGCAGGTACAGGACCCAAGGAGGACTGCATGAGTGAAAGAGGGAAAGCAGTAGCAGGGTTCCAATATGAATGATCTTGGTCTTACTGGCATTAAGGCAGACATTGTTGGAGGCACACCATTCCTGAATCGCACATTCACAGTCGGCAATAAGCGAGAGAGGAGAGGATGCAGCACACAGCATGAAGGAGAGCTCAGTGTCATCCGCATAACACTGAAAGATTGAAAAGAATGTAGAGATTAGGTGTGCTAGAGGTGCTAAGTCAAGGTTGAAGAGCCACAGTGAGATCTGCAGTCCCTGGTCTGGAGGCCAATGATAAGTCGAGGGGGCTGAGAGAGAAAGTTGGTAGATTAAAGAAGAGGCTGTTGCAATAGTACAGCCTAGAAAATACCACAGCTCTACAGACCTTGAGCTTCTAGGTAAAAGTGAGAGGGGGAGGATGAGGATGGGACAAGCGCGATAGGCCCGGGACACATACATATGTTCATTGCAGGAATGGGGTCTTCAAAGGGGAGTCTGGAGACACTGGGACTGTGGTGGCCATTTGGACAACAGTCACAGTGCATAAGATGCCTTTGAGGTGCATAAGATGCCTTTGAGGTACCACACCTTCAGCTTCCCCATCCACCCAGCCCCCTTGCGAGCGCACGATCACAGGTACCAGCTGCCATTGCTACTGGAGGGGGTGTATGAGGATGAAGCAAGCGCCATAGGCCAATGCATGTGTTATTGCACACCAATATGTAATGATACTCATATGTTTGCACGTGTAGTGCACTTACAAAACCTTCTCCCAACTGTTTAAATTGAATTATTCTCAGTATTTGTATTTAGTTTGGTAAGGTGGATATCAATGACACTACTACACATTATACTGCTATGGTTGACATACTGGCTGCATCGATCCACGGTATTGTCCACTGTCACTGGGGAATTCATCAATAATGGCTCGAACCACACAAACTTACTCTTTGGATGCAAAATCCCAGTCTTCCATGAATCCACCGTGTACATGCAGGATATGCCACAAACCTGCAGCACCTGTGTAACTGATACAGACATAAATTACTGGAATGAAGGCAATAATTGCATTTTCTTTATTTGCATTACCTTGTAAAATGTACAGCATTGTTTTAATGTATAAAGTACCGTTTCATACAACGTATTGGCAGAACCTGTGTTTTGCGATCCACAATCAGAACTCTCTGGTCCATTTAAATTCAGTAACACAAATGGAGTAAATGTTTATGTTAATGTAACAATGAATCTTCTCTTTCAATTGTCACCAATTGTTCACAACATTTACTTAAATGACTCTGACCAGTTGTGTTTGCAAATGCTCCTCCTTCATAGAAATGCCACAAACAATCCTGACAACACTTACAGTGTCTGAGGTATAAAGCAACAATTGGAATACTGTGCAGGAATGGTACAATTTACCAAAAACACACAAGAAGAGCCACAAGAATTCCTAATGTACTTATTACTGGAAACCAAAAACATCCCTATAAATTAAATCTTCCAAATTTCATACACGTGCAAACATACATGAACTCCATGTTTCACAAGAGCACATCCCTAATTGTATATGTATCCATACCAAATTCTGAATCCATTGCATTTCACCAGCTTCCTCACAAAGCCAATCATAACATTTTGTACCCTATATGCAACTCAATCGTTCCACCATACAAATAAACTCAGATAGCCAATAAGCCATACTAATGCTTCTAAGGTACATTGCAGACGGTACCAAAAATAACTAACCCTAAGCTTACAGGCGTCACACATGGTTAAGTATTTCTTGGAAAGAAAACCTTCACAACAGTAGATATAGTATACCACACTGGTGCCACAACCACTTCAGGGCGCTACACTGCATATGTCAAAAAAGGAAGTGGTTAGTTGGAATGTAACGATACAGCCATTACTCCAAAACATAGGTTACCAGCAAATTTAACAAATGCCTACTTAATATTCCTTCAACCCAAATTTAGTCATCAAACTAGCACAATTAACATTTAGAATATGCCAGCAGGTACCTAACTCCATAATACTACAATAGTACTTTTAAAATCTAGTTACAATACACCAACATTTGAAAAACACCCTTAATTCCAAACACGTCAAATACGACATTTCAATTCTTATACGACAAAACACTATCTAACCCCTAATGTAGTTAGAATACACAAACAGGTATCTAACTACTTCAAGCAGTCCCTTAATCCCTTAGTCACAAAATACTTCAAACATACCTACTATCACCCTTACACTTGCGTAACTGTAAACGTTTTTTAAAAATCCAGTACGGATTTTTCCTCCCAATGACCCATTGATTATTTAATGTCAAAACAACAGCAGTGTGTCATACACTAATGTTGTACCAAACATAGTACTTACAATGTACTGTTTATGAGGGTCTGAAAAATAATGTATATGTAAAATTGTACACTACATCTTTTAAACTATCCTGCTTAACAAATTGTACAGTTTTTTTTCCACACAGAAAATAAACCAAAGATTCCAGCTTCATAATGCTATAAAACTAAGTAACTACTGTAATTATAATCAAATACATATTCTATGAGCTCTATCCTCAATGTTCTACAACCATAAGTACCATATACAGTTCAGTTACATAATTCCTCCATATTACAAACACTTTGTACTCCAACTACATTACCTATAATTACCATACACATATTACTACTATTGTGATTCTGGCCATACTCCTACTACATTACCTATAATTACTATACACATATTGCTACGGTGGTGGTTGTGCCCAGTGCACATATTCTTGAGGCCATGGACTGCGGCCATGCCCCCACAGAATCTGGCCACTGGCCTCAACCACCACAATACAAATAACTATATAACAAGTATGTACCATAAACCGTCAACTAATAAAACTCACCCTGACCCCACATTTCCAAACCCCTTTTCACCTATAAAAACAGCTCCACATAACCTTCATTCCACTTCTCTACCATTTGGATGACCTCTTTCAACCATCAAATAACCCCAAATGTCTTTTCCAACCGATCCGTTCATGGAGCCACCTGCGAAATACAGTGGTGTCTGCGGACAGCCACGACACCTGCCTGATCTTTTTCAACCTAGAAAAATAGCCACATCTTTTTTCCACTCCCCCACCCTTCCCAGCCCCTCTTCCACCACCAAATAACCCCAAATGTGTTTTCCAGACCCCCCCCCCTCCCCCCGGCAGTGTCCATGGACAACAGATGCAGTCCGTGTATCCAACATGGCGGACCTTTCCAGAAATCTGATCCACCTCACACTTTTCACCATCCAATCAGCGAGCGTGGTCTGCGGATCTCACGCCGCCCTCTGCACCAATCTTAGGCCCATCTGCAGACCCAACAGAGAAGTGAGTTTGGGGACCGAACCTAGATATCTTACATCAAATTTACAAAAGCATGCTTTAGGGAACAAGCCACTGTTCTCGACGCAAATTTGGCAAAAATCTGTCCTGCGGTTCAGGCTGTAGTTGTATTTTTCCATTGTGTCTATGGGAAAAAACACACATTTTGGGACCCCCTATAACTTTGAACCTACCGAGACCGCATAAACGTTGCAGGATCAATCTGATGAGGCCATATACTTTATTTTGCAAAGTTTTGTGAGGATTCGTCCAGGGGGGGGCAAAGTTGTAAGCTGCCCAAAAAGTGCTCTTCCTATGGGTTGAGCAACTTAACCATAACTACAGGGACGCTACTGTTAGTTTGCGCCTTATACAATTCCACACCGTTTCACTAATCTGCACCAGATGTGGCATAGTTACCTGTTAGGACCCTCCGGACATTACTGGCTTCATGACATTTGGACACCCACGGCCCCCTGGATTTCAGCCCCTTCACACATGAGACGGTTGCCTGAAAATAGCGAAACATCAATGTGGTCGTAGAAGGACAGAACAAAGCTCCTTTAAAGCATCTCAACGTGGGGAACAAAACCCGAACGTTCCAACAGGACCACGAAAACCATGTTTCACGGCCCTAGGATGCACTTTTTCTGAGATATTTGCACCACACTGCACCCGGGTGAGGCAACAGGTGGGAAGAGCGCACAGAGGTCCTAGTATGCTGAAGCAGGTCAACTCTCTCCTCCACGTCTGCCAGCCATACACGCCCATTCTCAGTGCAGTTTACTTCAGAGACAAGCAACTCGGAACAGCGACCTACAGGATCATTGATTTTGAACAATTGATGAGTGCGATGTCTGTCTACAGAACCTGTGCCGCGTACGGGTACTTTTTGCTAGTAGATTTACATTCTCTGAAACACTACTATTGATCGTGGCGGTTTTTTCAACTTCTGGGTAAAACAAACTATCTTCCAATTCAGTTCTTTAGGACTTCTCAACAAGTGCATATAATGTCCAGAGCCCATACATTTCCAGAATACAGTCCATACATTTCCCCTAATCGATACAAAAATGTTCGGAAGTGCTGCAAGGCCTCTACTGTTAAATAACATACACAAATATTAAGAAAGTCAAGTCAATTGACAAACTAAACCAATCTGATCTCACCTGTGTGGGATGAGGGGCAGAGCGGTGGCCTTATTAGTGTCTGGAGATGTGTTTAGGTGTAGCGTTCTGTTAGGCATCTTCTACGGTGGCTTACTGTTGGATTGCCGTGTGGAAGTGGCTACGTTGGAATACTCTAGTGTTTCAGAACCTAGGTTGAGAAGATGGAGGCTTTAATGGAGGGACTGGTGGGCCATGTTGACGGAGCATTAGGGTGGGGTCTTGAATGAGTTTGTTGGGGAGGGAGGCAGTATTGATTCTGCTTGAAGAGATGAGTCTAGGCTCGAGCAATAATAGTAAAAAGTAACTACAGTTAAGAATTAGAAGAAGCACCAGTGTTACTGCTCATGCAAGGACAGCCCCAGACCTGCATTTCAGTCAAAGGGCAACCAATGCAGGAGGGTTTTTCCCAGGGAACACACAATTTACGGCCAGTCTGGCCTAGTGTGCATGGTGGGTGTAGGCGTGGCCAGTGAGGTGCAGACCATGCTCCCCCAATTGAGGGAGAAGAGCCAGAATGTTGGAGAACGGGAAATCTAGCCAGAAATAATAATAACCACCGAACAAATCATATTGCAGAGCACCTTTTAACCCTTATAGTCATCCCGAGGCAGACCTGTACGTTGGTAAACAGAGCCCAGGAGCTGTTAGATGCCCATAGCTCAGGTCCACTATATTCTGTGGCTTTGTTTTTTTAGATCACATTTTACTGGGCGTGATATGCCAGCTGCAATTTGGACTGGTTATAAAGTGGTCTTCGAAACAGTAAGAAAAGCTGCCCACCCACAGTGTGTGGCCCTTTTAGCTTGGGACCTTCGCTGCAGTCTGTGATTTTGATACGTGCCAGATGACCAGGTGAAGCAGGTTACTGTAGTACTGTCACCAGTGTTATGTCCTGGGGGCAGCCAGCCGCATACTGGGGGCACCCAGAAGACGTACTCTGGCAGGGGGTATCCTGCCAGCCCATGAGCACACAGGCTCTTCCATGGCCTGGGGGCACCCAGGCCAACAACAAAGAGAGCGCCGGGCGTTGCGTAGCAGGGACACCGGCATCCGCACAGAGTTGCCCAGCAGGGGCTGTACAGGCAGGGGTAATAGCCAGGAGGGACACAGTTGCCCGGCAGGGGCACTATCCTGGTGAAGGGCCCTGCAGGGCAGGCCCTCAGCCAGCTGCGCATCGCGAGCATGGCACTGGCAATAACGACACCGGACACCTGCTGAGTTACTCATAAGACTAATGAGCGGGAGGCCGCTCATTCTTTTTATTCACTCCAGTCACGCGGTCACGAGACAGTAACACGAGCCTGGGAGAAACCATGCTCCCTGGAGTGGTAACTCATTACAACCAATACCACCAGCAGCCACACCCAGCGCAGCGACAATGCAGGAGGATTTATGATATTAGGTAAAAGGCATACATATTTCACCATAGGCATTTTTAAACATCGCCTGGGTCTTCAACACTCGTATTGTCCAGCCAAATAGCATGGGTGAGAAAAACCACTCTGTGCCCCCACCCCACCAGCGGCACCAGTTTTAAATGTTAGTGAATACATAGGACAGCCCTCGAAGCATGTATAGGGTCATGTTAGACTGCTGCTCCCATGGGACAGCTGGAGGCAAACACGTACTGAACACCAGGGACACCTGTTCAACAGCATTCCTGCGTCAAAAACGGAACCAAAACCTGCACCTCATTCCTGAGGCGGGAGGGAGGGATGAGGGAAGAATGCGACGTATATAGGTCTGAACAGAAGAGAAGCATAGTAGGTACAGGGGCAGCTCTGCCCATGGAGGAAACCCATGCAGGATGCCAGTGCACCCGTGCAATCTTCCAGAATCGTGCAAGCATTTTGGATGGGTGTAGGGATGGTGCCAGTCATCACCCCCAGCTCCTTACAAATTTGCACCAAGGCCCTTCTGTTTGCCCCAAAAGCATGCTTCTATAGTAACCCAATCACAGGGCACCCACACCATCCACCTTAACACAACATACCAATTTGTAGCCAGGGGGGTGGGGGTGGCAGACCAACAAGTGCAGTGGTACCTAACCACTGAACGGGGGCATCAGTGCACTGAACAACTCTTACCAAGTGGCAGGTATCGCAAATTGTTTCCTATTTAAATTTAGACTAGCCCTATTGGCCTTGTCAATACTCGCACCCACCACACAAAAAACAGTCTTACCCCTTTCCGCCATCACTGCAGTTCAAGATTCTACTGCTCTCCGCTGCATCACATTATAAAATCTGAAGGAGACACTTTGATACAGTCAGCGCATGTGCTATTGAGATGTCTACTCCAGGAGATGTACCTGGTCATGTTTTTTCAAAAGAGGGGGACGGGGAAGGTTTCATTCCGTAACACTCAAAATCACTGACTGGTATATGCCAAACGTTTCCATGTCATTTCGCCGACCCCCTTTTTTCCGATGGGTGTTTTGCCGTGGGAGTTTTGCTGAAAATTTTAATCGAAATTTATTTTACATTATTTTTGGGTGGATTCCCCAACCAAACACCCCTTTATTTAATTCTTTTTTTAATTTACCCCCCAACTGTTTATTTACCCTTTCCCACACCCCCACCCCAAAATCTTTACGGGAACTTTCGCCAAAACTCCAGCGGCAAAACACACGTCGGAAAAACGTGTGTCAGCAAAAGGACGCAATACCATGCAAAACAAAGCAAGAGAGGAGACATCAAAAGGGTACTTCACCAAAATGAGTCAACTTGAGGCAGCATTTCCTCACTCCACGGCAGAGACATCCGCTCACCTGTGCAAAACTGTGATAGCTGAGTTTCAGTGGGTAATAGTTAGAGTTAATAGGCATTCCATCAATTACAGAATTAACGAATATTCTGGAGGAAATCATGAACACTTGAGGTGCAAACATAACAGTGAGCTTAGGGTTAGCAATACCTGGAGGGAACTATCCCATGTTATAAGAGAACATCATGCCACTACTAAAAGGAGAAGCTCCCAGATTGGATGTCGCTAGCAGACTGCCTTTACTATAAACAATAAAATAAGCTCCAATTTAGGAACATAGTATCAGAAGCATATATGCCTCTTAGTGGAGATCACCAGGGTAGACACTAACCGGAAGGATCTACGAATGAATCAAAAAAGGAAAAGGAGGGCCAGAACCACATTCACAACACAAGGGAAGAGTGGCACAACACGCCCCTACCTGATATAGACGAGGAAGACTATAGGATTCATGACCACAACTGTGACAGAGCAGCCACCTCTGAAAGAGAAATATCCAGTATTAGGTAAGGAGTCAATCGGAATAAGAGATCATAGGGCAAAGATAAAAGTAGTTGAAATGACCTATGCTCTTGGAGATAGAGACCAATATATCGAACCACAAATGCAGATATACTTCTCACTAACAGAGACACTAGGCACAGCTTAATATCCAATTGAGAATATAAATCTGCAAGGAAGGAGGAAAAGAAGGGAGACAAAAAGCAGGCAGCAGCTGTACAAGCAAACAATAAAAAGCTGCAGTCCCACAGCATAAGTCCAGCAACTAAGGAAATAAGTGACTGGATTGAGATATTTTAGATTCTGCTTCAAACATTTCCATTTTTGAGGAAAAACACACACATGTAATTAACAGATCTATACATAAGCGAGTCAAAATAACTGCTCCCACATGACAAGTGATAGAAAACAATGAAATTAAACAAATTGAGGCACTTTGTTGGCCTTGACTAAAGTTAAAATACAAGTGAAGTGGGCACCATGCTATTCAACTTTTGTGAGCTAATACACCATTATTTGGTGCACATCAGAACCACATTCACAATTTGCAGCATACACAATATAGCAGTAAGCCAAGGAACACAGTCCTTGGAGCCGGGTGCTTCCTTGCAGTAGATCGTGCTACAATTCAGCAAACACAACACATAATCTCGCAATATAAAAGAAAGATCATACGCATCCAAACTTGTAAAGTTAGTTAATGTATCAAATTTAGGGTCAGAGTGCTGATGAAGACACGTTCAAATCCAATGCATTTCGGACATTACAGGTCCGTCAGCAAAGTCTGCGATTAGCTGTAGGGAGAGGAAGAGACCTGTGTGTGTGTTCTGATTGTGAGCGCCGTGAAAGGGCACAATTACATCACAGCGAGTGGATACAAGATAATGGCAACAAGTGCAATGAAAATGTATTTAAATCAGTGTTACTAAATAAACAGTCATATCACCATCCTGTAATAACCGTAAAATGTATACATGTCATGTCAATCATTTCTTATAGACAAGGTGAACATTTGTAGTAATTTAAGACTACATTTAAAACAGGATGATCACAAGATTGGCCCAACTTTATATTACGGAAAGACCTCAGGGAGAAGATGGTATTAAACCAACCTATTCAAAATATGTTTAAGAATGCATAATAAATGCATATGTATAAGACGTTATATTAGCACACACCAGAGCACCCCATAATTTTAAAATCTCATTTTAAGCAGTATAGGCATTTCTATTAGTAATAGATGGGGCATATTTAAAAGGCATATACTATAAGCACACATAGGGGAATTGCATAGATTAGAGAGAGGCAATGGAAAGAAACCATTTTTTAAGTTTAGGCACATTATTGAAAAGCAATTGGGGGAAAAGGAAAGGGGCCTTGCTCAATGGTTTTCCAATATATAGTGAATGAGCACAGGGTGGTGACTCGTGCCCTTTTGATAAGCAGCATGGAAATGATTACAACAACTGGAAGGACTCTAAGACGTTTCAGTGCATTACCAAAAGGAAGAGCAGAGTCAACCGTTTATTTTTGATAGAAGAAGGCAAGGAAGTATGTCTGTATAACGTGATTGTAGAAGGAGGACTAATGATGAGAAGAGAAATAGGCATGGGAGAGCAAAAGTAGGAGATAGATTGCAATGAAGGCACAGGAGAGTGCTACAAATAACCAGAAGAGTGATAATATTAGTAACTAAGGACAGAAAGAGGAGAGATGGGATATGCACCACAATACAATATAGAGTAATAAGAATATTATGGCCAAGATCACAGACAAACTCCAGCATATGCACCAAAGCCACAGCAAATTGGCAATCTCCAAGAGGGGGGCGGGACGGGGCGGCATCTCCCCCACTGCATGTTACAAAACAAAATGTGTCTAAAATCACACAATTTGTTAGCCATACACCTGGAATAAAAATTTAATTATGAGTGCAAATTACATAACAATGAAGGTTAATGAAATACTAAGTGATATTATAGTATGCATGACCGATATTTACATGAAAATAGCAGGAATTAATAAGATTATAAGCACTTTTTTAGTAGTATTTTTTTAATGTGCATTTATTAACAGAGGCGCTCATATTCAGAAATAGGGGAAACAACAGCAATGGGAAGGAGCATTCTCACCAGTATAAGACTGGATTTACATGCATTATAGATAGGAGAGCATGACATTTTTCATAAACATTATTACATATATTGTTACATATTAACAGATATATTGAGGAGAGATTTCAGTAACTAATTAGGGGATAACATGCACTATTTTTAGGGATTAATTATGCAAGTACACGAAGAATCATACTAGTATTTTAAGGCCTGAAAATATAAAGGGGTGTGCAATTGGGCCCACAAAAGTATTTTTGTATGGAGCGCACACCTTAATTGGTATGGCTTTCAAGAATAAAGAGTAGATTATTAAGTTATTAAAATCACTTATAGGATTTATTTAGATAAAACATATTTATGGATGAGAAAAAAGAACAGATGAGTACAAACAGGTTAGGAACTACACTAATGAGGGAACACAACTGAAGAACAGCAATGGTTCTTGGTGAAGAGCAGAGATGGATTAATAAGCAAAGGCTTGTTTAATGGAAGTTTGTTTAGAAGTTATGGATTGCAAATAGAGACGAGGAGGATTCTGCATTAGTATTGAGCATGTTTTGGATTATTAAGTATTTATGATGATTGGCTTATTAGAGTAAGTGAAGAGAAGTGGAATTTGGAGATCTGGAAAGAGAAGGCATTATGCACACAACTTGGGAAGGCATAGGGATAACTAGGCTAGGGTTTTGCCATGATATAGTTATGCAGGGGGGGGACGACACTCAATCCCGGATCACGTAAAGGGACTATTAATAGCTCACAGAACACACAAACATGAATTGAATCTACTAATCATTCACTCAAGCCCCTCAAATACACCAACAGTCAATTAACTGTTGACACAATGAATATAACACACTGAAACACACAAACGATTTCTCTCAATAAATTACACACCAAGCAAAAAAACATGCACTCATCCTAGGGCAGATATACATGCAAAATCAACACATCACAACCTCAGCTCAATATAAGAGAACATAAAGTACATATCATTGTTGTAATATATATTTGGAATATTTTCAAGAAAAGGAGAAGGGATTGTGCTGGATTTTTGGGGGATTATATAAAGAAGAGAGATAAAGATGCCTCGAGTTCATGGGCTCAAGAGAGACGGAAAGGGCACACATTATATAGTTTCATATTGGAGCATTAAGGATTCCTACTGGCAGTGCCAGGCAGAAAAGTGTGTGTCAAACTCCTAGAGGGGGTAAGAAGAAAGAGAGGAGAATACATCCACTAAGGCAGTGGAGGAAGACGCGCATAAGCGGAGAAATTGAAAGTGCACATATGTATGGGGTTATAATATGTTGGTATACACGTTTGTGTTGTGTCTAGACTAACATATATAAAACGATAGTCAAAAATAAAAATTATTAGAAATTCCTAACCAAAATATTGACCTCAATCCAGGGGGGTAAAATCAAAAAGAAAATAAATAAAGAAAATAACTTTAAAATATAAATATTAAAGTAACAATATAATAAAAAATGATAGAAAATGTAAATGAAGGAAAAAAATAACATCTTTGCACAAGATTTATGAAAAAGGTGTGGATAAAATATTTTAATTTTTGGTTAAACAAGCAGCAATTGATGATGTCTTCTCAAATTTATCAGTGTAGTATATTTGATAAAATAAAGATAAGAATAGAAGGCCAGACAAGTATTGACTTGTCATCAAGAGAGAACTTCCACTAGTGCACAAAAGAACATGAAAGGACACCATCATCATCATGTTAAGGAAAAACATAAGCGACAAGTCCAGGGCTCTGTACAGAAGAAGAAAGAAAGGCCTATTTTAGAGAAATAGATTTTTGTTAGCTTTTCATGTCTCTGCCTCTGTTTGGTTTCTGCAGGAAGCAAAGGACAGTCTTATCCATGGATGCATCAAGAAGAAAGACAACACCATTTAAAAAAATATATATGTTTTGGGATTTGTTATGTTGTCTGTTTTGTCTTTTATTATTTTTATTATAAATAAGAGGACAATTTAACTCCAGTGGTGTGAAAAATAGGAAGCCACATGTAAAAGGCTCTATCAAGAATAGAGGAGAAATGTTTCCTTTTTCACTTAAAAGAGGAGTTTGGAGTTTAGCACGTCACTAAGAAAGACACAATGAGGTGCGAGCCTATGAGAAAGTTGGATGTGTGCTTTTTGGTCCCACGTCGCAGGCACACCCAGGTATAGTATAGATGAACATAGGTGACACTAAGGTATGCATGAAAGGGAGAAAAAGCAACCATTCAAGTATATTGAGGAGGAACTGTATTAGCAAGTGTTTGTAGGTGGTAGGAGTGATTTATAGAGAAATAGGAGAATTGATGTAGCAATGTTCAGATTTTAGGAGGAGTACTAATGATAAAATTTGCTTATTTGCTAAAAAACTCACCCAGTTTTTTATATTTCAGATGGACAAGGAGCACCTGTAAGACAAGTAATCTGGGACAATCGAGCCTACGAGCAGGGAGAAAGGGACCCAATGTTACAAGAAGGGGTTTTAAGGGGATCCAGCCAGATGCCCATGTATGGTTTTATTTTTATTTTTAAAAAGAAGGAACAACAATTCTCTGTATGAACTCCCTGATCCTTCTGTTCCCAGAACATCTAATGTCCCCTCGACTAACTATTTATTTTCAAATCAGAAGATTGAGGGTCCGAGTGCCCTGTAGACACAAAACAATGCACCCTAAAGCATGGCCTATGAACTGGGCCCTTAAACTTGCCGCAAAGCAGCTAAAAGAGGGGGAAAATAGGAAGAAAAATAAATGGACTTGTAATAAAAGAAGAACAAAACATTTAGTGGAAGATGCGCAGATGGAAAACCAATAAGATAACGACCAAAGAGTAAACTATGAGAATCTGGCGAATGGGGAATGAGGCAGGGACAAAGGAAGCATTGTGGGGTGGGAGAAAAGAGAAAATAAAAATACATGAAAATGTATATGCATGACAGTATGAAAAATGAGCTGGTGGGTCCCCCTCAAGGAATATAAACGTAATTTAATGATATCTGCCAATTCTCGTAGTGGCTGAAATCACTTGTCGTCCATGTAAAATAAAATGTAATTGGGTAACAGGGTTGGGAACAAGGTGGAGCAAACAAAGGTCCTGTTTGGGGATGCATACATATATCAAAGGAATGAAGGAGGGCAATAAATGCCACACCTTTGACAAAAAAGGGTACATATACATTTGATTAGGGAAATACAATATGATTAGAGACACTATTGGTTCTTTAGAAATGTCTATCATGATACCTTCCATGTTGAGATAGAGCTTTGCATGGGGGGGTGACTCAGGTAGGGATGCATAGGTACACTGAATGCGGGGGAGGCCAAACACTAGGTATAAGGTTAAGTAGTGTTTGAATATATCGAACTGATATATGGTAGACTGAAAATATGGTAATTAGGGCCAATACTTCACTCTCCTGTCCAACATTGTAGAAATCAGGATTCTTGTTTATTCAGGTAGGTTAGGTTGCCCTTATTAAAGGTAAAAGTTCATTGGAAATAGGGGTTACTGAGCACACTTGTTGAGGTGGCATGGGATACGGAGGATGCGCTTACATTACACACAAACATATATAACACAGATGCTAGGCTAGAATATGTTTAGATATGAAGCATAGTATATTGGCAAGATAATCAATTTTTATGGATACTCAGTTCAAATCGATGCAAATCTCAGAATCTCCCCAAGTGTTTAGGAAAAACTGGGAAATACATAAATAAAGTGTTGTGTGCAGAAATGAGGGTGTATCAGAACAGAAGCCAGTATGAGGTGATTCTGCAGTTCAAGTGGTAGGAATATGCAGTTTCAAACAGTGGTGTTGAAAGGTTCACTATGAATAATATTTGGCAGTGGGTTAAGAGTAGATAAAAGCGACATAACGCATTAGAAAGCCAGATAGCTTATCTATGTTCTGGGTACAGTGTGCTAAGGGGTCTGAAGGGCTGTGTCATTCCAAACTGCTTTTAAACCAGTTCTCAAAGTTGTGAAATGTCTCATGTGTATTGGAAACTTGGGAAGGTACCTACATTGGCTAATTTGCATAAAGGAGTCATGTGCTTAGAGCTGCCATTTTCTAAACTGGGAAATAACAAGTCATCCTAAGCAGTACCAATGAAAATGCATTAAAAGTAAGGTCCAGATTTGCATACAAATATTGTGCAATCCTGTATTTGCTATAAAAGGTGTGTTTAAAACAAACAGGCTATAGTTCAAGCATTTTTGACTGACCAATTGTGGCTGCTGATGGCTTCAAGCTGACTGAAAATAAACATTGCTGTGTGTACAGATCCCCTTTTCTGATGAGGCTTTTTTGAAGCATAGCTGGGCTAAGGCCTCTGGCACAAAAGCACTGCAGGCTGCTTAACACTTTTATGATAAAATGAAAAGGCAAGAGCAAGATGGGGTTACCCACCTCATGATGTTACAAATAAAGCACGCTAAACAAAACACTGCCTCCAGCAACCAAGGATACTCTTGTAATACACGTCAACCCTATGCTCAACAGCCCCCTCCTCGTCCTCCCCCTTTTGCCCAGGGCACCCGGCAACAACAGACTTTTGCACACCCATTTTTGCCAGTTCAGCACCCTCTGCCTGGTCAACCTTTTTGCAGATATCATAATCAGACCGGCCATCTCATTCAGCAATGTCCTACCAAATCTGCCAGGCCATGACAATATGCTCCCACTACTCCTTGCAATGATTTCACTCCTCCTAGCAATTTTAATTTCTACCCTCCTGCCCTGCCTCCACCCCTCCACCTCCTCCTTCTCATAACTGGGGCTACCAGGATATGCATATCTCCTATGGCCCACAATGAAATTGCCAGAAGGACCCTGCTGTGCTGTCTGCTGCTTTGCTACCTCTGGACCAATACTGGTCCCTATCTCAAATGGTACGCTGTGATGTTAGCGAAAAAACCCTGAATTAAATAATAATGAAAGAACATTGTGAAATATAAAAATAGGGGGATGGAGTAAAGGGTTAAAAGGTGTGTGTGGGGGGTCCAGGGTGGGGTAAGAAGCATGAGGAAACGGGAGGTTTGGCGGTAAGGGGGACAGGCCATGCCCCGCCCACGAGTTAATAAAAAAAAGAAACATTTGATTTTCTTTTCTCCATTCGTTATTATTTCATTTGTTGGGATTTCGTTAGTTAAAAATCACATGTCACCATCTCAAATGTTATATTCAAGGACAAACTGTGAAGTGTTTATTTGATACGTTTCATGCCACGAGCTGCAGAATTTCCTCATGCTAATGTTTCAAATGAAATTGTTAACTATTGGTAAGAAGGGAGGAATACTTGCAGAATGTTGAGCTGGGGAGATCGTAGGGGAGGGGACAGAGTCGATTGATGAAGGGAAAGGTTCCCACATGTTTTACCCAGTATAAATGACTGTGGCACTGAAAACGTGTTGGGTTCGAGAGACATGTTCCTTAGATGGAGAAAAATTGGGGAATCCCTAAATCATTCGACCGCTTCATGGTTTATTATTGTCCCTGCACTCAGGGGAAGGGATGGGAGGAGGGTGGGGAGCGGGGGTACAAACATGTTTTTAAGATGACAGTTTTAATAAAAAAAATGCGAATTAAAAAAAAAGTAATTCCTTGATCCACACAATGAGTTTCACATTGATTGGGTGAACCTTTAGCAATACTTCTAACTTTGGAATGCTCTTCATGTGCAATTGAAAGGAAAGTTTACTTTCCAAGTGACCTCTCCTTTGGAAAGATGGGTGATGTGAGTTGTGATTCCCCATTAACTATTCTTACACTGTACCAAGTGGATGTAAATAACATGACAGATCCACAGTCTTGGTTAAAAGAAGCCTCAGAGACAGGTCTGGGGGAGTGGAGGAAGTGGAGTGGACAGGGGTGTTATACTCCCTGCTGGAAACTGCAATGAGTAACAGGCTCAGGGTATCATTATGAGTTTGACAGTAATTTGGGATCACAAGTGGTGGGATGGGGTGGTTAAACCCTATTTCAGGAGTCCATAGGACTCCAACGGAAATTTCTTGGCATTACCAGCAGTGGTCATTTTTGAGGATTTTCAGGTTGGATGATTTTCCTCTAGTTATTTCCTGCGGTACATCCTCCACTTTACCACAGTGCGGTACTACTACTTACACTTTCTTTGCTTTCCAAAACCTTCATTTAACAGACTGCAGAAAATGGCATGAATACACAAGTATTGCAGTGTACATACAACAGAGTGGCTTACATAGTGACTCTCCCAAACATATAGGGCCTCATTACGAGGCTTGCGCTCTCGTAATGAAGGGGGCCGGTACGGGACCGGCAGCGTTCATTACGGGATGCCTGATTATGAGGTCCCATAGCAGGACCCGGCACAGACGTCTGGTAAAACCAGACATCCTTTCCAGGTCCCACGAGGGGACCAAGGAGCTAATAACGGGCCTGTTATTAACGGGCCCGTTATTAGCTCCATCCCCATTCCCATTGAGCCCTATTGGGGCTCAAATGGGAATGGGGAATGGTTTTGTGCATGAGGAATTACCGGGTCCTCCACGGTCGGAATGACCCGGTAATTCTTCATTCACAGAACCCGGTACTGGAACCCGGTATGGAGGCAGCCATACTCGTAATGAGGCCCATAGGTTCCAAGGGTAACTCTTCATACAGGTTTCTTTTACTTGGACGAAACATTAAAACTGTTCCACCAAGAGTCATTTTCCATATCAGCCCCTTAACTCTGCTCATGGGCTCACAAAGGCTAAACCTGTCTTTGTATCGGAGGCTTTGCCACCATGGCCTGGCTCTGTCCTGCATATTCTACGAAGAGTCTCCAGATTGTCACATATTTGGGATATCTCCCCTCACATATGGCAGTAATATTTTCTGCTATCAAGGTGTCCTAAACTTTAACCCACCACCGTTGGATAACAGAGCCTTCGGGGCTCCTCCAGGTATGGGACAAAGTCAGTTTAGCCATTAGTAAGAGATAGCCTATCAGGGAAGCCATATAGTCTGAAGCTGGGAACACCCCGTCACCCGCATTCCCCAGCAACACTACAGATGTTATTTGTTATAACATTGTTATTTGCAGCCCAGTAATGTCTTTTCTGTGACCCAGCACTTCCTTCCAAAAGAGGTTGGCTGGCTGCAAGTCCAAAGCATATGGAAAAGAGACCCCACAACTGCCCACCCCGGCCAGCAAGTGGGTGAATAAGTGGCATTCATTTGATGCAGCCTCTGTGGCATAAGGTACCATCTATAGCACACCTTGTAAGCGCATTCTTTGTTAGGCACACATTTACATCATTTATGCCTTGTGGCCCAGATATGCAACCAGGTCTCATCCTCTATTTCAGTGCCAAGATCTTCTTCCCATTTCGGCATGTCTGGCAAAGCACCAGTGGTTTCCCTGGATCCATGTTTGCAGTGCACTGTTCCAGCGGATTCAGGGGAAGCGTGGCCCCCTACCTATTAGAGGGGTGGGTTGTCCAGTGCTGTAGCAGAATCTTATAGTTTCAGTGGGGCGAATGCTTCCTTGCATTCACTAAAGGTCAGTGGGTTCCCATCTTTGTAGAGCTTCTGCAGCATTTTGAGCCCCCCATTGACCTATTCACTGAAGGCCCCTCCCTGTGCATCCCAGTTGAAAAGCAGGATTGTTCCGCACAGGGGTAAAGGTCCCCATCGCTGTGCCCCACCTGCAAAGCACTCTTTTCACGTATTGGAGGATAGTTCTATGGTTGAGGTTAATATTGTAGATCCCGCCTCTCGACAGCATCCCGCAAGGGCATATAATGAAGCTGAGCTAACATGGTCGCAGAACGGGTCTGTTCTCTCTTTCCATCTGGGCCTTGACTCTTCACTGTTCACTGTCCCAGGTCAGATCATGAGAGACCTGCGCAGCCAGGTTATCCCGGAACAAGTCGGGGATCCCCAGCGCTCCCACCCTCAGTGGCCTCATCAACACCCTCTTGGAGATGGTTGCACGTTTATTACCCAAGATGAATGAATTTCAGGACCTGCTCCTGCAGCATCCGCAGTTCCCCATCTGGAATCCTAATTGGCAGCACTAAGCAATGATAAAGTAGTCTGGGAACCAGATTAATTTTAACCACTGAGATCCTGCCAAACCAAGAAATGTCCTGCCCCCTCCATCTAGTTAGATCCTCTGTCACTTCCCGCAATAGGGAAGGGAAATTATTCTGATAGATCCCGGATCCTTACGAGGAATTTGCACGGCAAGTAGGGTATGGCGTCACAGTTCCATCGAATTGGAGAGACTGCCACACTGGTACATCTAACCCATGCAATTACTGTAAATAATTATAAAGCCTGAGACTCGCCCAAAATCGTCCAACTCACCCAACACGGATTTCAAGTAAGCACAGGGATCCTGCAGTGTTAGGAGGACATCACCTACCTACAGGGACAGCTTATACTCCATGCCGCTCACTTCCCAAGCGTGTGACGAACATAGCTGTCAAATGCCTTATGAGTGTCGAGCTTCGTGAAACACAACCCCCCCCTGTCCCCTATTTCAACATCAACAATGAACTACAGTATAGGGTACTCATGATTCTAATTGTGAATCCAAACAATGGGATATCTGTCTTGGAGGGAACCCAAAATCATCCTTTATCGGAATCCCTCCCAGCCCCCACCCCACATCAGCTCATACCAGTGTGAACATCTATTAGCTCTAAATAACCGGAACCCTGTGCGCACCACAGCCACGCAGACTTCACAACCACAGCACAGCAACAGGGAATGTTAGCAAAGCCCACCATCACCCTTTCCTTTCAGGTTTTACAAGCCGGACATTTCCCCTTCCCACCCTCAGTCACTTTTCATAACCCGCCGGGTCTTGCTTAGGATCACAAACTGTGGGCCCCTAACTGCCTCCTCATCCCCTCCCCCGAACCCCCCTTAGGAAGCATTCCCCTTCTTTCAAGGTTTTAATAGTCCATCGTCTACCTTGGTAAGGGAAAAGAGTCAGTCCATCAATGGTCCAAGAGCTCTCCGCTTCGCTAGGGTGGAAGACGCCAAGTACTGGTATATGGTGAGGGATAGGTTGTGGAAAGTGATCACTGGAGACCCTCTGGCAGGGAGGTTTATCCTGGGGCATTGCATTTTGTTGCCTTACTTGGTGCGTCCTGTCCAGTTCAATATTTGACTCCGCTGGTAGGTCCAGAATAGAACAAAAGAGGCTGGAGACAAGGGAAGATAGCTCAGCGTCCTGTACCGACAGCTGTATGCCCCGAACATGGATGTTGTTCCTGCTGGAGCGATTTTCCGCTTCCTCCTGAGCCTCGCATCGAGCTTCCAAGGCCTCTATTTTATTGGACCATTCCCCAACTTCATATGACTGCTCACATAGCATATCCTCCACCTCTTATACCCTATGTTCCGTTTCAGACACACACTTGTCAACCACCATGACTTTATGCAATAGTTCCTCTGTGCTTTTGTGAATCTCCTTTCAGATTTCTGCGAGCAGCTCTTGCAAATCCACTTTGGTAGTCACTTGGTCAGGCTGGGGCGGAAACGGGTCTGCCGTGTTGATCTGGCCAGTCACCGTCTCAGTGCGTTTGGGCTTGTTAGCTTGCTGCAACATTGTAGAAAGTTCTCCCTGCTTACGCGCTTTCGTTTTTTTTTATCATGTCAGCAAAGGGATGGCCCAAGGGCGGTGAGACTTCGATGGTCACCGGGGTCGAAACCACCTCTGAGCCTATCTTAAGGTGGGTGAAATCTACCACCCAGAGGTCACCAAGCACCCCACGTTAAAATCACTGGTCTTTAAGCGGGTATATCCTGCGGGGTCAACTGGCCACGATCTGCAAGAATGCCGGATCGGGCCCCAGTATCTTGACGGGTGCATCGTGCATGGCCGTCACTGAGAGGACTACGTCCGAAAGCACTATTCGTGACCCTACAGGCCCACAGACAGAGAGACCCCCCAGGGGGAGATGAATTAATGATGCATAGGGAGTATCCACAGAGAAGAGCACGAGGCCAGGTTCTTCATATATCCATGCACCGTAGCATGCCAACAAACATCACGCTTCCTCTGGTTAGCGTGAATTGCTGGTGTCCCAATAATCAAGAACTGCAAACCATCCAGCAGCACCCCCTGTCAGCCTGGGCCGCAATCCGCATCGAGCCCCAAAGAACATCAACCCCGGCCTCTGCGCTTAGCAGCACCCCAGGCCCGACACGCATGTCCAGCTCACCTTGCTGCAACTGAGCTCTCACTCTATGATCTGTGCTATGCTCCAGGGCCCGTGAGAGGCAGGGCAGCACTGTTCACCCCAGCAGGGGCCCCAGTCTGCGATTGGCCAGCAAGGTCTTCATTAACACACTAAGACCTTTCAAACTGCTCACACTAACTGCCTCATAGCCGTTCTGGTAAATTATAGGATATTATATGGTATTTGTAGCTGATGACACTGCAGTGTGCCTGTCAGGACAGTTTGAAACTGCATTCAGGCAAGGCCATCTCTAAGAGCAGGTGATTGAAGAACCATTTACTTTCGCAGCAACAGCTGTTTTTTCACATTGGAATTCTTCTGTAAAGTACTTAAAGTACAATGTCATGAAACCAGATTCATTTCTATAGTAATGATTTATTGATATTAAGGAGTTTTGTCACGTGACAGAGGTGTAGTTTGGGAGTGATGTGTGCTGGTCGGGGGGGGGGGGGGGGGGCGCATTCTAGTGTTTCGCACTGGGCACCATGTTGGCTACAAACTGCCCTGTCCATAGCTTTGGCATTGATAATTCAAAGAGGGACATTGCCCAGAAAAGGGGTCCTACAGAGATATGCAAGATATCATACCAGAAGGTTGGTGTCGCTAGATTAATGTAGTAGGAAAATCTAATCTACAAACAAATGGCATGCCCTACTACGTATGATAAGACCTGAGGTAAATAGCAGGATGTCTCAAAGAGATAATTGTATTGGCCTCGGAACTCGAGGACAAGTCCACAAAAGGTGACGTGATTGAGCAGTGTATTTGAGGAGAAGAATGTGCTTTCTTTTAGTGGGACAGAGGAACTGTTCATTATCCATCAGTGTCTATGATGCTTTATGGTTTGTAGTTTATGGGCCCAATTCATGGAATCATCTGCACGGAAAATTGGGACTTTGCTTGCAAAATCCTGTTTGTCGATTCATGGAATCAAATGCGCAGCACTTTTTCGTACTATGCGTGGACTTCAAGCAGGCTCGGTACGTCTCTAACAGAGGCTGAATGATTGCGTGAGACACCACAGATCGTGGGCATGGCTTGCACGGAGGGCAGATTAGGGGCAGAACACAGAAAATGAGGAAGAACAAGCGAAAATGTGCGCGTTATGAGGGACGGCCCGCAGGCAGTCCACCGCACACCCACTATTGCATGGAACGATATATATGTATTCATGGATCACAGCGTACAAAGTCTCGGCAGGGAAATGGCCACGAAAAGCACTCATACAATCTGCCACCCGAAGGCAGTCATACAGACACGGGAGCATAGAAAATCATCTTGCAAAGGTAAGCTTGGGTGTCGGATTTAGGGATGCGCGCATGCAGGTGTAGTTCCGATCTAACTTAGAGGTGCGCTTATGCAGTGTAGCGGGGTGCAGGAATGGTTTACGGGGGGTTGCACACAGATTTTCTGCGTTTTACCTGAGTTACGAATTATCGTACGCATGTTTTCGGGGTGCCGGTAGAAGTTACGTGGGACCCCTTGCAGCGTCCCCGAGATAAAGGCTTGCTTGTGGGGGACCCCATGCACTGTTTGAAGGGTACATCTATTTGTGCTTGGGGGAGCATGCAAACGTGGTTATTTCGGCTGGTTTTGCTTTGTGTCGGGGGCATTCCTGCCGCGACTTGCGTATAAGGTTACTTTGCGCAAACAAGTCCATGAATACACGGAGCGCGTAGAATTTATTCTGCGTGCAGTGTCGTTCTCGGCACTGCCTTTGCGAGATGAATGCACACTTTTCCTTTAATCGGGTCCTATATGCATACGAAACGTATCCAGGATAGAGGTAGCTAAGAAGATGGAGTTTGAGATAATTGGGTTAAATGTTTTTGCACATGCTTTTTCTCTATATGTCAAAATGCACACATGTCTTTGAAATATAAAAAATAACCAAAACTGCATTTTCTCCGTATGGACTGCACATTAAGGCAACTCCATTACTGCAGCATGCACAAGGGATGTGTTAAGGGCGTAGGGAACTCTGTAAGGGGATGGTGTGCTTTCTCAGACCCATTGCGAGAGGTAGTTCCCAATGTCAATGGGCCTTTAGTTTTTCCCTGAATTTTGCTCCAAGATGACCCTTCTATAATTGTGCCCCAGGTTGCTGCACTGCGGTTGCTCCCCCCCCACCCCCACACTGTGCCCCTACCAGGACCTATAGTCTTGGACACCCCCCACTGTTACCTGCTAAGAGGTACTCACGCTGCCCCACTGCTATTTCTCTACACTGTGATCTGGAAGTCACCACTGTTGTCTACTTCTGGGGGTCTCACGCCAATATCTCGCCCACTGTGGTCTGGTCCCCAATGTTGTCTGCAACTAGATGCCTTCCCTGTGTTGCTCCGCTGTGATGTTGGCCCAGCTGCTGTGAGCTGCCAGGGTTAGCAGCCCACTCTAGCGTGAAACCCTGCCTGTGTGGTGCGTAGGCAGGTGGGCGGCATGGACGCACCGGATGAGATACTTCATACACCCATCAGGGTCTCCAGTGACTGCTCCTGGCAGGGTCTCTTCAATTCCACTTGCCATCTAAAAATGTGCAGCATACCAACCAGCCGCCCACACACGACAATCAAACTCAGCATCTCTCCCAGCAACTTGCATAACACAGTCCCAACCAAGACCTTCACCCACTGTGGGCATGAGCTGCTCCTCTCGGGATCGAGATACCACAAGTGCTCTGTGGTCTGCACACAGTGCCCGGGTACTTCCGAACTGCACGCACCAATACATCAGCAAACCTAGCTGGCATGTTTATACTGTCTCAATAACCAAACTAAGCCCCCCCACCCCCTCCCCAATTACATAACTTAACACCTTCAGTCTGAGCTGTAGACACACGAACCGTTCTTCGGAAGGAACATACGTCTCTAAAAGAAGGCAAGACTTTACAAAGCTATTTATTATATTATGTGATGTTCTAGCCTAACAGTGACCGAGAGTTTTATAAAGAATTCTTTCAATCTGAGAAAACAATGGCATGTTGCAGAGAATACGCTGAAAGGCCTTTCAAATCGAGTACACAACGAAGAGGAGTGTGGCACGTCATCAAGGGGGCGTGCCATGCCAGGAAGATGCGTAAGTCAAGTAGACACTTTCTGAACTAAAGCCAGCCTTACTCACTTCCTATCATCTTGTGATTACAGAAAAACACCTACACACACGCTTAGCGCTGATGTTTACCGAGGCCCAACTTTCAAACATGCAACTTAATAGACAGATTTCACTTACTCCGATGTGACTGACAATAAACGTTGCCTCTACAAATAGCTTAAGGACTTTGCATAACTACCTGAAGACAATACCGTGTTGTCAAGGAAACAACTCAAAACCTTGTGATGATGAATTGTATAATCATTTATGGTCACACGCTTCCTACTAACAGCAACTCAATATATACAGAGTTCTGTTCCATGTAGTCGGGATCAATAGGGACAGAGTATGGGAAACACGCATTGCCAAAGCCAACAGTTTTAGCTTTTGTGTAGGCATGGGATAGGCATGTGCTTGGCTCTGCGATGATAATACTACTGGCCATAAAATGTCTCAGCTGTAAAATTATGTAAGAAGGTACATGATTGCAGTCCCCTCACAAGCCTATCTAATGCCTATATCAGAGCCAACACAGTTGGCTTTACCAGAGCTTATTTTTAACAGGAATTCAGTGCAAGGAACATACATAAGAACACACATGGTGTAGCGAGGATTGTGGTGGGACAAGAAATAGACCCGGGCACCCAAACAAAGTGACCGGTCCCTCACCTCAAAAAAGTTGCCCTCCCCGCATCTCAAAATAAGTGGCCCTCAAACCATCATCTGTGAATCGTGTCAATTCTTGACTTTACAGAGTGTGTCTGTTACATTACAACACATAAAATAACATAAATTTGCATACAGTTCTGTGACAGGGTCCACAGCTCCGAGGCGCAGGAGTGGCATGAACACGACCTTTCAGTGCTTGACAAAACAGGAAGTGGGATCACATACCATTGTTCCTAAGTACACTACGAAAAATATGGTTATGATTTCACTAATGTGATATACATTTCATACAATAATGGATCACCATATGTATCATTAATATCTGTGTGTATAGATCCATATTGTCAAATTACTGTGAATGCAAGCAGACGTCCAAGACCAAATGATAATGTTATTGTACAGCACTTACGCTTAAACTCTTTTTTAAAGAACCAATATGCATCCAATATCACCCAACCTGTGTTGGTACTCATTTATCGACCTCAGAAGGATGAAAGCCTGAGATGGTTCGAACCTGCAACCTGCAGATCGCACACACATCGCAGCAGCGAGTGCTCAACCCACTGAGCTATCATATCGGCTATAGTAAAATGAGCAATTATTCTGTAATACCATTAAACTGGTAACTGAGATTTAACAGCCGACCAGTTATGTTAATTTGCACATCTGGTGCATATTTGGCCACATGTCAAGCCTGCGTGTATCTACTTTTCAGGCTTCAGAGGTTGGCAAAATATGGAAAAAGCAGCACACTCATAGTACATCGAATACCTTGAGCACTCGTTACCTCATACATGCAAACAAACATCCTGAACAGCATGCAAGGGAGATGGGAAATATAGACACATTACAACAAAGTATTCACTGTGGCACAATGAAGTCAATGGTAAGCCACTTGATGTGCTATCCCACACCCGTTGCGCCCTACTGAACTACCCAATACTTTGAGTTGTAGAGCCTTTATGTGCATACTGTAATCTTGTGTAGTTCAATAATTTACAGGGTTTTGAAAGATGATGAGTTTGGAGTATCCCTACTCATTGTTCTACTGACAGCACTCAGACCCCACCTTTGACCCATGCTTTCTTGGTACTAGTGTTCCCCAGTAGCTGATGCAATTAATTTTTTCACTAAATTGCACATGCATGTATATTTTGTTTTTGTTATTGAACTCAATTTGAAGTATTATTCGTTTTGAGCTGTTTGTTTATGTTGTAAATAGATGAAACTTGTCTGTATTACCTGTTTAGAACTTGTCTAAAAATCTGCTGATGTATTTTACTTTTATTCTTAAAATACATTTCTTATCAACTTTTGGTTCAAATGTTGTATTGTTTTGTTGAACTGTTTAGAACCAACCTCATGAGTGGGTGGCAAAGATTGATTGAGCTGCTGATTCATTTTGGGATTGCTAAAATTAAGCAACTCACTTCTGTTCTAAATAGCCCGAGATATCAGGCCAAAGAATTGTTTTGACCTGCTTTTCTTGAATCTCTGTGGTTATAGTTACAACAGCGAGGGTACTCTTCTAGTTTTTATAGCCCCAGTAGCTGACATCCATTTGTTTTAAATTAGATTGCCGCTTTGGTCGCTTCCTCGTCTCGTCTGAGGTTATGTCTCAAAATACTCTAGATGGTTCCAACAACTGGTTCCTGCCACACCAGGCATGAGCAAACACTGCTATTTGTAGGTCAATGCATGGGAATGGCAGACCAGAGAACAGACCCTCGCATGGTGTTTATGCAAAACACTGCAGCAGGTAGCAGTCTGGGATAGGCTGATCATTTCCGGACACATGGAATTACTGTTCTTGCAGTTCCAAAGTGCAGAAGTGTCAGCTAAAGTGCCACCCCGCACATGCTCACACCCCCTACCCCAGTGATGAGCTGTATTATTTAAAGCAATGTTTATCGAAAACTTTGGCATTCTGCATCTGCATTGCGTCAAGAGTTCAATATTCAAATTAGATCAATTGCATTGGTTGCAAAATAGTCCCTAAGGGTTGCAACTATCTGTATAGGGATATCTCCAAATGACACACCCTAATTCTACACACCTATCCTCCTCAGGTCCAGGGCAGTGAAGTGGACCTGGAGGAAGCTTCTTGTGATGTTTCTACAGTGGAACGTTGAGCTTTGCCAGGCGACCTGCATTGCGTGAGCTTAAAATTGAGTTTTCTTGTTCTGCTTGGGGTCGAGTGCTGGCCCTCAAAACTCAAAGCGGTAATGACTTTACAGCTGAATTGGGAGGAAGCACTAACGGTGATTGCGGAGGGACCAGCAGTGAAGACTTGTTATTTAATTTGTCTTCTTGGGTTCCTATCTGTGATTTATGATTTGTCAGTTTGTGGGCTGTCATCACTGCTGTTCAAGTGATTGAGGGCCTCGGCTCCAGCGGTTGTGGTTAAGTGTGGTTTTGGGTTCTGTTGGGACTGTATCTGAAAACAGAGAACAGGAAAAGAGAGTTGGAACCCTTCTCATATGTTACCCATGGAAGATTATTCTGGCGCATTTAGTAACCCTTAATTGCCATTCTAATAGAAGAACAGGCAACTTCCTAAAATAGTAGTGCCGCTAACCTTTTCTAATGCTATTGTACACCTAAATCCTATTGGCTGTTCCTGTTAGTTCTTAATACGCGAGGCAGAACACACTTTACCAACAATCTACAGAACGGAAATTTAAGTGTTGTACACAATCGTAGCAAATGATTCAAGGACATAGTTGCGCACTCTATAGCTGCATAATGCAAACATGTGATGCTATGGTCAAACATTTCTACACTGTACACAAGCTTTTAGGTACAAAGATTTTGTAAAGTGACCGAGGACTAAGACACTGAGATGGAATGTCTTGTGATGATCGTAAACAGAGACAACGGCAGAAAAAACATGCCTTTACTACAACTTTTGAAAAGCAAAATACGTAGTTACCGTTACGGAGGGAGATCCCACCTACTGTACCATTGGAGTCTGCGATCGGAATCGCTTGGGGGTCTTCCCCGTGGGGTCCCAGGCAGTCACTCTATGCCTCAAGGCTGGAGTCTCAGAAGTGACACAGAAATCCTGGGTCACGCTGCCGATGACGAAAGCAGCTCACTGCTGCAACCTGTGGCGGCACTGGCGGGGTGTGGCGGAGAGGCGAGCAGAGTCTGTAATACAAATCGGAGGGAGCAGGCCAGGCTGAGGCAGCCCTGGCCCCGCCCAGCCCTCCTGCTCCCTCACAGTGTTTTGCAACATTGACTGCTGCTGGCGCCATGGTCTTGCGGGCCGCAAAGGATCTGTAAGTTACTTACAGGTCCATAACCAAAATTTGCCCAGGTGAGTGTGTCTGTCCACCCCGACCTCCTGGCCCTTATTTCCCTCATAAATATGAAATTTTAGCCCCCCCCAGCCTTGCTGCGCACCCTCCGCTCTCCTTCCCACTGCCCTCCTCCACTTCCCTGTTCGTTGGTTGTCCCGCCTCCCCCTGTCCCTGATTGGCTGCATTGAGCTGGTTCACTGACTACAGCATGTACCAAACTTAGAGATGAAATCGTGACCATTCGCCTGTGTCGCATCTAGATAGAAATACAACTGTCAACATGTCCCACACCTAGAAGGAATTGTGATTGGTGCACCAGAATGGCAGCATGGTAAATGGTAGCATGTACCCCAAGTAGATGGAACCATGACCATTAGCCTGCGTCACCTCTAGATAGGACTGTGATTGTTAGCAATGCCGCACTTGGTTAGAATTGTGAACCTTAGCCTATGTCAGTCCCAGACAGGATTGTGAATGCTAGCAATGCCACACGTAGTTAGAACTGTGAATATTAGCCTGCATCACCTCTAGATAGGATTGTGATTATTAGCAATGCTGCACATTGGTTAGAATTGTGAATGCAGAGAGGGTGGAATGGATAGAGTGGATGGAATGGATAGAGTGGATGGAATGGAATGGATAAAGTGGATGGAGTGGATGGAATGGATGGATGAGTGGATGAGTGGATGAGTGGATGGAGTGGGTGGAATGGATGGAATTGGTGTAATGAATAGAATTGATGGAATAGATCAAATGGATAGAGTGGATAGAATAGAGGGGATGAAATGGACTGAATGGACAGAGTGGACGGAGTGAATGGGGCAGATGGAATGGATAGAATCTATGAAATGGAGGGAGTCGATGGAAGTGGATGGAGTCGATGGAATGGACCGAGAGTACGGAGTGGATGGGGTTGATGGAGTGGATGAACTGTGAACATTGGCCTGCACCAGGTCCTGTCAGGATTGTGAATGTTGGCCTGAGCCGCCTCTGGATGGAAGTGCAAATGTTGGCATGTCCCACACTTGGAGCTGTGAACATTAGTGTGAATTGCATCTGATAGAAATACAAATGTAAATGTTAACATACTCCACACATGTATCTCTGTGTACCCTGCCCTCCTGTTCCCCATGTTTTTGCTATATATCCCCCCCATGTGTCGCTCTGTTCCCCGCCACCCTGTTCACGTGCCTGGTCTTGGGCACTGTAAAGATAACCATTATATCACATCACTACGCTTACTCTCTACTTTATAGCCTATTCAACTAGAACACAGCTATACCCCTGACTAATTCGGCCTCGCTGTTCACTTACGAATATGACTCCATGAACACCTCATCACCCTATTAAAACGCAGCTCGCCAAGCACATTCTGGCCTAGCTGCTCACATACATGTCCTTCAGGCCTAACGCAGCCAGAACCCAGTCATTACACGGTAGGCGGTAACCATGGCGCTATTAGCGCCATGGTTGCCGCCGGTACCGTACCGAGTCCGCCTTGGTGGATGGCGGAATTACCGCCCTACTCCAAGGTGAGCGAGGGCGGTAATTCCCCAATCCCCATTTACCCTTCCCCATTCCCATTTTTGCCCCATAGGGCTCAATGGGACTGGGGAAGGTGCTAATTACGGTACCGCAAATTGCGGTACTGTAATTAGCTCTGAGGTCCCTTTGCGGGTCCCGTCCTTAACGCCTGGAAAAACCAGGCGTTAAGGGAGGACCCGCAAAGGGACCTCGTAGTAAGGCGGTAAAGGTTTACCGGTACCGGTGCCCTTACCGGTACCGGTAAACCCTTACCGCCTACCGTGTAATGAGGCCCTAAGTGTCCACCCACCACACTGCACACATACAACTGATATCTCTAGCACCACACCTAACGCTAGGATGCAGCTACCACCCGGCAATTACATCAGCTGCACACATATCTGGTGCACCCACGCACCCTGTGTCTGTCTCTCTCTCTCTCTCTCTCTCTCTCTCTCTCTCTCTCTCTCTCTCTCTCTCTCTCTCTCTCTCTCTCTCTCTCTCTCTCTCTCTCTCTCTCTCTCTCTCTCTCTCTCTCTCTCTCTCTCTCTCTCTCTCTCTCTCTCTCTCTCTCTCTCTCTCTCTCTCTCTCTCTCTCTCTCTCTCTCTCTCTCTCTCTCTCTCTCTCTCTCTCTCTCTCTCTCTCTCTCTCGATAATATATAGAGCGCTATATAAATGCCAAGTAACATAACATGATTTACGAATCCGGCAAGGCCCTGGGGACCGGTTCCTGAAGCCCACGTCTTGGCCATAGTCCGGCCCAGTTGGGCTTCAGAAAACCGGCCCCCAGGGCCTCATCATGATTTCGGCCTGGCACCCAAAATGTAGCCAAATGCAACCGACAATCGGGCTACTTGCACACATTGTTTCTCCGCCAGAGATTGGGATTTCATGTCGCACATTTATCAGTGTTATTCTAGCCAGTCAAATTCACTGTCTCCACCTCTTGCGTGCAAAAGACACAATCAAAGGTATGAACTTAGAGTGCACAGGGATCTCTACCGTAGCTGTTTTAACCCACTGCATGCAATTAATACTTACAACGAGGACAGCCAAACTACAAGCCCCAGAACACGAAGAGCTGGTGGCTGAAAACACAGAAAAGACTCAAGGTTAGCCAGTTTACAGCTTTGACGGCCATTTGACAAGGATTACCTTTACAAAATGGTTGTTTGTGGTTATGGCAAAATAAACATACCTACGTATTTAGAAATTTGCAAAATTTCTAAAATAAATGGAAAAATGTATGCATGCTCCAAAGTAGCCTTTGGTATGATGTCTTCGTGCATGCAGCAAGGACCCACACGCACTAATAAGTGTGGACGACGCATGTTTCTCAAGCATTTAATATTGGTGTGTTTAAGTTGCTTCCGGTGCCCTTGACTAAACTTTGGGAAAATGTTTCTTATAAACATGAAACAGGGACACAACGGAAGAGGATCAGAGGAATGCTATAGACATGCCAAACTGCAGAGAATCAGTTGAGCAAGCTAGCTAGATTGACACACAACACCAAGAGCACCTCTGACTCTGAAGATGAGGAAAAGTGTACTCAGTGGGGGACATTACGACGCGGGCGCAAAGGGATACCGGGCACCGGTAATGACACTGGTGCCGGTAATCCCTTTGGGCCCTATTCCGAGGTCCCTTTGCAGGTCCATCCCTTAACGCCTGGTTTCAGCAGGCGTTAAGGACGGGACCCGCAAAGGGATACCGGGGTCAATTACGGTACCGCAATTTGCGGTACCGTTATTGCCGCCTTCCCCCTTCCCATTGAGCCCTATGGGGGCTCAAATGGGAATGGGGAATGGCATTTCAAATGGGGATTTACCGGTCCCACAAATGGCGGAATGGACCGGTAAGTCCCATACCACCACGTCGGTGGCAGTACCGGTATTGGTGCTAGTCAAGGCGCTAATAGCGCCATGACTAGCACCAACCTCGGAATGAGGGCCACTGTAACAATCGCGAAATGTGTAACAAAACTGTGAAATATATGACGTCAACAGGCCTGCCAGATTCTCTTATGTGCATGCCTCCCCAAGCCAATAGCTATGCTTAATCAGCCAGACACATGTTTCTTCTTCCAATGAGAACCCTGAGTACCAAACAAGAATGGAGCGTTGGAAAGTGGAGGAGGAAGTGAGTTGAGAGGAGTTAAGGTGGGAGAGGTAGGATGTCAGAAAGTGGAGATGGGAGGCAACAGAGGAAAAGAGGCAGGAAGAATAGGAGGATTAGGAAGAGTTTGCATGCCACAGAAAGAAGGCTTGAGAAGAGTTTGGAAAATAAGTCTATGGGCATGGCAAGAACGCACTAGAGTAATTCTACATCATTGCATTTCCCTTGAGAAATGGTTCACTAGCTCGCCCCATGTAAAAGAAACAGGCCAGGTTAAAAAGGTGCAGACACACAGCAGCGAACAATGGTGATGCCGTGTTAAAAACAGGGAAGAACAGAACTCGTGGAACTAGTCACAATGCCAAATGTGTGTGAAAGAAAGGGTTAAATCACCCCATATTATCCCCAAAATACAACAGCTTTTCCTATTGTCGGTGTCTGGTAAATGGACCCATGTCATGTGACACTTTTCATCACTCTTAGTTTTTCCCCCCCAACAGTGCTTTACATGCTGGAAGTAGGAGCATACTTGTTATGAGAATACCTAAACTACCCAGAATGCAGAGTGATGCCAGTTAAAAAGCAAGGATTCTGTCAGGAGTGGCCACTTTGCAACTTGGATTGTCACTTGTCAAATATGTCCTGACCGAAAAATTAAGTGGTTTGATAGTGAGGCAAAATACGACACACCTACACATGTTAAACTCTGTAAACATGGGAAAAGGAAACGGTGAAAACTGCATGTGTGTGGAACAGCTCAATTATGCAATACACCTTAGAATGGATGCCTAGGTACATATACCAATCATACACATGTGTCCCGGAGCTACAGGCACTAATAGGAAGTGTGGATGATAAACTGTTGCTTCTGTCTTTGACTAAACTCGGCATCTATTTTTTATGAACTTAAACACTGAGTGCCCGATTCATGGAAAAGTGTGCATTTATCCTGCAAAGGCCGCACGCCGAGAACGACACTGCATGAGCCTGCACACAGAATAAAAAATCTGCGCTCTGCGCATTCATGGAATTGTTTGCGCAAAGTAACTGTATTCGACTGCAATGCCCCCGACTCACCGTGACGCAAAACAAAAACAGCCAGAAACAGCTATCTTTGCGTGCTATCTGGGTGCGAATACATGCACCCTAAAAACAGTGCATTAGGTCCCCCGCAAGCAGGCCTGTTTTCCCGGGGACACTGTGCCCTGTCCCCCGTAACTGTTACCGGTGCCCCGATGGCATACGTACGATTTATCGTAAAACTCTGGTAAAAACACAGAAAATCTATGTGTGAACCCCTGTAACCTATACGTGTACCCCTCTACACTGCGTACATTCACCCTTAAGTTATTTCGGCTGAGTACACGCACCCCCTGAATCCAATACCGGATCTCACCTCTGTGTCGTGATTCCTATGCGCAAGTGTCAGTGCGCCTGCCTTTGAGTGGCGGATTGAATTAGGGCTTTGCATGGACATTTCCCTGCCGAGAGGTTGCATGGTTGGATCCATGAAAACGTATCGTTCCACGCAATAGTGGGCATTCGATAGATATCCTACAGGACGTCCCTCGTAATGCCCACATTTTCCTTTGGTCTTGCATATTTTTTGAGTTCCACCCCCTTTCCTGCCCTGTGTGCAAGTCACGCCCATGCTCTGTGTGCTGTCTCGCGCATGGCGCCCTGCTCGCAGAGACCTGGCGAGCCTGCGCGAAGTCCAAGCAAAGTATGAAAAAGTGCCATGCAGTCGATTCCATGAATCGACAAATGGGATTTTGCACGCAGTTTGGCGTGCAAATTACCGAGTTTCCGTGCCGATTATTCCATTAATCAGGCGCTGAATTCTTAGCAAAGGAAGGGAGAAATGCTGTAGGCAAATTGAGTTATTGTTAGCGTGGGTGAACTGGGTGTCATGAGATGTGCTGAACTAAGACACAGGCCTATGGGAAATCAAACTGTTATGTGCTGGAAGATAACAGCAACATGGTTTCCACAACTGCCAATGCACGTTCAGTACTGATCATTAAACCATATAAAGCAGTGTGTTCCATTAATATGAACATTTGAGGTCTGTGATGTTTAAACCTATTGTGGGAAGACATTGCTTATGAATCAAGTAATTGAAGACATTTTATTATACGAGGACATTAATAACAGCTGCAATTAAGCCATTACCTTTAAGAAAAATACTTAAAAATAACAATGGCAGCTCCTAGTAGCAAAGAGCTTGAGGTTATTTTTCAAATAGATCTAGGTCAAAGACATCTGGGGGAATGTGTATTTTAGGTGGTGTGGGCCAGGACAAGAGATCCACGTAACAGTCAAAACTCAAAATGAGGGCAGATTTCAACAAGGCAATGAGTAGTGACATTCATCCTTGCCACTCAATATATGATTGGCTGACTGGATTGTGAGGAACCCATGACCCCTACCACTCTACAGCAGACCAGGATATCATTGCCAGTTGTTCTGTAACACTCACTTGGGAAATTGAAATGAAGCACACTGTGCTGTGAGTTCTAGCTGTTAGTCCAGATAACCATGAATTAAGAGAGTCCAGTGCAGCTTGTGGTGCTGTGTGGGAGCATGTGTGCCACACAGTGCGGTGAGAGCTGGCAGGCGCCTGTGAGATGCTTTATGCTGCTTATAATGCTTTTGGATCATTATTGCTTGTACACCAATGGTCATTATTATTTTCCCTCTGGTGGGTCAATATTGATTACCCTGCCCTCCAGGTCATATGTAATCATACTTCAAAGTGGCATCATTGATGCCAATATAACCAGTATAAGCAGAAATGAACTGTCAAGCAATATATACAATAGTGTATCACTTATGTAAGTTCATAGGACATTATTACTTATATTACTTATATATCCTGATGCAACCTGATGTCTCGGGAGGATAGCTCAGCGGCAATGTGCTCGTCTTGAAGGCAAGACGACACTGAGCAACACAAGTTCAAGCCCCGGGTCTGCACTTTGAAACCTGTGGGTAATGAGCGCGTTATAAATAACCTATCATATCATATCTGTATTTCTAACTCAACGGGAGGAAGAAAGGCCTTTTCTGCATCCATAGCAGCAGAATATGAGAAGCAGAGGCTGCTGCACCCTACTCAAGTAATCCTGCATGTGCACCCTCTTGGGGAACACTGTGGTGGCCTTACTTACCATGAAATGAAGTGATGACGCTCACTAATTCAGCCCTTGTACTTCCTCCAAGCTCCTTTCCATCTTATCTTTCTTCTCATCTCATTTTAGGACTCCATGACCGAGGAAGGTCTGAGGTTTGCGTAAGCACTTGTAAATGGCTAGAAATGGATGAGGTATTTTCACCGGTGGTGACGCCACTCGATGCACTCTGTAACAGTGTTTTACCAGGGTGTTGAGGTTGTAACTTCTTCTCGTGTACGTCCTTTTCTAAATAAAGACTTTAAAAACAAAAATGGAGAATAAAGCGGTTCAGGCGATACTCCGCTTGCCAGAGCCTAACCTCCAGCCCAGAGGCAGACAGAATGCCCTACTGGGCTGTGGCAGACTTTGCAGTAGAGAATAGTGATATACCCGATGCAAGGCCCAAGAAAGAGTTAGATCTCTGTGCTCTATGGCAAGTTAACTATCTACCCTTCATCACCTGACAGGTGTACTATTGTTGTGCAGAAAAAGGACACGGGCCCTTTAAGTAAAAGAGAGGGACAGAGGGAAGGGGGGCGGGGCAAGAGGGAGGGCGAAGCGGGAAAGTTGAGGGACGGGAGGGTATATAGAATAAAGGAGATGTAAAGACGTACACCCGTGTCGTTGCGTGATTTGTAGGAAAAAGGCCCCATAACAACTGGCGACGAAGACAGCCGGACCACGCGCATGAAGAAGACAGCCGGAGTTGCGGAGGGACCAGGTGTTGACAGCGGTCCATGCAGAGAGAACGCGAGGCAAGGAGGAGCCAACGCGCCTGAAGAAGGTATCCGGAGTAGCGGAAGGACCCGGTGCCGACAACAGCCCCGAGGACAGAACGCGAGGTGAGGAGGAGCCAACGCACATGAAGAAAGCAGCCAGAGTCGCGGAGGGACCCAGTGCCAACCGTAGCCCACGAGGTGAGAACGCACCGAGAAGAGAAGTCAGAGGGAACGCGCTAACGCAGGAGCCAGGGAGGAGCCCTGCAGCCCGTGGAGGAAAGGAAAGAAGACGCGCACCCACCGAAAGCGAGGAGGAGCCCAGCGGGTCGCCGAGCAACGCCCAGGAGATCGAGACATGCCAGGCGCACACGCAGGTACCGAACAGACCCCACATGCCCAGGGGAGGGAGTGAAAGGCACGACAACGTACAACGAGCCACTTGAAAGCGAGGAACTTTATGCATGTGGGAATGCTTTAATGAGCCACTTGAAAGCGAGGAAATTTATGCAAGTGCGAGTGCTTTAATGAGCCACTTGAAAGCGAGGAACTTTATGCACGTGCGAGTGCTTTAATGAGCCACTTGAAAGCGAGGAACTTTATCCACGTGCGAGTGCTTTAATGAGCCACTTGAAAGCGAGGAACTTTATGCACGTGCGAGTGCTAGCCACAAACCAAGGAACCGGAGAAAGGTGCGGAACGGCCCACTTGATAGTGTGAAAAGTGAAACACATGCGAGCACCAACCATAAGCCACTTGGAAACGAGGAGTCACTGGCGCACGCCGGCGCCTACCACGTGACAGCGAGGAACACTACGTGCACACCCGTGCCAAGCCACGACGAAAGAAAGATCCACACCGCACGCAAGTGAAGAACCACAAGAACAACCCACAGGCAACGTGACACCCAATATCAGTGATCATGTCACAATCAGGGAGTGGAGGGAACGCAGCAGTAGACACCACAGCACCTGTCACGCCTGGTGTGACTCCCACCAATCCAGTCTCCTTCCTACGCCGCCCAAACCCATTCTCGCTAGAACCACAAGAAAACCAAGGGCAAAGGTGGCAAGAATGGATGGACGAGTTTGAGGAATTCATGAGGGCAGTAGGAAACCAAGATGCCCCAAACAAACTAGACATGTTCACAAACTTAGTGGGGAAAGACATAAAAAGTGTCATCAAGACCATCCCAGCAGCAGAAAGGAATACATACCAAAGACACATTGAAGCCATCAACGGTCGCCTGATAGTGGTCCCGAACAGAGACTACAAGCGCTACATCTTTAATCAGTGCACCCAGCTACCCCAAGAAACAATCGGCCAATTCATATTGCTCCTGCAAAGGAAAATAGCGTACTGTGATTTCGCCAACTTCAACGACGACGAGGCCATCCGTCGGAGAGTGATAGAGGGATGCCTGTCATCAATATTCCGCAAACATCTACTGAAAAAACCACTTACTCTGAAAGAAATAGCTGAACTCGCCAGAGTATACGAAAGAGTGGACGCTTAGGCCGCACACATGGAGAACCCGAGAAAGATAGACTCTGTCGCAGCCGTCACCGCCAATCAAACGGGCCGCCAATACAACAACACATACAGACAGGACCAGTGGAACAACGCAAGATGCCCACCACCCGAAAGACAATTCTACTGGTGCGGGTTTGAATTCCCCCACAGAGGCCAGTGCCCCGCGATTGGCCAAATGTGCATGAGGTGCGGACAAGAGAATCACTTTCAAAGCATGTGCCGGGAGAAGACGCCCCCGCTATCAGCGTATAGACCACACAACCAGCAAATGACCACAAGGAGGTTTGAGCCGCGGCCCGAGCCACAGAGACCTCCTAACCCAAGACCATACTTGGAACGAGAATACGCCAAGCCCGCCGGCAACCCCAGAACACCAAACAATCCTGGATTCATCAGAGCGGTCGAAAACCTACAGCTGGACCAAACCGACGCAACATACGCCAACCAAGAACAAGTATATCACATGCAAGCATACCCTGAAGAGGAACACCAAAGGGAAGATAACACCAGAGACCCATACGAAAACCCATCAGTTGAAGAACACCCAACAGAACACATAGCCTATGCGGAATACGACCGATACAGCAGGGAATATGTTCGACTTATCTCAGAGGCCTCCGATGACAGCACGGCACCCAAAGTGACGGTACACCTGGGAGGAATAGACACACCATTCCTGGTGGACACGGGCTCAACCGTGAATGTCATGAGACACCTGGCATACGAGCATCTAGTAAACAAGTTTCCCCTACAACCATCTTACGCCCACATATTCCAATGGGGCGCAACACAGCCACTGACCTCAAAGGGACAATTTACATGTGATCTCATACACAGGGGCAAGAGAGCACCGACCGCGATACACGTCATTCACAGCCCGGCAATTGGCAGATGCCTTCTGAGCCAAAAGACTGCCACGGCTGTATGCCTCATCGACATCGACTACGATGAATCGGAAGTGATCCAGGGCGTACCGCCCAACTCCCACTTCATACAGGCCATCCACCACAGCGCCCCAAACATAGAAAACCTGAAATCTACCTACCTGGCCCTATTTGAAGGTGTGGGCAAGCTAAAAGACAACGTCATCAAGCTACACATCGACCCGAAGATACAGCCAGTACCACAGCACCCCAGGAGGGTAGGGTTCCACCTACAGGCAAAAGTATCCCAGGAGTTGCAGACGCTACTGGACAATGACATCATAGAAAGGGCAACAGGACCCACGCCGTGGGTTTCCCCACTTGTAGTTGTCCCCAAAGCAGATGGACGTCTCCACCTCTGCGTGGACATGAGGATCCCCAATACCGCCATCCAACGGGAAAGGCACCCCGGCCAGAACATCGAGGACATGTTGATCAGGCTCAACCAAGCCACGAAATTCTCAAAATTGGATCTCGACCAGGGGTACCACCAGCTAGTCATTGACCCCGCATCAAGGCCCATCACAACATTTACCACCCACGAGGGCCTGTTCCGTTACAAACGACTCAACTTTGGAATCTCGTCCGCTGCCGAGATATTCCAGGAAACGATTCACAGACTAATTTGCTCCGTCACCAACGCATTCAATTACAGTGATGACATCTTCATCTTTGGTGTCACCCAGGATCAACATGACACAGCCCTACACCAAGTGTGCCGCATTCTACAGGACGCCGGACTGACACTTAACAGCCAGAAATGCGAAATCAACACACGCACCCTATGCTTCTTCGGCCCCATTTTCTCGGACCAAGGAATCAAGGCAGACCCGGACAAGATCCGTGCCATAACCAACTTGCCCAGCCCACAGGACGCCTCCGAGCTCCTCTCGTTCCTGGGCATGGCGGGATACTGCGCCCGCTACCTCCCACAATACGCCTCACTTACATGCCCACTGCGGCAGCTACTGAAAAAAGACCAGCCCTTCCAGTGGACGGACCAATGCCAACAGGCCGTCGCAACAATAAAACGAGAACTAGCTGCCAATCACCAACTGGCATACTTCAATCCGAAATGGCAAACAGAAATCATTGCCGACGCCAACCCAGTGGGGCTTGGTGCAATCCTAGCTCAAACGGATCCACAAGAGAACTCCAAAATCCATATCGTGGCATACGCCAGCCGTGCGCTCAACCCCACCGAACAAGCATACTCACAGGCAGAGCGGGAGAGCCTAGCGGCAGTATGGGCGTGCAAAAAATTCCATCATTTTGACATCGGACAAACGTTCACCCTCGTTACGCACCACCAAGCCCTGCTGGCCCTCTTTGGCAACACGAGAATAAAGATGCCTCCACGCATCGAACGATGGGGCATCCGCCTCCAGGAATACGACTATACCATCATTCACAAACCTGGGGGCGACGCAAACCCAGAAGACTATCTGTCACGACACCCGGAAGAAGCACCCGACACCGCAATGCAAGGAGAAGCCGATGGATAGATCGCATACCTATCACACAACACCCTTCCCCCAGCCATCACTGCCGAACTATTTGCGGAAAAGAGCAGAACTGACCCCACCATCAAGGCAGCCGTCCATCTCACCAACACCAACAAGTGGCGACAGGCGGCCAACCAACACTTCGAGCCAGGAGAGAAGGGGGGAGGTCGACAGAAGAGACTTGGCCAGAATGAAAAAAATACACAATGAACTGGCCACAACAAGCCAAGGCACACTGCTCAGAGGGAACCGCCTGGTAGCACCCAAAAGCCTTAGAAAGCCACTAGTCATGATCGCACACGAAGGCCATCGAGGTGTGGCAAACACAAAAAAGATACTGAGAAACCAGGTGTGGTTCCCCCACATGGACACCATCGTGGACGACATACTAAGACACTGCAACCCTTGCCAAGCAAATGCGGCCGGCTCACCACCCTGCCCCCTGCGCATAGTTCCGCTCCCTGATGGACCTTGGCAGCGAGTAGCACTTGACTTCTACGGCCCACTCGAAGAGGGAGGTCACCTGCTGGTGGCCATAGATGAGTACTCCCGATTCCCACTGGTAAAGCACGTACAGTCCACGGCCTTCCACCACGTGGTAGGCACAATAGACAAACTATTTAGCGAATGGGGCATCCCCAACGTAGTGAAAACGGACAATGGATCCCCATTCCAAGGACAAGAGTTTAGGAAATTTGCGGCACACCTCGGATTCCACCACCAGAAGATCACACCACTATGGCCCCAGGCCAATGGGATGGTGGAGCGATTCATGGCGAACATTAAGCGCACACGCCAAAAAGCAGCAACAGACCAAGCCTCGATGCCACAAGCCATCTCACAAATGCTACGAAGCTACCGACACACCCCCCACGAGGCAACTGGGTACACCCCAGCCGAACTTATGATTAAATACAAACCATGGTCCAGGCTTCCCCAACTCGAGGACTACACGCCGGAGGAGGACGACGAAATACGACAGCGAGAAGCGCAGAAAAGACAAAAAGCCAAAGAATGGGCTGACCGGAAGCGAAAGGCCAAGGAACCCCTGATCCCCGTAGGAGAAACAGTGCTGGTCAGGCAGGCCCAACGCCGGAAAACGGACTCAAAACATCGGCCCGAGCCCATGATAGTAACGGAAGTGAAAGGATCCATGATCACCGCCCTGGGAGACCAGGGTGAGATAACCCGAAATGCGTCATACTTCAGACGAATGTTCCAAGAAGATGGAACTGAAGACATGCCTCTAGAGGAAGAAGACCCCATGGACCCGGAGACCCCTCCAGACCCGCCCGAGGCGCCGTTGCCGGCAGGCCAGGAGGACAGAAGGGAAGAGCGAGCCGAACGACCCCACAGGCTGGCCAGACGGCACACTCGGCTCATCGAACAAATGTGAAGACGGACTTCGACGATAAGTAAGGGGGGGGTGTTGTGCAGAAAAAGGACACGGGCCCTTTAAGTAAAGGAGAGGGACAGAGGGAAGGGCGAAGCGGGAAAGTTGGGGGACGGGAGGGGATATAGAATAAAGGAGATGTAAAGACGTACACCCGTGTCGTTGCGTGATTTGTAGGAAAAAGGCCCCATAACAACAATTAGTCAAGAAAATGGTTTGGGCCCACTCCAAGAACATCTAGGAAGCAATTCAATCATGATTCACAAGTGAATCATTTACCCGTGTGTAAATGATTAACGTTGATGCCATCAACCCTTCCTGTCTCTATTCTATTCTCAAATGCATAAATGCATATATGAATTAACTTATTAATTCCACAAGACGTACAAGGGAAATTACAGATTTGGAAATTCACAGTATCCAAATTTGTACTGCAACTTAACTCAGTGTATTTACCTTACATCAGTGGTCAGTTAAAACCTAACCTACCAAAAAACAGCATGGCCACTGTTAATTTCAGGACCATGTAAACATAACAAATTAAGACTAATGGCTAAATGTCTCATTTAAGCTCGAAAACTATAGGCACAACAATAAAATATGAATTTGGGAAAATTGGAAAAATGCCAATAATTTCGAATCAAGATGCAGATTTACTTTGCTCTGAAAATAATAGCTGCCAAGCTTCTCCCCATCTCCACCCTCTCCACATGCCAGCATTGTCCTTGATACTCTTGTGTATAGGCGCGTTATAAATGAAATATCATATCACATCATATCCTTCAGGGGACATGTATCTGCCCCACCAGCTGTTCCCTTGTTTTACCACTATCCATTTAAATAGGATTTAATCAGGATATCTGTTAATCACATGATTTTTAGCAATTAATCATGGCTTATTGTTTAATTCATGGTTCATAGTGTCACCTAACATGTTACTTAAATGGCTAACTAATGTGCTCTTAAAACACACAGAAGTCAGAATGTTGCTCTTAGAGTTTTTTTGTACTTTCTGAAATCAAAAGAATACCTGTGACTTCATTCTGCTGTAGAGTGTAATGTCTTCATGAAGCATGCTTCCGCTAAAACATATGGGGCCTCATTACGACCCTGGCGGAAATCGTGGCGCCAAATGCACCATGGAGCACGGCGGAAAGCTGCCGATAGCGCCATGGGGGTAGGCGGATTTACCGCCCCATTCCGACCTTGGCGGGGCGGTAAATCCCCATTCCCCATTTTACCCTTCCCCATTCCCATTTTTGCCCCATAGGGTATAATGGGAGTGGGGAAGGCGTTAATTACGCCACCGTTAAATACGGTGGCGTAATTAACAACAAGGTCCCGTAGCGCCATGGATTTCTCCGCCCGGAAAAACCAGGCGGAAAACGCTCCATGGCGCTACGGGAACTCGTAGTAGGGCGGACGGGTCCGCCGCGAATAACGCTGGCGTAAACCCACTCCGCCAGGGTCGTAATGAGGCCCATGTTCTTAATGCTAGCCATGTTTATGAATGTTAAGCATTGGCAGCACAGGTCATGGCCCTAGGCCTCGTGTATGTGTGCATGTGCAGTCCTAAACATGTGAAGGGCATAGTAGGCCCCATTTGGCCACATCTTTGTAAGTGCACAAAATAATAGTAAAACTAATACAAAAACTATGTAGTGAACACATAAACACATGCTGCAAACTTTTTTAAGATACAATAGCAAGATCAAACCTATTGAAACAGCGTTAGTACTCCCACTCAAACGCCAGAGTCTCTTGTCTAATCAGGAGAATGATGGGCAGTCTAGTTGGCCAGTCAACCCCATGTCCAAGACACGAGAAAGAAATCCAATGACTCATGGACAGACAGCTTGGTAAGCAGAATCTTCTAAAAATGCACAGTTACTATTAGAAATCATGCGGTTACAGAGAATTGCACATTTCAAAGGGCTGGAGAGGTTCTCCGTGGGTTCCTGTGTGGGATAAAAATACACTGTTGCGGGAATTCCATGATAAGGCGAATGCCACTAACCTAAGGACCTTCAATGAATGCAAAGCAAGTTGAAATGATCTAAAAAGGTACCAGAACGTTGTCACAGGGTAAAGCAGTGTCTCAACACTCATCATGAGGGCATGAAAGAGAAGGTTGACAAAGTCTTGAAGATGGATACTCTAAAGGGTTTTGGCAGCCATTATGTTGGGGCCAGCCCTTTCACTTGTGGAGGTAAATGAACATATTGCATTGACTCCGGAAGTTAAGACAGTCTTGCATGGTGGCAAAGAAGTAGCATGTAGAATACTGCACACCCCCTGCATCTCGGTTCAGCTACTGCTTGACCTGTCAATATAACCTGGCCAGGTGCTGGGACATCTGCAAATGGAAAGCGAGGCAAAGGGAGATGAGAAGAAAGGCAACACGTCTGAGGTATTGACTGCTGTATCGGGCACCACGTCACACAACTGCACTTACAGCTCCAGGAAAACTTCTTCGGTACAGCTGGCCATTGCCTTGTGACACAGTCAAACCATTCAGGTGTGTTTCCACAGTGACGGACACATCCACTACCTGTTGCCTCTCAGACCCCCCATGGATAGCCCTCATATAGTCATGAAGCACCTGCATCCAGGGGCAATGTTCTGCCAGAGGAGCCAGTGCTTGGGCCTAGCGGAGTAGGCAATTTTTATCTACAATCCAGTGCACCTGTGCCTATGATGGCACTAACAAAGACAATGAGCCACATTAGGCCATGCGAGTAAGTACACTGTTATGTGTGAGGAACTCATAGTGGCAACAGTACACTATAGCAACAACACAGTGGCAACTATATATAACATATATATATAACACTATAGTAGCAACAGACACAAGTGACTGCAGTTCAATGGTGTTTATTAAATTGTATGCAGGTTGGAAAAATTCCTATTCTAAACCTAAATCTAAGATGAGCGCAAGCGTCGACCATCAAATGAAAATAAGTCCGTCCTAGTGGTGTTGTGTCAACATAAATAGGGCCTATACTAAGAAACCTATTGCCAAACCTTACAAATAATACAAAAAGGGGTGTGGGATAAATCTCAAGAAAAGAAAGAAGTTTTCACAAATAATATGTCAGGATGTTGTAGCCTGGATCTTCCATCCCGGCGTTTGAGCACAGGGTAAGGTGGGATCTTGGAGCACAGCACACACTCGAGATTCCCCAGCACAAGTCGACAGTTCTGTTCGAGTTTATCAGGAGCTTCAATGGCCAAGTCTCGTTTCACTGGAAAGTCTCTTTCTTTCGAGGGCCTGATGTATTCAAACAACCAAACAAATGTTTCTTCCACAAATGAATGTTCGTTTCCTGGTTTTACTCAGGGTGAGGGTTCTTCACCCCGTGAGTCCCCCTCTTCCGGGCACTGACCCTTGTTTCTATTGATATCAGGTCCTCGGTGGTTGTGCCTCCTGGTTATGAGGGCCTGATAGGTTTTTGGAATAACAAAACAACAAACACAAAGTTCTGTTCTACATATTTCTTGGGTGATGGACTCACCCCTGGGTCCCCCTCTTACAGGCGCTGACCCCTCTTTGCTTTCAGCCTCCCTCCACGGGTTCACTATGGCTTTTCTCAAGTGATGAATTCACCCCTGGATCTCTCTCGTTCCGGCTCGGATCCCTCTCGACTGTTGGCCTCCCTCCACGGGTTCACTATGGCTTTCAACAATCTTCCTTTAACGTTTTCGTATAAAGTCTTTTCAACAGTTCGTTGTGAACCTCCCTTCCTCAGGTTCACTTGATCAGGGTGATACTGGCTCACCCTTGGGTCCCCCGCTTCTGGGCGCTGACCCCTTCTCAAAACCTAATGTCTTTAGTAAACAGTTCCAATGGACATCCCTCTTCCGGGTTCACTCTTACCAACTTCACATTCACAAATGTTTGTGGGATTCACTTCCCTTCCTTTCTCAGAGGTCTTAGGTCAAGGGCTTTCGACAGTACAGTATTTTGCTTGACCACTTTGACCTACCTTGGCGGCTCTCCTATTGCCTTCTGGTATCTGTAGTTTCACTCAGATGGAGAGCGACCAGAGTTTCTTGGAGCAGCCCCCATGTGGTGCCAGTCCCCCGCTGCAGCTGGTCTCCCCTTTGCAATATCACAGTTCTTTAAGTTTCTCTTAGTTTGCAAGTTTCATTCACCACAGGTCAGTTCTTATCGGCTCTCCCCTCGACTTACCGGCTGTGATGAACCACTTGGCTTTCTTCTTTACTGGAGTCAAGGCAGGTACCACCGAGGCAGTAGTTTCCCTTGTTCTGGCTTATTAGCGTTGATACGCTCTGTGTACCATTAACATCCGCTGCAGCACATTTGGGCTATTGTCCTTGGTCTTGCGATTTACTCTACAGAGGTTTTGCGGGTCTGCATAGAAAAAAAGGGCTACATTGTGTCCCTCCCTGTCAGCCTCTCGATATTCGCCGCCGTTCTCCTCCTTTTGAACGACCGGGTCTGGATAGCTGTTTCGTCGTGCGGTCAGCCTTGCTCGTACTGTGCTCTCTTGCTTCACCTTTTGGGAAGGGAAAGGGCCATCAGGTGTATGTGATTCTGATCAATTTCCTGACTTTGCATGACCCTTCTAGTGGGACATGTCAGGTAAATGGCTCTGGTGTTAGTCCGTTCTCTGGTGTGTCATGCGAAAGTGTTCGTGTCGGAAAAGGGGTGGTAGTGGTTTTGAATGTCCTACGTGGTAGGATGGAGAAAAGGTGTTAAAAAAAGGGTGATACTGCATCTCACCCGCGTCCCACTTCCATTCCCAGAGGACACCCCCCCCATCCAGGTGATCATCCCTCACTGGCCCACCCCCAGAAACTGGATCCAGTAGCGATGGCCATATCCTGGTCACCTGGATGGCAGATCCCCGGGGACCAGTCAGGGAGACACCTTCAGGTTGCTCAAACATGCCAGACGAGTTGGTCAAGAATGACGGCAGGAGTCAGGAGAAAGTTGGCATTGAATGAGGACTATTTTACAAGCTGAATGAGTAAAATGATCCATTAAGAATAATAAAGATTGGCACCTAATCCTCGCCTGTGTCATCTTTTCTTCTCCACACTGTTTCCTGATGCTCCCGTATCCACCATGGACATTCTTCAGGTCAACGACTGTACCTTAACACCCTCTAAAACTTACTGGTAATCCTATTAAGTGCACCACTGTTGAATACTAAGTCCACCACCAATATATCTACCCTCTGCTAACACCCCGTGCCCCCCATTGATAGCGCAGTACATTTCTATGCACCTCCCTTGCCTGTATTTTTCTATGTGAAAAGGCACTCCGACGTGGCATCATAGTGAGACTGGCCTACTATACACAACTCACAAATACATGTCCTCAGGCAAGTAATTAGGTATAAAGGAAGATAATAGCACTGGTGTAGGCAATGGCGGAATGTCAGGTGAACCCGGAGGGCCTTGAAAAGAGGCAGATGCAGGTTATGAGTCATGTGGGTGATGCCCTGGAAAAGGGGGCATTCTTTATAGGTAGGGTGGCCTCATCCTGGAATAAAGGTGCAGTTGCCATTGCGAAGATGACAACTCCACTGGAGGAAGTCTTGGGCTATGGCGGGGTAAGAAAGATTGCTATATGGGTGTTCTTTGGGGTGGATATCTGGGGAGTTCCCTCGAGTGTTTGGATAGGGCGGGCTAGGAGAGATGGGATGCTCTGTATAGTTTATTTGCAATACAAATCATAGAATGACAAACTGACTGGCCAGTCATGTGTGTTGGAGAATGATAATACTGCTCTCGAAATAAGTCATCCATGACATCCTGTCTCGGCTATCTACCTACAAAGGTTATAAACTGGGAAAGTGAATACTATGCATCATAGCCATCAACACCACTGCCCTCAGGCATGCCACCTTTTCTGGATTGCTTTGGGGGGCACATCTTGTCCAGTGCAAGCAATGGAATCAGCCATCAAGAGGTAGAACGCGCGCTCAGTGATGTTGCTCATGTGGTGCACCTCCTTTGGTGTGAGCTGAACACACCTGGGTTCCATTAGAATGTCCAAAGGAATTTGTAACATGTCTCTAAAGCAGTCTTTTCAAGTGCCACATTATAAACATTTGCAGGTACATTATTATTATAATTGTTCTTTTATAACGCGCGGATTGAGATTCAAACCTCTGCATTGTCTTGTTTCCTAGACAAATGCGTTGCCCCTGAGCTATCCCTCCTCACCATCACATGTTATGCATGAATAAATCACTCTTTAGTTTAGTTTATCCGTTTCCCATGCACTTTAACAAAACAAAAAACAAAACATTAATTACATTTATTGAAAATTCTACATGATAAACTAAACACAATTTTAGACCAAATTGTAAAACAGGGTCAGTGCATCATCATGGGTGTGCCATAATCGATCCAACACAGAAATGCACCTATGCATCCCCCGCTTCAAGAATGTGAGAACAGGTAACTCCAGCCCCCAGAATCTGGAACTCACTACCAGCCACTATTTGTAATTAGCCTTCCCTCCCAAAATTCAAGAAACTCCTCAAAACTTGGCTCTTTAATACATTCTAAAAAGCCACAAGTTCTCCACTACATAACTTAACCATGTATGTAATGCTAAGACTGTGAGAGTCTAAACCTGTATCTCCGTGTAACCATCTCATTTTATTCTTGTGAAGCCATTCTTGTTGTAACTTTTTGCACTTGTTTAAGTAGTAATACTGTAAGCCTGCAAATATGTCAGCATGTAACAACTAAGTCTCCCAGTACTCTTGTGACCTACGCCATGATACCTCATGGTTTGGGCGTACAACCAAATGCATAAAATAAAATAAAATAAAAAAATGAAATAATCCATAAAAAAAACAACTCAGTTAATTACAAACACAAACCTCAAGTGAAATATTTTAAATACACATATCGAATCAGTTGAAATGACAGTTTAAAAAAGCTTCTATGAAGATCAAAATGCAAAAGGCCATTAAAAAGAAGAGTTCTTATTAACTATCCTTCTCCTATGACTCTATGCTCACTATATATACCGGATCACACCATATAATGTCAGGTCATCGTCAGTGTTTATAAGCACCAGACAGAGTTCTAATGCCGAATTCACGGAGAACCAGAAAGACATACTTGGACCATATGTGCAAAAAATGCAAACAGATATAAAATGACTAGAAGTTTCAACTTCTCGTATACCAAAATTACAAAGCATTTCATGGCTACCGCTCTTTTCCCACTTCCCAACTAAAGGTAAAGCAGGTAGCAACTATAAGCTTTAAAATATAGCGCATGCACAATGGTTGGAGATAGAAGGTTGAGATATCGCTCAAGGCTTGGCAACCTTTTCATTGTTTAATAACTCATCCCAAGAGGTATTATTACAAGTTCATTTATCAATAATCAATTATGGAATTCCTAATGTTTTCCTTTTGCCAAAGCTTTGTCCTCTTTGTGAGCCAGAGGTCAGGTAGCCCAAATCGAAGTAATATCATCTTGACATGTGATAGCCACAAGATGTCCTGTGCACCATTTTCCCCTAAAATCTCCTGGAGTAGATCCACCAGGTTCTAATCCACCACCCAATAGGCATATAAGCCAAGTGCATATCCATAAATCGAAGCCGCAGTTCCAAATGCACGGGGCCCATTGAGGTGGATTGTGGAAGGGCAAATAGCTGTCGGATGAATCTGTTTTCTACTGTCACCTAAGGGGTAGTTTGATGAAAGCCCCACAGCTCACCCCATAAGGCGTTGTTGACAGGTGTTGTTTGGCTTCGTAGGCTATCAGAGCGGGCCTTACCGAATAAATACCTAGCTCTTTACTGACCTTTAAAATAGATCTTGAAATTGTAGATAATGTTACTGTGGCTTTCTTGATTATGGGTGGCGGTGCATGAGCCATTTGCAGCTAATTGAACACGCAGGAAGTCAAATGTATCGACTATTTCTAGGGGTACACTGGCAATTTCAAACTTCGGGGTCTTTACATTCCCACGCCCTGCCATCAGCACTTTCGTCTTGTTTGTATTAATTGAAGGATCTAGTTTGCTACAGTAATCATTAAATGACCTGAGAAGACATTTCAAAGAATTACCTGTCCCGCCCATCAGAAAGGCCATCAGCATATAGCAGAATTGGACAACGCGTATTGCTTACCAGAGGAAATCAGTAGTTAAAGTGACTAGTTCATCCACAATTCTATCAATATAAAGACTGAACAAGTGGGGGACCAGGACACATCCTTGCCTCACCCCCTGCATGATGTCAACTCTTCCATTGTCTCTTTGTGAATGCCAAACCCCAAGAGACCGTATTAGACGAATGTGCATGCAAACCGCTACTGTCACATGTGGGCATCAAGGGCGACGGTGAAGGAAGGCTAGACGAGAGACTGCTTCAAGGGATGGGGAGAAGGTTGCTACATACCTAGGAGTATGCTGGTAACAGTAAAAAACAGCTGTACGTGAAATGCTGCTTATTTGTAACAAATATCTAATTATGAATTGGGGTTGATAGCATATTCGCCTCCTGAGGTGTCTAGAAAGTACTGCATGTGGTAAATAATGTATACCATAATATGCCACACCACAGTTTTTACCATTGCCATCATGCTCACAATGCAGATATGTCTACCACTGTGGGACTCCATGAATCATGACAGCAGTTCGACAGCAGCTGGGGAGCAGGTGTAAGTGGATCTAGGTTACCTGGCCTAAGCCCCGTCCACCTGGTGCCTTCCAGCTTGCCGCTCCTTTTCACCACTTAGCAAGCCGCGCCCACCGGTGCCTTCCTGCTTGCCACTCCTTTTCACCACTTAGCAAGCCCCGCCCACCTGGTGCCTTCCCGCTTGCCACTCCTTTTCACCACTTGCAAGCCCTGCCAACCTGGTGCCTTCCTGCTTGCTGCTGTTTTCCCTACTTAAGGAGCCCTCCAGACTTTTTTCTTTTGCAGCTGGGGAGCAGGTGTAAGTGGATCTAGGTCACCTGGCCTAAGCCCCGCCCATCTGGTGCCTTCCTGCTTGCCACTAGCCCCGGCCACCTGGTGCCTTCGTGCTTGCCGCTCTTTTCCCTTCTTAAGGAGCCCTCCAGCCTCTTTTCCTTTGCAGCTGGGGAGCAGGTGTAAGTGGATCTAGGTCACCTGGCCTAAGCCCCGCCCACCTGGTGCCTTCTTGGTTGCCACTCCTTTTCACCACTTAGCAACCCCCGCCCACCTGGTGCCTTCCTGCTTGCCACTATCCCGGCTCACCTGGTGCCTTCCTGCTTGCCGCTCTTTGCCCTACTTAAGGAGCCCTCAAGACTTTTTTCCTTTGCAGCTGGGGAGCAGGTGTAAGTGGATCTAGGTCACCTGGCCTAAACCCCACCCACCTGGTGCCTTCCGGCTTGCCACTAGCCCTGACCACCTGGTGCCTTCCTGCTTGCTGCTCTTTTCCCTACTTAAGGAGCCCTCCAGCCTCTTTTCCTTTGCAGCTGGGGAGCAGGTGTAAGTGGATCTAGGTCACCTGGCCTAAGCCCCGCCCACCTGGTGCCTTCCTGCTTGCCACTCCTTTTCACCACTTAGCAAGCCCCGCCACCGGGTGCCTTCCCGCTTGCCGCTCTTTTCCCTACTTAAGGAGCCCTCCAGCCTCTTTTCCTTTGCAGCTGGGGAGCAGGTGTAAGTGGATCTAGGTCACCTGGCCTAAGCCCCGCCCACCTGGTGCCTTCCTGGTTGCTGCTCCTTTTCACCACTTAGCAAGCCACGCCCACCTGGTGCCTTCCTGCTTGCTGCTCCTTTTCACCACTTAGCAAGCCCTGCCCACCTGGTGCCTTCCTGCTTGCCACTCCTTTTCACCACTTAGCAAGCTCTGCCCACCTGGTGCCTTCCTGCTTGCCACTCCTTTTCACCACTTAGCAAGCCCCGCCCACCTGGTTCCTTCCTGCTTGCCACTCCTTTTCACCACTTAGCAAGCCCCGCCCACCTGGTGCCTTCCTGCTTGCCGCTCTTTTCCCTACTTAAGGAGCCCTCCAGCCTCTTTTCCTTTGCAACTGGGGAGCATGTGTAAGTGGATCTAGGTCACCTGGCCTAAGCCCCGCCCACCTTCTTAGACCTGCCTCTTCCTTCCTGCTCTTAACTCTTAGATGAAGGGCGTCTCTCGCCCGGGCGTCCAAAGTGAAGGTCTATTGCTGTTTGGACCTGTTTGGACCAGGAGGATCCAGGGTCCGACCCCCTGCTAAGACAGCAGGTAAGCATGCAACAACATGTGTTTACACACTCTGTCCCAACAGGCCACCCCCACCCTCTCTGGTCCCCCCGGTGTTGTTCACTTGTGCACCCCCCCTTCCTGCACACAGGAGTCTGTCCTGATACATTCTGGTTTCACCATCACCGTCTTGTGGCCAATGTGGATTTTACTTTTACTGTCTTCATTGATTCATGGTGCGCCACCCTTCTCAACTCTCATGCTGGACTTCCTTTGCATCTTGTACTCATGGTGGCCCTGAATCATGCTGTTCCATCTTCATCTTGTATCCTGGCTTGCAACATTATGTGTTACTACTGGCTTCTGCAATTAAATTCGCTCTCTTCTCTTGCTTCTCCACTCTTTTTGACTGCTTACTCTCTGTTCTCTCCTCCCTTCCCCTCCCCTCTCCCTTTTCCTATCTCCCCCCTCCTCCCCTTACTTTCTTCTATGCACTTACTCTATCAGAATTGTCCCTGGACCTACTATGATAGAAACCTCGTCTGTCGCTCCCCTATCCCCTTACTGTTGCCCCCCTCCCTCCAGCACTATCTGAAACGTTGTCAGGCCTAGTATGATAGTTACTTGTTTTGTTCCTCCCCTCCCTTTTTGCACCCCTCTCCCTCACCTTTTGTTTTTCTCTGGCTCTACCAGAAATGTGGTCAGGCCCAGTACGGTAGTCGCCTGTCTGTTTCCATTTCCTTCCCACTCTTCCCCTCCCTTATCTATGTCTTAGCACTTGCACTATCTGAAATGTCGTCAGGCCGAGTACGGTAGTTAATTTCACATCCTTACTGTTCATGGCCTGTAAGAATGTCGTTGTATTTTCCCTTGTTCCCTTCCTTACCTTAAAGCCCTTTGAAACACATTGTGTATAGGCGCTATATAAATAAACTATCATATCATATCATAACAGCACCATTTAATCATGGTTGGAATGTGTAAACCAGGCACAAAATGGAGTGATGTAGTGATTTGCATTGCAGGTCATCTGCAGATTCATGAAGTGGGGATGCTCCCTGTTCCGGAAAACACCTTCTCCTTAACCAGCGGCAACCAATGGGATGCATGTTGTTGGGGTAATTTCCCGGGGGTCGGCAGGGCTGTTCGCGGACCTCCGGGGTTGTGGAGGCCCCAACTCCTCCTGCGTCCCAAAGGAGTATGAGGCACACACAAGAGCAAAAGAGTTACTGCTGTTTATTGCACAAAACAGACAGGGACAGGTTCTCGGAACACAGGTACCCAAGGTACGTCTCACCCGTGGTGGGCTCGCAGGCCCTTTTTCTAGCCGGATGACGCGACTACGTGCATCACCTGGGAAAACTAGCCCCTAAACCTAATGCTATCTTGGGTTGGCTCCCCGAGTGGTAGGGTCAGTATAGGCCTGTATAGCAGGAGATGTTATTGCCAGAGAAAGGGTCAGGTGGTACGCTTGGGTCATCCCTAAGATTTGCTACATAAGAATAGTTACATGGGGAAAGTTAGTGATTGGCTAAACTATAGTGGCGTCAGTGGTTAGCCCCTCGTATTCTGATTGGTTCGCCCTCAAGCCTGGGACCAACGCTGTTCCCAGCTCGCGGTGTACCTGGTGCTGGCAACAATGTATGACTATGTGTCAGTGGTCGACAATGGACAGGTCTGACTACTGGCTGTTGGTATCCAACTTGACACTTAGTTTTTGCAGTCTGGGTCTCAGACGTGGGACCCCAGAGCCTCTGTGGTCCTTGGGGCTTGGCATCGTATCAGGTCGGCCTGGTCACATGTTGGAAGACCATGGCTGGAGCAGAATTATGGGTATTTGATTTGTATTTCGGCTCTGAGGAGTGTTTAGCAGTAGCAGGTGTAACCTTGGCTCGGGGAGCGCGGCGTGTAGATTGCAACTTTGTGGCCTTGGCTGTGGGGCTCTCGTCAGGGTTTGTTCTGCATGATAAGCATCTTGCAGCTCTGTCTGAGCTGCTCCGGCTTGGGGACTCTGGTTTGCGGCCTACCTTGGCCTAGTCTATGGGTGGCGGCATACAGTCCATGAAACGGGGGTCACGAGGGGCGACATGGGTTCTTATGTATTAGTCTATATACAGGGCTACATCTTCATGGTTTTAGTAGCAAGCAAGCGTCTGCAAGCATATACACAAGCTCTTCTGGCATCTTGCGTTTCTGCGGTGCTTTAGTTAGCCTATGTGAAAAATAACAATGATGCATGTGTGAGTGTGAGTGGTCCTCTGCGTCATAGCACAGAGTATGTTCTTCGTGTGGGTTGGTGTGTGTCTGATCCAGGTGCTTGGTGGCACGTGTGTTCTTGTCCGCTGACTATGTCGTCATGTAATCTCTAACGATGGCGATATTTGTGGGTGATGCCTAATCGAGTTGGTCCATATGGTCGGTGTCAGCTCCACCCGAGGTCCCACCACGTGGTTTGGATGATGCACAGCTTGCCTGGGTGTGCGGGGTGTGGCCACGGTGGATCTTGACGTCTGGGGCAGCGGTCAAAGGGCTGAACTCATCCTGCGGTGGGTGCTTAGGTCGTGATGTCCTAGGCCATAGTTTGTATGGGGATCGGGGAAAGGGATTGTCCCATTTTCCCTCTTCAATGTGCAATCAGGTGCTCCCACAACATTGGTGAAAGCAGCAATGCTGTTGGCTTCTGATGCATTGCCGGCGGCGTAGTCAGTGGGAGGGGAGATGTGTGCATGCGCGGGGTGCAGGGTGATGCAGGAAGGACATCAAATATCTGCCTGAGGACCAGACATAATGTGGGCTATGCATCAGATGTGACATTGCACCCAAATCTTGGAATGGACCGCTGGCTAGGATGTGCAACTCCAGCCCCCATTTATCATTAAAGAGTGCTAATGTTGATGCTGATTTTAAAGTCAGTCTGTATGAACTAGACCATGAAGGTGGCGGTGGGTCTGCCAGTGGGTGAGAACAACTACGTTTCCATTGGTAAGAATGCACTGTGAGGGTCTGGCCTTCTGGACAGTCTGGTCTTCCTTCTACAGTTCCTCTGTGTGACCTGTCTCATAGTCTCCTGTTCTTGCATCAACCTAGCTCCCTTGGTCCCTGTTTATAGCGCCAATGCCCAGCATGTTGCTCAGGGTTGTGATTCCTCTTATTCTGACCCTTGTGTATCCTCATTGGTGAGCTTTAGCACCCGTGACTCATGTGGCCTTAGCTGGCAATGATTACCTCTGCCTTCTCGATGGCGGTAGATAGGAATATGATGAATTTGGTCTGAAAATAAATGGTAATTAATACTATATGAAATCATGCCGTATTTTCTACATGCTGCATTGTTTACAAGCAGCATTTATTGTGTGCAGTATCGTTCTTATGCAGGGGGCAAGAGCCAAGTTATAGATGATCTCAGTAGTGAGGAGTTGTAAATTACCCATTGCTATATTGGGGCCAGATGCCCAGACTAGGTTCTGATTAGGTGGATGATTAGTTAGAAAATCAGAGACTTTTTCTCTGGAAATAAGGCTACAGGTCCAAGGGGTAACTGCATAGTTGTGTTTGATGTTCACTGGATCTCCACTGGATACCACTCCAATCCTGCGTCCCTTTCAAGATAGGCTGCCTCACCTACAAGGTAGTGACAGCCAAAGTTCCCGCCAAATTGCCTGACAAATGATTCATCTCTGCAGCCCAATGCTGCATGCAAAGCCATAACATCGCCACACTGGTAAACAAGAAATGCAAGAAGGAGAAAACAAGAAACAAGACATCACATGTTACGCACTAGTATTATGGCACAACATAACAATGCACATCGGAATGGCATCCTCCCTCGTGCACATTCAGAAGGAATTGAAGACTACTCTTTGAAGAAGATCTATTCAGCCTATGATTGCAGGTTTCTGGACAACTTTTCTGGCCCATCCCCACTATTGTACCTGCCCCATCTATTGTACAACGTTCCACATCTACTCTGCTTGGTTTACCCTACAGAAAGCCCTTACATACATATAAACATCCAAAGTTAATGTAGTTATATTATGGCAGAGCACCTACTAGACAAGTTTTTCAAATGTGCCTTATTCGTGTTGGTAAATTTGATTGTTGAAACAAAATATGGCATTGGTCAGTGTAAACTTCAACATTTCAATTAGCATTTTGTTCTGTTCTAGATAGGAAACTGATCTTGATTTCAAGAAGTATTCTGTAGCCTTGATTACAGTCTTGTGTTCTATACAGGTGTACAATGCAGTCACATCCATTGTCACCAAGCTATAGGTTTCTTGCCATATTATTGATTTGATCTGTTGTATTACATGTTTGGTGTCTCTTATGCATGATGCAAGATTCTGTGCCAAAGGGTTGAGGTGAGTATCTATGTACTCCGAGATTCTTTCTGTTAGTGATCCAATTCTAATTATAATCAGGCTAAATGATGGAAATCTAATGTATTTCTTATGGATAGTTTGGCAAAAAATATATTGTTGCCATTATTGGATATTGTATGTTCATGTAGTCATATTCATCGTCATTTAGAAGGCCATTTTGATGCCATTGTTTGCTTAGTTTCTGCCAATTGTCTTTTATGGTGAATAGTGGGATTGAAACTAGTTTTCCGTAACATCTTTGATTGTTTCATTCTTGGTTGGCTTCTCTAATGTAGTCACCTCTATTCATTCGTACAATCTTACCACCCTTGTCTGAAGATTTAACTATAATTTGTTTATTTGCTCTTGGTTCTTTTAATGCCTTCTTTTCTTCACATTTTAGATTTTGTTTCTTGCTGCCTTTAATATCGGTCCTAACACACAAGAGTTAAGTGGAAATTATACATTTTGAGAATGAACAACATCTTCTCTGAATCATGAGTAGTTTTGAAAGACTTGGCTATCATATGGTTTAAGAATAACAAACTTCATAAACATTGAAAAGTCATTGATTTAATAAATGAAAGATTCAGTTAATCACTAATACAAGAGATCCTTTTCTTCTTTTTTCCATTTTTTGGGATATATTGGTGGTCACAATATAATTTGAAAAACTTGTCTAGTAGGCGCTCTGCCATAATATAACTACATGAATTTTGGATGATTTTGAACTTTTGTGCAGAACAGAAGTTGCAGTTATAGGCAAGCGACTAGACCTCCGAAAGACAGGAATATCGCCTTGAGACCAAGTGAATGCCTGCAGTGCAATTTTATACACATAAACATACCACACAACCCTGACGCTGGCCAGTTCCCAGTCTTCATGGTTCCATATGACTTATGAAGTAGGAGTTTAGACTACCATACACAGACCCAAATTCCCTCTCTTCACTCTCTATTCTACCTGCACAATAAAGATTTTCCATAATAACTTACAATAAAGTCTTAATTCTATTAAAGACATGGAGGCAAGCATTATGCTTCTCTTTCTTTTATTAAACTTAAGGAAGGAAGCTCAGCAGCAAGTATTTTATGCACCTGACTGCGGCAAAACGTATGCATAACAAGGTGCAATAAAATATCAATGAACAAAGAACTTAAAACCTGAGGAAAAATAAACTTTAGTCCATATAACTGGCTCTGGGAAAAAAAAGAACTCCATTTCCCAGGAGGCTTAGTAAGAGTTCATAATAGGTTACAGAACATGTGACATCAGTTCTCCAATAGGCATGCAGCTATCTCTCCAAATAGCCATTAATATGATGTAACTTCCTCTTTCAAGGCTGAAAACTTGGCCATCCAGAAAACCATAGGAATGAAGCCGTAAATTGTGGACGTCTTGCGGGAGAAAACCAGAGCAGATCCGGAGATCAGGCAGACGTGTCTGTAGTCACTGTCGAACGAATAAAGAAATAACTAGGGTTACTTGATGCATATGACAACCCTATTCCTCTTGCTAGGGTGGGAGAGAAATCAGTGGGCCTCATTACGAGTAGGGTGGTAAGGGATACCGGGCACCGGTAAGGAAACCGGTGCCGGTAATCCCTTACCGCCCGACTACGAGTTCCCTTAGCGGGTCCCTCCTTTAACGCCTCGTCTGACCAGGCGTTATGGATGGGACCCGTTAAGGGGAATCAGAGCCAATAACGGTATCGCAAATTCCGGTACCATTATTAGCTACTTCCCCATTCCCATTGAGACCTATAAGGGCTCAATGGGAATGGGGAATGTTTTTTTCAATGGGGACTTACCGCTCCCGCAAAGGTCGGACTACACCGGTAAGTCCCCATTGAACGAGACCGGTGCTGGTACCGTTATTGGAGGCTGGGGAATGTTTTTTTCAATGGGGACTTACCGCTCCCGCAAAGGTCGGACTACACCGGTAAGTCCCCATTGAACGAGACCGGTGCTGGTACCGTTATTGGAGGCTGTCATGGCGCAAATAGCGGCATGACTACCTAAAATCTCGGAATGAGGCCCAGTGTGTTATTATGCAAAGTTACATAGCCTGTAGAATGGCAATCTCACCCAATGCAATGACATTGAACAACTGTACTCAAGCGTATTTTGCGCCGCTATTTCTCTAGTCGGGCAGGATAATGCTCGCCTCCGTGTCTTTAATAGAATGAAGACTTTCTTGTAAGTTATTATGGAAAATCTTTATTCTATGTCAAGACCGGAGGCTCACATTATGCTTGTTTAAAGCTTACTTACCACAATGGATGTAGGTTGCTCTACCGGTTTCAGGTAGAATTGTTTGAAAATTGATTCACTTACCCAATCTGCCATCCTCATGATGTACTCTAGACCGACTCCAATCTGAAAGGCTTCCGAAGCCATGGCACCTCTCACAGAGTGAGCGCTGAAGTGAGTAGTATCGACTCCTGCTTGAGATAGAGTCCAGCGCACCCAGTGTGCCAATGTCAGAGCGGAAACCGCTCTGTGGGGTTTGCGCAGTGCTATTAATCGTTGTCCGTTAGGAGAGGTCCTAAGAGGCGCGGTCACGTCTTCGCAGACTTTTAAGCACTTGACCAGACAAAGCTTGGGCTGTTCTCTAAAGACAGGATAAGAGATAACTCTGGAATTGCATTTTGTCCTTCTGGATATGTGGAAAATTATCCAAACAGGAAATGAGTGGGCACCACAATGTTGGTCAATTTCTGTTAAAGTTCAAACTGTGAGCAAAATTGTGTTAAATATATAACCTTTCAAAAATATTTTTTTCAGGAGCTGACAGTCACGAGTCTGGAGACACTCTGACTCAAAAACAACCGTACCAAGGAAGGCCAGGTATAAGCACCGAGCCACACTGTCGCTCTCTGTGGGTCCCAACTTGGGATATCGGAAGTTAAAGAAATTGCGTTCAGCCAATTCGAATATAATCTTTCGTATTGTAAATAACAGTCAGCTGAGGTGCTGTAATAAATCAATCTGTGCTTTGTATTTTCAAAAATAAATTTATATCCATGAAATTTCTGGTTCACTAATAATCTCTTGGTGAGGAAACATTCAACATGTTTATGTTGCTTAGACCTAATTGCCAATGCATTTTGGAGTTTCCTCCTTCATCAGGGCAAGCCTTACATTATGCAATATAAACATCAGCATTATATTAAAACACACCTGTGTATAATAGTAAACAAAGCATCACATACCATATTCATTAGTTGTCAAATTTCGCCATATAGAGAAAGAAAGAAAAAGGAAATAAATTAGAAAAGGATAGGATGTGCCGGATAAATGAAAGGTGGTACAGTTGACTTCTATTTACCTATTGAGTAGTTGACTGTGTAAAATAAATGAGGAGAAGGTCCTGTAGAATGCCAGAATCTCATTTGTTAGGTGCTTGTCAGTTTCAATATCTAAAGCGGCGGAAAATGTCTCAGCCTGAAATGCTATGTGGACAAAAAAAACACATGTAAATTCTGCTGGGGATGTCTATAGGAGAAAATCATGGGAAAAATAAAATGAAAAAACCAACCTACTGTGCTGCCACGCAGCGGGCGTGGAGGATGTATGATAACGTAGTGTCTTCCGATGTGGAGAACTATGCCATCAGGAGAAAACGTCCTGTCTGTTAAGTCGAGAGCTCTGACATCAGAGGCCCTTCTGCAGGAGACCAAGCTTGCCAGAAAGGACAGTGCAGGATACCTCCTCATTATGAGGCCAAGAACGAAAAAGGTTGAGCACCTTATTAACGTCTCAAAGCTTGTCATAACGGGATGGTGGCGGCACTGTAAGCCTGATACCGTTGAGCAATCTGGTGATGCTCTCCAGCTGGGACCCCTTGCACGAAGTTGTAGCTGGCTGAAATTGCGGAGTAGTAAACATTGACCGTCCTCTAAGTGAGACCATGCTCAACTAAAGAGGCTAGGAAATTCAGAATTTCCTCTTTAAGTGCCGAAACCGGATGGAGCCCTCAGTCCAGACACCAACATGCCCAGGCGTTCCATGAGTTGGAGTTTCTCTTGAAGGTAGCGGGGGTCCAGCACTCCTCGATGAGACTGATGGCTTATGCAATATTCCTGGAACTGTCCATCTCGCCCTGAAATCCTCCAGGCTGCTAGGGTCAGCAACCCACTGAGGAAAAGGGCGTGGCGTTGCCCTGTCAGATCCATTAGCAGATTTGGAATTTGGTGTAGAAGGATTGGAAAATCCGAAGAAAGTTCCTGAAGAACTGGATACCAGGTCTGAGATGTCCAGACCGGGTCTATGAGGACCAGCTCTGTTCGCTCCTGACTGGCCTCCGCCAGGGTCCTCGCTATCATGGTGAAGGGGGGAAAAGCGTAAAGGATCCCTTCCACCCAACGCTGTAGAAAAGAAATCTGTTGCGGCAGCAGCTTGATCCTGTCTCCAGCTGTATATCTCTGGGAGCTGAGTGTTGAGGCAAATAGGTCCTTGGACATGGGGCCCCATATCCTTTGGAGGCGGAGGAAGATGTCTCTGTTGAGCCTCCAATCACTGTAGTCAGCAGAATGACGGGAGTGCCAGTCCGCCATTATGTTCCTGAGTCCTGGGAGATACTCTGCCATGACGGAGATCCGCTGTTCCAGACAGAAATGCCAAAAGTCTTTGGTTAGCTCCGCTAGAGGTCTTGATTTGGTGCCACCCAGATGATTGATGTATCCTACTGCACGTTGTCCGTTTTCAGTAAAATACAACAACTCACTCTGCCTCTGACAAATAACCGTACCGCAAAAGAGCCCACAAGGAGCTCCAGACAGTTTATGTGCATTTCCAGCTCCTGCGGAGACCAAGTTCCCCCTGTGGCTACTGTGCCGCATCTTGCTCCCCAACCGGAGCAGCTGGCATCTGACTCGATCACTATGTGCGGGGTGGACCCGAAGATGGCTGTGCCGTTCCATGCTTCCATGTGCTTGAGCCACCAGATGAGTTCCGTTCTTGCCTGAGGCGAGAGTGTCAGACGTTGAGAGTACGAAAGGCTGTGCCAAAAGTGCTGACCTTTCAGTCTCTGTAACTCCCGGTAGTGAAGAGGGCCGGGAAATATTGCTTGAATGGAAGAGGATAGAAGACCTATTACTCTCGGTAGCTCCCGCAGGGATGTGACATTCCTCTGAAGAAGCCTGCGAATCTGCCAACGTGTGGAGTGTATCTTGGCTGCAGGGAGACGGAGCTGCGAGATCTACGAACCCAAGAAATTCTAGGTTCCTGGATGGGCAGAGGATCGATTTCTCCCACTTAATGAGGAAACCGAGGCTGTGTGATAGATCTATGGTGAGTTTGGCCTGCTGTACTACCAGGGCTTGAGATTGAGCCATGAAGATGATATTGTTTAGGTAGATTATGAGTCTGATACCCTGATACCCTGCTCTCTTAAATGAGCTACTACCGGCCTTAGAAGCTTGGTAAATGCCCATGGTCATACACTCCCAATCATGGTTCTTCCAGGAGAACCTCAGGTAACTTATGTATGCCTGGTCTATGGGCGCTGCCAGATAAGTGTCCTTGAGGTCCAGGCGAATGAGCCAGCCGCCTGGTCTCAAGATGTCTCTGAGCATGTGTATCCCCTCCATCTTGAAATGGCGATAGACTATGAAGTCGTTCAAAGCCCTGAGATTTATCATTGGACGTACCTTTTGCTTCCTGCAAACCAAAAACATAGGGCTGAAAAAGCCGCCCTGAATTGAACAAAGGCAAATTGCCCGTTTCTGGTGTAGACTGCGTACATCGCTGTCTAGTGCTGCCGTGTCCGCTTCGGACATTACTATCTGGGTGGGCTGATTCACTTGGAAGGGTTGAGCAAAGAATTCTAGACACAAGCCTCGAGCTGTGTCCCTGACCCAGGCAACTCCTGATAAGGAATCCCAGGCTCTCGCAAAGAGAGCTATCCTCCCTCCTATGGGTGTCCGCGGCGCTGGCGCTACTATAGGTATACTGACCTGCTGGTTGTTGTTGGGCTGGATATCTTGCGGCTCTTCTCCAACCACGACCTCGTCCTCTTGATGGGAAGAAGTTGTCTGAGCGTTCTTGCCAGACATTGTGCTGGTCTCTTGAATGTTGAGGTCTTCTATCAAACTTAATATCAGCCGGAGGAGCGACCCCTACCTCGTCTAGCCCGGGAATTGTTTTTGGTGGTGAATGGAAGCCTGTGCTTTGTCTAAGGCGGTGAAGGTGCCTACAATTTTGGACATCTCTTTCCTGGATGGATCCCCAAATAGCAGGCCCTGAGCAGCCGCTCCAGATTCGGTGTCTGCCAGCTCTCCCAACTTGGAATCTATTTTTAGAAGGATGCCTTTCCCGTTCTGTAGATATGGCACAGTTGGCGTTCCCAAGCAAGCAGAGTGCTCACTGGGCCCCACCCGATAGAATTATTGGGTCAATTGTATTGCCTGTATCAAAAGCCGTTTTAGCCAGGTCCATTATTTTCACCAGGGGCCCAGTAATGTCCAGGACCCTGTCTTGGCAGGATCTCCAGGCATGATCAATGCCTTTCCTCCTGGGGTCTTTGATGTTCTTCCCTAGGAAGATAATCATTTTGGAGTTGAGTTTAGGAGTTAGAGCCACCTTCCCCAGAATCTCTGTGTGAGGGCATTCTGATTTGAGCCTGGCTCTAACTTCTTTATCCAGAGGCTGACGTAGCCTGTGCTCGATGTATTCTGTGGCTTTAAACGACGGTTCCCAGTCTGTAGATCTGGGGTGTATCAAATCCTCCGGTGTAAACATTCCCGCTAAAGAAAAATGTTCACTGGCTGTCCTCTTGTGGATGAGGGCTGCCACATTCCCTGAGGTAGAGGGTCTTGACCCTATTGTTTGATCATCCTCTGAGGAGATGGGGGTCTGATCACCATAATTGTACTCCCCTTATCCTATTCGTCGCCTGTGCCGTGCTGGAACTCCTCTGGGCTCGAGTGTCTGGCACCCCTATTGTCTATCTTAGGGCTTGTTTGTTTGTTTGTTTATTAATTTATAAGGCGCACCGAACCTGGAGATAGCTGGGCACAACAAGTACATGAATACTTTAAGCTTAGGTTACACAGTTAAGACAGTTAGGCAACAGATCTGTACATAAAGAGTGCAGATAAATTATACAATAGGTGACACAGAGCAGGTAAGTAAAGCATAATCAAGACAGAAGGTACAGAAGAAATCAAATGTCATTGGATCGCAGCCAGTTCAAGGTGTTACGTCTAAAGCTGAAGAAGGATTGATCCTTTCTGAGTGACATCGTTAGTGCGTTCCAGAATTGAGCGGCTTTAACTGGGAAGCTATTACCGCCCCCGATTTCTTTTTAGCTTGAATCTGGGTATGTTCAGGCAAAAAGATTTGGCTGCTTGGGAGGGGTGGAGGATTTTCTAACTATTCTCTCTGTTAGGTATGGGGGTGCTGCGTTCACTTGAAAGTAAAGGAGACTGTTTTGAGCAGGATTCTGTCATTTATCTTCAGCCAATGGTGTTCTCTTCTGCGTTCTGATACATGTTCTCTATTAGATATATTTAGAGCAGTTCTTAGCGCATTGTTCTGTCAGATTTAGATTTTGTCAAGGATATATTTATTGGCGCCTAAGTATAGTGCGTTACAATAATCCAATTTAGAAAGTATCAGGGCGTTAGCGAGGAAAATGCAACTGGGTTTGGATAGAAATGGCCTACAGGCCCTGATTAGCTTGCATGTGTTGGCGGATGCTGATCCCATGAAGTTTATCTGTTTACTTAGGGTCAGGGTGGAGTTGAGGTAGAAACATAGGGTTTTCACTTATTTGACTACCTTAATTGTGTTTCCATCGATGTTAAAGGCTGAATAGTTGGGGTTCCGTTTTTTAAGTTGGCAGCTGTTCCCAGAATTAGGATCTCTGTTTTGTCGTCATTCAGGTATAGAACATGGGCTGCCATCCATGCCTAAATGAGAGAGTAGATTTTATTCACCAAAGCTGTGTCTTTACAATAATCGCCCGTAAGGGTTATGAGGATCTTGGTGTCATCTGCATAGTTAGTGTAGGTGACACCCAGCCTGTCCAATTTGTCAAACAAAGGCTTTGTAAATATATTATACATAGTTGGCGATACGCAAGATCCTTGTGGAACTCTGCATGTAGTCTTGACAGGGTCTGCTGATGCTGATGGGGAGAACACTCTCATGGTTCTGTTGTTTAAGAACGATTGGACCCATGCTATTGCGAGAAGTGGGCAGCCGAGGCCAGGTGTTTGCACAGAACTTCGTGGTCAACCAAGTCAAAGGCGGCTGACAGGTCAAGGAGGAGTAGCATGGCAGATTTCCCTTTGTCCTTGGGCTCGTCAATTTGGGTTTTTGGGTTATCGTACCATGTTGTGGCCTGAAACTAGTTTGGCGAGATCCTAGGAGGTGGTTAGTTTCAAGATATTTCTGAATTTGCAGGTACGCTACTTTATCGATTATCTTAAGAAGGAAGGGCACCATAGTGATGGGCCTGTGGTTAGTTGGGATGGAGGTGTCCAGAGTCTGTTTCTTTAGCAAGGGTAGGACACAAGACTCTTAAGTGCTTGGGACAGTGTTAGTTGCGAAAGAAGCATTGATAAGGTTACCGCGGCCACAGAAACTTCTGTGCAGCCTCCCAGAGTCTCACATAGCCTGATTTATGTTGGGGAGGCGCGCGCGAGCATTCCCCGCAGCGGACACGGAAGAAATAAGATAATGGAGCCACTCGCAATGCGCGATTGCTCCGAACCTTAACAACGTTCTCTGACGCCAGCAAAGAACAGCTGGCGTCGGAGATAGCCAATCATGTTAATGGCTATTTGAAGGGACAGCTGCATGCCTATTGGAGAACTGATGTCACATGTTCTGTAACCTATTATGAACTCTGACTAAGCCTCCTGGGAAATGGAGTTCTTTTTTCCCAGAGCCAGTTACATGGAGTAAAGTTTGTTTTTCCTCACGTTTTAAGTTCTTTGTTCATTGATATTTTTTTGCACCTTGTTATGCATAGTTTTGCCGCAGTCAGGTGCATAAAATACTTGCTGCTGAGCTATGTCCTTAAGTTTAATAAAAGAAGAGAAACATAATGTGAGCCTCCGCTCTTGACATAGAATTCCATTTCAGACAGGACATACCTCAGAGCTCCAGAGAAGGAGGCAAATAGACAGTAACATGTTTATCTGGTATTCAAACTAGTTTTGCCCATCAATCTGCAGAAGCCAATACTCACACGATATTCAATTTCAAGGAGCATTGTGCAACACAGGGACAGGCGATTTCAAACCTATAGAGGACTCTGTGTGTACGGTTTTTCAACAGGCTGGTGGGTCAGATGTCTTCTGCTGATTCCATTTTCCAAGCTTTACATGAGGCCAGTTCAGCATCTGATGAGATGGATTTTCAGTGGAGCCAGGCCGTAGGAATTTGGCACAACAGGATGGATGAGCTTAGCCAAACAAACAGGATTAGCATTGACATGGTGGTTACAAAAGCAAATTGGACCAAATGGATGTCCTTTCAGGAACCAGCACACAAAGCAACCATATTTGCAGATGCAGGATTGGGATCTCCTCCTGATCAATTCATGTCATAATCCTGAGCTTAAGAGCTACAAAAATATATCCCCCGGCGATGACCAACTTCCGTTTTTATGAATTATGAGCAGGTAGCATTGAATGTGTATTGGCCACAAGAGCATTGGGGCCCATACATTGCTCATTCGACTGATAACATGCAAGTGACATATGTAAATGTTATCCTTAATGTGAATGCCCTTTACTATGTCATCATATGGGTGGTCTTAGAAAGATTGGGCTTTCATGAGGAGATGTCCCAACTAAAGTGTTGGGCAGAGAACTTAAGCATCAATGTGACGCCAAGACAGATGTATTAAAGGCATGGTCTAGTAAAAAATGTTATTGTCCCTACGGGTCGGCCATGTTTTTTTTAGCTTAAGTGGCTCGATTTTAGAAAACTTTCCTATGGACCTTACCCGAGTTTTCGTCCATTAAACGCACACGAAAACAGGCACCAGGGAGCCGCCATTTTGTGATAATCCTATCACTTGCCGCATCGCCCCGGCTGACCTGCTTCTGCGGCACTAAATCAAATCCCCCGCCCCTGAGCCTGACATTAGCAAAACATTCATATTCCCCGCCTCTCTCCGTGATGTTACTGTGCTGCGTAGGCAAACGCGCCCAGTCGTCTTCTACGCGACTCCACACAGAACCCGGAAACCAACACAGACCATCTCACAACACAGCGCGCCACAATTCGGAATATGAAACTGTACTTTAAAATCAAACAGGAACACGGTACATTTGGTAAAGTACATTTATTTGACATTAAATGTTTAGAGAATATTCAGCAATTGCCATATGAACGCCGAAAGCCATTTATTTTCTTTTATCTGTATCCGCAAATCCGTATAAGTTTATATTGAGTCATGCGCTGTTCCTTTATGGTACACAGGGTGTTGGTTTTCGTTAAAAGAAGCACTTTGGATGCATGGTGAACCGCAAGGCTGTTCCATCAACTAGGCACTAGTCCATCGTAAAGGTTGATATGTTGCTTCTAGCCACTAGTACAGCGTAAGGGCATGTGGGCCCTTGGCGATCGTCCCATAAAATTGTCAGTGTGCTCCAGTTGTTCACACGAAGCTGCAGGTGTCTGTTGAAAAATCCATCTGCCGGTGTCTCAAACCGATGACAGTAGCAGAACAGGATCAAATACCTGTTATGAAAACAAAAAAATTATTTTATTTATTACGGCCGATCAGAAACTATTTGCTTGCAAGGATAGTTCAATGGAGTATGTTCGGCTCTAAAATCAATGCGAAAAGTAACACAATAAATCGAGGCCAACACACAATGAGAAACGACAGTTTGTCTACATGGGTGTGGAATGATATGATATATGATATGGCATTTGTAACGTGCCTATACACAAGTGTTACAAGGCGCGACGAGGCAGGGGGGGAAACAAGGGCAGACAGACAATGATCCTACTAGGCCAGGTGTCTTTCAGATCGCGCAAGGGGAAGGGGAGAGGGGGGTAAAGTGCTGTACATGGTTAGTAGAATACAAGATAAATAATAGGGCCAGCTGGTGGCAAGTGCAAGGTAAATGCCGGGAGAAGGGGCTGAAGGATACAGAGACAGTCCCGTAGTGCAGGTAGGCAGTGCAGGGAAAAGTGGCTGGGCCAAGGACCGAGATCGGTCAGACCTGTCGACCTACATGCCCATGTGCCCACTACGAACACGTTTCCCTTGCTTTTCCTAGCTCTTCATTCATTCATTTATTCATGCATCCATTAATTAATTCTTCATTCCGGTATAAAAGCGTCTAAATATTTACTCACATTAAATTTGAAATTTCCATTGTGTCTCTGCGTAATGCAGTCTGTAAATCCGACCGTGCTCTTGACAACGATTTTTCGTATACTGAACTAAAATGAAACTCGGTCTAGTTTCTGAATTTTCTGCCTTATCGTCTCTTATGTTATTGTGTACCCCCTTCAAATGAAGTTCCTTCGGCATGGTCCCTGTCTCAAGGTCAAAAGACAATAGACCCTTATACTTCCAGTGCGACTTGTGGGCCTCTTCTGGGCGCGAGCTGAAAATCAAAGCCGCTGTCCTTCGCATTCTTTATTTGCAACATCCCGTAGTAAAGGCATCTGTGAGAACTTGAAGTTTAGAATCCCTCTATGTAGTGCGCCACAATGGGCAAATGCGAACTGGCTTCTCTCCCAAATGCCACGGTCCGCTTGGCACGTTCTAAGTCCCGCAATTTTGTCCCGGTTGTCTGCGAGCTTTGCAGCCTCAAAGAATCATAACTATGGAGACATTTAAATTTTGGCGGAAGGTCAGGGAAAGTATAAAGTACCACAGGAGTTGAGTTAAAAGTGAGATTTATTGTTTGTTTTATTATTTGCAATACGCAAGCCTTCCCTCCGTTAACAGTGCGCAACAGTGCGCAGCATTTACATTTACATGAGATGAGACATGAGAAAAATATATACATACACATATATGAGGTGAATAGAGAGAATTCAAAGATGACACCCAGCTTGTTCGCCACCCATGATGGTGAAGGTAGGGGTTAGGGTTACAGGTACACTGTACAATAACATTTATTTACAAAAAGACAATCGTATTGCAATTATTTAAACCGGGATTTGTACTTCACAACCAGCTGTGCTTTGGGTGGACATGGCACAGTTGCAATATTCGGTGGCAATGGATCACTGCTCTGCACAGAAACGTCCAAAATTCCATATCTGTGCTTCTCTAACACAGCAACAATGAGGCCTTTCACAAAGTCGAACTGCATTTCATCATAGACTGGTTTGATCACCCATTGCTTACTTCGTTTTGAAAACACCTTAGTGTAGCGAGGCATCCTTACTTTACCCCTAGTCCTAGATTGTTCACGTCGACATTGCTGTTATGGGCCAAGACCGCTAGTAGAGTGCGATGTTTCATGCCACGAAAGCTAAAATGCAAGCGCTTTGGCCTGTACTTTAGGCACATATTGTGGAACACCTCCAAATCTCCTGTGTGACAGAATTCTGTCAGTCCTCTCAAATCTCTTGATAGAGTTTTGTCGAAAACAATCTTCTCAATGGCTTTGTGTGTCGGTGAAGATGGAATCAACCACTTCTTCTTCCTTGCCTCCTCTGGGGACTAAGGGTCATGTTCACATTGGTGGAAATGTAGGTTTTCTGACCAGCGGTGAACGTCGGTACAGTGGTGCATCAGTGACCGCCATTTTTCAAGTAGTATTTCCACTGACCCTTCACAAGTTTTTGAGCTCCACCAAAGATGGTTGGTGATAGACTGGGACCACTGCAAAATACTTTCAAAACCTTTTTTTTTCCTGCAGCTGAGATTTTCTTACTGATTGATTTAGCAAGATGCCATACGTCAAATTGATGATTAATAACGGGAACTGCTCTCTCATTGTCTTGGCAATTGAAACGTGTCTGTCCGTGGCTATGAGATCGATGTGCATTCCCCTTGATTGTAGATATTCCACTGATTTTATAAATCCTAGTTTCTCCATGGCCACTGAGGATGTACATTGTGTTAGCTGCACGACCACCAAACTCACAATTTTCTTACTATCCATGTCCTGAAAGTGGTAGGTGCAGTACATGGCAGAAAATCCAGGGCTGTCGCACTGTCCATCGCCAGCTAGCCTGAAACATTTCCCTTCGAATGTACTTGCTAGAGACAATTGTTCAATTTTCCAAGCATCGCTAATGGCCGGAAACAGATAAGCACGTTGGTATATGTAGTACAGCGATTTAGAAATGAAATGGAGTCCCACAAACTGAAAGAAAGCCTCTAACTTTCTAAAACTGGAGCCACTAAAAAGTGATGCAGCTGCACACAGTAGATTGCCTGCTGGCATTTTCCCCAGCATCGTTTGTGCAGACCATGAGAACCTATGATTTAATCGACAGGCGGCATTTATTTTGACGTTACTGCCTTTTATTTGACGAGTCACATTAATCAATGGCTTCCCACATACTTTCCCTCTAACTGAATGCCCACATTTCAGCATACTTATAATATCCATCAAACAACTGTCGAATACAATGTATCTGCTCTCTTTCATTAGACTGTCATCCTGCGTGAACGTTGTTTCGGCCTGTGACGTTGCAGAGATTTCAACACATTGGAAAGTAATATCGCTGCTATCAAGTTCTGATGCGTCTATGGATGCCGCGGCTGGTTCATTCTCTGTCATTTCGACATCTGCTACTTCAACATTGATGGGAGAACACAACAATGTCGACATGTTTTTGGGTGGCAATTTTTTGGCGGGTGTGAATTGATCTGCAACTACTTCAGAGCTATCTTCAATACATTCAATATCATCTTCTTGTGGTGATGCGGTCGCACTGTAGCAATGGTCCAATGCAACTTTGCTGTATTCTCCAAACACAGTTAATTCATGTTCTGGCCATTGGACATGAGCATCTTGAGCCTGAACACGCCTCACCTCAATTAATAGTTCCTCCATAGTGTACATGGTCTGGCAAGCAACATCTCTCATTCGTTTCACTGTCTGTGTATGTATAGTTCTGACACCCACGGGTAACCAGAGGAGAGATTGGAAAAGGGATGTTCAGTTTAAACACAAGATAAAGTGTAGTCCAATTGACAGAAAAAAAACATAAAATAGTCCCCAGCACAAACATTTTTTTAAAGTTATGAACTGTTTGTAACCTTTTTTTGTTTTTTTTTCTTTGCAACTTTTTTACTTCGACCTTCAACATCTGCACGCTGTAGCTCTGATTCGTTCCCGCATGTCCTCCGTTCCTCTTGCGCTGCAACGACTATATTTTCTGTATCCGCATAGACAGCACGGAATGAGGCTCCATCGTCTCCCTGAAACATAGTACTTTCATTACTATCAAAATATTGTTAGCATAAAACACACATGAGGACGAACACACAGGTACATCTCAATAGCCAAACACGATTTAAACATTGTGTGCAACAATCAAACGACAAGTATTCGACCTGTGATGATCTATTTCGATGGAACTGTCAGTATCCATACCTCTGGCTCTGCATGGACTCCTATGAATGATTGTATTGAAGAGGAGTCATCAGCAACTCGCTGAAACACAGTACTTGCATTAGTATGGTTTTCAATATTGGAAACATAACACACACTTGGGGTCGACGGCACAGGTACATATAAAGAGATAACCACAAATGATGCATTGTCTAAAACAATCAAGGAAAATATAAATATGCAGATTTCATCGACTTATTTCTCCGATTCCTTTACATCTGCATCATCAAAATGGGATGTTGTGATTGTAGTGGAAGCTCCGTCGTCTCCCTGAAACACAGTACTTGCATTAGTATGGTTTTCAATATTGGGAACAAAACACACACTTGGGGTCGAACGCACAGGTACATATAAAGAGATAACCACAAATGATGCATTGTCTAAAACAATCAAGGAAAATATAAATATGCTGATTTCATCGACTTATTTCTCCGATTTATTTACATCTGCATCATCTAAATGGGATGTTGTGATTGTAGTGGAAGCTCTGTCGTCTCCCTGAAACACAGCACTTGCGTTAATAGGGAAGAAAGTATAGCAAATGGAATCACGTTACATGATCACGCATGATGGAGCTGTCAGTATCCATACTTCGTGCTGCTGAAGAATATCTATGGATGTTGCAAATGTAGTGCGCACTTCCGAAAGCTGTTGCGCTGATTCGTATATGCATGGTCCCGCTTCCACTTCCCCTGGAATTACTTGAATGTCAGGCTCCGTATCAAGTGCAGGGGTTGAGGCTCCATCATCTGCCTGAAACATAGTACTTGCATTAGTGAGGATTACAATAGTGAAAACATAACACACACCTGGGGTCGACAGCACAGGTACATATCAACGGCTAACCATGAATGAAACATTGTGTAGAACAATCAAACGACAAGAATTCCAGCTCTGATGATGACGCTCGATGGAGCTGTCAGTATCCATACCTCCTGCTGGTGAAGAACATCTAGAAATGTTGTAGATGTGGTGGACGCTTCAGCATCTCCCTGAAAGACAGTACTTGCATTAGTATGGATAACACTAATTATAACTGAAAACAAACACCAGTGGACGATAACTAAGGTGTATATCAATTGGAAAGCACTAACCAAATATTCGGTAAAATAATTACACGATAGAATAAAACTATTACTTGACATGCATAAAACAAGTCTGTAGCGGATTAGCCTAGTAAGATTACCTGATACGCGCTAGAAGTGGTTGATAACTGCGACCACGTCAAGGATGTAGAATGTTCTTGCTTCAGATTCAAGGGATAGTCAAGAAGTTGGAAAGGTAAATTAATGATTGAAAATGAAATGCCAATATTAAAAATAGCCATGTAAGGCAACAGAATACTTGAAAAATGCTCAATACAGCACAGTTCCCTGTTCCCATATATATACATTTCATTTGTGGGTTATGAAATCGAAAAAGAATATATTGATAAATGTCATTATTCAAAAAGCTATACACTCATATCAATATCGAAATTAGTACAAGGGATAGAACACCTACAATATCAATTAATCCATTCGGCTACCTACACACTCCCGCAAGGCCTAAAGCTAAATCCGGACACTTGACTCACAGGTGGCGGAATGTGGACGAATAGAGTGGGAATAGCGTTTTCGATCAATTTCCGTGTCGTTTGCCGTTTATTCTTCTTTGTTACCCAAGATGTTGTGTACATGTCCACGGAAAAGTGCCGGCTGCAGATGCGGTATCGAACACCCCTCTTGTACTGTAAGACTTGTTGGACTCTACTTTCCAGCTCATCCAGTGGATATCCGCAATGTCTGACCCATTCTCTTATTCGATCAACAGTTTTCGGGAATACATGCATTGTAGTGCCTTCAGATTTCGCATGGGTCTTCGAAGGGCAACCGCCCATCGAACAGGCAGGCATTGTTGATAAATCTGAAAAGTAAATATCAACGTTATTATACAATCTTCATGAATAAAGATTTGATACAAAAGTAAATGAATCATACAATGATCAATGCAAGGTTTGTTATGGTCGCAGGAACTATACCAGTTCATTATGTGCGGCTTAGTATTTGCATAAGTTGCAGAAATGTATAAATGATGTGACTAAAATCTGAACATGTGACTCGTCCCTTGGATGTTCTGTCTTGCACGAGAAGGAAACATGCTTATATTATAGACTGGACCCCCGAAGGATGCAATTCGATGACAATAGACAAAGATGAAAATAAATAGATCTATTGATAGCATAGCAATGGAAACTCAAGTCAATATCAATGAGACCAATGAACACAGCACTATCGCAAATAGATAGAAATTTAAAAATCTGCAAAATATGACTAGGATACATGGCCTTACCTTGACCAACAAACAGTTGGATTCAGCAAGCAGAGCAGTATGTTGCAGGAGAATAGGTGGGTGGCCACTGGTAGCACACTGATGGGTTTGCTCTAAGCGGTCACAGAAGTTCACGGATAGCACGACGATGAGCAGATTAGCATAGATCTCAGTGGTTGCCAGGTAGCACGTTCAGGAGTTGACTTGCAAAGCACAAAGATGTTCTCATGAGACATATCAAGTGGTTTATAAAGTATTAGAAACAGGGGTGTGTTTGTGAATGAATCACGTATGTATGTCGTGGTTTTAGGGGGGGGCTGCTTCAAGGGGAGGCCTGGCTGGAGACACGGGGTCTGAGGAGGCCATGTGACCGATGGCCCCTGGGCGTGGGATACCTTTTGAAGTGTCCATGCTGTTTGGCACCTTGGCCGTTTGCGCCCGTGACAGCCCCCCATGCCAGAGGTCATCCCCCGGTGCGAACCGCCTTTGATAGAGGGGGTGGGCTGGATGGGCCTGGGGCGTGCAGATAAGGCACAGGAAGACTGCTGAATGGAGACACACTTATGTGGATTGCAGGGGGGCGGCCTGCTTCAAGGGGAGGCCTGGCTGGAGACACGGGGTCTGAGGAGGCCATGTGACCGATGGCCCCTGGGCGTGGGATACCTTTTGAAGTGTACATGCTGTTTGGCACCTTGGCCGTTTGCGCCCGTGACAGCCCCCCATGCCAGCGCTCATCCCCAGGTGCGAACCGCCTTTGATAGAGGGGGTGGGATGGATGGGCCTGGGGCGTGCAGATAAGGCACAGGAAGACTGAATGGAGACACACTTATGTGGATTGCAGGGGGGTGGCCTGCTTCAAGGGGAGGCCTGGCTGGAGACACGGGGTCTGAGGAGGCAATGTCACTGATGGCCCCTGGGCGTGGGATACCTTTTGAAGTGTACATGCTGTTTGGCACCTTGGCCGTTTGCGCCCGTGACAGCCCCCCATGCCAGCGCTCATCCCCGGGTGCGAACCGCCTTTGATAGAGGGGGTGGGATGGATGGGCCTGGGGCGTGCAGATAAGGCACAGGAAGACTGCTGAATGGAGACACACTTATGTGGATTGCAGGGGGGCGGCCTGCTTCAAGGGGAGGCCTGGCTGGAGACACAGGGTCTGAGGAGGCCATGTGACCGATGGCCCCTGGGCGTGGGATACCTTTTGAAGTGTACATGCTGTTTGGCACCTTGGCCGTTTGCGCCCGTGACAGCCCCCCATGCTAGCGCTCCTCCCCAGGTGCGAACCGCCTTTGATAGAGGAGGTGGGATGGATGGGCCTGGGGCGTGCAGATAAGGCACAGGAAGACTGCTGAATGGAGACACACTTATGTGGATTGCAGGGGGGCGGCCTGCTTCAAGGGGATGCCTGGCTGGAGACACGGGGTCTGAGGAGGCCATGTGACTGATGGCCCCTGGGCGTGGGATACCTTTTGAAGTGTACATGTTGTTTGGCACCTTGGCCGTTCGCGCCCCAGACAGCCCCACATGCCAGCGCTCATCCACGGGTGCAAACTGCCTTTGATAGTATATCGTTGCTTATCAATAACAAATGCCACATACCGGAGATTCTTGTGAGCACAGACCCGCACTTCAACCGGTGTATTATAGTGGTCAAGACCCTTAACCTAAGGCCTGTATAATCCAATGGTAATTGTTAGTATAGATATATGTGTGACTTTTATAGAGACATAACCTACTGAAAGACTTTGAACAAGTGTTATTTAGTGCATGCATTATCGAGAATATGTTATGTTAGCTTAGATAGATAGTGACCACCCTGCTTCACAGTGATCAGACCTTCACCCATTCGGAGCACAGATGTCTGACGTCCATCCTTGAATGGAGACACACTTGATTCATTTAAAAAATCGAAACAACCGTTGTTAAAATATATGTGGTGTTTTATTTTGTATCTTATTTTCATGGCACAAAAATACAAGACTTTAAAGATTATACAGGTCAGTTTGCAGCACAGCAAAACTCGGGTAAGGTCCATAGGAAAGTTTTCTAAAATCGAGCCACTTAGGCTTAAAAAAACATGGCCGACCCGTAGGGACAATAACATTTTTTACTAGACCATGGGCCTCATTCCGAGTATGGCGGTAAGGGATAGCGGCCACCGCTAACGAGAGCGGTGGCGGTAATCCCTTACCGCCATACTCCGAGTTCCCTTTGCGCCATGGAGGTTTTAACAACTGCTTTTAGCAGGTGTTAAAAACCATGGCGCTAAGGGACCTTGATGTTAATTACGCCACCGTAATTTACGGTGGCGTAATTAACGCCTTCCCCACTCCCATTATGCCCTATGGGGCAAGAATGGGAATGGGGAAGGGTAAATGGGGATTGGGGAATTACTGCCCCGCCAACCTTGGAATGGGGCGGTAATTCCGCCATCCACCAAGGCGCTGCCGGTCCGGGTACGGCGTCAACCAAGGCGTTAATAGCGCCATTGGTTAGCGCCGTACTCGGAATGAGGCCCCATGCCTTTAACAAATCAAGATTCTGCTATGACATCATCTGCCTGGATTTGCGAACCCCTGGGAGAGTGACTTAGGGGCCTGGTACCATCTGAGCTAGAGGATGATAGGCCCAGAGGCAGAATGGGGAGGATCCCCATGCCACTCTTATGCTGCCCGGTTTCTTGGCAGGGGTCAGTCATAGTGGATCAGTCCGGGGAGTCTCAACCCTCCCCAATACATCAGTACACTAAGGCAGTTTAATACTGAAAGCCCTACCTCAGCCCCAAAACCTAGGGAACCCCTGTAGGTTTATGATAAGCCACCCCCACAACAAGTGGGAGAGTCTACAGCCTCTTCTAAACAGACCTCCAGCTTCAGTCAAGGAAAAAGTGCGTGTCACCTTAAGGGAAAATATTTCCCTTTACTAGACACTATTCACTGCTCTATGTCCCCCAGATGGTGAAATGTTCTGGCAGTAACATATAAATCTACAGAGAAAGTATGCTTCCCCCGGAATCTCATTAGGATCATAAGCATTTCCCATAGATCTAATGGGATGCATGCTTTGCCAGACGCCTCGCAACTCCTCAGATTCAGTCCAGTAGGATAGAAGGAGCGGCAGGATACTCATTTCAAGATTCCAGACCCACTCAAATAGCCTAAGAAATGGGTGCTGGACAACCAGAAGTGGGTATCTGGCAACTATCTTCAACCCAGTCACCTGGGTTGCTGGACAGGAGACAGATGCACACGGTGGGGCAGAAGGCAACTACTGAGGAAACCATGCCCCAAGCAGAGAGATGGTGTCCTCACGTATTGTCAATCGCTCCAGGGTGTCCAAAGAGAAGAATGATGGAGCTATTGATGCGGTCCAAAAAGAGAGGCTAGTCAAATTCCTTCTGGATTCCGTAATGTACAATGAAAGGGGCAGTCCTGGGGATATAGTAAACAACGAGATGATCGGGACGGGTGAAATGACAGACAGGGGGAAGAGGTGGAGTTTTTTTTAGGTGGGAACATGAATGGAGGAGTAACATGGATGGAAAAGGAAGGCGGCGAGTGAGGAAAGTCACTGAAACACGGGGACAGTGTAACAGACTGCATTATTTCCTATTAGTACCCAGCGGAGCTGGAGGCTGCCATCTTCCCCTGCCGGATAATCGGGTAAGTGCTCCCTTATTCCCCCTCTCTACATCCCCTTTTCCACATATTTAGCCCCCTCATAACCCTGCCCCCACTTACCTTGCGCTGCTGTCTCTCGCCAGCGCCGGGAACAGTAGTGCTCCGGTTGTGTCTCCGACGTGCGAATAGCCGCAATGGAAAGTGACTGTGCACCTCATCAAAAAGGCATATTTTGATTAAATGAAGTTAGGAGTAATTGCATTCCTCATGCTTACTATTTCTGCATCCAATGGCCAAGCAGGACACATGTGTGTGAAAACTGATAATGGTTTGGCCAAATCTCTGAAGGAGAGATCCTCAATAGGAGTGTTTTCAATTTAGGAATGGATGCTGTCATGTTTACATCTACAACAGGGCATAGACTTTCTGTCATGGCTACTACGCAATTCCCCGAATGCTTTCACTATTGTCGATGAGAGCTATGTTAGGACAGACTTTGGGATAGCCCTACATTTTCTGGTAAAAAAATGCAAAAATGAGAAAAACTCTTTTTCTGAAAAGAATTCAGGATTTTCCACACCCAGCCACTGTATATGGGTGTTGTGGCTAAGGGTTAATGGGGATTGTGGGAGACCAACCGGATGTACAAGGAAAGAGGGGCTTAATCTAATTAAAAAAAGGCACAAAATTGAAAAAAAGGCCAAAAAAATAGGAATTTTGAATTTCCTCAGAGAACAAAGATTGTCACTCCAAGAAACATAACTCCTTATTCCACATAGGAACTTTCCCCGCACAAAGAGCTCAAGATACTTCTGGTTTGCCCCCATCAACATAGCAAGCAGCAAAGCTATCTTACATTTTCATTCTCTCCTCATTAACCTAAGCCACCCCTCACATTTTCATATCACAAGAGTAACTGGAGACCATGCAAATGACAGAGGTATGTTGCATATATCCCAGTACCATAACATAACATTTAGTTTACTAAACAATGGACCTCTGGCTTGTTGGCACCAACATATTACCCATAGTAGAGTCATGCAACATATGTCATATGTACATTTTGGATCTTATTCCTGTAAAACTATATTTACTTTTATCATCACAGAGGTCCTCATCACGAGTTGGGCGGTAACGCCGGCACTATTAGCGCTTGCGTTAATAGCCCTACCACCAACCCCCCCCGGCGCTAATAGCGCCGGATCACGGGTTTGGCGGAACAGGTATTGCTCATTCCCCACTGAGCCCATTCGGGAATTCCCCATTCCCCATTGGGCTCAATGGGGAATTTTCACGCTCTTACCGCTGGTGGATTTCCCGCCAGCGGTAAGAGCGTGAAATTTTGGCGGATTTCCCCCCAGCTCAGAGCTGGGGGGGGAAATCTGCCAAACCCGTGATGTGGTGGACCCTTAAATGCGGCGGTAATAGCGCTACCGCCGCATTTAAGGGTTACCGCCAAACTCGTGATGAGGCCCAGAATCTAGAAACTGGAAGCACACTTACTTTCTTTTAAAATGCCGCAGTTCTTTAAACGGTTAAGGGAAAATACTTAAGTATTTAAAGAATGATAAAAACAATGTCGGAGAGGACAAAATGGAGTGCTTCAAAGACAGAAGCTGAGGGTCACCTTATTCCACTCATCTCGGATATAAAAAAGGTTCAGGGAAAGAGAACCTCTGAAAAAGAAGAGACCTAGGTAATAGAAATTGGGGGATATGTGTTTAAAGCATAGCTAAAGTAAAGGCAAAGGAGTTTAAGGACAACTAAATACTACAGTTGCAAATGTCTTCCTGCTGAAATACTGATTAAAACATTTGCAACTAAGACATATTACTGGATGTCTCAAATGGTGGTTGCAACTGATTGGATACATGTTAATGAACACAGGTCGGAGTCAAACCTGAAAGGGATCCAATGAGGTGGTACATACCAATATCGATCTGTAATAGTAGTCCGAACACATGCGCACTTCCTCCAGCAGGGGACTTAGCCATGCACACATGGAACAACCTAACAAAGTAGATCGGCTGCAGAGTTAAAGTTGCTTCCCTCATTAGGTTCCCTAATTAGGTCCCTCATTCCCTTCTCTGGCAGAGATTATAAAGTTAGTTGACCAATTTTAAGATATGGACAGAGAGGGAGTGTTGGCTTCAGTGACATTAGAAATGGCCAACTCAAAGCCTTCCCGGGTCTACACTTGGAACAGGTGAGTTTTCACCATTATTTACAATGTAGGCATACCCTTCACAAATATTAAAGGGCCTGAATTTCAGAATATTTTGCACGCCTAATAGTTATGTTATAGTACTGGGATATATGCAACATACCTCTGTCATTTGCATGGTCTCCAGTTACTCTTGTGATATGAAAATGTGAGGGGTGGCTTAGGTTAATGAGGAGAGAAGGAAAATGTAAGATAGCTTTGCTATTCCCCATGCTGAATGTGGAACAAAAAGGAATAACGGGGGCTTGTTGAGGGACAGGCCACACAAAGATAACACACACCTATTCATGCACAAACATAACTGAATTTATGGATTTCACAGCGCAACGTCACGTCAGGAAAAGTCACGCTCAAACCTTCAGATCTCACCACCACCGGATAGTGTGTGTGTGTGTGTGTGTGTTTGTGTGTGTGTGTGTGTGTGTGTGTGTCAGTTTCTGGTTGACACATGCTGCTTGATTGGTACAGTTAATGTGGTGTATGCCACACATGCATTGACACTTATAACTGATATCAATGTCCTTTGTCTCATTTTCTACAGTTGCTGCAACTCATGAACCGGGAGGAGGCCTTGCTGTGGAGCGGAAGGGCAGGAACCAGGCCACCAGACCCAGACACACACCTCGTCTACCCACCATTGACACCACCTCTTCTGAGGGAGAGTTGGCTAGGGAGCACCAGTTCCATCAGGTGGAGCTGCTGCAGATAAGTCCCAGGAGGTGGTTGTGGTGGGGGACTCTTCAACAGCTGTGGCCAGGGTGCAGGCACAGAGGGGCCATTGAGGGAAGAAGTCTCTCTGGAGTCATCCAGGGAGATGGAAGTGGTGGTGAAGGAGAAGGCAACGGAAGGCCAGTGCATGGGGTCTGGTGGGGAATCCAGCAGGGTGTTCAGGTCGCAACCCTGGGCCAGGGACGTGAGAATGTGCAGTGCACCGTGGAGGTTGCTGCACAATCTCCTGTCCTGTGTCCAACTGCTGTGGCAGTGACCGCCTTCCTGGATTCCTCCACCCAGACCCATGCCCCCCATTGTGCCAGAGGAAGCCACCCCAGAAGTGATGCAGGCCCTGCTGGCTGGTTTGGGGAGGCAGACAGGCACAATTTGTGATGCTGTGTGTGATGCTGGAAATGCATCGTAGGAACAGGGCCTCCGTATCCTTGTCCTTTACTGTTTTTTATCATGTGTTCTGTCATGTTTTCCGCACAGGAGTTCATGTGGGACTCCTGGCGGTGCAGCTCGCTCTTTTGGTTTGGCGTACAGACCCATGGGATACCCTTTTGGCACCCATAGGTGGGGGAACAACCCTGTGCCCCTAGTGTATGTTTCTGGGCACCTGTGGGTGGCCCACAGAGCAGGGTATGGGCTGGTGGCAGCTCCATGCTGAATTTGACAGGTGCCCTGAGTATCCTCCATTTTGGGATACCCAGTCCCTGCCATTGGAATCAGTTGATTCCTGATAGGAAACACGATGGCCCCTGTGGCCTCTTGCTTTCTATTGCCTGTTACCTTGTTTTCCCAAAGTCCTGGGAAGCCCTGACTCTGTCCCTTCCCCCTGACCGGCTGTTGGGTGGAAGTTCCATATATGGTGTTGTTGTGAAGACCAGGCCAGACTGTCTGGAGCCTTCCCAGTGACTGTATGTTGTGGGTACACCCTGTGGGTGGGACCTGGGTGAAAGGAGTGTGTGACGAATACGCATTCTGTATTGTGGGTGTCTAGTATCTGGTGTTTGACACAATGACTGAGACAGCCCTGCCCGAAACTGGTATGAATGCAGTGTGGAGTGTTGAATGGCTGGGTACTTGTCCCAATACACATAACTTGTTGTGAGTGTCTGGAGAGGAGTGAATGGCCTGAATGCACTATGCACCTGATTGGATACCTGCCTGCATGAATGCCCTTCTGACCGATTAGTTTCCTGAGTGTGACCCAGCAGAATGAATGGGAGATCAACAGTATATCTGGGGGCCTCTCACTGCTAGAATTCGTGTTCAGAAGCTGAAGTCCACTCCAACGAGTAACTGGAGTAACTGAAGCTTGACCTTGAAGCCCTGCTGGACGAGAAGTATTGCTGTTGCTCTCCTTCACAATCTGAAAGCTGCCGTGTCTCCAAGGACTGACCCAGAGAGGACCTTGTAAGGCGCCCTCTTCCCGAGCTACGAGGGACCATCGTGCACCAGCAGATCTTTGCCAAAGCTCCCTGGTAGACAGACCTTCGACAGGCTGCCGACCCGAGACGGGTCCCGCTGCGGAAACCTAAAGAGAAGTGCCAGGACTGTTGTCCGCCACTGTCGATGACCGCCATCGCCGACTGGAGCCGCTGTGCTCCCGTTTTGCCTAAGAACTTCATTTGATCCAAGGACACGCTCGTCTGCATCGCCACCCACTTTATCGCGCTGGAGAAGGCCCAACCGTCGATGCGCCGAGGAGCATCCGCCGGTGGGTTTCCCGCCACCTAACGACCTCAGAGACGCTGACGACTCGATGCCCTTGCTGGGCCACAATTCTTCATCTCTTTGCGGTCCAGAACTATCGCCACTGAGGTGCCCCGCACGCCTCTTCCTTGCAGGATGCCAGCGCTCCGTCGTCGACGAGCACCACTAGGAATGAAGCTGCCACTTCACCACAATAGTTCACCCTGTTCTCCATCAGTCGTTCGACGACCCGTGACTCCTGCCTTAAAGGGAGGGCACTCAAGAAGGGCCATCGATTTCTCATCGACGAACGCTAAAATTCCAGGTACATTGGTGCTGTAGAACTATTGTAGAAGGAAAAAAGACTCATTGAACAATATATGGACCGGGCTTGTGCTCTATCTTTATCTTACAGGTTGGGCAGGTGGGGGGATCTCCACACAGAACTGTGCTTAATGGTAGAGGCCAGTATTCTGCCTATTGTTTCAACCATCTTGCTTTCCTTCCTATTTCTATTGTTAGTTTCATTGTTATTGATCTGTGTGACATTTTGACAGTATAGTTGATGCACTTTAATGAGATGTGACAATACTTGTGGTACCACTTTAGAACTGTATATATTTACCATTGTTGATTTTCTGAGCACAAAGCAAGTTATTGTGATAGTGTACATAACCTTGAATATTAATCATATAAAGACTGTGGGCCTCATTACAACTCAGGCGTTAAGGGTTAACGCCACCGTTAACCCTTAACGCCTGATTCTGATTTTAACGCCTGCTTTTAGCAGGCGTTAAAATCCATGGCGCTAACCTGCCATGGTGCTAATTACGCTGCCGTAATTTACGGCGGCGTAATTAGCGCCTTCCCCACTCCCATTATGCCCTATGGGGCAAAAATGGGAATGGGGAAGGGAAAATGGGAAATGGGGATTTACCGCCCCACTCACCTTGGAATGGGGCGGTAAATCCGCCATCCACCATGGTGTAAACGGAGTTTACACCATGGTGGTAAAGTTGGTGCACTTAGCACCAAGGTTGTAATGAGGCCCTGTGTGTTAACTAATACAGTGTGTGGACATTCCTTTGTGGGGGCTTGGGGGCTACACTGTACTTAAGAACCAACCTGCATCACCTCCTGAGAAGCTAGGCCTTGATTGCTCGTCCATTACTACCACAATAGAGAATCTTGGCTGGGGTCCTCTGTGCCTCTCCGCCTCTCCTCTACCATATAGAGAGCGGAAGTACAGACCCCCCCCCCTCCAGTCTTTACACTGGCGGCAGCGGTGGGATGCTTATGGTTTTAAGAATCAGTGTATAACCGTGCCACTTACAAGGATATCTGCACTTTATTAAATTGAGGTTTAGTTGTGTATAAGATAACTGCATTACAAGCAATGGAATCTATTGTGAATAGTAAATTGACTCGGATGAGCTTAGAGGCTCTCCAGAGTGCTTGTGAAGCCAGGGAGTTAGACTTTGTGGATAAGTCTAGGGCTGAGCTGATAGCTGCCCTGGTGGACTCTTGAAGGGGGGGATGCAACCAATGAGGACTCTGCCCCTGGGGTTTTTGCTGAATCTGTTTCTGGGAATGCCGCCATTCCTGCTGCCTCTGTTCCAAACCCCAGTGATTCCTTGGAGCTTGAGTTTTGGCCTTTGAATACCGCAAGTTGGAAATAGATGCTGAGCTTTAGAAAGAGGAGCTGGCACAGCGAGTGGAACTCAAGAATAGGGATCTTGAACTCAAAGACAAGGACACTGAATGTCAGAGAATCCAGCTAGAGAAAGCTAGAGTGGAGACTTCAGCGAAATCAGTTGAGAGTGTCAGGTCCCCAGCCACCAAGTTTATGAAAGATTTGGTTGGTGTGTTTGTGGAGGGTTCTGATATCCTCCAATGGATTGAAGCATTTGAAATGGCTTGTGCAATTCATGATGTTGATAAGAGAGATTGGGCTAAGTGTTTGTTAAGCAGAGTGCCTCAGACTGGATATGACTGTATTCTGAAACTGAATGTGGAAGAAGGGGTGAGTATGAGTCCATGAAGTCTGCTTTGATTACCAAGTTTGGCAAGACACCTACCCAATACCTTAAAAGGCTCAGGGATTTTAAAAAAACAAGAGAATGTGTCTTGGATTGACTGGGTGAGTGCTGCGCACATGAACATGATGGGGTGGATTGATGGTTACAAAGTGAAAACGTTTGTTGAATTGTCCCACCTTTTGGACCCCTTTAAGCTGGCTAGGTTGGCTGACAAGTGGGTCTCTCACTGGGTATCCCCTAAGGACTCCAGTGGGAAAGACAAGGACAAAGAAAAGGGGGCCTCTCAGAAAGCTGAGGAGTCCCGAAAGCAGTCACAGTCGGGTAAACCAAAACCTTCCTCTCCGAAGACCCAAAAACCTAGTGGGGATAGGTCTGTTATGGGTGGGAGTAAGAGTAGTGGTTCGCCGACCAAAGCAGGGTCCCAGTGGTTCCAGTACCGTACCCCGCACTCCTGGCACTTGTTGGGATTGTGGGGCTCTGGATCACCGAAGGGGTGACCCCAAGTGTAAGGGTAAGGCACTTGGAGTCCAGGCTGTCAGCCTGACCTATCCCTACTCCGTACCTGAGGTGGAGGCCACTGTCCTCCCCTCCTCTACTGGGATCACCTTCGGTGCTCCCGTTGAGATTTCCTTAGTGTCCCTTGGGGCCTGGGACCAGTACGCAGAAGTACTGGCGACTATCCCACAGAACACTCGTAGGTTTTTGAGAAGTGTTCTCTTGAATGGCCAGCCTTCTACTGGTTTGAGAGACACTGGGGCAAGCATGACAGTGGTGGACAGGACCCTGCTCAAGCCAAAGGACTATGTAGGTGCTCCTCTGAGAACCACCAGGGTAGCTGGTGGGCCTCCCAAATTATCGCCTGTAGCCTTAGTCAACATTACAATTGGAGACAAGACAGCGAAGCTTCCGGTCCTGGTTCAGGACAACGTGCCTGCAAACATTTTGTTGGGAAATGATTTGGTCGAGTTGGGGATGATCACGGATGGTCTACCCATGGCTGCTGTGGCAGTCACCCGATCGCAGGTCACACAGAGTCCGGCTGCGAGCCCGGTATCCTTGCCGACAGTGAAACCCAAGACACAAAGGAAACGGAAGAGTAAGAAGGCTACGTCTGTGGAGGGAGCCCCTGCTCTTTCTGCAGTTCCGACAGCACCCATTGGGATCCATGCTCCAGACGTCTGAGTCCAGTGGTGAATCCCATCTTAACTCCTATGGGAGAAGAGCCAGAAGACTTTCCTGTGGGAGAGGCTCTCAACCCGGAGGATCACCCCGACCTTCAATACTTGTTAGCTGAAGGGGGTCCCTCCCAGGAGGACTTCTGTAAGGGACAGAGAGAGTGCCACTCTCTCGAGGGTCTGAGGAAACAGGCGCTGTCCCAGGCACAAGGAGAAGTGCCTAGGACCTTCCGAATCTATTGGGAGGGTGAGCTCCTTGTTAGTGAGCCCACTAAGCCTGAACCTGGTGCCCTCAAGAGGTTGGTGGTAGCCCAGGTTTACAGGCCTTTCCTGCTGCAGTTGACGCATGAGGTGCCCTTGGCTGGTCATCTTGGGACCAAGAAGACTAAGCAGAGGCTCTCTGCCCATTTCTACTGGCCACGGATGGGAGTAGAGGTGGTGTCTCACTGCAGGACCTGCCCAACTTGTCAGTTGTCTGGCAAGACTGGAGGCAGTTATTTTATTTTGGCCGGAGACGATTTCATGGGGCGCCCACTGCGCAAACTTGATACCATTTAAAGCAGACGTGCAAAGTTAAGACCCCAATTTCATAAAAGAAAGTATGAACTCACTTGTCCCACGCTCCCAGCACTCCCAGCCTCACTGCCTAACAGCCCCCCAGTCCACTTGGAGCCCACTTCGATGCGCACGCGCGATGCGCTAGTGCACGGGCTAAGTAGGAAAGCTGGCAGCTGGCAGGGGGCCGGGGCTGCGAGCGGGGGGCGGAGCTACCAGACCAGTGAACTGCAACAAAATAGAAAAGGGATACTGGATAAGCACAAACACAAGAAACTCCTTTAAACTGCCGTGGCAAATGCCGCGGCAGTAATTCCAGATTGAGAAGAAAGAAAGGAGAAGCTAGGCCAAGTCTAGTCCATTAAAGTTCATTACTTGGTGTCCTGTTTCGCACACAGAAAACTTCCTCTTGCGCACGGCGCGCAGCGTTCCAAGAAAACGAGCAGGCACAGCCGATCCACACAGCAATTCGGGACAGCCCAACAGTCCACTTGGAGCCCACTTCGATGCACACGCGCGATGCGCTAGTGCACGGGCTAAATAGGAAAGCTGGCAGCTGGCAGGGGGCCGGGGCTGCGAGCGGGGGGCGGAGCAACCAGACCAGTGAATTGGTGTCCTGTTTCGCACACAGAAAACTTCCTCTTGCGCACGGCGCGCAGCGTTCCAAGAAAACGAGCAGGCACAGCCGGTCCACACAGCAATTCGGGACAGCCCAACAGTCCACTTGGAGCCCACTTCGATGACTGGAGGCAGTGTCATTGCCCCACTGCAACCATTGCCAGTGGTTGGCACACCATTTGAGAGGGTCGGCATCGACATTGTCAGTCCCCTTGACCCTCCCACTTCAGGTGGACATCGGTTCATCCTGGTCTTGGTAGATCATGCCACCAGGTACCCTGATGCTATACCCCTTCGGACTGTTACTGCCAAGGTGGTTGCCAGGGCTCTCCTGGGCATTTTCACCCCTGTTGGATTCCCTATGGAGGTTGTCTCTGACAGAGGATCCAACTTCATGTCTAGTTACATGAAAACCATGTGTAAAGAGTGCGGGGTAAGCTATAAATTCTCCACCTCTTAACATCCCCATACCAATGGTCTGGTTGAGAGATTTAATAAAACTCTCAAGAGCATGCTAGGCGCTTTGGAAGAGTCCCTAAGGAGGAAATGGGATCTCCTCCTGCCATGCCTGCTGTTTGCTTACAGAGAGGTACCTCAAGAGGGTGTTGGTTTCAGCCCCTTTGAGTTACTCTATGGACATCCCGTGAGGGGGGCCCTTGCCTTGATCAGAGAAGGTTTGGAAGCCACCCCTCCAGGTCCCGCTAAGCAAGTGGGGGACTATGTGTTAGGCCTCAGACGGAGGATGACACAGATGATGGGTCAAGCAACAGCAAATCTCAAGGCCAGCCAGGAATTAAATAAGTACTGGCATGTACTGGCATGACCTTGGGGGGCGTGGCTAAACAGCCATGGACTGAGACGTGCTTTTGGAGGGCTCCTGCCGATCCAACAACGATCCTGACGTAAAACGGTGCTTTAAGCTGGCTGCGCGGCGCATATCTGAATCCACTGCTGCATGAATGTGAGCGGAATGCAGCGGTGAAGAATCTACCGTGATGAAGATGCATGCGGCTGACTTATGACCAGGAGAAGTTGGCGAGATTCGGAAGACAGTAAACACAAGATGGCGCCCACCTACGAACAAAGGAGATGGCGCATCTCTGGGGCACAGCGGGTCCCGAGAGGTGCAACACCGTCTATTGCAGTCAGGATCTAAGTGCCGGGATATGAATAGAACTACACTGGAAACAACGTAACAGAAGTAAGCGGTCTGCCTGGAAAGAGTGGCTGAGCAGACAAGTGCTGGGTCTGGAAGATACATAGTAGCCCGGAGGTAGTGCGGACGGTTCATGTGTCCCGAGATTGTAAGAATTGCAGCAACGATATTTCGCCACATATGAGTGAAGAGGATCACTTCACACAGACGGCGGACCCTGAGCGAAACGAGCACCGCTAGGATGCGGCCTCCGTGGTGCCGCTCCATCGATCGGAAAGAATAGGAAGCTCGTGAAACCCTGCGGCAGATCATAGGTTCGCTGAAGGACACACGTTCGGCGGTGAAACACAGTATATGATGTCGACAAACAAAAGCAAAAACTGCATGAATACTTTGACTTCGGTGCCCGACGTGCTAATGAGGTCGTAATACCCACGGACGCGGAGCCGACAGAAATGGGCTCATGAATAACTGAATGTAGGGGATACAAATAAGCTGTTGGGACAGGTCTCCAGGCTTGGGAGCCCAGAACAGCCTGTATTGTCACATGGGAGGACAAGGCCCGCCTCAAGGACTGGTCGGGGGGGCTCACTGGCACCTACAACACAGTTAGCTTATCAAAATTGGCCACCATTGGGCAGGAGGCTGCGGTACCGACGAGGTCCCGGGAGGACACATGCTGGACTAGCAAAACACTGAGTGTGCTCCGTAGTCCCTGGATGGAAGCCCGGAGGCCCGGACCAACTGGAGCTGGAGTTTTTAGGCTCGAGAGGTCCAACGCACACTAGTACGGTGGAGGTCATAGTCTACCCCTGTAGCAAACAAGCAGCTTCAAGACATCCCCTGCATGGCCGGCCAATACCCGGATGCCAGTAGCAGTCTAAACCCGCTAGAGCTGGTAGTCACGAGTGGTGGGGCCCGTCCACACATTTCTGGCATGTCCAGCAAACCTCTGAGAATGAAGGGCAAGCAACCCACGCTGGATGAATATGCCAGAGCATCACCGACCCCGGAAGGAGCCAGAAGTAAGGACAAAACCCCTGTTGGGAGCGCAGTCGCCATGGGCACGAACCAGGAGATCCTTGCTGCCATAGCTGACCTAAAGGTGGCCTGGGAGACCAAATTAGGACTGGCTAGGACCGAACTGAAAGCAGCACTAGAGCTCAAAGTTGGGGCGGTACAAGAGGAAGTGAATCTCCTCCGGCAAGACATCAGGTCACTGGCAGAACACACAGAGAACTTAGAGAAAGAGGTGCCCCGAACACAGCGGACTGTGCAACGCATAAATCGGACCTCCACGCCCTAGTGCAACACGTGGGCAACTTAGAAAGTAGGGCGGAGGAGGCAGAGGGACGTGCCCGGAGGAATAACATCCGCATTGTTGGTCTGCCAGAGGGAGCTGAGGGACCCAACCCTACGGAGTTCATTGAATCGATTCTGCTGCTGGAGATTACCAGAGGAGTGTTGTTCCAGGGATTTGCGGTGGAAAGGGCGCACAGGGCCCTAATGAGGAAGCCGTCGCCAAGAACCCCTAGGCCGGTGATCGCCAAGATCCTGAACTACCGTGATCGGGAAAGGATCCTTGAACACTTCCGAAAGGGTGGAACAATACAAAGGGGAACAGCAAACATAACAGCATACCCAGATTACACCCTGTTGGTACAACGTAGTCGTATGAACTTTGGGACCATGAAGAGAAGATTGCGTGAAGCAGGCTACAAGTACATGCTGCTCTATCTGGCGAGGCTGAAGGTGTTCCACAAAAACAGAACCTTGTTTTTTGAGTCCCCAGAAGAAGCTATGGGATGGCTCGACACGCAGAGTTGCACCCAGGAGTCGGGCGTCCAGACGGGAGATGGAGAAGGAGGAGATAAGTAAACTGGGTCTGTGGCACGGAGGGGCACCACAGCATAAGACAATGGGACTTGATTATAGTGTAAAATGTAGCTCATGGGCGTGCATGGTCAGGGATATAAGTGGATATGATCCCTGAACACTGAGACTTTTGATACGAGCACGGGAGCCTTGCAGAGCTAGCTCTCATAACCCCCACAAAAAGAAACCTAGTTAGGTCACCGGCATTCCGAGGCAGGACCAAATGTGGGGTCGCCTGAGATCCAGGGATGGAGCTGGGCATTTGTTGGGGTTGGTAGAGGTGGGGGGAGGGGAGGGGCTGTGTGTGGGGGTTTGTTGTTGGGAAAGGGGGGTAGGAGGGGTTTGTTGGGAGTGGGAGGGGGCGAGCCAAACGTTGTTTCATCAGGGGCGGAAGCAGAAACTAGGAGAGGAGGAGGGATATCAGATGAATGGCGTCGGGTAGTCTCAAAGTGGTGACCTGGAATGTGAGGGGCCTCAATAGTTATCTAAAGCGCAATAAAGTAATGATGTATCTAAGAAGGATGAGGATTGATATAGCACTGCTACAGGAAACCCACCTCACTAGGGAGAAACTGGAGGTGGTCAAGAAGAAATGGAGGGGGAGCACCACGGGAGCTACATATTCAGCCTACGCAAGGGGAGTCATTATATGGGTAGCGCTGCACGTACCGTTTCAGTTGACTCGGTCTACGGTAGACCCGGAAGGTAGAATAGTTGTAGCGCAGGGGATGCTGGAAAACCGAGGACTGAGCATTATAAATGTATATGCCCCTAACCAAGATACAGCGGCTTACTTTAGGACCCTATATGGCAAAATCAGCCCTCTGGTGGAGGACACAATCCTATGGGGAGGGGACTTCAATTGCACTTTGAACCCTAAAATGGACAGTTCAGACGGTAAGCTAGACAAACCCACCCCGGTTGCCAAGGCGTTAGAAGCCCTGCTGACAGACTTTAAGCTTGAAGATGTCTGGAGGTGGCTGCACCCGGCAGACAGGCAGCACTCACACTATGACGCGCCACATGGCTTGCACACGAGGCTTGATTATATGTTTGCTCCTGCCGAGATAGTAGGAGAAATGGTGGGTGCGGAATATAAGGCTAGGGTGCTTTCGGACCATTCCCCCTTGGTCCTGGAGTGGCGACACCAACCCCCTAGAGCGCGGATCCCGACGTGGAGGCTCAGAGCTGAGGCCCTGCAGGATTAGGGATTTCAGGAGGACCTGAGGGAGGCAATCACTGAGTACTTTGACATTAACACGGGCAGTATGTAATCAGTAGGAACAGTGTGGGAGGCATTTAAGGTGGTAGTGCGGGGGGTAGCCATATCAAAATCCAGAGGGCTCCATGGAGGCATAGCACAGGAATTACAAGAAACGGAAAGGGAGCTGGAGGACATGATGCGTAAGGATGGTACCTCTCGGGAGGATGGGGAAAGGATGAGGTTGCTGCAATAAACCAGAAGTGAGCTCTGGGATAGATTGTGTAAGCTGAACTACAAGAAATATGTGGAAAGACAGCATGCGGGAGGAGACAAGCGGGGCAGATTGCTGGCTTGGTTATACAAAAATGAGACACCATGACCCGTGATTAGAGAAGTGAAAGGTGAGGAGGGCCAGATTTGGGATACCCAAGAGGGAATAAATGAAGAGTTCCACAGATACTATAAATGTCTGTATGAGGACATGGGGGAAAATAGGGATCAGGAGATCCAGGAAACACTAGAAGACATAGGACAGCCCTCTTTAGACAACTTGGAACGGGCAGACATGGATGTCCCAATCACCCTAGATGAATTAGAGACAGTGATCCAGCACCTGCCCACATGCAAAGCTCTGGGGTCGGATGGGCTCCTCAGTGAATTTTACAAAATGTATAAACAAGAGTTGATCCTGCCGCTGCTGGCCATGTTCAATGAGGCTTATGAACGTAGGGGGCTGCCAGAATCCCTACGAGAAGCAGTGATCATCCCGCTCTTGAAACCAGGCAAGCCAAGCACAGACTGCAGGTCACATAGCTCCCTATCGATGCTCAATCAGGACAGTAAAATCCTTACAGCTGTGTTGGCTAACAGGCTTAAACGAGTCATAGGTAGACTTATACACCCTGCGCAAACGGGCTATGTACCTGGCAGAAACATAACAGACAACCATAGGAGATTGCACCACATTATTGACCAATCAGAGGGGGACCTGGCGAGCTGGCAATTGGATCGCTGGATGTGGTCAAGTACTTCGATTCAGTGAGGTGGCTGAAAGAATATTCAGATGGGGCCAGGGTACCTGAGATGAGTCAAGATGCTATACAGCTCCCCAATCGCAAGGGTTAAAACGGGCGCCATAATTTCAGAAAGGTGGCAACTTAGCAGGGGTACTAGACAAGGATGCCCCTGGTCGCCCATGTTGTATATTTTAGCACTAGAGCCACTAGCGGTGTGCTTTAGACAACAATACGGGGAGATAGGGATCCGTACCGCAGGAGGTACACACCTTATATCACTGTATGCCAATGATATGCTTTTGTACCTGCGCTTCCCGGAGGAGAACCTGCAATATGTCTTGGAGGTGATGGAACGTTATGCCACCCTCTCGGGCATAGCAGTGAATCCTAGGAAGTCCAGTGTGTTCCTCCTAGGGAGGTACAGAGGTACCCCATTGAGAAACCTGCCCGTCTTGCCGATACCTTGGAGAACTGAGACGTTCCGATACCTAGGTATCGATATCTACCACACAACAGAGGCAGAACACAAACACAATACGGAGAAAGCAGTTGAAGGTATTAGAAGTAGCATGGGATTTTGGTCCAGATTGCCCCTGGCCATGATGGGGAGGGCAGAGTTTGCTTAAAATGGTGGTCCTGCCCAGATTGCTTAATTTTTTTGTAAACATCCCGTATATGATCCCCAAACGCTTTTTCGCCCAACTTCATAGCCTGTGCAGGGGTTTCATTTGGCATAATTCCAGAAACAGGGTGGCTCTCTGGAAATTACAAAACTCGTGTGATAGGGGTGGCATAAACCTGCCGAACTTTGAGTTATATTACATAGCAGGCCAGCTGCAATATGTGGCTAGATGGCTGTCTGATGAGGAAACGGCTGGAGCTAGGCTGTTGCGAAAGGACCCTGCCCCCTACTTCCTAAGGGAGACAGCGTGGTTGCCTAAATCAAAGATACTGGGAATGGCGAGGCTGTTGGTGCTTGGCTGGGAGGTGTGGCGTAGGGCGTGGCAGACAGTGGGAGGCCCAGCCACGTTCTCCCTACAGGTGCTGCTAGTGGCGTTATGCGGGGAAGATTCCCAACTGATTAAGGGGGTCCGCAGATACTGGGAACTGGTGGGCCTGGCTACCCTTGGAGACATATGGCAAGAGGGGGTGTCATTGGACTTTCAGAGATTGATGGAGGACACTGGGGTGCATAAAGGCCACCATATTACTTATACTAGAATCACTAAATGAGTGAAAGATGGCCTGAGGCAGTGCTTGTGGAACAGCCTGATGCCACCATAGAGACGATATATGACGTCTCGGAGGGTGGACACGAAGTATCTCGTATATATGAGTTATTGGGAACTAGGGCGGGGAGGGAGTTGCTCCAACTGAGGCGAGACTGGGAGGAGGAGGTGGGTGAACCCATGACGATGGACAATGGGAGAGAGCCCAAAGGTATCATAAAAGGTGTCCCGAAACGCGAGACTTCAGCAGATCCAACTGTATTTCACTCATAGAGCATATCTGACCCCCAGAAAAATAGCCAGGTTTGGGGGCCCGGCGATACAGAAATGCCCTAGGTGCGGGGAGGAGGAGGCTGGGCTGCTGCACATGTTCTGGGCTTGGCCGGAAGTGGGTAGGTTCTGGACAGAACTGAAAACACGATTGGAAGACAGAGGGGTCACGCTGGATGTGGAGTCGGATTGGGCATGCATGCTTGAGGGTTTTACCAGACCACGTAACGTGGGGCACATTAGTAAGATGAAGGACTTGGCTTACATCTTGGCCAAACGAAAAATTGCAATGTGCTGGAGAGCTACCCATCGGCCCAGAATAGACATGTGGTGGGCAGACCTAAAGTGGGCAGAGGCAGAAACGGCTGCCTGGTATGAAGCAGTCACTAGGGGGAGGGGGGTCCCCTAATAGCATGGAGGCAGCTGGTGGCCTCAATGGTGGGTCCCTCTCAGACCGGCCACAGTGACGAGGACATGGAAGAAATGATAGCAAGAGACACGCCCGAAGATGTACTGGTGGATGACATGAGTATTAAGGGTCAAGTTAGTGGGGAGGGATGGGGGAGGACAGAAGAGTGCATTTTGCAATGTAATGTCTGAAGCGTAATTATGAACGTCCTAATTGTTTGTAATGTTTTGAGTGTGGTTTATAAAATAATAAAAATTATTTTTTTTAAAAAAGTACTGGCATGACCTTAAAGCCTCGCAAGTAGATTGGACTCCGGGTCAGGAAATCCTTGTGATGGAGCCTACAAAGCCTAGAGCTTTGGCAGACAAGTGGACTGGACCCTTCAGGATCATTTCCAAGATGGGCGAAGTCAATTATCTGGTTGACATGGGAATCCGAGGGGTAGCCCCTCAGGTATTCCATGTTAACAGGCTCAAGCCTTTCCACAGGCGAGCAGAAGTCTCATGTCTCTTGCTAGCTTCAGGGCAAGTAGAGAAATGGTTTGAGCAAAGGTTTTTTCTCAATTTTTTGTTAAAGGGGCTGTGGTGTGAGAGGAATGAACATATAGAGCCAGAGAACATTTACCACTAGCTACCCACCTCTGCCACACTGTGGTTGTAGAAAGGACTACTCAGGTTAAAATAGCTAATACCATCAAATTACATGTTCCACCAAGGTCATTATATCAAAATCAACATATTTTGACGCTGCCATTCTATGTTTTTCTAAAAACGTAATGTGGACACATTCACTGTTACTAACATCACGCAATCACCTAATGCGTATGAATTACAACTGCATTTGTGAAAGCTACAGCAATAAGTGTGAATTTGAGCTCACTTGTTTGTGGTACTTTTCCAACAATGAACACTTCTATTGGTTTTTTATGCCTTTTAGAATACATTTTGTGTAAAATATAAGATTAAAATATGTTGATTTTGATATAATGACCTTGGTGGAACATGTAATTTGATGGTATTAGTGTCATGATTCCTGCCCCACATGTCCCCAGCCCTCCAAGATGTCAGGCTGGAGCCAGGCCACGATCACCTACATGGCTCTCAAGGGCCTCTCCATCCCTCCAAAGACCCACTTGGAGTCAGACTTGGCGCTTGTGGCACCAGACTCACTCATTCCCATAGGATAACATTGGGGATTGGACTTGTAGTGCATTGATGGGGACAAGATGGATTCCCCCACATATTTCAGTTCCCAGAACTGCATGCGCAGTCTAGTCTTTTGGGTGAGGTTCAGCCCAGAGACACCTGGGATACCCAGAGACTATTTAAGCCACGCCCAGGCTGAGAAACATGCTTTGTGTTTTATGCACCTGCAGCGTGGCACTCACCGTGTTCGGATCGGTCTCCAGTAGGCCTGCATCTTTCTTCTGCGCCCAGCTCCTGCAAGAACAGGAACACTGTTAGGAACAGCCTTACCTTGCAGCGCTTCTGCCCATCATTCATCGCTCCTTCTGTTCTGCGGGCATCTTCGGCGGTGTCATTCCCATCCTGACACGCCGCTTCCTAAGGAAAAGGGAAAAGAACAGAAAAAAGGCATTAGTAAGCATTCAGCAAATCTTAGCTTATTTTTAAAGACTGTACGAGCTTCAAACGCTTACCTGAATCCCAGCCGCTTTGGAGGAACTCTGTCTCCGGAACTTCTCATCCATCTGCAAGAGGGAAAAGACACTCCAGGTTAGCGTGGAAACATCTAGAGGCGCCGCATACCGCGCTTACCCACCGCATTTCTTCTTCATAACCGGCATCCGTGCTGAAAACCTTGCAGCACCTAAAAGACATAGAAAAAGAACTCGGTTCGAGACAAATACGAAAGGGTTGCATCGCGCTCTCACTCACCTTCAGCGCTACTCCTCTCAGCAGCACGTCGCCATCCCTGGACGCCGGCCATCATCTAAGGAAGGAAAGGAACGAAGTTAGAGAACTGTTCAAAAGACTCATTATACTTACCTGTCGGACTCTTGCCAGTGAAGTAACTGGGCGGCAACGAGCCCGCATCAATCAACGCGCCCCTGCACTGAAAGCAGGACGGAGAGCACACTTTCCAAGAAAACCAGGTGAGCTGTGGATCAAAGGGAAGGGTTTGACCCCGGGGAAGAAGGGGTTCAAGCACACAGAGACAATAGGGAGTTCAACTCTACCAATCCTGTGTTTCAGGCCCAGTCTCCAGTCGGGTAGACTCCAGGGAAGGGTTCGAGGTCGTGAGAGGTCAGAACAGGCTGAGTGACGTCCCCATGGATACCAGGTGCGCGTTATAATTAGCTATTTAAACCTGAGTAGTCCTTTCTACAGCTTCAGAGCAAGAAGAGGATGAGAGTGAGCCCCTTCCTGATTTGCTGCATAGCAACCGTCAAGATGTCTCAGTGGAGGGAGTACATCTCTCTCCAGATCTGACGACAGAGCAGCGGAGGGCCTGCAGGGCTTTGCTCCAGCAGTATGCCTCTCTGTTTTCCCTGACACCAGGCCTTACACCGTGGTGTAGGCACATAATTAAATTGACACTGGTGACAGTGTGCCTGTCAAAAGCAGGTGCTACCGTATGTCAGATACAGTTAAGGACCACATCCAGGCTGAGGTCGCCAAGATGTTGGATCTGGGTGTTACTAAACCCTCAACCAGTCCCTGGTCCAGTCCAGTGGTCCTTGTCCCCAAGGCAAGTTCCCAGGAAGGTACCAAGGATTGGAGGTTCTGTGTGGACTACCGAGGAGTCAATGCCGTCAACAAAACTGACACGCACCCATTGCCCAGGGCTGAAGAGCTCGTGGAGACCATAGGTGCTGCCAAATTTGTGAGCACCTCCGACCTTATCTCAGGCTATTGTCAAATAGCTCTAACGGACCATGCCAAGGAAAAGACAGCGTTCTCAACACCAGAGGGTCTCTACCAGTTTAGGGTCATGCCTTTTGGGTTGAAGAATGCCCCTGCCACCTTCCAGAGATTGGTCAACCATGCGCTCAGTGGGCTGGAAGCCTTTTGTGTGGCTTACTTAGACGACATTGCCATCTACAGTTCCACCTGGGAAGAGCATTTGACACATCTGGATAAGGTGTTGCAGGCCTTGAAAAGGGCTAACCTCACTATCAAGGCCACCAAATGCCAGATAGCTCAGGGGAAGGTCACGTATCTTCGTCATGAGGTAGGAGGGGGTCAAATCCAACCTCTCCCCAGTAAAGCACAGGATGTACATGACTGGGAGACTCCCACTACTCAAACCCAGGTGAGAGCCTTTTTGGGCCTCACTAGGTATTATCGCAATTTCATTGATTGATTGATTGATTGATTTATTTATAGAGCGCTTTACACCAAGGCGCTGTACAATGGAACAACAAAATACAAAAAACCAACAACACTTAACAATGGGAGCAAAATTTACATCTTGAATCATTCAGCAAAACAGCGCAAAGAGCAATTAACTGAGGGGGGTAGACAGGGGAGAGGGAAGAGGTGGGGGGGAGTAGGAGTTGGACAGGGTGAGGGAAAATGGAAGAGGAAGAGAGAGGAGTAGGAGAGGGGAGAGAGGAATCAGGTGATAGGGGAAGTTTTCAAGGTGGAGAATGGAGGAGGAGGGATTTAAGGGAAGTGCGAAATGAGGCGAAGGTTGTGGTAGAGCGAATTGTGAGAGGGAGTGAGTTCCAGTGCAGAGGTGCAAGGAGTTGGAATGAGCGGAAACGGGAGGAAGCGCAGGCTTCATGGCAGACTATGGAACCATAGCTGCACCCCTGGCAGCTCTGACTTCACCCAAACAGCCTAGGAAGGCTAATTGGACTGAAGACTGTCAGAGGGCCTTTGATGGCTTGAAAGAAAGTCTGTGTAGGGCACCGGTGTTGTGTGGCCTGATTACAGCAAGCCCTTTATCGTTCAAACTGACGCCTGCGACACCGGAATTGGAGCTGTGTTGTCCCAGTTAGATGATAAAGGAAGGGAACATCCTATCATATTCATCAGTAGAGAACTTAAAGGTAGAGAATTTAGGTGGGCTACTGTTGAAAAGGAATGTTTTAGCATAGTTTGGAGCCTTAGGCGTTTTAGGCCCTACCTTACAGGGTCTACCTTCAAGGTCCAAACAGATCATAAGCCCCTGAAGTGGCTTATGCAGATGAAGGGTGAAAACCCGAAACTGCTCAGGTGGTCCAATAGCCTGCAAGAGCTAGACTTCACCATTGAGCATAGACCAGGGAAGAGTCACGATAACACAGATGGCCTTTCCAGAAGGTATGTTGACCTTCTGGATGAGGGTGTGTATCTCGTGGGAGATTAGGCACCCTAACCTCAGTCGGGGGGGGCGACTGTGATGCTGGAAATGCATCGGAGGGACAGGGCCTCTGTATCCTTGTCCTTTACTGTTTTATTTCATGTGTTCTGTCGTGTTTACTGCACAGGAGTTCATGTGGGACTCCTGGCGGTGCAGCTCTCTCTTTTGGTTTGGTGTACAGACCCATGGGATACCCTTATGTCACCCATGGGTGGGGGAACAACCCTGTGCTCCTAGTGTAAGTTTTTGGGCACCTGTGGGTGGCCCAGAGAGCAGGGTATGGGCTGGTGGCAGCTCTATGCTGAATTTGACAGGTGCTCTGAGTATCCTCCATTTTGGGATACCCAGGCCCTGCAATTGGAATCAGTTGATTCCTGATAGAAAACAAGATGGCCCGTGTGGCCTCTTGCTTTCTATTGCCTGTTACCTTTTTTTCCCAAAGTCCTGGGAAGCCCTGACTCTGTCCCTTCCCCCTGACCGGCTGTTGGGTGGAAGTTCCATATATGGTGTTGTTGTGAAGTCCAGGCCAGACTGGCTGGAGCCTTCCCAGTCACTGTATGTTGTGGGTACACCCTGTGGGTGGGACCTGGGTGAATGGAGTGTGGGACGAATACGCATTCTGTGTTGTGGGTGTCTACTATCTGGTGTTTGACACAATGACTGAGACAGCCCTGCCCGAATCTGGTATGAATGCAGTGTGGAGTGTTGAATGGCTGGGTACTTGTCCCAATACACATAACTTGTTGTGAGTGTCTGGAGAGGAGTGAATGGCCTGAATGCACTATGCACTTGATTGGATGCCTGCCTGCATGGATGCCCTTCTGACCGATTGGTTGCCTGAGTGTGACCCAGCAGAATGAATGGGAGATCAACTAGTATATCTGGGGGACTCTCACTGCTAGAATTCATGTTCAGAAGCTGAAGTCCACTACGACGAGTAACTGAGGAGCTAGCTCAGCATCATGAGTCGATGTGCCAAAACCTGCGCCAGCTGGCAAGAGCACTGCTGTTGGGTGGTCTATGTGTGGTGGCAGATTCAATTGCCCCCTCCTCCACTTCCTCCTCTGTGCCCCATTTGTCCTCCGGGGGAGTCGTCCTTGCCGGATTCCACCAATCCCACTCACACTGCCCGGTCTGGTGCTGAGTACATCACTGCCTCTGGTGGAAGTCCCACGTCCGATTATTGAGGTGGTCACTGTGCCTGCCCAAGCACCAACATAGGGACAGGCAGTGGTTGGACAGCTGGCATTTTAGGGCAGTGCTGGAACTGTGCCCCCCGACATGTGTCATCCAGATGGCGGGGGTACCTGCATAGCTTGCACTCAGCCAGACAGCAGCAGAAAAGAAGTGTGCAGATGCACTCCATGCAGGGGCAATCTACACTGAGGAGGCAATTGAGGCAGGACATGATTGGCATTTTGCAGGAGGAGAGGAGGTGGCTCTAATCTGGTGTGTGTACAGTCAACTTTCCATAGGCAGCTGGTGGCAGAGAGGCAGCGGGCTAGGGAGGCAAGGATTATAAGGGTCAGGGCAGAGGTGTCAGAGAAGCGGGCATTGGGGCGGGCTGCCATCCTGGAGGAAGCTTGCAGGGATGCGGAGGAAGAGCAGAGGAAGAGCAGAGGCGGATGATGGCGGCCTTGCAAGAACTCCAGGAAAGAATGGAGGCCCGCCTCCAGGAGGAAGATGCTGAATTTGACTTTGCCCTGGAGGCCACACTAAAGGACATGTAGACCCGCTGTCTGTGTACATAGTTCTTAGTGTTAGGTTTCATTTTGGATTTTGTTTTCGTTTCAGCCCTAGACATTTCACCCTTCCACATGTTTTGTTTTTGTTGGCTGCATTTCGTAATTTAGATTTATGTTTCATGATTATACTCATGTTGCAGTCTCTTTTTGCCAATGTGCCAAATTACTTTTACTATGTTTTTGAATTGCATTTCTACTTTGACTGTCCCGTGGGTTGGGGACTCATGGTGGATGTGTGTGCTGCACTTATCACTTGTGCACTCCTTCGGTAGCTGTATCCCTCAAAGGGCATAGACCCCCACTTGTGCACATCTGTTATCACCCACAACCTGGTCTCACATCATGCTGCACATCAGCCACTGAAATGCAGGATTCTGTGATTCTTTGTTATTTGGTCTGCTGGTGCACATTGCCCATCGTCTTGACTTGCATGCTCTCAGACAGCTTTCACATCACCCAGCCACATGCTAGTTGGACTTGTGTAATTTGCAGGGGCTTTGCCACCCCTGATTGCCTACCTCACTAACTTCCTTCATTCCTTTGTACGGGCTACTATGCAGACCCACATTACATGTGACTCAGTACAATCTGTGATGTCTCAGAATTGGACACTCCACTGCCATGCACATACAGCGCCTTGAGTCCATTGCAAGGGCACATGTGCAGAATCATACTTTTATTGAATTGAATTTCATTAGTATGTCACACATACATGGTGTGGTTACAGTGTTAGTGTTGTAAAGTTATGCTGTCCTATTGATGTGCAGCTGAGTGTGATGTACCAGGGAGTCCTGTGATGAGCTGTGGACATGGATTCTGCAGCATTGCTCCCAGTTGTTCAAGTTGGAGAAGTACGTGTGGCAAGTGTACTTCATGTTTGCTACACACCGGCGTCGTTGAGGTGAGTTCCTCATCAACATTGAACTGATCAGTATTTTGATTGGCAGGGCTGGCCTTGGAGTACTGGCAGCTCTCAGGGGGTGATGGGAGCAGGATGTACTGTCAGGGGATTGCCTGGGGGTAGTGGCAGAGGTCATGGCTGTGTGGGGAGGGGTACTGTCAGGCTGCTGACTGGGTAGTGGTGGAGGTGAGTGGAGCCGGTGGGTGGTGTCAGGACTTGAGGGGGCTGCCTGGGGTTAGTGGCGTAGGTCAGGGGTGTGTGGGGAGGGGGTGTACTGTCAGGGTGCTGACTGGGTAGTGGTGCAGGTGAGGGGACTGGTGGGTGGTATCAGGACTTTGAGGGGGCTGACTGGGGTAGTGGCAGAGGTGAGGGGGACTGGTGTCAGGGCTAGAGGTGGATGCAATGACTTAAGGATATCTGGCAGCAGTTTGGATGCCTTTGGAGTAGGGGGACACTGCACAGTTTTGCAGGGGTGCAGCCGTTTCTTACAGGGGACCTTGTGCAGTTTTGCAGGGGTGCAACTGCTACTTATGGGTGTCTGCACGCAGTTTCACTGGGGAGCAGCCTTGACTTGCGGGAGACAGTGTGCAGTTTCGCTTGGGTGCTGGGTCAGAGGTGGAAGCAAAGGCTTAAGCACAGGTTGGTCTTTAGCAATGTTTTTGGTTTGTGTTGGGGCGTGTTGTGGGTGTTCCTTGCGCAGCTCGGTTTTGCTTTGCACGTGGGGTCGCTTTGTAGTTTGAAATCCATGAATACGCAGAATGTGCAAAGTGACTTTTGCGCTCTTGCATGCAAAGTTGTTTTAAGCGCACAGTACTTTGCGGGGTCTATGCGCATTTCCTATGAATCAAGCCTGAAATGCGTCTTACAATCTTCCAGTGGCTTCCCATTAGAAAGGTGCGTTATACGTGCGTTGGAAGTGCAGTAATGCAGAGAAAAGCAATTTCCACAGAGTATAAATTCTGGCACACGGTGGGAAGTAGAATTAGAAGACAGAGACGATGGTGATTGTATGGAAGTGCTACTGGGGCCAAAGGAGATCGCTATTAGTGCTAGGCTCCAGTTGATACCATTCAAGGTATTGTGCAGAATATACTACTGTGTGGGAGGTTGGAGGCCAATTGCCCTAAAGTTAAGACGGAAATAGGATAATTCCTACACTTGATATGGTCTTTTACCTGACATCAATGTTACTGGTACACCATTTTTGATTACGTTAACACAGTACCAGTTTGGCAACTGGACCCTGACCCAAACCGGCGTTGCTGAGTCTGTGTGGAGACCTGAAGATACAATACGTAATGCATTGCCATGGCTATGATAATAGCAGAAAGGGGTCAGTCCTACGAAATGGGTGGCTATAGATACACCCAGGTTGTCAGAATAGACAGCTGGAGTGGACAGAATTATGGAACATGAAAGATTGATCTATAAGCAAAGGGGATGTCTAACAAAGCATGACACAATTGGATGGAACAGCAAAGAATATTCCGAGCATTGACTTGACATGGCAAGGTCATAGCTGAGGATAGATGCTGGGATCTTTGGACTGACAAGAAAACTTGTTAAATGGGTTTTCATTTACATTTTTGGTTATTGTTTTTTTGGGAAGGGTATGGGATGGGGAGGGTAAAGGGGCATTGGCGGTTACCCGGTGAAACATTGGAGGTGTCCAGGAATTGGGAGGCATCGAGTCCCGATGTCCTGCTGAATTTATATGTTTTCATCGTGACCAGAGGGAAGGAGGGGTTGTATTTGAATGATGCTCTGCTTTGTTTTTATATTTCAATTTGAATGTTTGGATCAAAATGCAAGTTAAATACCGTCATTAAAAAAGATAGGTGAGTCATAAATAATATCAACTCTATCAACATGTCAGAGGAAGAAACACTACAAAAAGGAAAAAAAGAATCACAGTTCCAGCTCTTTTATGAATGATTGAACACAGCCTAGCCTATGTTATGTTATGTTATTTTTCATTTGTATAGTGCCTTTTACCATTGTTATGATACCAAAGTGCTGTGGGTTGAAGGCCCTCAGGGACTGCTGTCCCGGTCAGTAGAGAGAGTAGTGTGGAACAATGTGCTTGGGTGCACTCGGTATGTGTGCAGCTACAGTGCAATCGGTGGTGTGTAGCTGTATACTAGAGCTAGGTGTGATGCAGTGCAGCAAGACCAATGGACTATGCTATCTGCATTCTGGCAGCATTGGTTACTTGAGAGTGACCTTATTTGTGCAGCTAGGCTGACATTTTGAGGGGTATAGCTGAGTTCTAAAGACTGTTGAGGCGAACGTAGAGGTGTGTCAGCATGTGTGTAACTAGGCCAAATTAATCAAGGGGTGTTGCTTGTTGGTGCAGAGACAAGAGTAGGCATAGTGTTGTGTTTGAGTGTCTGTGTGTTTTCCAGGGGAACCTTGTTCCTGGTCAGCTTCCAGTGCCTGTTGAGGACATGGTAGCTCCTTGTTTCTTGGCGAAGACACAGGTAGATCTGTCCAAGAATGCAGGTTGTTATTGCATAGATGCTGGCGGAGTCCTCGGTCGGCGAATCACCAGATAGAATCCCTAATGGGTAGTTCTACTAGGACATTCTATGAAAAGTTGGGGTTAGCCAAGAATAAGTGCTAGCATGTTCCTTGCTTTATGATCCTGTAGTGCGTGTATGTAAATGAGCTAAACAACATGACGCCAGTGCGTAGCCATTTTGGACATTCAAACCGCAATGAAAGTCTACATTGTTTGTGAGCTTGGTTAAAAGGCAGACATGATTTCTGCAATGGTTGCAATATTGTAACATGAAGCATATTAGCTCACTATGGAGGATAGTGATTGGATTGTTTGTTCAAGGACGAACCGAAAGGGAAGTCAGAGGTGTGCAGGTGCATTGATAAGGGGTGCTGGGAATGAGAGCGCAGGAGACGAGCTGGGTTTTTCCACTGTCTGGATTTTTCCTCTCTTGCCTCCCATGCTTGCTGTTTGTCCTTCGGATGGGGACAGTTTGCAACACGAGGGGCGGGGATTCGTCCCCATAAAAAGAGAGGTGCAATCCCCATCAGGTGACAGAGAACTGGAACCCCGGGTGTTGAAGTCTCGCTGAGAGGGAGGATGCTCCACTTCAGACCCCATTAGTTGATGCGTGATCCCTCTGCCTTCCTGCCTCGGGACTGAATAGTGTTGTTGTAGCCGAGATTAAGCTTTACCCTACAACTGCACTAACAGTGATGTATACCCATTGTGTTTATTCTTGTATTCATGTATAAGCAGTTGCATTTATTTCGTAGCAATATGTATGCCAGTAGAATATGAATAAAGGGCCTGTAAAGGGCCAAAAAATGCCCAACTGATTGTCTAAGTGTACATTATTGCCTTCCTAAGTCCAAGAACCTTTAGTCCGTGTAAAAGGGTGAGTGCTGAAGTCATTACACATGTCTGAAAAGCAAAACCAAATCTCCACAGGGATTTCCAGGTATGTAGGATTAGCAAGCAAGGCCATTTCCTGCTCTGATAGTGTAGTGCATATTTGCAGGGCAATAATCAAGTTTGTAAGTGCTATTAGTGCTTGGGTTGTTAGTTCTGCAATAGATTACCGGTGGGTGGTTCTGCTATATTTATACAATGGTAGGTATGATTAGCAGATTGACGGCTGGATGGCCCCTGGTATCTAGTTCGCTTTTTCATTACCAGGTGCATAGAATTAGCAAGCAGGTGCCTTCTTTGGCTGATTGCATAGTGCATAATTGCATAGCCTTGATCAGGCTCCTGTGTTATGATACCCATGATTAATTGTGATAGATTGCTTTAGGCCTCAGAGCATACAGAATTCTGCAGATGAGTTGAAGAATACATTCTTTCAAGTAAAGAATTTCTTTCATAATCCTGCTACGATTCGGGTTCCAAGACTGGGCAAAGTTCTAGGTGGTTTAATTGCATAGCGTCACGCCTGACCGTCTGTGGCAGGGTCTGTAATCAGCAGGTTACCACGCCAGGTGTCGGTCGTGGTGGTAGGTTGGGTGGTTCCCTGCATTCCCTTGTGTGTTTTTAGGTGAAGGGCCAGGGTTTGAGTGCTTTCCGGAAGGCCATGTAGTCATTGCTGTGTCAAATGCGGGGAGGAAGTGAGTTCCCCAAAGTTGGCCCCAGGGTTGAGTAGGCTCACCCTCTGATCCTGACTGAATTGGAGGTAGGGACTACTAGGAGGAGGGCAGTGCTTGGCCTAAGATCAAGCAAGTCAGTGGTAAGACGTAATCTTAGCTTGTAGGAATTTGAAGCCTGCTTTGTGCACCGCTCGGTGGGTAATACATAGGAATTTGAAGGCGGCCTTGCATCCAATTGGGAGCCAGTGCAGGGTGCGGGGAGCCGGTGAGATGTGGTCCCTTCTCAGCGTAAGAAGCAGTCTGGAAGACGAGTTTTGTACTGTTTGGAGTTTGTTTTGGTTGGTAGGCCAGTGCAACCAGATAGAGGGAGTTTGAATAGTCAAGTCTGCACATGACAATGGACATAATTGCAGCCAGTCTGTTGGGGTAGGTAAGGTACGGGAAGATATGCTTCAGGAGCCTAAGGTGGAAGTGACAGACCATGGCAGTATTGTTGATGTGGTGAGATAGAGTTAGGTCCATGGCCATTATGCAGCCAATGTGTTTTTATAGTGGTGGTAGTCGGTGGGGGCAGGCCCAGTGAGGGTGGCCAGGGAGTCGGGTGGGGAATAGAGCAGTTTTCCTGCATACCATGATCTCTGTTTTACCTGGGTTCAGAAGGAGATGATTAGTCGTCATCCAGCGGTGAATGTGGGAGAGACATGCTGCTAGGTCAGGGATGGGTTTGTTGTTAGATTTAAGGATTGTCAGGATGATTTGTATTCATCTGCTTAGTTGTAGCAATTGAGGTTGTGTGAATGGATGATCCTGTGGAGAGGGGTCAGGTAAAGGTTAAAGGGAACCAGAGAGAGGCAGGCATGTTGGGTCACTCCAGTGTTTACTGGGTGTACGTCAGAGAGGAAAGAGGGTAGAAGGGTGATTTGCTGTCTGCTATAGAGAAATTAGTTGATCCAGGAGAGAGCTGAATCCCATATTCCTAAGGAGTGCAGTCTGTCAAGTAGGATCATGTGGTTGATGGTGTCAAACGCTGCTGAGAGGTCAAGAAGAATAAGTGCTGTGCATCCCTCTGAGTCTGATGTCACTTTGAGGTCATCCCAGATAGAAATCAGTGTGGGTTTCTGTTCCATGGCGCGGATGGAATGCTGATTGTGCAGGGTCTAGGAGATTGTTAGATTCCACAAAGCCATTGAGCTGTGAGTAGGCAGTGTGGTCGATGAGTTTTGCCAGAAATCTGTTTTGGAGATTGGCCTGTAGTTGATTGGTAATAGAGGGTCAAGGGATGCTTTTTTAAGCAGAGTTTTGACATGCACAGTTTTGAAGGAGTCTGGGAACTTGCCAGGGATGAGGGAGTCGTTGAGAATGGGCCTCACCAGTTCTCCTGCACAGTTGAGGGTGAAGATTTCTTTGAGGAGATAGGCAGGACAAGGGTCCAGTGGTGAGCCAGAGGTTCGGCTGGGGGATAGTAATTTTGCAAACTCCTCACTCGAGAGAGGGTTGAAGGAGCAGAAGGAAGGGTTCTCCGGGTTGAAGGAGGGAGAGTCTGGTAGAGTGGGTGTACAGCAGGTAGACAAGAGGGAGAGTTTGGCATGGATGTTGTCTGTCCTGTCTAGGGCTGTTTTGTGGAAGTGATCGGGCAGGTTATCGTCTTAATCAAGTTGAGCGGTATTGGGTATAATCCCATCTATGCAAAATTTCGTATTCCTCCAGTCATACGCGTTGGGTTCCTCTGATTGCAATCTTGATTAAGACGAGTTATTGACTCCCGATGAGGAACTATATGGATGTATTAGTAATGTATTAGACCTTATTTGAGAAAGGCCAGGAAGGGCCGAAACATGTGTTATCACTAAAGGGCCAACCTAACAACCTGAGAATAAACACTTTCTGACCTTAAAGGCGCAATGTCCTGGATTTCACTTTCATTTTTATACTAGGGTCTACCTGTGGTTGGGAGTGATGGGAGGGTGCTTAGTAGCATCTCGGCCAGGTCCAGTAGTACCTTGACCTTGTTCCAGCACTTGAACTGAGATGTAGAGGATGGCTTGGGGGTGGTGGTGGTGTGAGGATGCAGAACGGTATGGCATAGTGGTCTGTCCAGATGAGGGGTTTGGGGTGCACATGGTGATGAAGTCGGAAGAGCTGAAAATGTCATTGGAGGTGTGGCCAGCAGTATGAGATGGTCCTCTGATATGCTGGGTGAGGTTGAGTGCCTTACGGCTGTCAACCATTGGTAGAGTCATGGATTTGTTGGGGAGGTCGAACCAGATGTTAAAGTCTCCCAGTAGGGTGAGTGCCAGGTGGATAACTAGAATAGCTGCTAGTGAGCCACATAGACTGTTGCCAAAGTGTCTGTCATAGCTGGAGGCCAGTTGACGAGTAGGAAGCTGTATGAGAGAGTAGGCAAGAGAGAAGGTTTGACTAGGAGGGATTTGCAGTGAGCTGTGCTGGGTTGGTTTTCAGGGTACGTGATAGAGATATGAGGTATGTGCAGGATGGCTAATCTGCCTCCTCTGGAAAGTTTGTTGTGGGTGATGAGTGATTAGTCAGGTGGGAATGCTTTGTGAGCGATAGGCTTGAGGTCGTCAGAGAACCAGATTTCAGTTATGAAGATAAGGTTGGGGTTCTCAGAGGTTAGGCGATCAAAGATGCTGTATTTGTTCTTGGCTACAGAGCGGCCATTTAAGAGGAGGCAGGTGACTTTGTCAGAGGTAGAGGTGGCAGTGTTTACCCGGGTGTTCGATTGAGGGGAGCCTCCCCTGTGTGAGGGATGGGTGGAGGCCGGGGTCTTGTGGGCTCTTTGCATGTAGCTGAGGGGGCCTGAGGCAGGGTGGGGGTGATATAGGAGCAAGGTGTATTTCCGAAAGAAGGTGCAAAGGTTGAGCTGGCAGAGGGGCTGTATTTTTGTTAGCACCAGCAAGTTCCTCTGGACTGAGAGTTGGATGTTGGACAGTGGGACGCTTCGTGAGGGGGAAGGCCTCTACCCGGGGAAGTGGAGAGGGGCGGAGGGGGACAGTGTTGGAATGTATCAGGGATGAAGTGAACAGTGCAGGGGTCAGTTATTTCTGAGCATGCCAGAGTGCCCCTCTTGTTTGAGAGTTGGAGGGTCAGCGCTAGGAGGAAGTGGGAGGCTGTGGGTTCTCAGTGAGGGCGGGTGCTAAAGAGGGTTTGGAGGTTGGAGGAGAGCCAGCACCAGTGATTGGTAGGTGGGTATTCAGTGGGTGATTGAAGGTGGGCCAGGGAGTTCCTCTGGTCAGTGAGTTGGGGGGTTTGGGGGGTGGGGTCGGAGGATGTGCGGGATATGAATGGGAACCTCGGGGATAGTGAGGTTTTGTGAGGTGTGAAGTGGCAGCAGGATTGAGGATGCGAGGGTGGAGGATGGAGGTTGGGAGGGGGTGCGTTGGAGTGTCTGAGAGCTCTATGAGTATGAGAGAGGGGTAGTGTGTCTTGAGAGGGGATGTGTATATCAGGGATTCTGTGTGCATGTGGTACAGGTTACGGGTGCGTGGGTGAAGGATGAAGTTCGGAAGGGGTACGTTCCAGGGGCCTGAGAGCTTCATATGTGAGTGAGTAGGTGGGAGTATGGTGGGAGGTAGGGTGTTTGTGCATGATTCTGGATGAGCATGTTAAAGGGTTTGAGAAGGAGGGTGCAAGGATAGGTGGTGTAGAGCGGGTGTGGTATGATCTGGGGTGGGTGATTCTGGGAGAGCATGGTAGTGGGTTTGTGAATGAGGGAGCAAGAGTGTAGGGTGGATGAGGTGTGTTCTGGAGTGCTTGAGAGCTGCTCTTGTATGTGGGAGCAGCGGTGCATGTTGAGTAGTAGTGTGTGTATAAGTGATTCTGGATGAGTCCGGTAGTGATATAAGGGAAGGTGAGGGGGGTGGATCTAGGTAGTGCGAGTGTCTGCCATGGTCGTCTAAGGGAGTGGCTAGAGGAGGGTGGTTTGGAGGCACTGGGAGGAGTAACGCTGTGTGGTCACTGAGATTGAGGTTCTACTGTAGATGCGAGGGATAGATTTGAGGGAGTCAAATCGATGCATGGTACGCCTAGAGTAGAGGCAACAGTGGCTAGTGCCTCTGAGGTGGGGAGAATGATGTAAAATGGGGGCATACCATATAATGAAGTATCACCTAAATTTGTGATACCCGGATAGAGAAAGAAGGGTCTAAGATGGGTACACAACAGTAAACCAATATCTTCTAAATTTGGGGCACCTGTACCTAGAATTTAGGTACAACAACAAACCAGCAACACTCAGGCTTGGGACACCTGGGTAAAGGGAGAAGGGCCTAAGCAGGGTGCACAACAGTAAAACCTGTAACCACTCGGCTTGGGATAGCTGGACCTAAAATAGGGGCACAACAGTTAAGCAGTAACCTCTAGACTTGGGATACCTGGACCTAAAATGACGGCACAACAGAAAATGCAGCAACTTTCAGATTTGGGTTACCTGGATTTAAAATGGAGGCACAACAGCAGATGCATTGACGCTGAGAAATTAGGATACCTGGACCTAAAAAAGGGGGCACAACAAAACTGCTGTGTCACTCAGATTTGGGATACCTGGACCTAAAATGGGGGCACAACAATAAATGCAGTAGCACTCAGATCCGGGATACCTGGACCTAAAATGGGGGCACAACAATAAATGCAGCAACACTCAGATTTGGGATACCTGGACCAAACATGGGTGCACAGCTGTAAATGCAGTAACACTCAGAATTGGAATACCTGTATAGAGGCAGAAGGGCTCAAGATGGGTGCACAGCAGCAAATGCATAACATCTGGATAGAGGGAGCAAGGTCTTAAACAGGGACACAGCAGTAAACACACAACAGTAAATGCAGTAATATCTAGATTTGGAACAACTGGATAGAGGAAGAATGGCCTAAAGATGCACAACAGTAAATTCAGTGATGCTTAGATGTGGGACCCTTGAATATAGGGAGAATGGCCTAAAGATGGGGTACACCAGGAGGTGCAGTAATATTTAAAGCTTATGGTTTACCAAAGCAGTCAGTCTAAATGCGAGATATGGTTAACTTACACAATCAGGCTAAATGTGGGATATGGATATCTTACACAATCAGGCTAACTTACGCAGTCAGGCTAAATGTGAGATATGGCTAACTTACACAATCAGGCTAACTGACACAATCGGCTAAGTGTTAGATAAGGTTACTATGCAAACTCTGGGCTGTACACATTGGACTAAATGCTATTAGAGAAAGGATAATATAAGATTTGGTTGGGTAGTTTAGTGAGGAGCAGTAATGGCTGCACCCCCTGCCAGAACCACACTTACTTTGTAAGTAGCTGCTGGTTGACTACTGCAGGCCCCATAGGCTAACACAGGCCAACATGGTCTGGAGCTGCTTGTTTAGGAACTGTCCCTTTCCTCGGTGTTCTTAGCCGGAGGGGCTGCCCTCGGTGGTGGTCTTAGTGGACTGCACTGGCCAATCAGGGGAGGAGGGAGTGCTGGGAGGAGGTATCCACACACAGGCAACATGGAAGAGGGTTGGGGAGGCACAAGGGATCACAAAATGAAACAACATACAAAAAATGCAAAAATACCTGCAAATACACACAGAGACATCAGTCAAGGGGGCCAACAACCTTACCTCATGCCAGGGACCTAATGTGGCCGAGCTAAAGGCGCAAATGTAGGGCCTGAGTCGACATTGTAGATGCTAGGTGAAATTGCCCAATCAGGGAAGGGGGGGGGGCGGGAGGTGGGAACCACACACAGACAACACAGAAGAGGGTCAGGGAGGCACAAGGGATCACGGAATGAAACGAGATACAAATAGATACAAAAATACCTGCAAATATGCAGAGGGACACCAGTCACAGATGGCAACAACCTCACCTCACGCCAGTGACCTAAAGTTATGATGAGAGAGAATACGATTTCTGTTCAGGTATATCCCAACAGCAGATATAGCTGGAATTCATGATTACAGGAGTGGCGGTGTTTCGATATATATGCCACAAATCAAGGTAAAAAGTCACAGGGTGCTGGCCACCTTCTGGCAATATTCTACAGGGAATGATTAAATATCCTAATTAGACCACTACTCAATAATGTATTTTTGTGTTCTGATCGGTTCACAAATACTATGAATGAAGCAAATCTGCAATAATGAAACTAGGTAAAGATGCTGTGCTTTGTAATGAAATATTGCTTTAATCAACACAGAGGCAAGGAATGTGTAGAATAAGTGTAAAGTGCTTTGATTGATCCAGACATGGGGATCATCACGGAGAGGAGCAAATCATGTTTAGCAGGTGGCAGACTTGGTCAAAAGAAGAGAAACCCCTTTCCTAATAGTTCATTTAGTGCAGGGAAAAGCACTTTGCACAAATATTCGACTAATGAAAAAATAAAAAATAAGAATTGGATTATGACAGAGATCCTTGAAAATAATATTAGTCAACTGTGCAGTCAGTCCTATCTGTTAAAATCCGGGAGAACGGCTAACAGGCTGCATGGAAGACAAGCCCGAGTTACTGCTTAGTTCCATGCAGATCATTTTCATTCTTAACGGTTCGATCACTGCAGCATGAAAAAGGTAATCTTTTCAAGAAATCTGAGGTAGAATGACGTTCAAAGGCTGGGAAACGTAAGATGGATTCCTCGCCACTGTGTATATCAAACCTTAACCTGTGTGAAAATTAGAAAACGTGTTAGTTTCATACGCCCCAGATGGTTGTTATCAAAGAAGTTGAAGAGGAAAGATTATAGTTAACCATGAAGTCAGCCTAAAATGTGACATTTCTAGAGCAAGTTGGCACAGAGATACCAAAATCCACGTAAAGAATGGAATATATAAGCATGTGTTATGTTATGTTATGTAAAGGTTCTTGTACTGCGCACTGTCACCACATGCGTGGTCCCTTGTTGCTCTGGCGGATCTGTAAAGCAAGAGGGTAAGGCGGGGTTTAAGTTCGTAGGACTGAGCAGGGGAAAAGAGCAAGAGAGCTGTGATGTGCTGTTGGCAACTTTAGTTCGGTTTACACCGTTAGCGCAGTATAGGTGTGATTTTCAGTCGGTAACCGCAAAGTGCTATTGTGCGAAGCTATGTGCGTTTTTTGTTGTTTTGGTGAAACTAGAAACAGGCAGAAGGGGACAGTACACAGCGTCTATAGGGAATACTCAACACTGCTTCTTCCCAGCTGACACAAGAGATGGACAGAAACAAACAGTACCCAGCCAGCACAGGAATTGGTTACTCAAAATAGTCAGGGGCTCAGAATATCTCGCTGAAAGTAGGCACAGGGTCATGACACTCGGGATTGAACGTTTTAACAAAGTACACATGAAGGGATCTCCTAAAAGCTGCCTACAAGGAATAGAGAACTTGGGATTTAAAAAAAAACAAGGGAACTCAAGAGCAAGGGTCTCAAGATTGTTAACTTCAAGGAAACACGAGAATGCAAACTATGCAGAAAGAAAATATGGCCACTGCGTATGGAAAATGAGTAGAAAACGCTGCTCAAGTTGTACAGTGCTCACACATATCTACCACAAAGGGGGGATGATTGGACGGTCCAAATCTCCTGTCAAATATGGAGTGTGAAAGAAGATAGCAAAATAGGTCATATAGAGCTGCCCTGCACAAGGTCAGCTTCTTTAAGTAGGAGTACTCCCTACTTACTAATACCATACAAGTAGTCAATTATAGTAGTCACTCAAACTTAACAATACATGTATGAAACATGACATACTTCTGATTAATACACAAACATGTACTTAGACAAATGAAGATATAGATTTAGATACAATCACAAGGAACCAAAAGTGTAAAAAAAACAAAGTAATGTGATGCAGTACAAATCCGTACAGAATTCCTTCCGGGAAGCGTGTAGACACACACATGTGTGAACAACAACGAATAAACAGCAACTGCAATCCTCATACATAAAACGTCTCAGGGTGCCCAATATGTTTTTAGAACAAAAATGCTTGAAGAGAATCTTGTCAGTCTGAAATCTCTCTCTGGATGTGGTGATGTAGAATGAATTAGGTACTAGCATGTCAGAGAGTTAGATTATAGTTCATGTGTCTAATTGCTCTCACGCTGCGCCACTCATCATGAGTGGTATTCGTATGCCCACATGTTTCATTCCACATAGGCAATCTTTGAACTTCGCCGAAGGGTGGGCAATGTGTCCAGGGACTTTAGAGGGTGCATAGTAAAATATTGGGAATAGAAATTTAGGGGTGTCCAAATGACTGAAACCATGCAACCAAGCAGGAGAACCTGCCAGGAGAAGACCCTCACTCCTGGGAATGCATACATAAGTGCGAAAGCACTCTTCATGTGCCACTATAGAGTTATCTAGTCCCTCTCTTAACGTACAGAATGAAACTTTAATTTCCGCACTTAGGTATTTGGTCCCACGTGTCACCACTAGAGGTCAGTCATGATCCATTATTTATTCCTCTTCTTGTAATGTTAGTACCAATGAGGCTAAATGAGAATTACACAATCTTTGTAATAGGACATTGTTATATTATTCTGCCTTACTGTACACAGATATTACCTGACCAATTATCCATCGAGGCATTTTAGGAAGCCTGGAAATATCACTGAATAAATCAGGCAATCACATCCCAGTAGTGAGCTTCATACAGGATCTTCTGACTCCTGGCAGGAATTGTTGTCCTGCTTAGTTGCATGGACACCCCTACATTTCTCTTCCCAGTTTTTGACTATCCACCTTCTCTAGTCCCTGCACAAAATGCATTGCCCACCTTTGGTGAAGTCCCCAGATTGCCTATGTGGAGTGAAACACGAATAGCACTGATGGTGAGTGGGCCAACGTGAGAGCAATTATACGCATGAAGTATAATCCAACTCGCGGAGATACTAGTACCTAATTAATTCTAGATCTTCACATCCAGAAGAAGGTTTCAGACTGACTACATTGTCTTCAGGCACTTTTGTTCTAAACACATATGGGGCGCCCTGAGACGTTTCATGTATGAGGATTGTAGTTTATTCGTTGTTGTTCATACATATGTGTGTCTACACGCTTTCCGGGAGGAATTCTGTACGGATTTGTGCTGCATCACATTACTTCGTTTTTTAACACTTTTGGTTCCTTGTCATTGTATCCAAATTCCACGTGTTAATTTGTCTAAGCGCATGTTTGTTTATTGATCAGAAGCAAATTCATCCTTGATATAGGAATTGGTATTTTTGTGTGACTACTATGAGCGACTCCTTGTATGGTATTATTGAGTAGGGAACACTCCATACTTGAAGAAAGTGATCTTGTAGACTGCTAAGAAAGACAAGCCATGGGGATTTTAGTTCATTTCATTCGGAACAGGACACTAGGAAGTAAGTTAGGTCTGAAATTCTGTATGTGTCCACTCCAGGGGCCTGCAGTCAGATGTTTTGGAATGTGATGTCCATGATCCCACACCATTTACTCTTCTGCTTAGGGTGGGTGGGATTTGCCATCCGAAGAGTCAAGGTTGCAGACCTCTGGTCTACTTTAAGCGATGCTCAAAACGTGGTTCAGGTTGATGGCAGGGGCTTCAGTAATTGTATTGTATTGTATTGTATAGTATTGTACCTGGCTTTTGTATAGCGCCATTTTTACCATTATTATAGTTTCAATGCATTGTTAGTAGGAACGCCCTTGGAGGACGAGAAGTCCAGAATGTTGGAGGTCATGGAGTATGACTAGGATGAATGTGTGTGTTTGACCAAAAAAAAACTCAGCAGTGCTGAATCGGCTCCGGTAGAGAAACAACCCATGCAGTCAGGCATGTGGATGGGTGCTGAGAGGAGTAGAGTGCGCCAGTGCTAGACACTTGCTATTTGTTCAGCGTGCCTGAATTTGTTACAGGCCTGTTCTGCATTCTGCTGTCAGAGGTGTTGAGGTGAAGTCTGGTGTAAGTAGGCGGAGAGTTATATGAACAGCACAACCACATTTTGTCATGTTCCTTGCTGTATACTGATGTGTGTTGATGCCATACCTGCGGCCAGTGGAGTGGTGCATTATACATTGCTGCCTTTGACGCTGTGTTGATGTTGGGGCGCCCGCTCAGGTATTGGCTTCTTATGTCAGGATCTTGCGGCTGTGACGAAAAATGGTTAGCAGCAGCGACAGTCTATGCTCCAACTGTTTGCCACAGGAGGCGCACGGGTTGTGCTTCCAGATTCTTCTAGGTGGGTCGGGTGGCGAATCTATCCAGATATTGAACGCTTACTGATCATTTTAAGGAGGTACCTTTACCAAGGGCTGCCCATCATTTGACTCATATTTGGGGAACACCTGCCCTCCCCCCATTCCTTCCAGATTGGTGCTGAATTGGTTCTTGATTGCCCCCCCTGCACAAGTAAAGATTCGCAATAGAGACACCAAAGAGGATTAGACAGTCTTCAGCCCTTGCATATTTGCAACATGGCCAATACTATTGCAGATGCTTTAAATGAGTACATGTAAAGATAGGATACATAACCGATTATTATACATATCGATCAAAACACAATTTGCAGTCATCCGACTGCCCATCACAGCCATAGTAGTGGCCATCAGAGTAGCTCCCCATTTAAGTTATTTCCACATTGCAATATTCATTCATTCAGGGTGCAAACATAAAAGTCACTTGCCACCTCAATTCTATACATATCCAACACAGCACACCATTCCTTACTCAGCAAGAGTCAAAGATCAATAGCCAAGGGCTAGTGACGAATGCGCATTTTGCACCCCCCGATTCCTCATTACCGGTACCTAATTGCCCATTGCCTTAGGACTACCGCCCACCCCAGTACTCCTCTGCTCTCTCTTGACCCACCACAGTATTATGCACTCTTTCAGAATGAGGTCATTTCAGTGTGTGCTTGCTACAGTACCAATCCATTCAGCAGCCATTCCTCCATCTTCCCATCGCTGTAAACCTCTCAGCAGTACATGTCCGCAAGTGCCCATCCTAGCAGCACCCCTCCGTCCATCACTATGTCTACCATTTCAGTGGCTGTCCATCTGTGCATCGGTTATTCCAGCATCCACCCACGAGAGCATCATCATTGCTGAACATCACAATAGCCATGGTTTCAGAACGTGTGCAACACCAAATGATGTGTTTCAGTATTTGCCTATCTCAGTCGCCACTGTTTCCTTATAGAGCCATCTCAAAATGCATGTTTTGTCTGTCCATCACAGTAACCATCTTTTCTGTTTCTCCGTGTCCATCTCAGTGCACATCCTGGGCCATCATGTCAGTATGTGTCCACTACAGTATCCACCATTTCAGTAGCTTTCAGCCCATCGCAGCATCTTCTTCGCCATTTATACTGTCAGTCTGTGTTGTCCACTTTGCCCAAATCCAGCATCCGTCAAACACAAGGGCCATCATTTCAGTATGTGTCCGTCAGAGCACCCACCCAGGGCCACCATTTCAGTGCGCGTTCACCGTGGTAGCCATCATTACACTAGCTGTAAGACCATCACAGTATCCCTCGTTAAGTCTTCATAATTTCTGTGGGTTGAGGACCAGAGTACATTCTATTTCGGTATCTCTCCATCACTGGACCCATCTGTGCAGCAAGCCAATATCTCTGAAAGTATCTGATTTTTCTGTACCTATCTGCCTGTATGCCCCCTGGAAAATACACCGTTGTAGCACTCCGACACCCTTTTTTGATTTCACCGAAACGATGTGCCACGATTACAAGAGCTTGCATAGATCACGGGCAACGGTGTAACTGTGTGTAAGCTGCAGGACGGTAAGGAGTTTCAAGTCTAGCAAACCACCTTCCACGAAAGCAACTGCGCGGTCCCGCCAAATCTGTCTAGATCCCTTGGAGCACCATAGCCTCCTGGGAAGAAGTTACCAGTAATGCTTTGCGGAAGGAGTCTCTTTAATAGAGTGCTGGTCCTTTACGCTTGAGAGTTAACCTTTACACAAGATAGAAAATTCAGGAAGTTACCTTTACCAGCGAGCAAAAATTCAAGTTGCAGGCTACTACCCAGCCATAAAAAAGTCACTCACCACCCCAATTCTATACACGCAGCGCACCATTTCGTACTCGCAAAGAGTCAAATATCACAAGCCAATGGCTAGTGGCCAGTGCACATTTCCCTTCCCCCCCTCCCTTTGGAAGTGGATGCTGACTTTTAAAAGCGCAAATTGAGTCGTATTTTTCATGTCAATCCTTTTGTTCAACGTGCCTGTGTTCCTCAAAGCGTTTTTACTACTTGTTTAATGTGCAGGCTTGATAAACTATTTCCTTGTGGCTCCACTCCTAAGAAGCTTGTCTAATGTCCGACCCCTGGCTTTCCTGAGGCTTGATCCACCAATGCCTCCCACCAGAGAGACACCATTCACTCTTAAATCCTGAGTGTACATATATTCAAGAGACCCTTCTGTTAAAGCTCGTGTTGATGTGCCTTGAGGACTCCCCTGCTGAGACACGGAAGAGGTACTGCACCGATATATATGTTTTGTTGACCAATGAAGAGAGGCGTTGGTAGCAGGGGCCTAGAGCCCCAGGTCTTTTGGTTGTAGCCCCCGGATAGAAGCTCAGGGGCTGCAACCAAAAGGCTATAGCTAGCCCCGAGTCTGACAGTCCCAACATTAGCGAAGCCCCAGATCTTTTCCAGACCTTGCAACACCCCTCATTGGACCCCTCGACCCAGCAGGTCGCATGTTCGTGCCTGTAGAAACATTGGCGATACTACTGACTCTGCAGCTATTTCTTTGCTTTTGTAGCATCATTCCCCCAGTCAGCTTGCCCCGTTGATCTTTCCTTTACCCTACTTGAAGGCAGTTCCATGTATTTGCGCCCTCCTTTCATTTTGAGAATAAACGTTTTCTCCTATTCTTTTGTCATGCCACCCCGCCTTCCCAAACCCCTGTTGGAATATGCTTGCTGCCTCTATTGCATTTCCACACCTGATGCATCCGAATGGCTGTCTTACATTAGGAAACCAAGGCCTTAGCTAGTCAATGGCATCTACTTCCGTGTCAATGGCATCTACTTCCCGTGGGTCATGCAATGCGTAAATGGCTTCTTCCTTATCTAAAATGCATTTTGAGAAGCTTGGTCTCGAAGTCGATCACCACAATGGGCAGGCGACAGCAAGGCTGTGCGCCACCCCTACCCAATATGGAGTGGTGCGGGAAGAAAGGAAAATATCTTCCCGCTGGCTTGGCACTGTGAAGGGGAAGCCAGGATCGCCACTCAAGTCTCCTAGTTACAAAGTCAACTGCTCTCTGCTCTCTAACCACACTGAGGGGCCGCAAGCAAATACAGATGTCCTCAGATATCCTGGTCTGGTGGTGTGGCAGCTCTCTCGCCATTTATCTGGCAAGGAGGGGTCTGTCCCACCAGCTAAAGCCGTAAAAAACAACTTACTGAACTGCCCTTGTGGGTCAGACCAGACTGATATGAAAATTGCTGCATCTGCTCTTTGGAGGGTGCAGTGAGCTAAAATGTGGTTGTTCACCCTCCTGGGTGGCATTATCCCACATAGTAATTTGTTTGCCCATGTTCACGCTCTGTGGAAGTGCTCTCACATTTTACCATATTTTGAAATATTTCAGTTTTAACCCTTAACTTACTAAGGGTAATCCGAGCATAGACCCCTTGCTCACAGTCTGTGTAGGAGCTCAGCTTCACTGCCCTGAGGTTGCCAACAAGACTGAAACGTGTTTCTGGAATCTCTGTTGGTATTATTGTTCAGGGAAGAATTGCCTAGTATTGAATGCCGGATTCACCTTCTGAGTGGGACCAGACTGATATGCAAATGTGTATTTCTCGTCTCATAGAACATGCCATTTGTTACTGATAGTTCTCAGTTGAGGGGATCCTATTCTTTTGCAGAATTATTATTTTATTCAAAAATCAATGTTCCATATTTATGAAAAATGTATTCCATGTGTACTAACATATATTCTACAAATCAGCTTTGTTGACACCGCTCCTGTTCACCTAGACTCATACTCAGCCAAAATAAATAGTATATGCTCTTCACCTCTAATGTCTCAAGTGCAGAATCTTTTCAATAGACGTACAATTCCTATCTGACGTTTTATGTCCTAAAAATATTGCATTTCCTGTTGTTGCAGTGACTAACAATCAACTGATTTGATTTGAATATTTGTAGCGCGCATACCCCATGGGGACCAATCAGAACTGCATCTATGCAGCGATGTTAACTAACAGCTGGTCATAGACTTTACTAGGCCATCGCTTGAAGTGTGTTTTAATTGCTAAGGACAAACTACATGAAAATATACGTTTTTAGTTTCTTCCTAAAAATAGAGTCTCAATCTGTCGATCGTCCCTTGGTAGAGAGTTCCAACAATGGGGACCAAAGGAGGAAGATTTGTTCATTTGTTCAACTCGCCATGACCATGTCTCTCTCCCACTCTTACCCCGGGGAGTCCTCAGGAGCGCCACGTGATTCTCCGACCCACCACTTTGCACCGACTCAAAACAGGTAATAAGATTTTAAAATATTGCAAAAAAACATACATGGCTATGCACAATCCACAGATTCCAGTGCTCAAAACTGACCTATACATTTATCCAAACTCTATATTTTGTCCATCTAAATTAATTGGAATGTGCACTTTCTTAACGCGCTGCATTATGTTAATGTTAAAGGTATTTATACCGCGCAGTCACCACTGCTGTGGTCTGCAGGCGAGTGAAAAACCTGGGGCCTTTGGGTTCTGCCATACCCAGCTTGCAGTATTGTTTTAGGATTGTTTTACTAGACTAGGCCTTATAGTTTATCCTCTCCATGTACCCTCATTCCATGAACATGTTCATCCCTCAATCCACCTTTCTTAACTCAGATATAAAAATGGCAATGCTCCCAGGGGCACATGCAGCTAATTAAATCAGGTTAGAAAGGACATGATTGTCTATTTAAAACATTCTGCACTGGTGTCTGTTGGGTTGATGGAAATACACTAGTTCGGCTCAGTCAGAGGCTAGATGACCACTAGTGGTGCACACAATGATGCTGATATTTCCAACATATGTTTTTGAATTTGGCATTATATTTTGGTAAAAACTGAACATTAACGGTTTTAATAAAAAATGATTCTAATGAAATAATACATACCTTTCCTTGGTTCTATTTCACTATTCTATCACATGGACGTTGTTGTTTAGTTATTTTTTGCAAAATAAATGCAGGGTGCACCTATGTGAATTCTCAGGCGGGGTCCCGCGTCCCCCAGACTCGTCGCAATCATTTTATAACCCATGAAAGTCAGCCTACTAGGGCAGTTAAGCCAGAACCCTGAGCTACAAGGCGGAAAGTACAGGGTGGGAGCAATGGAGACCCCAATCGAATAAGGTACTGAGTCCTAACTTGAGCGATCTGGCCTCAGAGTCATGATAGGGAGCCTGTAGTCCAAAACGCTGCTTTATTTTGGGTACTTGGTCACGGATTCTGGTATAAAGGGAGGAGAAAAGAATATCTCCCTCTCCTCCCCCATTGACACACTAGGCTTTGGTAAGCCTTGGCCCACAGAGAAGCCTTTGTAGCAGCAGGACACATTGAAAGCATTGAAAGGGTTGCCGGATATGCCTAACACTATGGTTGAACAGAATGCTACCATGTCCAGGAGACCGCAAGATCCCATGTATGCAAAAGGGTCCTAGTGTTCAAGGCCAAAGCAGACTCTGGGGCTAGAAGAACACATGTAGGGTGGACCAAGTGACACCAAGCACCTGCATGTCACATCTCATGAGCTGGGACACCGGTCAGCACCAGGGGTTTGAAGCTGGAAGGGCTCTCCAAAAAATCCGAAACCACAGAGAGCAGACTGAGAATCATCACTGCGGGGGGCATACAAATGCTGTGGATGAGGGAGGATAGCTCAGCGGCAGCGTGCGCGTCTTGGAAGCAGGACGACACGAAGCAACAACAGGTTCGATCCCCGGGTCCGCGCTTAAAAACCTCTGGGTGTTTAAGCGCGTTATAAATACGCAACTAAGAGAAAAAAAAAAAACAATTACGCAACTAAGAAAAAACAAACAATCCCTGTAACAGCGCCTCGATGCCTGCGGGCTGTGTGAGCGCTTTATAAATGTTAAATAAATAAATAAATAAATAAATAAAAATAAATAAATAAAATAGAGCGACCTTGAAAGCAGGACAACTTCTTGATTCCAAGATGGTGTAGTGCCTTTACATAAAATGAGCTAAAACAAGATGGCGCCGATGCGTGGACATTTTGGACATTCACTTCCATTACTGCAATGAAAGCCTACGTTTTTGTGGGCTCAGTAAGTACACGTGCATTTCTGCAGTGGAGGCAAAGTCACATAATGATGCCAGCTGTACTAACTGTGGAGAATAGTTGTTGTATTGTCCGCCGAAGGACGAGCCAGAAAGGGAGTCGGAGCAGTCTGCATGTGCAGTGAAAAGGGGTACCGGGAAAGAAGACAAGGAACAGAAGCTGGGTTTTTCCACTTCTAGCTGGAACTTTCCACTCTTGGCCCCTCATGTTTATTGTCTGCTCTTCGGCTGAGGGCAGTCTGGTAACCACTGAGGGGCGGGGATCCCCCCCATAAAGAAAAGAGGTATTCCTCTTGGGAATTCAGGTAGAACTGGACCCTCGGGTGATGCAGTCTCTCTAAAAGGGAGGACGATCTCTCTGCCTACCTGCTCTGGGACTAAGCAGTGTTGTGGTGGCCGAGATGAAGGTCTATTCTGCAACCATTCTAATGGTCATGCTCTTTTTCTATGTTTTTATATAACCGACTATATGTTATGTGTGTGTGTGTATAAACAAATGAAAAAAGGGCCTATAACAAGCCATTTTGTTTTTATATAACCAGTGGTTTATGTGTGTTTTGTTGCCTGAGTCCAAAGGTCCCTTTACGTGGCCCAGAAAAAGCAAGACCGATGGCCACTGTGCTATTTCTAAATTCAGGAAGTAGTGGACCAGCAGAGGGCAGGACAAAGGAACACATGTGGAAACACCATTCAAGCTTTAGAGAGTTTACACAAATCGAAGGATGGTATAGAGAGATGGTTGGATTGGAAAGAGGGCCTATAAAAGACTGGGTATAAGAGCAGACAGGGGCATGCTTGTAGAGGTGACCGGAGAAGGGTCAGAGGTATAGTCAGCAGAAGCAGTGCTGCTAGGAGGTGATACAGAGCAAGACAGCTCTATTCCTATGGCTGGGAAAGGAGACGGACCAGTGGGAATATGCCATGGCTCTTGAAGCAGGATCTGAGATCCAAGAAAGGTAAGAACTTAAAGTCCTGAGAATCAGGGGAGGTGATGCCAAGGCGGGGTCTGGGAACATGAGGAGAAGTTGGAAGACTTGGACCTGCCTAGATCCCTGAAGAGACAATAGCTATTGCTATTGTGAGAAGAGCACTATATTCAGTGGAGTAACTTTGCTGAAAATGTTGAGTGGGACATGACATCTGAAGAAAAGGTGCCCCAGCCAATTGAATGGGGACAGAATGGTGTGCCATGAAAGTTGGGGGGGACAAACATCCCTGTCCCCCACCTAAAATTACACCGATGACTATATCCCTTAATGAAAGAGAAGGGTCAAGATAACCCTTAAGGCAGTGATGGGCACCATATTTCCTACAGAAAGAAGAAGTGAGACACAAGCCTTTAGTGAGATGTCACTTTATCCCTCATGAGCCAGAGAGTGTGGGGTGAAAGAGAAAACCCTCAGAGGGACAAAAAAAGAACTCTATATTGACAAGAGCACTAATCTGTTAAGGATGGTCTCAGCCTAGTATGCAGTGCGCAAATGAAATTCTTATTTTATTGTGTCTATAGGTTCAATATTATGAGTGATATACCACTCATATCACACCCCTTCTCAAAATACCCCCAGGTCACAATGGACCAGGAATCAGGCTGGTTGGTAAAGGTAATATTTATTTATTTATTTAAAATTCAAATCAAACATATGTTTAATATATGGGGCAGCAATCACCAATGTGGGGATAATACAAATAAGAAAGTAGGTAATGCAGTTGAATTCACTTTTAGCAACACAGAATATAAAACACAGAGAAAAGACAGTTTTGGCTTGTTTGAAAGATAGCGCTTAAGTTAAGATTTCCCCTGCAAATTCTCAACTGACAAATAAGCAATTCTACACAGATGCAAGGGAGCAGCAGGTATTCAGGAATAAAGAACAGTGCGCAGAATTTAAAGATAACCTTCCCTCCCCAAATCAGAGAGAAAAACGGTTGGAAATCTTACACTTTTAAAATGACATTCGAAAATGGCTGAGCAAAACAACGAAAAGTGTGCAAAAGTCCTTAAATCAATATAAATCCCTATGGGAGCAACATTGAAAAGATACCAACAATCATGAGCTACAGTATGAACAGAATTAAACACTTGGAATCTTAATGGAAGTTTGGAAATAATTGGAATTTGAAAATCACACGTGTAAACTTTGCAGAAATGCGAATTCCCGCCTAAAATTCACTAAACGGTTTTTAAGAAAAACAGGTGAATGTTTAAGTCAGAGTTGAAATGAAGTCTCTAGCTATTAAATTGAGGAAGTTATTCAACGTTGAATGAGAGTTGTTTTTAGAAAAATAGAACAGAGAAAAACAGAAAATCGATTTTAAAATGACAGGTTAATTTTACTTAAACTAGATTTAATGGCTAAGAAAAAGAGAATGCCACCCGTGAATTTCCACAGTTACACGGCCGCATGTAACCCTTCACATGGCGGATACCCCGTTTTCTTTATGGTAATAACTTTATTTAATCAAAATCACTAATGGCTTATGGTCTAGTAAAACAAAAATGAGGAAAAGAAATCGGCGCTAACACTAGGAATCACAGACAGGGTTGCAAGAATGGTTCTGACAGTATGACAGGTTTTTAAGGTAAAGATAGGATGGTTTAGAGATTGGGATAGTACAAGGTAAGGCAAAATATGCTATGGTTTACTATGATTTCTATTAATACTTATAGTCCACTTTAATTTAAGATTTGAGACCGTCAAGGGCTCTGGTCATCACACGGATCGGGTCTAAAGGACAGCAGGGCACATCTGGCGGAATTAGGTCAGCTGGGCAGTTCTGGTCACCTGGACTGGCACCTCGGACTGGACTGCACTGGTTACTGGAGACCAGAGATCAGTGGGATGGCGAGTTTGGAGCAGACAAGCATTTATGGTAGCAAGCCAAACTGGATCACATTGCTTCCCTTAGGTTTTGGGATGGTTTCAGAGTTTGGGCCTAGCTGAAAAGGAGTTCAGCAATGCAGAGGCCTTGGCTTTGCAAAGAAATCTGGAATCAGGAACAAAGATTGAGAATTCAGGAACAGGGCGCTACGTTGAAATGAGGATGGAGTCAGGAATCAGTGTGTGTGTGTGTTGTGAGGTTTCCTTATTTATTATGCCAAATGACATCGCTCTAGTTTATGGTAGGGGCAGACTTGCTGCCCACACCCACAATGCTATGATTGGGCAAGAGCACAGTTCCCGCCCTGCTCTTTGTTGGTTGGATGACAGAGAGGTGTGTCATTTTTTATGAGATGATCTGGAAGCCTCCCATAGTTATTGGGACCAGAATCCAACTTTCCCACAAATACATATTTATGTAGTTATGCCCTCTAAGCAAATCGGATACATAAATTACATATTTCGTGGGACACATTCTAATCGAACTCCCAAGTCGGTGGGACCTGGTTTAGTCTTTCTGGTGAATTTTGGCAATTTTAACCATCAAAGGTTTGGCCTAACATTTCCCAATTCTGTACATATATGTGCAATTACCCCTAAAATAGGGGTACATAATATTATATTTGCAACATTAATAGTTTCTGTGCAACTGGTCATTCTTTTTAACTTCTGTTCCTTACGCAGTAAGAAATTCTACCAAGTTTTCAAATGGATAGCATAAATTCAGATTTAGATGTATGTACTTTTCACTCTTTTTCTTATTCTTGCTGCCAAGGTAAATGACTTGAAGTTCAGTGGCAAAATAAGCATTTTAAACCCAAAAGTCACATGTCAGTTTTTTTTCTTTCTTCCCAAGTGTGAGCAAATGGCAAATCCTTTGAAGTTGAATGAGGGGCCTCTCCCTGGAGAGTGGAGCTTCCTGCCCCTCTGCTGGAAGGGTGAGTGTCCAAGCCTGCTATTGTCTTTGCCTGGGGCACAGATGAATGTCTAATGAAGTCCCTTTGTCATGAGTATGCGAGGTCTCCCAGCAGCAATTAGCCTTTCCTGCCAGCAGTGGAGGTGTCAACCTTTCTCAGGCTAAGAACTGTCAGAGCAGGGTTGTTTTTTTAAATAGTTGATTAACTCAGACTAGGTTTAGCTTTAAGTTTCACCTAAATCTTTCATTTAAACATATAAAATTAAAATAGTTTATAGGTGGATTTTTAACATTAGCAAACCTTTGACATTCTTAAAGAATTAAGCCTTTACACAAGAATATACTTTACACAGGCGATTTTGCTCTTCGTTCCTGAAAAAGCACATTAAACTGATTTCTTTAAATCCGATTTTCATCTGTAGCAAATACACATTTCAGTCAGCACTAGTTCTTCCCTTGAGTGCTGGGATTGTTTGCAGCTTGGATACATGTATCATGCCTTTGTTTAGAGTTTCTCTCTGCACAGCTGATTCTGATACTTGCTGCAAAGTTTTAGCCGCGTTTCCCGTGGAAAAGTGAAAACAATGGTTCCTGGGTTGCTTTTTCATAGGTACATTTTGTAAGAGCTGTCATTCCAATGAGGCCCGGTTCGTCTGAGTCACACTGGATGATCCTGGGCATTGCAGGGCCCTTCTAATCTCAATGATTCAGTAGAAATGAATGGATCTAGTGCCAAAACAGCACTTATTATGGTTGAAAAGCTGATATTTTAAAGAGGCATTTTGGGTTTACAGCAAAGTACTGCTGCTTCTTTCCTTTGCTCCATGTTGAATGTTGCAGAGCACACTGGAACATTCCTGCAGTGATTACTCTTGTTTTACCCCACCTGAAATGGGGTTGGCAAGGTGGTGCAGCCATTTTTTTGGTTGTTTCAAAACGCAGTTTCAAGATTTTGGTACGCACAGGAGTCAGCACATCAATGTTGGGCTGTTTCCTTCACCATTGCAGTAAAGGGATGTAGTGGGGCACATTGGAATGGGTCAAAATATCCCACAGTATCCTATATGAACCAGAGAATGGGTGAGGAGGGAGATCCATTTCAGAGGCAATGGAATTCCATAAATCCTATTGTGAATGAATCTCATCCTCCGGCAATGCTCTGGGGAACCCTCCAGACCACTGTTCTTCGCCTGCCAAGCCATTACAGAAGGGGAAAGACCATATGCAAATCAGGCTTGGTCCCACTCCGAAAGGGGCAGTCCAGCCCGAAATGCTAGGTCACATCCCTTCTGCACAAGACCGCAAAGGTCCCCAAAAATGTTTCGGCCTTTTTGGGCCTCATCAGTGAGGAGTAGCTTGGGTCTCTAGGCCCAGCAGGCACGGACCCACGTGTGGGCATACCCGTCCCACTCGGGTTGACAAAGCAAAAACAAAGAGCTGATGGCTGGAAGGTTTAGAAAAATCTTAACCTCTGGCATTGCTCTGGGCAACCCTCCTGACCATTGTTCTTCGCCTGCCAAGCCCCTGGTGCATGTGTTGACATTCCTGCTGAGGTTCTTTCCCTGATAAATTCGTCAAATGGTTTGCTCTCTGAGAAGGTGCTTTCTGGTCGGTGTGCCAAAATCAGTCCTGCAACCCCCCCCCCACAGACCTCCTCCTGTCTCATTAGTTGTTTGTCTTGAAATAACTGCGGGTGAGTGGAGCCTGTTTGGAAGACACTTAGGTTGATATTTTAGGAACTGTGCCCCGGCTCCTTCATTTAGTCCTTGAGGGCGTATTTATGTTTGTGTGTTTTCATATAAAACCTTGTAAGGGTTTTGCAATATGACTGTCAAATTAGTCCGATTTTTTCACGTCGTTCTTGTTTTCTTGTTCTTCCTTTTGATATTTGCTCTAATGTATTTATTGACAACCCTTTCATTCTTTACCTATTTTTTAATAATAAATGTTTTTAATAATCTCTTTTCATGTTTCTTCCTTTCTTTATTTATATTTATTGTAATGCACTAAAATCCCATCAGACATCTAAGTGGTCGGAAACAATAGCCGATCTACTGCACAGTGGTCTAGAAAAGGATAGGTTTCAATCTTTTCTCAGAAATCAGGTGGACATCATCTGGAATGGGTTTCTAGATACTAGCAGCCAAACCCTGAAAAGAGCATCCGAGGAACTTAGCATGTTTCTAGCGGGAGATGTGGAACAGGCTTGAGCCTGATGTTAAGACTTAGTCAGCTTGCCTTTGTCTAGGTCTCCATAGTGTAAAAAACATTCTATTCCATGCAGATAATGCGTGGAATCCTGGGAAAGTCTAAAAAGGTAATTTGTGTCATCTGCATGATCCTGAAAAGACACTTCTTCTTTAGCTGATAGATTGTGAAGACGCTTGGCAGAGCCGCTAAGCAGCAGAGGGAACACGCATGGCCCTTGTGGTACCCAGAAGTTGTCTGCAGATGGGGAAGATGCAGTGAAGTTTATATCCACTGCAGATGTTCTGCTACAGAGGAAGGAACACCTCCAGGTTTCTGGCATATGCGTCAAGCCCACCACTTTTCTCAGTCTGTTCAGGAGAATGTGATGGTCCACTGTATCGAAAGTTGTCGACCAGTCCAACAGCATAAGTATACCAGTCTGAAAACAATAACTATAAGAAATTCTACATTACATCCAGAAGGGTGGCGTCCATTGCTCCGCCAGGACTGAACTCTAATCACCATTAACGAGGGCCTTACACTCTTCGATAAAAGACCAGAGTTGTGTTGTCACCGTTTCCAGTGTTTATAAAAAGAAAAGCACATTGGTGATAGGCCTAGTATTGGCAAACATGTAGTGGTCCAAGGGCAGCTTCTTAAAATATGGGGTGACACATGCTTCTTTTATCAACTCTAGGAGGGTTCCATCCTTAGGTTAGTTGTTTCAATGGAAGTAGGCCCTCCTCACATTCAATCTACAGGGCAAGAAGTGGAGTTCAGCCTCTTGATGGTGGTTTGAATGACCTTTATACAGACAAATTGGAGAGACAAATTATAACGGTTCAGTCTGGTGCAAGGCTTCACTGAAGGATTTGTGAGATGTGTTAGGCTAGTGTTAGGGGAGCATTTTATTTGCGTGGCAATGTTATTCTGTATGTTAGCTATATTGTTGCAATTCATTGCACCACGATTCTGAAGGCAATGGTCAATTATTTTTATTTTTGGGGTGGGGTTGGCCAGTTGTTTGAGAATTTTAAATAGTGTTTTCATTGAGTTGTCAGCGGTTCTTATTTCAATGATGAAAAAAGCTTTTAGTCACTAAAATGGCATATTTTCGAGTCCCTCAGATTGAAAAAAAGATGCTGAAGACATATGTTAATGTGTAACACCTGTCTTTTCACCTTTTAATCCAATCCAGAGGTTTTTTTAAATCCTTTTTCTGGCATAGTGGAAACAGGAAATATATATATTACATCTCATATGAAGAGCACTTTTTGGGCGGCTTATAACTTCGCTCCCCCTGGACGAATCCTCACAAACCTTTGCAAAAAAATGAATTTTGTTGCAAAGTTTGGTAAGGTTTGGTCCGGGGGGTGGTGGGGAGAGGGCAAAGTTATAGGGGGAGGTCCCATATTTTTTTTCCCATAAACTGAAGGGGGAACATTTTTTGCTCAAGCCTACAGCCCAAACCGCTGGATGGATTTTCACCAAATTTGCTGCAGGACCAGTGGCTTGGTCCTGAAAGCGTACTTTGTTAAATTTGATGAAAATCCGTCCAGTCGTTTTTTTTTTTAAAATGACCAAAAAGTAGGTCTAAAAAAATGAGTGATATCTATGTCCGTTCGGCGGACACACTTCCCTGTTCGCTCCGATTGGTTAATTGGCTTGCGTCATGTCCGCGGACATGCAACGTGTTTGCTGATTGGATGGTGAAGAGCGTGAAGTGCGTCAAACTTATCAAATAAACTCTGGGGAGGTGAAGGGTGAAGAGGATGGAATGGGATATGGCTGCAAGAAGCAAAAAAAGCGGGTGTTTTTGCAGCGAAAGTCTGCGAACAGTTCAGATGTTCGTGGACAGTCCTGTTAAGTTTGTGGACACCTCAGCATTACAGGGTTTGGTGAAATGCAGTTCTTGGGTAGCTTATAACTTTGGCGCCACTTCATAGGACTGCATGAAATTTGCATGTATATTTCTGACCTGATTCTGAATGAGTTTGCAAAGTTTGGTGGGATTCTGTCATGAGGGGGCAAAATTTGAGGGGGGCTCCCAAAATAATGTAAATGCTAATAAATGAGGTGCCATTTGACAAATCTACACTTCATTTGGCAAACTGATAATAGATTTAGATATAAATGTTTTTGCGAAGTTTGGTGGGATTGTGTCAAGAGGGGGCAAAATTAGAGCGGGGGGGTCCCAAAATAATGTAAAGGCTTATAAATGAGGTGCCATTTGACAAATCTACACTTCATTTAGCAAACTGATAATAGATTTAGATATAAATGTTTTCGTGAAGTTTGGTGGGATTCTGTCAAGAGGGAGCAAAATTGGGGTTGGGGGGTACCAAAATATTGAAAAGGCTTATAAATGTGGTGCCATTTCACAAATCTACACAAAGGTTTGCAAATAAATTATAGATCTAGATATAAATGTTTTCGTAAAGTCTGAATGGATTTTTGCAAGTGGGGGCTAGGTTATGTGACGATTGTATGTGCATACATTTGACACGTTTGAAAAAATAAAACATGGGTGGATTTCCAGCAAACTTGTGTAAGGAGCATTGGCAAGGACCTACAAGCATGGTTTTGCAAATGTGCCAGTGTTTTATTTTTGGACAAGTGTCATAATGTAGCTACAAAAAATAGCAGTATACCTTTAGTGACTGAGGGGTAGCCTGTGGCCATGGGCAGTGGCAGATTGTCAGGGTCACGGAATAAGGTCATGATCCGGACAATCTGGTTACTGGCCATGACCACAAGGGACAAAACATAGGATTAAAGTGGTCATGTCCACCTGGGACTGGCTTTGTGGTAAAGTTATTCGAAATTGGGATAGGTTTGAAAAGGAAGAAAAATGTGCTCGTGGTAATATGGTCATAGGGTTCTCCTTTCGCCTTTTGCAGGCTGCCATGGATATCGAACCTGTACGGAACCCCGCCTTCCCTTTCCATGGTGGCCACGGTGGCCATCTTGGAAAAGGATTTTCCTTCTTACACGCAGGCATCCTGGTGTAGGAAGAAAAATCCTTTTTTTAGCACCCCGGGCTCCCGCTTTGGGAACTTAGGGTGCTAATGGCCTTCATCCCCCTTTACAGGGGCTGGAATGGAGGGATAACGGTCCGGAGACCTCGTTATCCACCCTCGCTTTGCTTGGGATAATAACTTGGGCTGCTGTGCCGGTATCCACCGTTCCATCCTGGAACGGGGATAAACACCACAATATTGCCATTAGAATAACCCAAAGTGCAAATGGAAATGTTGGAAAATCTTATTGAGTTTATGGGTCTCATTACAACCCAGGCGTTAAGGGGTTAACGGCGCCATAACTGGCGCCACCACTGTGCACTGCTAAGACTAACACCCAGGACATCAAAGATGACATCACAAATGTCATTGATGACATCACTGATGACATCACATGTCTGGCTCACTCTTTTTTCGTTTACTGATATATCTAGGCCAGTAACAGTCAGGAACTAAACATTCAAAAAGTACTATATTTGTAGACTTATACTTCAAATATGTTCTTACAGTAATTCACTTAAGGTCCACTCATTGCATATGAAACATACACATAGGGGAAACACAGACTTGGAAGACAGCAATGCTCTCTATGTATGAAGATGATTAGTAAGGTTATCAACACTTTTTTATAGGGCTGCTGTTTTTTATTACTGTACTTTCCCTGGATATGCTCATATTTGTACACATTGCACTTACACTACTTTCCTTAGGGTCTAGTCACACTATGTGATAGTTATACCTAGAGAAGTAGTAGCTTTGAAGCAGAGCAATCATTTCTGTGCATGAAGATAATCAGTTAGGTTATGAAGATTGTTGGGTAATACTGCTGGTTTTTTGTTTACTTCACTTTCCCTGTATATGCTCATATTTGTATGTGTTGTTGTCTGTGTTTTGTGTGCAATAATGCAATAATGTAGTAAGTGGGTTTTATTAGGTACTTATTAAATGTTTCACAGTATGCAAAACTCTAATAAGAAAGCATTTATAATTTTAGCATTTAACATGGCAAGATTATTAATATTGCATCTCCATTGTGTCTGCTGCACACTATGCATATGTAACAACATGTGTACCTTAGTATATTGGAAACAAACTTCATAATACAATGCTATTTGGATAAATGCATTGCTTAATGCACTACGTACCTCATGATATTTATTTCAATGATCCTTGACACTTTTCTATTAACATTACAATAAGAATCCCTTGTAAAGACTTTTCATGAAAAGTAAATGCACATGTGATGTCATCAGTGATGTCATCAATGACATTTGTGATGTCATCTTTGATGTCCTGGGTGTTAGTC